>NC_048595.1:266434287-267034287 GCF_003668045.3 Cricetulus griseus | reverse complement strand
CTTGCAGAGTGAAGATGGAGGACAGATAGTGCAGAAACAACTTAGGATAAAGCTGTGGCGGTGAGAACAAGTCCTCTACCCACAGATATAAAACAAGAAATGACTAGCAAAAAGAATATTGGCAACAAAAAATGCAAGGAGTATCATATATTAGTTTGGAGAACCTCCCAACCAAAATATTTTCATTCAAGTGATCCAAACAACAGAAATCCATCCTCTTACAGTTCTGGGGAATACACTAGACATAGAGATTGCCTACATGGTCATTGCTTCTTGGGGTATATGAAAGAAGAATCTAATCTAGTTCTTTCTCCTTGGCTTTGAAGATAACTATTTTCTCAGTTTCTTCAAGCTGTCTTCCCTCTCCATGCCTTTCTGTGACCAAACTTGACCAACTCTATGAAGACACTATCTCTAAAAACAATCACTATCAGAGTTTAGGACTTCCATGTATTAAGTTTGAGGTGAGGAGGAGGAGACACGATTCAACTCATAACAAGTTGAAACATGGATTTTTCTTTCAAAGGCCTCTCTAGATGTGCTTTGTGAATTGGGTGGCTTCCCTGAGAAGCCCATCACCATTAAAGACAGCCACAAAGGACCCTAGGTAGCCACATGGACAAGTCACTTCCTGTCACCTACTCCTTAAAGCCACAATATTTGTCACTGTCATCTCCATCTGGTGACAGTTCCCTTTTGTCCAGTGAGTCTATTGCATACTTAGTGGAATAAGTTTGTCTGTGTCCTAATACTTAACACCACTCAAGTTATATAGTTTATTTTAGAAAAAGATCATTTATGTAGAGCGTCTAAAATTCAGCCACCATATCAAGTCAGTCTTGTTAAGTGGTGGTGCAGATGAAGGTCTGTACAACACTATAGTGAGGGCACCATACCGCCAGCAATAAAGCAAGAACACAGAGAATTCTTTCCTGGTCTGTGGAATATGGCTATCTATATGTAAAAGGGTTTTCTTATGGTTCTATAGAAAGCTTTGATAGTGCTAAAGGAAAAAAGTTTACAGTCTATTTCTTAATTTCTTGTTTATTTCCAAATTTGTAATGCTTTTCCAAAGTCCAAATTATAAAAGTAGTACCAAAACCAAGCACAGGGATAAAATTACCAAAAGTGCATGTCTGCTTTCTAATTTTATAAGGGGAGATCTCACTAATCATCACACATCATATAAAATAATAAGTGCCCCATAATAACAGGTAATAATATATAATGACAAATAATATTCAGTGTTAGGGGTTTTCTCCATCATTTCTAAAGTCATGGTTGGAAAATTCAAAAGGAAGTTTGAGTATAATTCACTTCCTCTCTCTTCCAATAACATTAGACACACTTTGAACACAAATTTGGCGAGCTCTACAAATCAAACCAAAATTTGCCTCTAGTTCAAAATAAGTTAATGTAAGTCTTAAATGGCAGGAAGTGGGTGTGGTCCAGAAAGTGTCTGAAATCAGTTGAATTGACAAATCCCTTCTCATTTCCCTTGATGTGTAACTATCTACCCAGAAGAGAAGTCCAGAGCCCTGTTAAATATTTTCAGTGGTGTCAGTCAGTGCTGTCATGGACAAAGGACTCAGCAAATGCTGGGCATCCTCTTTAGAGGGCATGTTCAGTAGGAGGCAAAGTTCTGGTACTTTGTATCACAGTAGCTGTGGCTACTATATCTGAATGGAGATAAAACAAAATAAGGCCCCCAAAGGGAATTGTAAGTTTGTTTGGTACTATCGTGTCTTCCAAGTTAGAACAGGTTAAAAATAAGAACTCTCAGATTTTAAGATAAAAACCAAGAGGCCATGTAATGAGAGTCTCTACAACAGGATGGAAATGTACCTCAGTGATAGAGTGCTTGCCTAGCATGTGTGAGGCCCTCGGGTCACTTTCCAGCACCTCCCCACACACATAAACACTGGCACTTGCACACATAGGCACACACACATACACACTACATATGAATGATGAATGTGACCATTCTGGTAGCTGGAAGTTTAAACCTCTGTCATGTTCAAAGGAAAATTATTCACAGAAACAAAATTGTGTTCTTCGCCAGACATTCACTGAAAACATCTATCTCTTGCTCTCCTAAATGGCTTTTTATTTTGTATACATGAGGATAGTATTCAAATATAACTACCATGGATTGCATCTGAGCCCCATCCCTCTCATGTTTCTGGTCTAGTATTATTTTTAAAGGTTATGAAGCTCTGGGCGGTAGATCGGTCATTGTGAGCCTTGAAAGCTGTACTGGCTACTCCTGCTTCTGGCCCTACTCTTCTGCTTCCAAGTCTGTTACCATGAAAGGAGGCTGCCACACCCCTACTACCAAGAATCCCAGCATGATTTCTCCACCACAATGGATTTGACACACCTCTAAAGCTGTGAACTGAGAGAAACATTTCTTCCTTATACAGATCTGTCTGATTTCATCAAAGCTAGCCTTGTAACTAACACAAAAATCCTTGAGCTCTAGACAGTTTCATAGTCAGACAGGCCTTCTTTTGGTTTCCCCCATCAACCAAAGCATGCTGGAATCCTTGAGCATCCTCTTGAAACACAGCAGCATCCCTCTCAATTATGAAAAGTTCTCTCAAACTTTGCCTCCTTACTCTGTGCTGTGAAAACGTAAATTCCATCTTATTCATATCAACTTTCATCCTCACTTGTTGACAAAAGTCTTGAAAGAATCATTTACATCAATATGCTCACAAATTCTTAAACTCACATTGAGCCCTCAAACTATGAATGGGATGGTCTATATATTCATATCCCTCGAAAACTCACAGATTAAAAATCTTCATCTCCAAAATGATGCGATTTAACCGGCCGGCCTTGTTATTAGGTCATTCAGGTAGATCTCTCATCATGAATAATATAAAATAAGCCCCTCTTCCATGTGAGGAAAAACAAGAAGACACCATATGTAAACCAGAAAGGAAGCCCTATCAGACATCACATTTGCTGGCATCCTGATCTTGGGCTACTCAGCCTTTAGAACTGAGAAATAAACTTATGTTGTTTACAAATGGAATATAAAACACTGATTTACGTACAAATGAACCAATTGCTGTACAAACAACTGCTAATTGGTTTCGTTACTGTGCTCTTAGAATTGTAAATATCAGTGTTACCAGTGACTTAATCACAAGTTCTGACATCCTGCATTCAAACTATCTTATGTCCTTTTGACATTCTATATTGCTCTAGTTTGCTTTTCTGTTGCTCTGATAAAACATTGCAGTGAAAAGCAACTTAGGGGAGTAAAGAGTTTATTTGGCTTACCCTTCTAGGTCATTGAGGGAAGTCATGGCAAGTAATAAAACAGGAACTAAGACAAAAGCCATGGAGAATGCTGCTTACTGTCTCAACCTCTGGCTCATGCCAAGCAAACTTTTGTGCAAAACACTGATCCAACTGTGAGAGATGGTACAAACCACAATGGCCTGAGCCCTCCTACATCAATCATCAATCAAGACAGTCTCTCACAGCTTTGACCTTATTGAGGCAATTCTTTAGCTGAGGTCCTCTCTTCTCAAGTGACTCCAAGTTGTGTCAGGCACATAATCAAAAATAACCAGGACATATATGTAATGGAATATAGTTAATATTCTTAGCTAATTTTTAAATTAGGTATCTGTTTGCTCCTGTGTACACTCAGCCCTCAATCTTCCCCTGCTCTCTACATTCTCATAGTTCTAAAGTATTCATGATGGTTGGAATTATATTTTCAGTTTTACCATAGCATTTATCACACACATCATAACTATCTAGGTATGTCTCTGTGGTACCCAGTAGGTTCTAATTGCAAGAAGACAGAAAGCACATTGTCTTTCCTTCCACTGGTTCTTCCTTCATCATCCATCAGGTCTTCAGAAGGAGTCAGGATGCTCACTTAGAAAAGAGGATGCTTGCCCAAACATTGAATGGATGTAATTGTTGGGAGAGATCGCTAAATACCTGTAATGCTGACCACACCCATTTTGGACATGGTCACAGGTATGTGAAAGCCGTGTGGAATAAAGGGCTGAAAGAGGGAACACACACTCTCAGGGTTTCGATTGGGTCTCGAAAGGCTGCAGAGACTAACTTGGGTTTTCGGTGTAAGTAATTTCCCACCATAATTTTAATAACCAACATCATTCTTATTCCATGTCCTGTTATAATTCCTCTACATGTAATGAAATAAGGTTTGTTGCTGTTGGGAAAGGCATTCTAGGCAGAGGTAACATCAGTCTAGTATCTAATGTAACAGCAGTTTAAACGTGCCTAGCATATTCACAGAATGCCACAATCAGTGCCCCTGTAACAAAGAACCCTAGAGAGTGAGGAGCAATATAGAAGACAAAGGAGTAGGGGAGAAATATTACTGCACTATAGAAGGCTTTGCATCTTTCTCTAAGCACACTTGGAGCCATGTGAGGACATTTAGGGTATCAAGGGACCATAATCTTATCCTTGTTTACTTTAATCACTTTGGCAATACACTGAGTATAGACTGTATAAAGACAAGAGCAGCAGCAGGATGCTCAGTTAGGAGGCCTTTGTAACTCTAGACAAGAAAAAAATGATAGTAATACTAATGACATTAAATACAATTGGATTATGATTTAAAAACAGAATAAAGAGATTTTTCTGGTAGCTGCAAAGAAAGGGATCAAGCTTGTGTAAAAATATTTATCTAGGGATCCCAAGGATACCATTTCTACGTTGAAGGTTTTTAAGGTAAAGAATACAATGATTAGAATTGTTGCCACTTAGCTCAGATGGAATGCATTTCAAGAGAGTGACAGTGTGGTCAGATTTGACTAATAACAGGATCATTTCAGTTGTCTATGCAGGAGAGAATAATAATAACAGAGCAAAGATGCAGAGATGCAGTAATCAGACAGATTCAGGAAATATTTATACAACTAAACTAAGGTATATGCTATATTTATAAAACAAAACTCCAACAAGAATAGGGTCAAGTATACATGTATGGTTGTTTTGAGACAGGGTCTTGATATACACTAGGCTTGCCTTGAGCTGGCTATGTAGCCCAGACTGGACTCAAACTTAAGATTCCTGTATCTTATCCTCCCAATTCCTGAAATTATAAATATGTCACCAAAGCCAGCAAGTTTGAAATTGAATGTAGAAAAAAATCAGATCAAACCTTTAGTTCAATGAAGTTTATCACCCCTGTCTTCGGAAGAGTTTATGCTCACACACCACTTTATACAATAGCCAACTGTAGGGACAACTTGGTCATTTTTGTCTGACTAGAACTCATGTTTAGATGGTGCTGATTATTTAATATGAATATTTATGTTTGTTCCATTATAATAAGAGATTTTCCAATATATATTTGCTTAAAATTATCACTCAAGGAAATGATTAAATAAAATTTTAAATAAACATGACCATCGCTGGGCGTTGGTGGAGCACACCTTTAATCCCAGCACTCGGGAGGTAGAGGCAGGCCGATCTCTGTGAGTTCGAGGCCAGCCTGGTCTCCAGAGTGAGTGCCAGGATAGGCTCCAAAGCTACACAGAGAAACCCTGTCTCAAAAACAAAAAATAAATAAATAAATAGATATGACCATCACCAAATACTCATTGTAAATCCAAAACATTTTTTAAACAAACTGTGAACATAGGGAATGGAGTAGATTGAATTTTACTTCTGAGTTTTAAAAGTAAATATTTGATTCAAATATAATGTCTATATAATCTCACCATGGTGACTTTTGCAATGTGAATCTACACATGTAACTTGTTCCCAGGACAAGAAACAGAATTTGGCCAGTACTCCAGCAAATTCCTTGGGTGTTTAGTCATGACACCAGAGAACAGTTAATCCCTGACTGTCAGCATCATGGAGGAATTTTGCTGTTTTCAATCTTTAAGTAAACAACAACAAAAACTTTCACTCAATATTGTGTTGTGAGTTTCATCTATATTATTATATATGCTACATTTTTCTGTATATATTTCAGTAGGGTTATATGCATCTTGTAGGATGGATAGGCAGACAAATACTGATTATATAGACCCCCCAGACTACACATTTTGTGTCTGTTTTAGAGTTTCTATTGTGATAAAGCATCATTACCAAAAAAGCAAGTTGGAGAGGAAAGGGTTTATTTCATGTTATAATTCCAGGTGTCGGTACATCACTGAGAAAAGTCAGGGCAAGAACTCAAACAGCCTGGGAACTGAAGCAAAAGCCATGGAGGAGTTTTGTTCACTGGATTGCTTTCCCTGGCTTGCTCAGTTTACTTTTGCATACATTCCAGGACCACCTGCCCAGTTGTGGCGCTGACCATAATAGGCAAGGCCCTCCCAAATCAACTGATAATAAGAAAAGGCCCCACAGGCTTGCCTAAGGAGTCCCCAGGCTTAGGTAGGCATTGTCTCAGCTTTGGTTCTCTCTTCTCAGAAAGCTTGGGTCAAGTAGACAAAAAAGAAGAAAACAAAATAAAACAGACAAACAAACCTAACTAGAGCAGTGTCAATTTAACTTTAGCAGATACTAACAAACTTTCTTCCAAAGTGCTTGTTAAATTTCTTTGCCATACTTAAATGTTTAGGAAGTATTATGTTCTCTAACTGATCTTTCCTTTTTCAGGAAACTGTTTTATGTTATAAAATTTGTCATTGGAAAACAACATAACTCAAGTAGTTAAAAAATGGTTTTACAGCTAAAAGAGACTATTTTTATTTTTAATTAATTTTTATTTAAATTAAAACAGTCTTATTTTACATACCAATTCCAGTTCACTCTCCCTCCTGTCCTCCCATTACCCCCACCATCTCCTTATCCCAACCCCCATCCACTCCTCAAGGAGGGTGAGGCCTCCCATGGGGAATCATCAAAAATCTGTCACATCATTTGGGGCAGGACCAAGCTCCCCCCCCCCCCATATAGGCTAAGAGAGTATCCCTCTATAGGGAATGGGCCCAAAAAACTCATTCATGCACTAGGGATAAATACTGGTTCCACTGCTAACGACCCCATAGACTGCCCAAGCCCCCCAACTGACACCCATGCTCTGGGGGCCTGGTTCTGTCTTAGGCAGATTCTCCAGCTGTCAGTCTGGAGTCCCTGAGCTCCTACTTGCTCAGGTCAGTTGTTTCTCTAGGTTTCTCCTGCATGGTCTTGACCCCTTTGCTCATGACTCCTCCCTCTGTACATGTTTATAGCAGTATTATTTGTAATAGACAGAACCTGGAAGCAACCTAGAAGCCACTCACCCAAAGAATGGAAAAAGAAAATGTGGTACATTTCCACAATGGAGTACTACTCAGCAGTAAAAAACAGTAGCATCTTGAAATTCTCAGGCAAATGGATAGAACTAGAAGAAACCATCCTGAGTGAGGTAATCCAGACACAGAAAGACAAACATGGTATGTACTCACTGATAAGAGGATATTAGACACAGAGCAAAGGATAACCAGCCTACAATCCACAACCCCAGAGCAGCTAGGAAACAAAAAGGAACCTAAGAGAGATATACATGTTCCCCCAGAGAAGTAAATTGGGAGCATGGGGGGAGGGAGGTAGGAGAAAGAGGAGTGGAGAAGGGGAAGTGGGAGGAGAACAAGAGGGGTCAGGAAGGTCGAGTTGGGGAAAGAACAGAGGAGAGCAAAGGAAGAGACACCTTAATAGAGGGAGCCATTATGGGCTTAATGAGAAACCTGGCACTAGGGAAATTCCCAGAGATCCACAGGGATGACCCCAACTAAGAATCTAAGCAATAGTGGAGAGGCTACCTTAAATGCCCTTCCCCTATAATAAGATTAATGACTACCTTAAAAATGCCATCCTAGAGCCTTCATCCAGTAGCTGATGGAAGCAGAAGCAGGGATTCATAGCTAAGCACTGAGCTGAACTCCTAAAAGAAACTACTTTATAAATTTTGTTTATGTAACACAGCAAGAAAACTCAGTAATAAAGGCAGTGCTGGATTGCCCCATCATGGACAAGCAGAAGCATCTTCCATCAGGCTCAGTGATGTCAATGTGCTGAATGCCAGCACTAAACACCTTGCCATCCAGGAACCAGTGGGGGCAAGGTAATTAAAATTGGGATAAGCTATACTATCTAAGGCCAATGTCTGGCACATAGTAGGTTTTTGGTGTGTATTTGTTATCTGAATATGTAAATTCATTGATAATGAAAGTATCTGCTGGGAGAATATTTGGAAAGCCAAGCCTGAAAATGTGTGTTGCTGACATAGCTGCCTACCAGAAGAGTATTTGTGGCTCCTCAGTAATATGTGTGACCTCAAATCTAGGTCACCCTACCCTTTCATATTCAAATGGGTTGGCTCAAGCCATCATTGTCCATGGCCTGGAAAGCCCAGTGTTTATCCCAATGTTTATTCCCCCTGAAAGTCATAGAAGAATTTTGAGTTTTGCTCATCACTGACAGTTTCAGCTTCCAAAATCCACTAGATTAGCTCACCTTGTGAGTCATCTGGTGCTGTTCCCTGTACTCTCCTTTTTCTAAACAGTGTGGCCTTACTTTGGAAAGCAGCCTGAATGTTTTTTCTTTCTCCAAAGTACCACCAATACAGGACAGCATGTAATGCAGGACAGTGTGCATCACATTCTCTTACGATTTGGGATCATAGAGGAAGCTTACATCACAGAACCACAGACGATTAAAAGTGACTAGTACACAACTTTATTTTTAAACATCTCTCAGACACACTGACATCGGGAATCTCCATAGTTACTCTTTCTCATTAGATCTTTTTTCCTCTAGCTATTTTTGTCATGAACTCAGCCTCCTGACTAATTGCCCAAATTTTCCTTCCTTGATTCATCTTCTCTTCCTCCATCTCTCAAACATCTGGTAACTTTATGTGCAAAGTTTCAATCTTCCATATTGACCTATTGGAAATCTCTCCAACTGGTCTTCCATGGCTACCACCCTGACATTTAAAGTCAACTGCAATACGAATTTTAAAATGTAAACATGATTGTATCATTCTTCTGCTCTAAACTCTCTGCTAGCATCCCTTCACAAACTCCTAAATGTCCTAAATTGCCATTCACAGACTAAATATTCCCTTCTCAGCCCTCATCACCATCCACTACTCTTCTTGTTCACTAAGACTTTCATGACTAAATTTGCTCATTATTCCTTAAAAACATTTAACTAATGCTACTTCAGATATGGGAAGGGAATTATAAGAGGAAAATGCCAGTCAATGTGATCAAAGTCAAATTAGACCTCACCAAATGTTTTTTAAACCTAACAAATTTAAGACACAATACAATCTTTCTAAAACGAAACACAAATATATATTATATATAACATATATATATATATATTTACAAAGCATATGCATATGTGTGCATGTATGTATGTATGTAATCACTGGCTACCGGAGCAATATCAAGAAGTCTAACACAGTGTATATTAAGTGCTACAAGGAAAAGATACAAAACCTCACCTTGTTCCTTTGTTTGTTTTTGATCAAAGTCTCACCTATAGCCACAGCTGGCACTGGACTCACTAAGCAGTCCAGGCTAGCCCCAAATTAGATGCAGTCCTTCTGCCTCTACCTTTGGGTGTTTTGATTACTGATATATGTCACCACTCCCAGCTTTGAAAAATGAATGTTTTCTCAGTCTGAAATTTTTCCAAGTTTCCAAAAATTCCATAAACAATTTTAAGAACTCAATAAAGCCTAAGCAAAATAAACATAAATTTACCAAGACAGATAATGATGATGATGATAACATTTATACAAACCTAAATACTAAAAGAATTTGTGAAGTAAAGAAGTGAACACATATTTCTAAAGAATAAAAACAATATTGTAATTATTGATATCACTCAGCTACAAACCCTGTGACCTACAACAGCAATGTGACTGCAATAGTGGCACAAATATCATGGGAGTAACCAAACGTTTTTTTAAAAAAAATTGGATTTAGGGGCCACCGCATGAGATGGAACCTGATCAGGCTAAAGGGGCTGAGAATATGAGACAAGTTAGGTCATGGTTCTAAGGGAAAACCCAATACTATTATTCTGCTAAAGGAGCATAGCAATAATATGACCCATAATGACAATGCTATAACTCAGTGCCTCACTTAGCCTTCATCAGAGATGCTTGTTCTTATAGGAGTTAGTAATTAACACAGAAACTTTCCACAACTGGACAATATGCAGAAAGTGTATTTAGTACTAAAGCCTTCCCCTCAAGGCTCAGGATGAGAAGGCAGAAAACTTGTAAAAGCCAGAGGTGATGGATGACTCCAAGGAAACAGTGTCTTTTAGCAATGGCAGAACTGATGCACACATGAACCTACAGAGAAATGCCTAAGACCTGCACAGGTCAAGCCAGATTGGGTTCCAGCATTGAGTGAGGAGTAGATACACAGGGTTCAAGCCCTAATTAAGAAGCTATTTGCAAAGGAAAAATCAGTTTCTTCAATGAGATGTCATGGGTATGTCAATCACACTCCAGAGAGGGCCCATGCCCATGAGTAGGAGGCCAATACAACATGAACTGCATGGTCTTTTCTATGAACTTTTTGTTTCATTTTGGTGCTTTTTGTCTTATTGGTGTTTTGCTTCCTTGTTTTGATTTTATGTTTTTGTGCTTGGTTTTTGTTGTTGCTTTGCCTTTGCTTTTGAAAGAAAGAACATAAATAAAAGAAAGAGCACAAAGTTATGTGGTTGGGGAGGTAGGGGGGGTTCTGGGAGGAGTTTAAAGAGGAACATATATATATATTATAAAAATATGTATAAGGAAAGAAATACAGCATAGTGCTTTAGAAACTGGGCAACCTAGAAAATAGTGGAAAGCTTTCTTCCTGACTGGCAATAAAAATAAAAGTGCATCAATCTCAATTTCCTTAGAAATCAAAAATACTTTCCATGATAAAAGGAGGGAACCAATATTAACAAGCTGTTTTCTGACCTCCAGACTTGTACCAATTCACACACATACATACAAACTAAGTAAATTAGTAAAAAGGTCAAAAAACAGAATGGAGAACAAACTGAAGTGAGTTACTTAAAATCTAAGTAAATCAAGTAAAATGATTAATAAAGTTGAGATCATAAATTAAAAACATAGGAAACCAGGAAGTATGTAGAGACTCAGAGCTCTACCACCAATCACCTTCTGAGATTAACATTGCTCTCAACCTCCACTGAAATTCTTTGTACAGTGGGTTATGATTAATGCAGGCTCACAACTAGTCAAAGTACACACAATGAGTGACTGTGGGTGCTCAGCCCAAAACAGGATATCTGTGTTAATCCCTCAAGTCTCTGGGGATGCTGAAAGAATGTAAGCCCCTGCAGTTACAGAGGAGGGCTGTGGATGGCAGTTTCACTTATAAACACAACTACACAAGACACAGGTCTGTTACACTGGCTCATTCCATTATGAATGGAAGAAGGACTCATGTGGCTCCAGCCCTCACTGAAGGGCTATTAACAGGCAATGGGTATACTGGAGAAGGAGGTTATCATTTTCTTCAGTGGTGTATCCATTAGTTACCCATGTTCCAGTAAATAACCAAACTCCTGATCAAGCAAGCAATAATTAAACTCAGTGGATCACATGAAAAAGTAGAGAAACATAATGGATTTCAGCTACAAAGGAAGTGAGGTAAGACAGAACAGTAGGGGTGAAAATGACCATAATTTAGTATACAGATTCATTATCTTGTCGAAAGATAAAAAGTGAAAAAGTAAAATAATTAAAATTAAAACTAAATCAATAAATACAATATTAAAAGGACATATTCCTGCCAGGTGTTGATGGCCCACGCCTTTAATCCCAGCACTCGAGAGGCAGAGGCAGGCGGATCTCTGTGAGTTCGAGGCCAGCCTGGTCTCCAGAGCAAGTGCCAGGATAGGCTCCAAAGCTACACAGAGAAACCCTGTCTTGAAACCCTCCCAAAAAATATTTTGATAAAATAAAGCATAGGAAAGAATGCGACTTTTTGAATAAAATTTTACAAGTCAGGAACATTATGATGTGAGTCAAGGTATATCTTTTGAATTCCCTTGAGTAATTCTACAGAGCTAAAGGAGCAAAGCTCACAGTCAAACCTAGGAGTTCAAACCCGTGTTGTTTGTTTCCTATACAAGGGACCTGGGTCAGCATAACTCTGTTTCCTCAACTATAAAGTGAAGGTAACAACCTAAGTAACATAAGTGGGACATTGCGAGCACTACGTGGAGTTCATGAACGTTCAGCATCTGGCACAGTGCCCAGCACATCACAAGCACTCAGTAATTGTTGGTTATCGCTCCATTTTGGTATTCGGAATTAGGAAAGGGCAGTGGTTCAAAGTAGCCACAAGAGAAATTGAACTGATTAGTGCTTCTCAGAATAGGCAATGACTCTTTCCAAACATGTAGACACCTGCCTACTAACCTCTTCCCACTGGCTGCATGTTTAAGGTGTGTCTGGGCAGTACAGTCAGAATACTCACAACCACCTCAACCACAAAGAAAAAATGCACGCCTGTGGGGCTGTGAAGTTCTCTTCTGGACAAGATATGAGCTCCAAGATCTCTGTGCTAGCATGACATTACAGGATAGAATGTGCTTTCCAGATAACCAGAAAGAGTTCAGAGGAGGGCACCCACTATAATAAATGACTTGGAAACATAAATCCTGGGAGAGAAGATGCGTAACCTGGGCAGGATCCATCTAGAAAACAGATGGCGTGCTGATCTAGATAAACATCATGAAGAAGAGAGAGAATCACAGTTCTCAGCGATGAATGAGGTTGCTGGAGATGATGGGGAGTTTAGATCAAGTCAGAAAGACTTGGGCAAAAATTGGTGAACTACATGGCTAAATACAGGGCAACATAGGAAATGTCTATGTTAACTACCAAAGTACTTTATAAGGTTCTATTGCATCAATTTCAGAGTAATTGATCAAATATATTTCGAGGAACAAATCAAGGATAAAGCAACCAATCATATAAGAATGAAAAAGATTGCCTAGAGGCACCAAGTAGGTGTTTGGGGTTGTCAGTACTTACTCTACCCAATGTTTCATGGAAAATTTAATGGAAGGGTATTAGGCTGTCAAGGAACCATATTCAAAGGGCAAATCATCACAAGCAACTTGAAATTTCAGTTATTCAAGCTTTACACTAACACTCTGAAATGATCATTGTGAGAAAACTCTTTCTTTCTACATACGTATGCTGTTCTATGCAACCAAACTGTGACCAGCCAGCACTCTGTAGGGAGACCTTGCACAACTCCTCCATGTCACAGCCCATGCAAACACCAGGCATTATGTGGCCATAAATCAATTTGGTAAGAAGGTGATGGCTTTGATTTGACGGCTCCAGATCTAGGATGACCCTCTCATACTCATGGTCTATGATCCTAAAGATTCATATGCTATTCAAATCAGAGATCATCAATGAGGGAGGGAAAGGAAGAAGTAGAGAAAAGAAAGGAAGGGGGATAGAAGAAGGGAGGGAGAGAAAGAAATACGTATAGACAGTCAAGAGACATTGCATTTTCACTGAACCTTTACATGTCAGCATTGGGAGAATGGGAAAGGGCCAGACAATTGGACTAATAGTTAAATCATAGACATTGAAATTAACCAGACCTGGGCTTAAATCCCAGTTTAGCTACTTGCTAGCTATATGAACCTTTGCAAATTACCCTCTAACCTTTTGTGTCTTTATCAGTAAATACAGGGCCTAACAAATTTGTAGAGCAGATTAAGTATGATTATGTCCACAGAGCCTTGCCTGGGCCCTTCCATTTAACAAGCCTCTGTGAATGTTAGTCATTATATTAATACTTCATTACTTGTCTTTTTATCTATACTGCAATAGTGTGCCTGGGGTCTGGGACCAGGCAGGGCTTGACTTTATAGTTACTGGATATTAGAGGCTTTAGGCTAAGATTCTTATATATAAAATCACAAATTATGAAAAGTCTTCAAGGTTGATATCAGTCAGCTTACATCAATTTCATTACATTGTAGTTGTTACTAAAGTTGTTTTTTAACGTGTGTTTGAAACATTTTACTGCATTATAAGTAAATTAGTGTTTATTAATCATGCCTTTGTGTAGCCCTAAAGAAGGAACTGGGAACATAAAATGAAAAAAATCAGAAATACATCCTTGTCTGTAGGTTTCTTGGAACCCATAAGTAACAACAAACTGCAAATAACAGAGCAAAACTTGTCAACAATTAGAATATATGCTTTAATAAGCTATTCTACAACTGAATCATACAAAAATTAGGAAGATGAAAGAAAGATAAGAAGACTAAAAAACTCTATCAATTGGAGTGCAAATATTAGGTGACAACTTTCACATCTCCAACTTTAACTCACTTGGCATACTTTTGGTGGCTTGTCATTGATAATTTAACTGTCAGAGCTGGGAGCATAGCTCAGTGGTAGAGCACTTGCCTAGCTCATGCAAGGTGACCCTGGGTTTAAGCTCCAGCACTGCAAAAATTAATAATATTAATAATAGTTTATCTCTCTACTTTTGCCCATATTTAGATGATAGTCTTAACCAACAGTTAAATAATTGACCTTTCATTCAATGGTCAGAGATGTTAGTGTGTCATATGTGAATATTTTATCTCTGATGACTGTATGTCTCTGCATCCAAGAAAATAATGGTATTCTTTGATTTCCTGCTCGATTTATTTGCTGCCCTCATTTTATTATATTATTATATTATTATTATATTATTATATTGTTGCTGGAGGTTTCTCTTGTCCCTCCAGGTCCTGCCACCCTTCTCAGCCCCAAACAAGCATACTGAGATGCTATATTAATTATAAAATGTTGGCCAATTGCTAGGGCTTCTTATTGACTAGCTTTGTCTTAACTATTAACCCATAACTACTAATCTATGTATTTCTACATGGCCTTACCTTACCAGATGCCTGGTGCATCTTATCTTCCCAGTGTCCATGTGGTGACTTTCTTGGTGCCTCTCTGCCTACCTTTCCCAAAATTCTCCTCGTCTCCTCATCCCACCTATCTTCCTGTCTTCATTGGCCAAACAGTGGTTTATTCATCAACCAATAAGAAAAACATATATACAGAAGGACATCCCCCATCATCCTCTTATCCATTTACATTAGTTATACTGTCTTTTTCAAAGATTATTCTTCATGTTTGTGTTAGGTTAGTATCTGTTCTTGCATTAGTTCCTTTTATTAGTTCCTAAGTTGGCTGGTATGTATTTTCAGTTCAAAATATAAGAATGGGTGAAAGATTTCTTTCTGTTCTTTCTCTGTATATGTTCCAGGATAGATCCATTTAAAAATTACTTTACTATTAGAGACATTAGGGGTGAGTATAGAATATGGGGGCTTTTCTTTTAGGAAATGAATGGGTTCACACTAGTTTGTTTTCCTACTTCTGTCACAGGGATTTTCTTTTCTTTGGAGTTTAAAATGTTAACCAAGGGAGATCATTTCATCAACTCATGTTTTATGCTTTACAACCTAAGAATTCAATTCTCCCCTTTGTTTAGGGAGAACATCATCTTCTGTGGGTTCATATGTTAACTTTTTATGTGTTTAGGGAGTATATCTTCTGTGGGCTCATATATTTACTTTCTATTTGTTTGGTGAGTACAACGTCTTCTGGAGGTTCTTGTGTTAGCTTTCTATTCATTTAGGGGCTACATCTTCTGCAAGTTCATGTGTTAGCTTTCTATTTGCTTGCTTCCTTTTTATCAGAAATCTTTCCCTGTCTTACTCTCTCTCTTCTGCCTTCTTTCTCCCACAAACACTATAAGTAAATATGGACTAACACTCTCAAAAGGACAAGCAACAAAAGGAAATTTTAATACTGCCTATTCAAGAAACTCAGGACACAAATATTTGGGATCTGTCCTCTAATATCTTGTATTTCTTGAATCTTTTTTCTCAAAGTAAATAGCACTATGCTAATACGGGGCACTAAGATTTTTAAAAACTGCTTATTATTACTAATTATAGTACAGATGTTCTGGTTTTTGCTTGACTCTCCTTAACAACTCAGACTTATCTACAATCACTTTAGATACCTTCAAATGGCACTAACTATGACAGAAACTACAGACCATTAAAAGTCAATGTAATTTCAAAATTAGTTGTGTGTTTACCTTATAGCTTTACAATCAGGGCTCTTCACTTGACCAATCTATAGTAAATCAAATTTTACTATATGTAAATGCATTTTATTTAATCCTATGTTGGTTTGACAATAGGAACTCAAAATGGTTTGCAATTATCTTTCTTTTCCTTTTCAGGAATAGGGGAAATCATGTCCTTCCACTCAGCTGTCCTTTCTCCAATTTGGACCACTAGATTAATTAATTCCTCCTTTGAAAGATCCTGGGATCGCCAGCCCAGCCTTGGTTTCTGGCCAGTTAAAGGTTACTGAGAAGGCAAGGGTCAGAACCAAGGTTAACTAAATAAGGCACATATGCAATGAAAGAGGCCAGAACAGCCCGGTCTCTTGCACCACTTAAAACAACTTGGCTTTTCTAAAACTCCTATAAACTAAAGATCATCTGATTTTAGTAAACTCACAACCTATTTATTCAGAAAGAAATAGACTCACCATTAAAATTGCATAGATTTAGACTGCCTCCAAAAAACAAAAGAGCCAAGTATTACTGATATGTCCATATTAGAAGCAGGAGAGGTGGATGTCAGAACAAAATCAAGAAAACATAGGTAAATTCTCATAAAGCAAGCATGTGGGTCTGACCAGCCACCTCATTCACGAATAGGTAGCTTTATGGAAATAGATATGTTGCTGGAAATGAGACAGAGAAAGAGATTAACATCAAAGTAAATGATAAATCAGGTAAATAAACACA
Source organism: Cricetulus griseus (assembly GCF_003668045.3). NCBI lineage: Eukaryota > Metazoa > Chordata > Mammalia > Rodentia > Cricetidae > Cricetulus > Cricetulus griseus. The sequence goes on along the minus strand of NC_048595.1, from coordinate 267,017,437 downwards.
AAGTGATAAAAAGAGAAGGCTTCTGCCTTAGGCTGCTCTTTTCCATTTTAATTTTCTAACCCCATGTGTGTGTGTGTGTGTGTGTGTGTGTGTGTGTGTGTGTGTGTGTGTGTGTGTACATATGAACATATGTCCTGGTTTGGGGTAGGTTGGGTATTTACTATTGTTTGTATTTCCTTTTGGAGACATAATATTCAACATGGGAAGGGGAAGGAAAGTTGAAAGGGTCTTACTTCTTAGTGGAAGGACATTAAACCTGATAAATTCTATGTTGCAGGCTGTTTTACCAGTCATTCCCCCATAAAGCCAGCAATTAGTTAAATTTATTATACAGACTATCAGACACATGGAGACAGACTAATAAAAATATTCCCTGAGTTTATTATAAAGTAAATGTTTGAACTACTCTACAAAAAGCTCTTCTACCATAGACCAGTATCTGTCAACTCATATAGACTGTTCTTCTAAAGAGAATGTCTTTTAAAGTTTTGTCATGAAACTTCAAATATCTGAAAAACACAGGCTTTTCAGAGAACAACACAAGTGTGAAGTCTGTGACTTGTTGTGCAAAAGAAATAATTAGAGGGATGTCAGCAAATGTGTTCCAATAACAGCTTCAATAGAATGAAAGAGTACATGAAAATAGACTGTGCACATTTTAAAGTTTCTTATTTCCTGAAACTATTGATGATTTGGAAAAATAATTTTAAGACTTTGATAACATGATTAAATGTTTCTTCAGAATCTTATAAAACCTATTTCCTATATGAGAGACATAAAGATAAAGATAATCTCTACTCTACTGTTTATATGAATTTACATGCATAAGAAACAATTCATGTGAGTTATTTGTCAGTCAATGGGAATGATTATCTCATTGCTTTGACTTGTTCTTTTGTTTCTTGACTAGTACCTCTACCTACAAAGAAATTACAGTCCTCTCCTAAGACAGACATTTAAGTGATGGAAAGGCCCGAGGGTGACAAATTCGTGAATCCTAGGGTAGTTTTCTCATCATCCCTCAGCACGTCATCACCTACCTAAAGAAGATAACTGAGTTAGAGTGGGCCAGGTCTACCGGCTGGCCTTATTTAATGGCCATACTGCTTTTCACACAATGGGTACTATAAATTTTAACTACCTTGATCTTTGTGGTATTGCGGTAATAAGACAGTAGCCACTGAAGATGGAGTCTCATTGATTTTATTAAGAAACAGCAGCACACTGAAGCAGGTAGACAATTTCACCTGGAGAAAAGAATTTGTCCTTTCTGTGGTACGTTTGTACTTTCCCTGTGAGCTAGCCACTAGAGGGCATCATGTTGCTGTAGGCTTAACAATAAGTGAGTATTGATCAGTATTGAGTTAACTACTCTCTTTTTGTTTGTTGGTTTGTTTTTTGTTTTTGTTTTTTCAGAGTCTCTCCATAGAGCCCTGACTGTCCTGGAACTCACTATGTATATCCAGCAGCCTCTGCCTCCCAAATTCTACCACACCCAGCATGAGTTAATTACTCTTAAGACACTATTTGGGTTACTTATTATTATCATTTAAGTGGATAAAATGGAGATCAAAAAATTAATTTGCATTCCAATCAGTTTACATTAAAAAGAATTCAGCATATTACCAGGTCCAAGAACTCACACAACAAGACATTTTATCGAAAAAAAAGCACAGACATACCCAACAGAAAATGGGAAGACTTCAATATAGTCCTTGACAGTAAACAAACATCTTAACAATTCATAAGCCATTCCATCACTTTTTACTTCACAGTGTTATGAGACAAGAAGCAATGTTTAACTAAGTGAACTCTCTAGGCAGCCATAGTCAATGTTCCACAGACATTTCTTGAAAATAAAATAAGGTGATTGAGTCTTCTAGAAATAAGATCCATGGGCCTCAGCCAATGACCCATCCCTAACTGGCAGTTTAGGAGAGATTAAGAGTTAAAAACTGGACTTTAATACCTTGTTCGACTTCTTGCACTTGGGTTTCATGAAAACAAATACCTCAAGATATTTGGCTTAATTGTTATTTTGGTTTTGGGTTACTGTTTATAATTAATAAATTTATCCTCCAAAGTAGATTTATGTTCAGAGCAAAACTGAGCAGAATATGTCCCCCCTCCTCACAACCACATCCCTTGCCAGCATTGCATAATTATACAACTGTTGAACTGATATCAGCATATTCATGTCACCCAAAATATACATGAGTAATCAGTCTTGGTGAAACTTGACAAACATAAGATGGTATGTATTTACCATTGTGATACAGAGAAGAGTTTTTTCTACCCTAGAAATCTTATGTTCTACTCATTCATCCCTGCCTACCTCCCTACTAACAATAGCTAGTAACTAGTGATCATGATGCATTCTCTACTTTGTCTTTGCAGAATGCCATCCAATAAGATTTATACATTTGATAAGATATGATTATATCTAATCAATGAAATATTATTCCATGCTGAAGATGAGCAATCAGGCCAGCAAATGGTATAGATAAAAGTCTTTGTTGACTAGATAGAATCTTAGCTCACCAATCTGCCTACCAAAAGAAATTCTGGTTGCTTCCAAGTTTGGGTCATTATGAACTAGTTGTTATGAATGTGTGCCTCTTTTGGGTAGATGTAAGTCTGTCATGCATATGCACAATTTGTTTTATTTCTAGTCTATCTGAGACCCCCATGGGCTAATATCTCGACATTTGAGGTCTGATGACTCAGAACCTTGTGAGGTTAGAACTAGAAGGGGATTCTGTTGCCTAACACAACCTCAACTGGTTCTTTGGGAAACTGAGGTACTCGCATGCTAGTACTTCACTACTCTGTTCTTTTAAAGGCAAATCTCCCTGGGATTTGTTGTTTTGTTTTGTTCTTTGGCTTTTGCTTTGAGATGCTCAGAATCATGTTTGTTTTATAATGTCTAGTACAATGTAAAGATCTCTTGCCAGTTGGGTTCAACCTCTGATTTTATCACTAATTTTTGGATGTAAATCACAAAAAATGAAATTTAAAAGACAGAAATCATTTAAAACAGCAAAGTTCAGACAGGACTGGATGTTGAGAAAAAAACACTATGTTGAGAGTCACATTGTAGATCAGAACATGGCCCTGTACTGGTGGGTTTAAGCCAACACTGTGGAAATTTTCACCTAACTACAGGATAGGCTACCAGCCCCCCTACTCCAGGCATCCTTCGGAACACAGTCCTGACATCTGGTCTGGAAAATTGGATGCCAAAGGAGACTTCCCATGCTGCTCCCTGTCAACTGAGGTTTCAAAGCTGTGCACAGATCCCAGCCCTCTCCATTGCTAACAAGACCTTAGAAGCCCATTCTGCTTTCCTAATTTTCCCAAGGAGATAGTCTTTATCTGCTTATCTTTGAGGGGTACTAGTCAATGACAGGGCTATATCTCCTCAGTTCAAAATGAAGAAAGCCTTTACAAGGGCCAATTGTAGAAAATGTATATCTTGCCAGGAGAGGATCCCATTTTACCACATCCTCTTTCCCAAATGGGGATCCAGAGCACTCTCTTTAGTTAACTTCTTAGAAAAAAAATTGGTCTATGTTGTAAGGTTCCAAAGAAACCTAGGACGAACAGCTAAGGTTCTTATTAGCCTACCAAAGAACACTCTTGCTGCCAGGTTTATTCAGTACCTGTGGTTCCTCTCTGCTCTTCTCATGACTACTCAGTTTCCTTGGCCACAGAAGCCTGCCTCTGTCACCAAAGTAGTTATATCATCACCTGTTGCCAGGCCTTTCATCATCAGCTATGTGACATGTGTACTCCTTACAAGTGCCCACCAGGTACAGCTTGCTCTCTTTGCCTCTTTTCTCTCTTTACCTTCTGTTTTCCCATACCCCTCCTCTCTTGCCTCTGCTTTCTGCTCTTGTCTCTCGTCTTCTTTGTGTTCCTTATCTGTCTGTCTGTCTGTCTGTCTGTCTGCTTGCCTGCCTGCCAGCAGAAGAAGCTGGCTTCCAGGAATAACACATAGAATGATGCAGAAAGTTCCACCAGAGGTGTCTGAGCTGGAGGCTGTCACTTGAACAGCAAGTCAAGGCTCCCTTTGTTTAGGGAAACTGCAGGTGGATCCAGAAATCCCACTGTGGGAAAGTGCTGTGTTTCCTTCCCCTCCCCCACCTTTTGCTAGTTTGAAATAATAGCCCGAGCCCTTGAGCAAATGATGCCAACATAATCCCTGTCTTCCAAAATGCCTGGTGACAGATGCAATGGGCAGAAATAAATTCACATCTAGAACTCTGCTGGGAAGTAGGGATTTCACCTGGCCAGCCTTTATTACAAGAAAGAGGTTTATGAGCCTACCTAGAATCCCTGTGAAGGAAAAGGACAATAATTGGGATCCTGATGCAGAGGGTCTTGTTGCCTGACTTATTCTGTCATCTCACCCATGTTTCTCTCTATATGGCAAGAGTCAAATATAGCTGAGAGGAGCAGAATGATACGGTGGGAAGACAGTGATGATGTCACAGCCATGTGCTGTGCTGCAGGCTTCTGAGACTGTTACCATCTCAGAAAACTCAACACTTTATAATAGTCTTTATGATAGGTGACAGCTTTTGCACCAAAAGACAACTCTAGGCTTGAAGCACCCAGATCAGTCCCCTGTCAAGTCACTGTTGCTTTGAGAGGACCAACAGAGTGATAATGAGTAATGGCACATGAGTGAGATGTGTCGGGCCTGAGTGCCTTAAAGAGGGAGCTTTGAATTGGTATCAGATTCAAGTTTGGAATTCTCACACAGTCAGTCTTTTTGAATGCTGAAAGTATGGCTTACTATTAGAAAGTGCTGGTGCTATTTAATTCAGTTCCCAGCTAGTATAGCACAGACATTGGCCAATTAGAATATACCCTAGCCATAGGTGACTGGTATAAATACAGTAGGTGTCACTCAGGGTAGACAATGGCCAAACACAAAGGTGATCAAAACTGGTAAGGAATCTTCCCAAAATATTGCTTAAGGAGTGAAGAGAAACAAACCCTACCAGATGCAAAAGTGTGAAGGTCTGCTTGGTGCCGTTAGGTGTGAAAAGATGATAGCACTATTTTCTGCCTGCTTGACACATGCTGGTGTCATTTGATAGCTTACAATAGATTTCTTTTTACTTGGGTTAGTCTCACCCACTCCTCCTTGCCTCTTTGCTCATGGCTGGAGTTTAACAAGGAGGCATTGCACATTTCCCTTTTGATTCTGAGTTTGAGAATTGGGTCCCTGTACACCCAAAGACGTACCTGCCATGTGATTCACTCCCTGCAGTCATTCGAAATAAACAGCACTCTGCACAAGGGCTGCCATGCTTGTCTGTTTCTTCTGATATTCATACAGGAGGAATAGCCTAGAGTCCATGCTTGCAACAACAGAGTCTGTTTCTATCCTCTCATGGTCCCTGGTTCATGTGTCCTAAGGTCCTTACATGCTTTGTGTTAAGACTGGCATTTTATACATCATTAAAAACAGTCATCTTTGAACTTCTGAGAACTTTTCCTTTTTAAAAAATTTTGGTTGTACATAATACACATTTATAAATAAAGGTCATGAAGCCACATGTCAAAAAGAAACAAAATTTACATTTCAAACATTTTAATCAAGGTCATTAATTTTGCTTTAGAATAAAGATTAATTACATTTGTCATTCAAATATTCAGTAAAGTAAGAGTGTCCCTAGTGTAAACATTGGGTTCAAGCATTCTCCTTGGCTATGCTGCTGCATCCTAGTAAATCCCAGTGGTTCACAAATGCTCATGGGTAATTGGATCACTATGCAAATCAGACTGTACTATAATACCATTTGTCTAGATGGCATCTCTCCTCTGACTAAAAAGACACACCTGCTGTCTCTACTGGGGGCCTGTGCAGAGTGATGGGATGCATAGTGTCTACTAATTGCTGTGCTCCAAACATTGTTATCATGGGGTCTGAAGGACAAAATTCAAATACCTGCTTCTGATGTTTATTTAAATAAGTATTCAAGAGTTAACGTTTTACCAAAGCTTTTAAAATCTGTTTAGTGCCAGTGAGATGAGCAGTGGGTGTCCCCAGACCTGAGTTTAAACCCTGGGACCCATATGGCTGAAAGAGAATCTCCCAAGTTGTCCTCTGAAAGAAGTATTCTCTCTCTCTCTCTCTCTCTCTCTCTCTCTCTCTCTCTCTCTCTCTCTCTCTCTCTCTCCCTCTATCTCATATACACACATTCTTTCCATTATAAAGTCAGTCAATATTTTATGATTCTTTCTATTTTGTTTTATAATTATTGCCTGTCTTGAAACAAAACTAAACTAAATACTCGGTGGTTTCCTTTGTCGTTATACTGGACTTTTTAAATACGTGAACAGCATAGATACAGCGTACATGTTCTAGAAGAATTACAGGGGAACACAGACTAAGGATCAGGAGACAAATGAGTTAATAACCAAATTCATCATCAACCTGATCCAAGTTCAGCTATGACTCTCATGCAGACACTTCCTAAGGAAAGGAAGGAAGTGTGTTCTTCCTCCTACTGCACATAAACCTGAGGCCTCAGGATCTAGCTCCACGTAAGCAACCCTCCATCATCACATGTGCGCTGGTTCCATGCACCCTGGTCATTGGCAAGAGCCTGCATAGCTATGTCCACCACACATCTCTTTATTCTTGCCAGACACTCATCATCAGAAGGGACAACTTGGACTGTGCATTCCCTTCTAAGAAGAAATGAAAGACTGAGGTGTGGAGGCCAAGAGAGAGATTTCTCCCTCAGAAACAGTTGGGTTCTTGCTGGAGGCAAGATGTTTGAAAAGTACCATATAAAACTCTTCTTTCTATTCCCAAATCAGCTTCATATGCCAGCTGAGATGGAAGTAGGGCACTGTTAAAATTAAAGACAGTTTTGCCTTTCAACGCAACAGAGGAGTAGCTGACTCATCCTGGACACCCTAACCAGTGTCTCTCTTTGTCTCTCTTGGAAAGCCTGGCATAGAGAAGAATTTTCCATCCTGAGTGTTAGAGAATATTTCAGAAACTTCAACTGCCGCGGTCTCTGAAGTTCCACTGATAGATAAGGCACAAGGACCCTCAAGAATGAAAGTAGCAAAATAGCCAAATCACTTCTGTTGTAGCAAAGTAGCTGCAACAGAACAAAGCCATTGTGTTGTGACAGTTAGATTTAAGACCTATGATGCCACCCTGGGAAATCTGCAGTGTGAGCATTGCCCAGACCCTGCAAGCCTCCTGGGGCAATACCCAGAAACCGGCCTTTATTCCTTGGTGCGTGCAGTGTCGCTTGTAAGAGCTCTGCCCACAAAGCCATCAGATGGTAACAATTTTCAGTCACTTCCAACATGAGTTGGTTTTGAACTTTAATATGCAACCTAATTATGACTGCAAACACTTTGTTAAGCAAACAAACTTCAAACCCTTAAAAAAAAAAACAGCTCTTCTCTGGTCATTTCTTCTTGTACAAAGGCTTTAAAAATAAAACTGCATAGGGAATTAGAGAATCCAGGGTTAAAAAAAAAAAAAAAAAAAAAAAAACCTGCCCCAAATTAAACGGCTTTAATGTACTCACTACTTGAGCACTCAGTATCTGACTTTTTCCTTCAAATCAAAACTTGGAAACTAAGGCACTCCATGCCCCATTTCCTCCCTTTAACCGTTCACCTTCTTGCCCAGAACTACAAGTGATATCATTCTTGCTTTTAAGTAAGTCAGAAGGGCTGGCTTTTTAGTTTGTTCTGAAATTGTTCGTTGCTTGTGAACATCCTCTCCCAGATTCTGAACCACATACCATGTGAGGTCCTCGCCTGCCTCTCACTCCTTTCGGATTCTCTCACAGGAATCTCTCTTTTTGCCCTTCTTATATATCAAGAGAGGAATCATTATGTAGCAAATGGAAATGATCAGATATGCCCCATGGAAGTCACAACAAGAGAAACCCACACCATGTGAAGAGGTAGCGGAAATGAGAGCCCTGTTCCCCAGACTCAGTGTGCATTCCTTTGGATTCATACATTTCCTGCAGCCCAAGTTCCCAACATTCTCTATTTGCCTGAATTAAGACAATTATTTAAAAGATGCTTTCCTTCGTTATCCTAGGTATTGCCCCAGGAAGGAATGCAAGGCATAGAGAACAGATGTCTGATTTATAGATTCACTTTAACAGGAGAAAGCGGCAGCACTCAAACACTGGGACCCCCTTACAAGAGGAAAAAGTATGAAGGGAACAGGCTCCCTGTTGAGATTCACCTATAGTAACCCTGAGGAAACCCACGTGTGTCAGTCCCCCACCTCCCTCCAGCCTCACCAATTCTGTTGAGGCCAAAATTTTATTTATGATTAATCAGGTGAGAAGACTGCTCTCCTGGGAAAGTCTATGTTTGGGATGTTGGGCTACGATCTTCTAACAAGTAATTGTTCTTGTCCACTAAATGACTATCCACCTCCTTTTCCCCAACAGTCATTCTGAGGTGTGCTCAGAGCTAGGGGACACATTCATTGTTGAGACAACCTTCACACTAGAGGAAATGAAGCTGTTGGTGCATCTGAGTGTGGCCATGGGCAGCTGAGCCTTGGAATCATGGAGACACCTGGGTCATGAGACCCTCAGCCGAGAGAAGCCGACTTGAATCGAGATGGGAAGAGAAGATGGGGATTAATGGTATCCTTTAAATATTAGTGTATGCTAAGATTTCTTTTCAGATGAGCTACAAATGTCACTGCTTAAGTTACTTTTAGTTGAGTTTCCTTTTCCTTTTCTTTTTCTTTCCTCCACTTCCTTCTCCCCCACCCCTTTGGGGACAGCTCTTCTCTGGTCATTTCTTCTTGTACAAAGGCTTTAAAAATAAAACTGTGCGTACACAGGCTGGGCTTGCCTGGCACTTACTGTATGAAGTGGGCACACCTCACATGAGCAGAGCTGCTTCTCTGGCTTCTGTCTCCCAAGTACTGAGATTACAGATGTGTACTACCAAGTGTACCTACAGTTTTTTTTTTTTTTTAACAACTGAAATATCTTGATGTGGACAGTTGCATTAAAACTTTGAAGATAGAACAATGAATTTTTATTTCTCTTTAGTAACCCAATTAGCAAAAGATGTTTGAGACTTGAATAATTTGGTATATGAATCATAATCACCAAACGCCACTCTGCTCAGTATCTGAACTAGGGCTGTATTCTAGATGAATCTAAGCATTTGTTTAGGCCTCCACCAGGCTGTTAGGCCTGTGTCTCCACTAAAATTAGCAGGTTATAAACTTGGCTAATCAGTGGGATTTCAATCTATAACATTTCTGTCCTGGGCTAAATGAAAAATATATATCACTTCACTTAGCAATGTTAAAAATGATTTAACAAATCTACTATGATACCACTTTCATTCCAAGAAAGAATTTTAGGGAGTCTTTCAGATAGATAGATAGATAGACAGACAGACAGACAGACAGACAGACAGACAGACAGACAGATAGATAGATAGATAATTCTGTAATGTGTTAAAGAAAAAACAACACAGGCCATTTTATATGGTTATTAGGAAACTCCTAATAACTTTTTAAAAAGTTTTTAACTGGATTAAGTAGAGTCAACCTCAATTGAATTTTTACATCTTGACTAAGACAAGTTTCTAAAGAAACTGTAGAATCTTTTAGGCAGGCTAGAAACCCCATTTGAAGAGGAGCTATGGACTGAAGCTGTAAAAAGGTTCCTTTCTTTCCAAGTGGACCCAGACATGGGTAGATATCCTCCCTACTCTCTTCTTCGACAATGAGTGAAATTGTGCTGTTTCACAGATTTTCATCACTCGAAGCCCATGTGATGGAAAAAATACTAGAAACACTGAAAGAGTCCACTAGGTTCCCTGCCTTTGTTAAGATGAACATTGAGTTAAAAATTAACTGCTATTACCTAGCCAGGCTTTCTGGGATTCCTGTCCTCACATACATGGATCTCTGAAACATGGGAATCTAATAATTAGCCCCAGAACTGTCTTCCAGGGCTGGGGCTGCTGTGCTCTCCAGAGAGGTGGCATTAGAGGATGGAAATAGGCCTAGCTTGGTATCCTTATGCAAGTCGCCACTGTTTCATTATCACTATGTGGTCCTTGAGCAGTCTGCCATCAACTTCAACCCCAGTCTAAATTGTAGCATCTGAGACATTTGCATCCTCTTTCTTTTAAAAAACATATAAATGCTTTGTCACAGTCTAAAAGAGAATGTGCTTCTCTTTTCTTTCTTGATCAGTCTTCCTTATGCTTATATATGCTACATGAAAATCTGCTTAGGATATTTGACTTTATCAACTGTTTGCAATTTTTTATGAAGACCCTTAGAAAATGAATGTGTTATTTGGCACTAAGTATCAATGCCATGCAAGAGAAAAAAGTGCTTTCCATTCTGAAAAACAAATAGAAACATGTTTGGTTTGGGGTATTTTGGTTGAGACTGTAGACGTATGTTCTAAGTTTTAACACAGAGGCTTTTCTTATTAATGTTGAATGAGCTGGTAAGGATCTATGGTAAAGGGTCCATTCATGGAAATGGCTATTTGATGGGTCATAAAGCTAATTAAAACCAAATTTTGGCAACAGCATTCAGGATGTGCATGGCCAACTTTGTTTTGTTATATTACCCCAAATTACTCTTTCATGTGGGAAAATATTTTTACTTAAAAAAAAATACAGGAAAGTTTAATTGATGTAGGCCAACAAAACAGTCAGACAAATTAGCACATGATCAACTCCTAGGATCTAAAGCAAATCAGGCTGTAAAACCTACAGGAAATGCAACAAGCTTTACCTTTCATTGCTGTTTCAAAGTTGGATCTTCTGGGATTGGTATGCATGAACAAAACTAAACCATTATGGGGCCATGACCTCTACAGTCAAGAGAGGGTGGCAAAAATGATGATTGGTGTCAGGGTGGAGGGGGGCAAGGAGGAGAGGAGAGGGCACCTATTTATATGCAAATAAATCTGCCCAGGTGCAACAATGCTGAGACATCTCAAAGCCTCATTTCAAAGACAGTTGAAATTATTATTCAAACATCTGAATAATAGACGTTATTCAACAAGAGTTATTTATAGTCTGAAGAGTTGTAGAGAAAAATTCCTATTATTTTCATTACTTTGGCCCAAGCTTTTCCTCATGCCTTTACTGTACTAAATATTTATTAAGACTCTTATGTGAAGAAAACAGTAGTACTATGAGTTCCCTAGTATCACGCAGCCTACCATAAACCATTACACAAATAATTATTTTATCAAAGTGATGACCAATGCTGAAAAGGAAACTCTGGTGTACTTTGAAAATCTACAAGAGGGATATCTAAATTTATCTGGAGGTATGAAGTCAAGGAAGCCACCGCAGCCATGAAGTTACAATGGAGGTTAGGAGAGGGACAGTAAATGAAGCTCTAAGTGGGACAAACCAGGAGACTTCCCAGCAGAAACATAAGGATGGGTGTGGACCAAGGCTTCCTCAGGCCCAACCCATGTAAGGGAGCAAAGAAGGTCAGACTGTGACTACTGGGTTGGTGAGGGGGAGATAAGTACTAGAGGCAGCTAAGAACCAGGTCATAGAAGTATGGTGATGGTCTGAACACTCACCTATTTAGAGAAGACCAATCTGACTGACCAGAAGGGACAACAGCTGTCAACAACTTGCATGGCACAACTGGTATGACTGGCTGGCAGAAGGAAACAGCTTGCAGGATACATTTTACACTCTCTAGTTAATACCTAGAATAAGAAAAACAAAACAAAACAAAACAAAACATTGAAGTATTTTCAATAAGGCAGCATCATAATCTAATATGAGTCACATATGCTTTCTAGAGCAACCAAGCTGCAGGTTGCTTCAGTTTTTCAGGAAGCTCCCCACATCAGAGACAGAGTGCTCTTTGGAGAAGGGTATAGGATGAAGGGCACAGAATACAGCCCTTGCCCTAAGACAGCTTACAAAAGTAATCATTCAATTGCTCTACTTGAACAAAGTAAGTTCTAAATGTTCTCTAGACAAAAACAAGGAGCAGAGCATCTGCTGCCCTCTCTTCATGTAATAGAGAAAGACACAGTCTTGGCTGTGCATTACAACAGAAATACTGATCAATAGCAACATTTAGTCACTCAGAAGTGTCTTCCCCTGTCCTGCAGATATATAGGATTTGTCTCTAAAGCAGAAAGCAGGTATTGTGGTACCTTTATTTCCCACTAGGCTGTCAGCACACACCTCCACCTCCACAGGCCAGTGGCATACACCTCCACCTCCATGGGCCAGTGGCACACACCTCAACCTTCATGGGCCAATGGCACATACCTCCATCTCCACAGGCCAGTGGCTCACACCTCCACCTCCATGCGCCAGTGGCACACACTTCTACCTCCACAGACTAGACAGAATCAACTTGGCCTAAAGTCCCCACTTTTTCCTCAATCTCCTGTGAGTACCATCTTGTGCACTAACTGAGAAATCAGTTTAGGAAATGACATACTAACAATGCCCTGCAGCATCAAGCTAGTTTCAAATCCTAAACATCCACAGGAAGTTAATTTTTCCCTAATCATTTCCTAAATACATACTTTATCAAAGGTGTACAAATTATAGAGACCCACAGACAGGACAAAGATGTTGTTTAAAAAAATTACATAAGTTTTAACATTACTGGCATTAACTGGAATCCTACTAGATTGGTTGTGCATCCATTTATGGATACCTAATGGCTCTCCTAGGAGATGGGCAAAGCAGAAACCAAACATGTCACTGCTGAGACACCTGAGAAGAGGAAGGCTGGCCCATTTGCACACAGCAACCTTGGCAACCAGTGTAGGTGACAGGCATAGACCAAGAAACATAGAGCTTTGGTGTGGAGCCATCTGAGTTCAAATTTTGACTCTGTTTGAGCTGAGTGATGTGGCCTTTACTTCTCTGTCATAGTAAATTTAATATGCCAATGTAGTTAAGTGTAGCATCCAGATACTTGGTAAAACATCAGCCTAGACATTCTATAAAGGGATTTTTAAAAAATATTGTCAGTATTTTAAATTAGTAGCTTTGAGTGAAATACGTCACCCCCTATCATGTGAGTGGCCTTATCAATCAGTTGAAGAGCCATAAGAGCAAAAGACTGAGGTTCTTGGGGAAATAAGAAATTCTACATCCACACAACCTTCAGGACTCCAGCCTCAACATTAAGTATTCTGCAAGTCTTAAGGCTGACCGGCCAGGGGCCAGGCCTTTAGATTTCATGTTTGCTAGCTCACAGTTGTGAGTGAAATGAGGGAAGAAAGAGAAGAGAGGGAGATAGGAAAAAATGATAAAGGAAGGGATGAGGGAAGAGGAGGAGGAGAAAAGAAAGAGAAGGGGAAGAGGAAAACCTTATTGTTTTTGTGTCTCTGGAAAGGCAAAACACTCTCTAAGCTTCAGCTTCCTCTTGGACTTTCATGGACTCACAATGAAATGGAATAATGCATATAAAGTGTCCAGGTTAGTGCCAGACAGATGGTCCACTGTCCATGAACTTTCATTATTAATTTGTGGGAAATAAATGAGCTTGAACCCCCAACTCAGGTCCTGTTAACCAGTGATGGATTCTGGGCTACCTTTGATCATCTTTTCATTTCAGACCCATTGTTTCTTAGTACATCCTGCTATTTTAGGAGCTTCAGACAAGTAGAATGAGGCAGAAATAGCCAAAAACACATTTGTGGCTAAACTGTCAACTCAAAGTGACCCGTGAGATTGGTTCATATGAAAAGTTAGTCATAACTACTTCACAAGCATATCATGGTTAATTAAAATGGCTTTTAATATTTTATATTTAAAATAGCAGCTGGGCAAGAGACAGCCTCCCCAACAGTAGAAAATTCACTCCCTCATGTCTGTAACAGACCTACCAGAAAGCTTCTTCTTATGCAATTGCTGAGAGAAATGCAAGTCTTGGGATACAGAAATAATCAAGAGCTGTATTTATTGCTGTCAACAGTTCTAGAAAAATGAACTAAATTAGTGAATAAACAGCATGAATTGTGAGAGCTTAAAACTCTCCCAAAGGAATACATTTCTGTAAATAATATTGTAATTTTTAGTAAAATCTAATAAAGTTGTCTTTTGACAAGGATCATCTTTGGAACTGTGCATAAGTCAGCTAAAATTCCCAACTAGCCCACAGTGTGCTAGGATAAATCTGAGTTGGGTTAGATTCCAGACAGCTGGGTGTTTTACTTGGTACTGTTTCATTTGCCATATATACACAACGTCAAGACCTGTATGTGGCTAATCTCTCACCTATAAATTTCACTGTATGACCTAATTCCAAAACTAGAAATTCACTGAAAGCAATATTCTTCTTATCATTTATCTGTAAATTTAGCTCTTTCTGGAAGTCAGCCAGCTGCCTCTTGAACAGTGCCAAGTAAATTATCAGCAATTTCAGTACTAAACACCAGCCCAGAGAACTGGAGTAGCAGTAGCCTATGAATAATCTCGTCACTGAGTGTCACAAAGAGGTCCTGTCTGAGACTGCCTTGCTTGCTTAGCCATTTTTGCTTCTTGAGTCAAGGTTGCTCAGCCTAGGGATAAAAGTTTTCAGGTCCCTCCCTTTCAACTTACTGTCACAAACTGTCCCCAGAGCTTGTCCACAGTGACCAAGAGGTTTAGGCACATGACTTCTCTGGAGCTGCTGTAACAAAACACTACAAACTGTGTGGCTTAAATGACAGAAATACATTGGGTTACTAATTTATGGTACAGACAAGTGAGACAGTAAAGTTGGTTCCTTCAGGGGCCACAAGAAAGAATCAACTTCCTATTTGTTTCCAGGTTCTTGCCTCCAGGATCTCTTGGCTTTTAGATAACATTTTGTATGTCTTCACAACATATTTTCTGTGTTCCTGTCTCTAAATTTTCCCTTCTGTAGGAACATATGCCATACTAGTTTACAGTATACTCCAATAACTTCACTATCACTTGGTTACCTCTATATAGACACTATCATCAAAGCCAGGCATCAAATTTCAGTACTTGGGAAGCTAAGGTAGGTGGATTAGGAGTTCAAGATCAGCTTGGGCTACAGAGTAAGAGAAAACCGCACTACATGCATGGGACCCATCCATCAAGACATCAGTATCCTTGAGAAAAAACACAATGCATCCCTACCCCTGGGTCAATGAACAGTTGGATGCACTCACGCTGAACACTAGAGTTCGTCAGTACTACAGACCTATCTTACTAGCTCTTCCAGACCTGAGTTTCTTGGAAGCAGGAGTTATGGACCCAACAACCCATTCCTCTGAGACAAGATATTGTCACTCCTGTTTTGACAGTATTTAATATTTCATCCCTAAGCATGGTTATAACCATGATAAATTGAACATTTTCAAACCTGAGAGAGCTACCCAAGAGAGAGAACATCTGTCAACTTCTATCACCCATAAAACTGCTACATAAAAAAGGTAAGAGTAATTGTTTAGACCATCTCATGAGGTTACTATGAAAGCCACCTCAACAAGTAGAAACATACCAAACTTACATATAGACCCATATACACATGTATGCACACATGTGCACACACAGGTACATTCACATGCATACACATATAAGCATATGCACACATACACACAGAATCATATGTATACACACAGACACATAGAGACATATTGTGGGTCAGATAATAAATATTTTTGCTTTGGTTGCCAGAAAGCAAAATCCATATTGCATAAATACCTTTATAGTTGAAGAAAGCTACTTTCCAGTTTTTAAACAAAATAATTCAAAATAAAATACTATTTGAGTATTTTTGTAGTGCAGTTCTGTGAGTGGAGAAATAATAATTCTTGGGGAGAAAAGATGATATTTTCCTGAATTGAGGCTGAAGCTCTATGTTTTTCATAACCAAAATTGACTGAAAATGCTTGTTGTTAGTGATGCTCTACAGTAAGAATTTAAATGTATTTCTTTAACAATGTCTTTTCACTCAGAAAGGTGTTGCTTGTTTGTGGCATGCAAAGGAGAAAGTTTCTAAGTGTGTCACTGGACTTGCTGGCTTGTGGAATAGCAGTGAAACAAGATGAGAGGACCACAGCTAGCTTCCGTTCTGGCTAGTCACTCTGCTATTATAGCACAACAGCTGTTGGAGACAATGTTTAAACAATCCAATTGGTCCCCCCCAAAAAAACTTCATTATGAACACTGGCATTTGAATTTCATGTAATTTTCCCTTGTTGTAAAGTATAATTCCTTTGATTTTTTAAAAACAATGTCAAATACAAAAGCCATTCTTTAGTCACAGGTCACACACAAGCAAGAGATTGGCCTGAATTAGTCCCAGGACTGCAGTTTCTTATTCCTATTATAAAGCAATCTTTGCTTGGTTGTGTCTGTGACAATGCATGCATGTGAGTGTGTGCATGTGTGTATGTGTTATTGAAGGCAAGGTCTTGCTATGTAACTCAGATGGCCCAGGCCCTGGGATCTTCCTGCCTCTGATTTCCACATGCTGAGTTTACAGAGGTGTACCACCATATGTAACTAAGAAAAATCATTAATGCCCCTACTTGAGAACCGAGAAATTTCTTTATTTAGTTCCATCAGTCTGGGCAATAATTTCCTTTTATGAATATGAAAATTGAGTTATATGTTTAAATTTGTCCCACATCAGCCTAGAAAAGAGCTGACAAAGTGCTGACTCTGCTTTGTCTCTTCAGCACTATCTCCCAACAGAACAAATCATTGTTAGCTATTGGAAGTGGCTTATTCATCCTGAACTCAAATCTCTCACACAGGACTTAACAACAAAGCATGTTTTCTGAGCTGATGCCAACCTTTGACCCTTCAAGAAGCCTTCTCCACTCTGATGTTGACATCCTCTGCTTTCCCCTTGAACTCATAATCTGTTTTTCATAACCCTTGATGAATGTTCATGGTAGCTTTGTCTCTTCAAGCACAAAAAAATGTAGGTCAAGGAAGTACTTGGTGTTAACTTTTATTTCTCTTTCCCCTGGGAGCTAAAGAACTCATATACAGATGCCAGGCTGTGGACCGCCAGATAGGAATGCATAGCTATTCCCTGACACCTCTGTGGAGATTGTTAGCCACTATACACTCACTTCTCTGGCCCCAAATCTTTTGTTATGGCCTTGACTTTATTGAATAAATAATGACACCATTTATGTGGGCATCAAAATGCTAGAACTCAAAGAGCGATCCTGGTGATCACCACTCTAGCCAAGGCTGCACACTAAAATCAATACCTACTTGAAACTGATAGATTAGAACAGTTGATTATGGAAATATTTTTTCAAGCATGCAAGTTTGGAACTTTGAACAGATTTTCTTCCTAACCCTCTCTAAATACATGATTCTCTAAAGTAAAAGGGAAAGACTCATGTCTTCCATTCTACCTGGCTGTCTTCCTTTGTATCTATATCTTTAAAAACATTACAGTAATTGGTGCAAATATTTGTAAATTGAAAGACTGCTCCATGAGCCCTACAACAATAACCAGTATTTTGAAGTCTGTCATCAAAAATAACAAAACAACCAGCAAGAGGATAGAGGATGTCAAGAAAGGGAACACTTATTCAGTGTTGGTGGAATTTCAAACTAGTCCAGCCACCATGGAAATCTTTAAAAGACTAAAAATATATCTGCCATATGACCCAGCTATACCATTTCTTGGCATATGTCCAAAGGAACCAACACCTACTCACAGACACTTGCTAAGCCATCATCACTGCCATTTTAGTCATAACAGCTAGGAAATGGAAACAAACCTAGATGTCCTTCATCTAGTCACTGGGCCATGAAGTCATGTAATTTGCAGGTAAATGAATGGAACTAGAAATGATCACATTAAGTGAGGTAACCCAGACCCAGAAAGATAATTTCTGCATGTTCTCATTCATCTGTGGTTTCCAGCTCCAAGTCTGGAGTAACTATAAAACCTGGAAAAGTAAGAGAGGAAGTGGGGTCAATAGACAGGGGAATAGCAGGAGACAAATGATTTTAATGGAGAAAGTGGGGAAATGGGGGGCTTTACTTATTGAGGTAAAGGGAGATAAATACAGAAGAGAAAACAGAAAAACAACAGTAAGAATGTCTGAAAAGTCATAAAGAAACATACTATTATCTAACTACCTAAAATTACATATAATTCAAACATGTACAGTTTGAATGCAATTTCCCCATCTGGATTAACACCTTTCCTCCAATGGCCATACAGTATCTAACAAAAACAAGGCATAAGAAGGCCCCTTTGGAATGGTTGTTTAGGGCTGTCCAACAGACTCCCAAAACAGCTACTGCTGTTTCCTCTGTTGTACCCCAGAAGCCGAAGGCAAATCCCTATTATTGAAGATACCAAACACTTCAGACATAGGACCTGGAGGTCCCTAAGCAGGATCAGACCTGAAAACCTCCCCCCTGAGAACTAGTGTTCATGGGACCGGAAGGTCTCAGGAAGTTTCCAAGGGATGGAAACACCCAATCGTCCTACCTACCTATGATTCCTATGAACCACAGCAATGACCACTATGACATGATAACCCTAAGGGTACACTCATACTTTGGTGGTAACCAACACCTCTCTAATTGGATTTATGGCCTGCTCAACAGGGGGAAACCATGCCTTATATTAGAAAACTATCCAATGACTTGGGATTAATGAAGAATCATGAATCTTGGAGGAGACCCTACAACTACCACTTTACTAAACCAGAAGAATCCCTATCTACACTTTAAATATTCATTCTTACACCTACGGGTAAGTGTAGTTGTTTCCCCTCATCAAAGAAACTTCTCTTTGTAACATACAAGAGGCCATTACAGAAAAACAAAACAGATCAAAATGCATAGAACAGAGAGCATGTAATACCTAGTACCAACTGCTAAATCTACTACACTATTCCTATACCTAAGGCTTAGGGAATCATTGCAGAAGAGGATAGTAGAAAAATTGAAAGAGACAGAGGACTAGGAGGTCTGCCCTGAGATTGTGTCTCCTAGAAGTGTTTGAGAAGCTATACCCATCAAGTCTTACCAACAGGGATGTCTAAACAAGACACGAACAGTGATACCAGTGGAGATGCTGACATGGAAAGGGAAAGGCTTGTGGGGAACTATAGGAAAATGGGAAATGCTGAGAAATGATTTTCCCCCAGGGAAGAGCCTCCCCCCAGTTGTTTAACCAATATCAAATGGTCAGTCCTTGGATCATATACACACAGTCAACATTATATAGGCCGAACAGATTGTATTTATGAATTTAGTAATATATATATATATGCATACACACAAAACAATTAAAGAGAAAGGGTCATGAATTTGAGACAGAGTAGGAAGGATACATGGAAGAGGTTGAATGGAGGAAAGGGAAGAGGAAAATAAAAGGATGCAATTATATTACAATTTTAAAAGTTATAATAAATGAAAAAGAGCAAGGTTTAAACCCTGTGACCAATTTGTTTTCTTTCTGGATGACTTGTAGTGAGAGACTAAAACACTCCAAGATGTGGCAAGAATAAGAGCTAGCACCACACCTTGGGTGGGTGAAGCCACTTGGCACAGGCATCCCATCTTGCCACACCCCTGAGGTGTGGAGAATACCAGAGTACCACACCCACTGATGTGAGTGTGTGTGGCTCAGTAGCAACCAAACACTCCTAAAGGCAAAGAAGAGAGATTTACACAGATGTCTCAGGAGGTGATATTGGGAAGTGATAACACACAGGCAGGATTTGTACTGCAAGTGAAATAAGGAATATTTTAAACTTAAAAGGGCACTTCTTTGAAGACGTGGGGTACCTGTGGACTCTTGCAGTCTTTCACTACTGAGTTTTTAATTAGTATCTCCCTTGGGCAATCTCTGTCTTAAGACATTTTCTAAGTTACTCGATCCTCTAAATATTATATAGGTTTGGAAAGTAGGCTGAAACTTCACTTCGCATTACTGTGGGCTTCTGGTATTTCTAGTAAGCTCGGGAAACTGCCAAATATTCCTGCCAAACTTCCCTGAGCCTGGAAAAGTCTGTAAATGCTTACTCCAGAAAGTGGCTGCCTGGGACAGTAACCGCTATTGATCCTCTCATAGAATGAGAGAAAATGGCTCAGAACTCGAGAATGGGGCTTCCTTTTTTGAAGGAAAAGTAAGGTCCTGAGGCTGTTGGCATTTGCAAACACTCATAGGGGGCAGACAAGTCTTAGAGCAGTGTATAAATTAAGCAATCTTGGAATGGGGGCGGGGGTTGTCCTTGAAGATACAAGAGCATGAACTCGTCACCCAAAGTAAGGCTCATATCTTCCAGACCACAGCGAGTTCCTAAGAAGCCCAAAGAAGTCAATTTTATTTATCTGTATTCTTCAGGAAGCTTAAAAGACATCAAGGTTTTGGTAGATGATCAGGCAAGAAGGAAAATGCATCCTATCCCTTTTACAAAGGCATATATAGTAGTGTGTAGTTCTCTAACAATGCATCTGACCACATTTGTAAAATTTCTATTTCATTATTTTCAAGACTGACTAGCTTTTACAATAAATCTATTTTCCCAAAAATGAGTTTCAAGAATCACACATAGTTTGTATTTAAGAAGATTGAGAAAACAAAGCAAGTATATTAAATACCCAGCATGTTAGCCAGACCTGGTGTGCACAAGTTTAATCCCAGCACTCAGGGGACAGTGGCAGATATACTACTGTGAGTCTGGGGCCAGCATCCTACACTGTGAATTTCAGGTCCTCTAGAGCTACATAGAGGACCTTGTCTGAAAAGAATAAAATCGTTAACATGTACCAAGTTATGGGTTAAAGTGTTTCATATTTGGTACCTTACTTCCCTAAGGAAAGAAAGGCTTTTTGTTTGTTTGTTTGTTTTGTTTTGGAATTGATACAAATCACAAAAGTCAAACTTCAGGGGATTGATGAATAAATGCATCATTGAGAGAAAGGTTTATCAGAAGGAATTTTCCTTTAGTTCAATTTAAAGTAATTATGTTTTTTTTTAAAGGAGACAGTCTCATCTCATTTTTAGGTTGGTTTAGGTTGGCCTTGCCCTTATAATCCTCCTGTCATGGCCTCCTTACTGGCATTTGCCATCAGGCTAGCTTCAGCTATCTTGATTAGCATGGTGGTAGATGCCAGCAGAGACATTAATCCATTCTTCACACAACAACCACCCAAATTGCCTGCACCAGCCTCACCCATGTGCCACCACTAATGAGCTTCTCAGTAGACCTGAAACGGAAGTTTAGTCACCTTTTGACTCTCAAATGGAAGCTCAGTCACCTTTTGACTCTTTTGGATTTCATTTTTCATATACAGTGTATTGTTGGCTGCTTATTATAACTTCTGCCAATCATTTGTTCTGGGCCATTAATTATCATTCATTATGTGCCAGGTGCCTACTCTACAATAAAGCTACAATCCTTGCCCTCCAGAAGTCCACTGCCCACACTCTTCTCCTTAGGAACTGAAAGCAGAGACATAGGCCAGACTGATGTTGAGTCCAGGGAACCAGCTCAGTGAGGAAGCATTCAGTACTGAACATACAAGTCAGTGGTCATTCTATATATACCTCACCTGTGAGCCAACAGATTCTAGAAAGCTGAAGGAGAAAGCAGAAGTCTCTCCGACACAGAAAAGACATCTGTGACTGGAGATGAAGGGAAGAAAGGCAAATGGATGCTCATACTTGGGGGGTGTGGAGGTCATATTGAGCTAATATCCAGGCACTTTTATTGGAGCAAATGACTCCATGAGGCAGATCTTCCATTGATGCTGTGCAGGGCACAGAGGCAGTGCAGAGATTCTAAATAGAAAGGGAAGGAAACTGCTTCCCACACTGAGAAAGAACAAGACATATAGACAGACCGCTACAGGTGCAGAATCCAGACATGGCCACTTCCTCAGATAAGAGGTAACTACGTCTCTGGGATCAGCTTCCTCATTTAACAGAAATTTTATTTTTGTTGTGAAGGTTAAATCAAGCAATTAAAGTCCCAGGTACATCTAATAAGCAATAGTAATTTGCATTTTTAAAAATACCATGATAACTTTGATTTTTGGGGTGTGTGTGTATGTGTGTGTGTGTGTGTGTGTGTGTGTGTGTGTGTGTGTGTGTTAGTGGGAACTGAACCTAGGGAATCATGCATGGCAGGCCAATGCTCTACCAAGGATATCCCCAACCATACTTCTCTGACAATATAAGAAAGCACCAGAAAGACATGGATTCTTCAGAAGAATGGAGTGTGGTCTTGCAGAATGGGAACAAGGTTGCTGAGGGTTTGTACAGAGAGGATTTAGGGAGAAATGTGGAGGGATCATGACATTGGGTGAAATGTCTAATGGCAACTATGGACAAAACACAGATGACAAAGGCAAAAGGAAGGAGAGGTCAATGGTAAGCACAGCAAACACTCAGGTTCTAGGAACATGCATGCCACACGTAGGAGCTACATCTTTATCAGAAGATAGTAAGAGTTTTACACTGCATCTCATGAGGAAAAGCAATAATAGCTCACACTTGGGCGGCCAACATAAAATCAGAGGTTCCATGTGGCAGGCTCTGTTCACAGCTCTTCATATATAAATATAGCAATACACTCAATCCTCACATAATCCTTTGAACTAAGTAGCAGCTAAGAAAGCTAAGACTGGTGAAGGGTCCCAAGGATAAGTCATATCATAAGGCCTCAGATAGATGCTTTTATATGGAAGGATTACTAAAGAAAAGTCATATTAGAAAAAAAAGAAAACATTAAAAGTTGTTAGGGGAGAATCTCCTGTTGGGAGACATAGCTGCCACAACTAGGGCTTTAAGGGAGAAAGAAGGAAGGGAACATATTAGAAGAAAGCCTGTAATTCAGGGCCCCTCGTGACCAGTTGGATGTGTAGGTGACTTATTCCTCTGGGGGAAATGCCTTTGTGGACTCAATTAGCCTTTCAACTTCTTTGCCCAGTTCTATAACATTGTCCTTTTTGAAAAGGATGGCTTTACCAGAATGACAGCTTGAACTTCCAGCAGTATCCAGTCAGCTCTCCTTAACCCCCAAATTTACACAACCAGGTATTAGGACTTCAAAAAGCCTCAGCTTGTGTTAGAGTTTTTGCGCTGAAATGGAGACACTCTTCACCTAACAACAGATACGTTGTTTTTTTCTTCTATGAGTTTCACTTTGATGTGTCAAAGGAAATTCCATGAGCTCTGGGAGAGTCATCACCATATGATGCAGGATCAGCATCAGGTGTGGCCGGCGCTTTGGGAGAGTTGTCAGTCGTCCTGTTCATTTTTAGGGATAAAAGGATGAATGTTTCAAATGCTTTAGCTTTTGAAAGTTGACATTACCAGGCGTCCATGAATAGAAGCTCAACACTTCAGAGCTGTGTCAGAGAGTGAGCTGAGGAGATTCGGAAGCTAAGACCAGCAGAGTCTTCTTTGTGTCACGTGGGTGAAGCATGTGGGAAGCAGGTGGACATCCTGAACACCTGGGAGCATTGGCAGCCACTCTTTAGCTTGAACATTGAGCAACCACCTTCCCTTTTAGAACCTTGCAAATGAAATTCTGTTCTACACATGAGTAAACAGCTGCCTGGAAATAACCAGGTCTCGGCAACAGAGATGGCAGTAGTAAACATTACAATTTTGTTGTTTCTACATTCTTCACACCATGGCCTCAATGAAATGATTGTTGCATAATCTTGTTTATATTGAAAAGCTAAGATATCTGGGTGATAGAAAGCTGCTGTACACAAAGTAACAGCAAAACGAACGCAGAATGGGAACAGGTCTTCAGACAGTAAGCATAGTGCCTCTGCTCACAAGCCTTGGTGATCAGGGCTGTAATGGTTTTGGATCTTCTAAGAACAAAGTCTTCTTTCTGACAATGGACCTCCCTATTCCTTGGGAGTGGTCCCCATTCCCTACGTAGAAGTGAGCATATTGTCTAGAATGCAGACCTCCATTGTCTTAAAGGATAATTAGACGATTCAAGCTGAGCAGGTCTTGCCTCCTTACCTAGCCTTCATTCCTGAAGAAAGGTGTTTTCGACTTCTAAAACTGTCAAGCTTGAAGGCTGGCATTATCTGGCCATCACTCAAGGAAGACAATTTCCAAAGAGACAGGGAATAACAAATCACATGTAAGTCTCAAACTTCAGCCATATCAGAAATTAGTCAGACAGGCTGTGGCACACACCTGTAATCTCAGTGCTTAGGAGGTGGACGAACATAGATCCCTGTGAGTTTGAGAGCAGCTTGGTCTATAAAGTGAGTTCCAGAATAGCCAGAGCTGCATGACGAAACCCTGTCTTGGAAGAAAACAAAAACAGAAATTAGTCCTAAGCTAGTCTGTTCAGGTAAACTAGCAAATCGTGTGGGTTCATTATGATGGTTTGAATGTTTTTCTTTGTCTTTTGGTTTGCTCACATTCAACCAAGAGTCCAGATCAACAAATGTCCAATTAAAAAAAAAAAAAAAGCATTAGTCAGCCTTGTGACAGTGTAACAACATGCCTGAGGGAAGTCAATTTAAAGGAAAAAAAATTCTTTTCAGTTTGTAGCTTCAGAGGCTTCTTTTAACTTAAGGCAAGCTGAGTCCATTGCTTTGTACCTGACATGAGATACAATAGGATGGCAATGGGGACCTTTGGCAGAGAAGCCTTCTCTTTTCATGGTATGGGAGGGGGGACCCTGCAAAGACATGTCGAGAGAGTTCAGAAGGAGCAATAAGACAGGGTGGGTATGAACAAAATATACATATATGAAATTGTTAAATAGTAAAAAGCATAAAATATTAAATATAAATTAAAAGGTTATAAGTTTTAAACAAAAAAGACACACCCTTAGTGTCCTTTTCCTCTTCCTGTCTAGCATCCTGGAGTTTCTACTGCCTTTAAAAAGGACTACCAACCAGGGGCCAAGCTGTGGACACATAGTCTTTGCACTATTCTTCAGGACTAAAACAGAATAAAAAGGAAACCTCAACATGAGAGGTTCAAATGGAAACTTCTAAACATACTCACTAGTATGTCACCCCATTTAGCAGACCTGATGGTAGCTATGATAGTTCATCCAACATCATAAGTAATCTATAATCTTGGGTTGGTGCAGGGAGCCCTAACTGTCCTTTATATAAGCTGTATGGTTTCTTCCTTTCTCTGTTTTTGAATTCTAGGTCAAGTGGCTAGAATCTGTGTCCTGGAAGTCCGTCAGCTCTAGACACACATAGGTGTGTCTAAAGTGGGATGTGCCCAACCATGTTTACGGAATCACAGAAGGAAGCTGGGCTCTGTGCAACTGAGTCTCTTGCACAGTTCAGGTAGTTTTCAGGACACAGAATTAACAAAATAGGGCCCTTCACAAACCTCCAGAGGCTCACGATGACTAACTAGTCCATTGCAAGCCAGAGCTCTTGTTCATGCCTGAAGGCCAGCCATGACAAACTGTGCCCCTTCCTATCTCTTTCCCAGCCAAGTAGACAGCAAGGAGAAGGAGATACAAATGTGCCTTGCTTTTCTTACTGATGTCAATACACAGTATTTCAAGAGAAATACTTTGTGTAAATACAACATTAGAACCTACAGGACAAAAGTGAACAGGAAAGAAAACTGAAAGAATCTTGCTGCTTTTGGTAATGATAAATTCTGAGAAAACTGGGACTGTTTAGAGATATAAGATCCAGTCTCCCAAATCAAAACAAGCATCTTTGATATTTCTAAATAATGATATTTATGGGCTTGAGCCCACCCAATGAACAGCAAAGGCTCACTTGTTGCCCCTTAAGAATGTGCACACAACAGCAGTCATATTAACGGCATGTGTGGATTTGACTTGCATGATGTGGCTTCAAGAACACTGCTGACATATTGTTGTTTGTTTTACTCAGGATTAGCAGAAAATTTTTGTGGGTGTTTTACGTCACTAGAATAGGAAGCACTGAAAAACTGTACCCGCCTGGTTGATATTTCTGGAAAGAGAACTCTAAATTATTAGAGGAAGGGGGTGGTGTAGTCAGGGAAGAAAAGAATGAGTAAGACTCAAGAAAGCCCCATCAGGAAAGTCCCAGTTGGAAAACTGAATTGATAGCAAATGTGTGCTTTTCATGAAGCAGTTCAGCTTCACTTGATGGGGAAACAGAAGGAGATCCCGTCCCCCAAACAAAACTTAAAAAAAAAAAAAAAAAAAACCAAAGTGTTGGGCTCCCAAATCTATGCCATACAAACTGTTATTTTCTAAATGCTTTGTGTACTGTACATTTATGCTTAAATCACACATATCCTCAAAAGATTTGACACATGATACATGAGAAGCAGGGACATTTAGAGCTAAGAAAACTTAGAGAACATTGAGGTTAGAAAAAGTAAAAGTCCATGGCACCAGAAACATGGGATTTTTTTTTACTCGAAGGCTGTCTCTAACCCAAGCCTTAGAACTCCAGCCAAATGAGGAAACAAGCTACACTTGTAGTTAGCTGAGAGGAAACACACAAGCTTGTCTGGAAAGACAGATGACGTCTACAAACTTCCAGTTGAAATTCTCCACGTATATTTCTACATAAGAAATATTGTACAGCAAAATCAAAGGCATCAAATTAAAGTAGAGCTTGGTGCCATTTCTATAAAAAAGCACAATAATGGAGTCTTCAGACATTGCTTTCTGGGAAGCTCACTCAGTAGCATAAACTTAAAGAATCTGAAACTTTTAGTCCAGAAAGGATTCAAGGAGACTGCCAACTAACCTCCCCAGGCTGAATTTTGGGCTCAACAAAACAAAACAAAGGGTGTTTTATTAAAAATTTTAATTCAGGGTCAGGAACATGGCTCAGAAGGTAAACTGTTTGTCACCAAACCTGATGACCTACTTCAGTTCCATCCCCAGGACCCACAGGGTGAGAAAACCAACACACACACAAAACAAACAGACAATTTTTTAATTCATTGTCAATATTTTTAAAAAGCATAGATGCTGTATACAGATGCAGCTTTCAGGCTTTGTTTGACTGAGTGTTATACTCGGCGAACTGAAACCAGTTCTATTGTAGTCACCAGCTGGCCTTGGGGAGGGGCATTTGTATATCACAGTCATGGGGCAGGGGGCTTCCTGCATTGTTCCTGGTGCCTTTTGTCTGTGGAGACATAGACTTAGACAAGTGAACAGATAGCATCCCTTTGGGATTATTTTTGTTTTTCATTTTGAACTTTTGAAACAGAGCCTTGTGTGTCCAAGTTGGCTTCAAACTCCAGGGTAGGCTTGAACTCATGATCTTCTGTCTTCACCTCCCAAGGGCTGAGATTACAGGCCTGTGCCACCATACCCAGCAGGATTCCTTTGAACATACATCATTTCATTTGTACTAAATCTAGATAGCAGTCAATTTAGCATTGTGCTCTCAGATGGTTCTTTAGAAGGCAGGATAATTGATTCCAGGAATCAAAAAGCAGGTCATGAAATAGCATACTCACTGCGATCTGATACAGCTGGGCACCAACGAAGCAATTGTCTTGAAGAAGTCATGTGTTTCAGCTTGAGGGACTTTGGAATTCCCACTTCCTCTGAAGACCATGGTGGCTGGCACACAATCAAGGAAACACCGCCTATGTTCCTTTTCTTCCTACCCAGGCCTCACTGTTGTGACAGCGCCCATCTCGGTCGTGAGGCATGTGCCTGACTTTTCCCAGTAGTGGTAATGACTTTTTACTGGTTCATGTGCACTCTCACAGGTTCTCTTACCATGAACCCCTCCCCCAAAAGATTTCAATTCCTGCCATAATCCTGTGAAATGGGCATTCAGACTTAATTGACATCATAGCAGCAGGAGGTCTCAGCTACTGCCTACAATGCAAAATGTAGTCTTGACCCTCTTAGCCAGGATTATAGCACCATAACTGAGTGGACTCCAGCACAAAGAATGAGGAGGAACTTGCCCATTAGATTATCTTTGCTGATATCGAGAAGATGCTATCTCTGGTTAGGCTAACTGTGCCAAGCACTGTTGGTTGCAGGATCAATAGCAACCCTTTTCTCTTGTTCAAGGTTTTTCTAGGTCAGAATTTTAGGAGGATCAGCTGAAAGCTCTTGTTTGGTTATTTCTTGTGTGGATGCAGAAAGATATTGGCTAGCGATGCGAATGGACATCCAAAATGGCTCATTCCTGTAACTGAAATTGATACTGGATGTAGACTGGGAGTTCTTTTGGAGCTCTGATTTCAGTATAAATATATAGTCTCTCCAGCATGCTGGCTTCAGAACAGTTAACACTCCCTTCATGGAATTTGTCTTTCCTAGAGAGAGCACCCCAGAAGAACCAGGCAGAAGATTCAGGCCATTAGCTGGGTGTGGTGGCACACACCAGTAATCTCAGCACTTGGAGCGATAAGGCCAGAGGGTTGCTATGAATTCAAGGCCAACCTGGGCTACATAGTGAGGTGCTGTCTCAAGATGAAGAGGGAAAGGAAGATGGGGAAGGAAGAAGAAGAGGGGTATGAGGAGGAGAAACATTTAACAACTATGCTTCTGGAGTCCTTATTCCCATGATGCTGGGTTAGTTAGAGCCCTTCCAGGCATACCCTGGTATCAGTAGATGAAGCACAGTCTCACTTCCAATGAGACAAGGGGAAAACCTGTAAGCATGTCCTAAATCTTTGACAGATTGTGTGTGTGTGTGTGTGTGTGTGTGTGCGTGATGCATCCACACATGGCCCTCCTCAAGGACAGATCTAGACTCACGAAATTAAATGTGGTTCATTTTAATGAAAGACAAGATGATAGATGATATCTGGGAGTTCACTTGAAACATTGTTTTTATTACCTATAGGAATTCCTCTTCTTCAACTGACCCAGGTTTTTATGTCTCATTTCTAGTCCTTTGTGCTCTCTCTGACATTCTCTCTACTGCCATCAACCCAACTCTCTTTTTGTGTCCACATCTCTACATGTACACAACTTAACTCAAATTTGCCATGCAAGTTGCCCTCACATAACCCATCTCAGACTGAGGACATTTTCTGTATTTCAGTTGCAAATTCCTGAAGCTGAGAATCATCTTGGTTCAGAAAGAGAGGACATTTGAGCTTCTCGGGAAGTCCTGTTTGAGGTCACCCCATGGAAATGGGCATGAAAACTCAGCAAAGCTAATCTGGGTAGTGGAAGCACAACATCACCTTTAAGTTAGGGTTCACCTGATATGGACCTGTTCCCTCTAAAGCATCACATTACCACTGTCACTAACTTCTGATACCCTTAGACACAATGTTTGATTTCCAGTCCATCTACAAATGATCTCTTGAATGTGTATCTTAGATTTTTCCCAACACCATGTTTAAGCATCTTTCTTCCACCACCACTTTCAAAGCTCACTCACTTCTGACACGATTCTTACCAGAACACAGGGTTTCTAGTCATGGAAAACTATTTCAAAAATTATCTCCTCTAGAAAAATAATTGCAAACAAATGGTCAGATTGATGACTGGACTTAAGTATTTTGACCTTACAGAAGAATTGTGTTCAATAGGGCCTACCCTCCTAGTGTCCATTTTCACTCAATCACATAAGCTCACAGCTGCCCTCTATGACAAAGGCTGCATTTCACAGTTTTACTTTTTCATTTATATTAAAGATCAATATACAAGACAATAATAATTTAATCTAGCATGTGTGACTCTACGTCACCTGCAAAGTACTGTTCCAGTTGCACACAGGTAGCCCATTTCTTTAATCATAGAGGTCCACAGAATTTAGGAGTGTGGTTTTATTCACACCATCACCAAGGTGTTTCCTTTACCACTTCCACCAAATAAAAACCCTTGATGCAGGTCAGCTTCAATTATGAAGACAAAGGACAGTCTAGCACTGGCTGTACCAGGCCAAGGTGAGGGGATGTGTGTTTTCTGGCAGGATTGAGGAACAGCCCTAACAACAAAGAACAAGAGTCTGCAGGTGGCTTGTATTATCCTTTCCAATGGAGACAGAGACCACAAAAGAACACCAGAGATTTACTTGCTTTAGAGTCAGCAGGTTAGCAGCAGCTGCTGAATCTCAACTAGAAAAGAGGGCCGTGGGGAAAGGAAGGAAGGAAGGAAGGAAGGAAGGAAGGAAGGAAGGAAGGAAGGAAGGAAGGAAGAAAGGAAGGAAGACCTCGTTAAAACAATACTCTTTGGGACAAAGACAGGGCATTGAATTCAATTTCTTGTAGGTCTATGAGAAACAACTCAGTGATCCCACCCTGGAATGTGTAAGAAGACAGTAGGAACAAATTTTTTATTTGTGTTTTCAGACATTACATCTTGGTCTCCTACCATTCAATCCAAAGACTCAAAACTGTTTATCTTCAGTAATTTAGACACGTTTAGACTAAAACATTTAAAACATGCCCTTAGCCTTTCATAGTCTCTTGAGTGAGAGTGAAGGAAACAAAATCAAGACTCCATTTTTTTTTGCTTATTCCTTCCCCCTTTACCAATGCAGACAGATTATTCTTCTTTTCAAGCACACCTTTAGGAGGGACCCAGATAAATAAACATAAAGACCCAAATATTTTGTGACTTGTAGGATTTACAGCAGCTGTTGAAATTATCTGTGTTTTAGCTGAGTCTACAGGCACACCTGAATTCAACTTTAACCTTTTCATTATGTTATTACACCTCTAATTTGTCTGTAAAGATGTATAAATGTTACCTACTAAGTAGACTGAGGAATATTTTCTCTTTCATTTTAAACACTGATGTTGTTTTATAAGTCATTATTGCTTACTTCGTGGCTCATCTTTTTTACTTTCAATATCTTATCTCATTGGTACACAGAGATCATTTAGTGTACTCTTGTCTCTGTTTGTTATTTTAAAAACACAAATAATTGACCCAATGCTTTTAGTTTTGGAATGAGGGCTTTGGAATAATCTGCATTTGTTGGGTTATTGAGAGCTTCCCAAGAGTGTTGTCATTGCCGTTGGTGTGTTCCACTTCTTTCTTAAGCAAGCCGCTAGGGAAAAGAGATAGCTTTAGGGACAGGAAACTACCAACTGCTCAGAAGAATGTGACCAAATAGTAGATCAGCAATATGTGAAGTTCAAGTTCCATCCAAATGCAGTTACAAAGAGCAGAAATGAACATGTAGTTGTCAAGAGTTCAAATTTTGTGACGAAAAAAATCTGAACATAAATCTCCATTGGGTGATCCTGGATCTTAAGAAAACCCACTTTAAACCTCAGTGTCCTCTCCTATTGGTTAGGAACACAAGAATAAATGCTCCATATAGTTACTGTAGAATTAGGAAAGCTGAACATTTCATTACTGAGCACAGTAAGCATTTTTCAAATGGATCTGCTGTTGCACTACAAAGGCAGAGCAGATAATGCTTGTTATGGCTCAGCTGAAAAACAGGAGCAAAGCGAAAGTAGTAACCACGTCATTCTAGAAGACTTTTGCCTTGACTGTTAACATACCTACCTCCGCAGCCTGTTGCTTCATTTCTTTGCTCTCCTTTACAGGAAGACTTCTCAAAAACAATCTTCTGTGCTCATTGTTTCCATCCCTCCTCCTCCCCACACACACCTTCAACTCCTCCCTATTAGCCTCTCAGCTGCTCCCTTTAAGAAAACATGATCATATTCAACAGTGACTCCCACCCCAGCTCCCCATCTTCTTGCCTTACCATCTCAGCAGCCTTGAACATGCTTGGTGCCTTCCTTCATTGTCTTCTTCACCTTGCTATGGACATCTTCTTTCTTGGTTTCCCTCACTCCATTGGCCAGTCCTTCTCAAACACCTTATGTTCTTCTATATTTCAGCCCTCAGACTCCTTACAATGCATCCATATTATGATTTCATCTACTCTCATGGCTTTATATCTGTTCTATAACTCAAGGTTCCAACACTGACCATCTGACAATACAGATGTATATTCTATCAAACAACTATACATTTCCATCCAACTATTTGATCAAAAAGCTCCAAACTCAAACTGTTTCTGACTAAATATATGATTGCCCACTTTCCTAAATAAAATGAAGCCTCCACTTTCTCTGGACTCATTTATCTTAGTAAATAGCATTACTGTTATCACCACCTTTGTAGTTGCTCAGGCCAATGCTGGAGCCAAGTGGTCCTTGGCTTCAACCTTCCAAGCATAACTTGATCCTTCAGCAAATCCCGAAGGATCTATCTCTATGGTAAACATGAAGAACAGCTGCTTTCTGCCTCTTCCCACATGACCCTTATCCAAATCATCAGCCTCCGAGACCTAGAGCCTAGGTAACTGCATCAACCTCCTGACTTCTCTTTCACTATTTCCCTCACAGTGGCCAGAGAGAAATGTTAAAAACCGGTCAGTTGATCTTCTGTACAAAACTCCTTAGAGAATTTTCCACTTCATTGAGAGACAAGGGTCTGATGCTGGCCACCTATGCAAAATCACTCCTGCCTGCCACTGACTTCTCTGCAGTATCATCTCCATTCCAATGACTCCCTGTGTCTCTGCTGCTGGTCTGCCCTCCTTGCTCACCATACTGCTCTAATTTCACTGGTGTCCTCTCTTCTTTGATTACTTTAAGTCTATCTTTTACTCTGTAATTACTATGTCATTAGCATAGATCAATATTAAACATGCTATAAGTAACTTTTTAAAAACTATGTACTGTCAGCCAGGTGTTGGTGGCACACGCCTTTAATCCCAGCACTTGGGAGGCAGAGGCAGGTGGATCTCTGTGAGTTCAAGGCAATCCTGGTCTACAGAGTGAGTTCAGAACAGCCAGGACTGTTTCGCAGGGAAACACTGTCTCGAAAAAACAAAACAAAACACTATGTATTGTCTAGGTTCTCCACCAAAATATGAGCCACATGAAAGCAAATGTTTAATATTAATCATTGTATTAATTTAGGGCCTAAAAGAAACCCCTAGTCAATAGTAAATATGAATAGACTGGACTTTTATCCAATACACAATTAGTGGCACACAACTAAAGGTTGTTTTAATTTAAAGGAGTAGGTCAGACTTTGGAGAATTTGAAAAAAATAATTAAAAAATTAATTAAGTTACTGAATTGTCCTCTTAAAGTGATTAGCAGCTGGAGTTTCCTCCACCAGTGTTACCAGCTGAAGATCGCCCCCTTCATTGACTAAAGCCTACCACTGGCCTGAGTCACAGCAACATGCTGCTGAGCCAGTTTTGCTCTGGTGCATCCTGAGTGACTCACAGTGCCAATGACAATGTCAGTTCTATGTCCCAGAAACTCCACCTGGAAGTCCATGATCAACTCTCTGCTGTGTTCAAGTACATCTTGCTTAACTTGGTGAGCTGGAAACTGCTCAGTCCCTGAACAAGATTCCTGCTGTATCTTTTCCAACCACTTGTGCTGTGACTAATTTGAATGTTAACATTTTTAAGTGAAAACTCTTTGATACTAAATAAAACCATTTGAAGAGACTTTCAAATGTCTGGATATAATATTTTTCAGGAAAAAAGGCAACTTAAGACTTGCTAATCATAAACTAAATATACATGATTTTAATTGAGTGTCAGTAGTCCAAATCTATTATTTTAGTATAAAAGCATCTTTCCAAATTCTAAGTATGATGGCATGTTGTTTGAATTTGTGCTTCACGTATTAATGAGCCATATGGTAAACTTACAAGGCATGAAAATTTCCTCCCCTCCTTGCACTACATGAGATGAGTAAGATGCCAACACAATAAAGTGGGCAAGAGTTTTTAATTTTTCCATATTGTCATTATTCATATTTTTGAGAAATATCTTTATTTTCTTATTTCATTGACAAAAGGCTATCACTATCTTCACAAAGGATTTAGAAATCTGTATGGTACTTAATGGTCAAACAAGTCTTTTTGATAAAAGGGACAAAGATTAAGTCATTCTAAACATCTCCAGGGAAACAAAAAGGGACAGAAGCAAGATCTTCATGAAGAACACAAGGCACACCTAGCTTTAGGAGATGTTGTACATAAACTTTCAGTTTAAGGTTTGCCAGGGAAGGTGTCAGTTCACAGACTTCTCCCTGTCAGAGCCAGGGATGGGGGGAGGAGCTTGAGATGCCCAGGTACATTTTCTAAGGCAATAATTCATGATGGCTTCCCTAATTTCCACCAACCTGTGCAACAGGCTTGTTGCTTCCTGAAGCATTTGCTTTTAAAGATACACAAATTCAATCATGACTGCAACAGTGAACAAAGAAAGGACTGTGTTAGGTTCCTTGATAGTCTTAAGAGAACTCTGAACGTGGTGACAAATGGAGAAAATGCAGCAAGGTTAGAGAAGGGTTGCCATCTTAAATCTTGAAGAATGAGTAGGTGGCTCAACAGTACCATTCCAGAAGTGGAAAGCAAAGACCAAGAGGGAAAAATACCAAGATGTACTTACTAGCCAGCACCTTAGCTACACACTACCTGTACACATTTAAATCAATTCAAATTAAACAAATACACAGCATTGTTTCTCAATCACACTTTGAGTGCTCAGAATTCACAGGTACCTAGTGTTTACCACGCTGAAGCATACAAATAAACATTTTGTGTAGCATCACAGAATGTCCTACTGGACACTTGACTGAACAATAGTAAACACAAATCAGCAAAAACATGGGACACATGAGCAAATGTTTGTGGAAATAGCTACAGGTGTTTAATTCTGGCTGGAGGGCAGGATACCAGGAGAGGGAGAGTGACAGGTGACAAAGCAGGAAGCAGGAGCTACCACAGGCACGTAGGCACAGTCAACTTCCTTGACTAATACCACAATGTTCAGAAAGATCTGAGTTCTGACAAATTCTGCCTCCTTATTATCAAGCCATCATTAGAGCATTGGAAAGCTTTATGGCTGAACGCTTGAACAAACATCCTTTCAATTGTTCACCAATTGTGTTTATGAAACCATATGTCTCATGGTAATGAAAGCAATTTACCACATCATGGATTAGTTGTTTTTCTTTGAAAGGGGGTGGATGAAGTTTTATTTGGGCATCTTATTCCTCTTTTACTTTTTATACATTGGAAAAAACCCTGTGTAACATTTTGCACTTAGACTGTTTTAACCAACACTTTGTTGTTTTTCCAGCACAAATATTGGTACAGCCAAGTGCCTGTTAAAGATGCATACCTAGAGTGCTAAAGAAGCAGTGACGGTGGTAGCTGAGTGCTATGGAAGCCCAATCAGAAGTTTTGTCCTCAGATAACTGAAAAGGACTACAATAACACACGGGCTGGAGAGATGGCTCCGAAGTTAAGAGCACTGGCTGTTGTTTCAAAGGTCCTGAGTTCAATTCCCAGCAACCACATGGTGGCTCACAACCATCTGTAATGAGATCTGATGCCCTCTTCTGGTGTGAAGAGACACGTGCAGGCAGAATACTGTATACATACTAAATAAATGAAATTTAAAAAAAAGAAGAAGAAAAGAAAATGTGTAGACTTAAGATACAGAGAAGTGTATTGATGATTTATAGTTCTTTTGCATCTCTTGGCTTCCATAGCATGGAGGGTGCAGGGTGTGTGAGGGATAGTCATTGAACACCAGTCACCTAGCGGTATGTTCCCAGTTGAGAATCTCAACGTCTTCAGCCTGTTTGCTCATCTATCACAAGTTAAAAAGACTTCTCTAAAGAAGTGGCAAAGACTAGGTTAGGAAGCATGGAGGAAAAATCAGAAACATGTAGTGCACTAAGTAAATAAGATGAGTCTCTATGTTTGTGGAAAATGGGAGAGGAGATAAGAGTGGAAGTCTGGCAGGTTGTTTATATTTCTGACTTCTACAAGTTTCCTGGGATAGATTCAAATCATTTAAAGCATCATATAAAAGACTATAAACTAAAAGTAACACAAGTATTTATGTGACTTCCATGGAAAGAGGGTTTGTCATGGAGTGTTCCGATTCACAATAACTTTAGCAACTCAGTAGCTGTTTTTACAGGGCCCTATATGATATTGTTATGTATTTTCTAGTTACCTCCAAACAACTTATTAGCCATAATCCATGCTCTGTCCAAGAGATACTTTTATGCTTCTAAAGAAAGGTTAAAATATATTGTATGCCCTTCAACTCCGTCGTAGCACCCAGAGTTCTCACTACACAGTTTGGGTTTATTGTTCTAAGCTTTATAGAGAACTTCATGACTACCAGCATCTGTGTCTCCACATCAACCACTGAAAGACCCCAATAGCTGAGGCATCTGTGACTACTAAAGGTGCTTTAAAGTTCTGTAGCTTAGAAATCACAAATCTAGACACAATGTACTGAGACTCAATCCATCCCTCCTACTACTGACAGCTGCTGCTTCATCTTCTACCCGAGGTACCAACAACATCTTTTATTAACTTTCAGTGTTTCCTGCTGCCACTACCAACAAAAAATTATTAAATAGAAATTGCAATAAACATTTCAATTCTCCCTTTCAAGTTTGTACTTTAACTCCTTGACTAGATGAAGTACTATTTTGAAATATTTTTATAATATCTTAGCCTACACACACAAGAGAGAGAGAGAGAGAGAGAGAGAGAGAGAGAGAGAGAGAGAGAGAGAGAGAGAGAGAGAGAGAGAGAACCCATGGCAGCATTTGTATACATGTTTTAAAACACATCAAATCACAAAGTTTCATGTCAAATAGTAGAAAAGCTGTCAAAATTATAGAATGGCAATAATAACAGAAAACAGTTGTCAAAGGTTTAGCATGTACCAGGCACCATACTGATTAACAAAATTTAACCCTTTTCTTGGAATTCTTCCGTACAATTACTATCTTTTAAAAAATAGAATAACTTTTTATTCTTTGACAGTTTTGTACATGGGAATAATATATTTTGATTATCTGCACCCCCTACACCCTCCCACTCCCCCCAAGTACTCCCTACATAGCCCCTCCCCCTTCATGCCTCCTCTCTACCCTCCCCCTTATTTTGTAACTCACTGAGTTGAAGCTGAGCTGCTGTCTTTTGAAGAGATGACTCATCCCCTTGGCATGATCTTGGGCCTTCCATGTGCAGGTAATCCTCCATGCACTAAATTCATGAGTTCAATGGCATGTCACATCCAGAGGACAGCCTTTTGCAGCCCTCCTCCCCATTCTCCAGGCCCTACATTCTTTCTACTCCCTCTTCAGACATGTTCCCTGAAGCTTCTTCCGGTAAAGATTGATACTAATATCCCACTTAGGGATTAACCCTGAACAGTCACTTATTCTCAGTAGTTTGACCAGCTAGGAGTCAGAATTAAATCCTGACCACTGCAGAGAGAAGCTTCTCTAGCCAAGGGTGACTGCAGTACTAATCTGTTTGTAGAAGCATAAATGTTTAGACGGAAGCCTAACAGGCCCATGTCTTGCTACACGTTAGCAAGACAACAGTAGTAGATTCCTCCCCAGAGCCTCCTCTGACACCTCTAGCCATAGGCTTTTGATAAGCTTTATAGTGTCAGGCATGACTAAATCCAAACATGGCTGGTTACTCCAATAAATTAATGCAACTACTAGGCATGTCCTGTCTTCTAGGATCAGAGTGTACTTGCAGGATCCATCTCTAGACAAGAACATTAATGGTTTTTCTCCCCCAGAATCCTTCACAGCACTCACTGACTCTCAAATTTATGAAGACATATTGTTGTCATATTATTACATAGATTGCAACTTGTATTTTTATACCTTTTATTTTCTAGTCTCGTCTTCCAGAATGCACAGGCTTCTCATCTGGCATGTGCCTGAAACGTTCTGGTCTCTGTGGTAGGAGTCAGCAGATATGTCCATCATCAGTATCAGTACCAATATACTTGGCTGATGTCATCCTTCAGGTTTTGATTTTTGCCAGTTTCTATTTCAGCAGCACTTACCTTAGATGTGTCTTCAGATTCTGACAGAATCCAAAACTGGGAAAAAATTGGAGGAAAATATAAGACAGAATTCCTGCTACTATCTTAAGTATTACTTTTTTTAGGGGAAAAGTAGTCAGGTCATGATAAATAATTGGTTGACTAAAAACATTTCAAATTAAGGAATTGTTAATGCATGAAGAAAATCTTTTGTTCAATTGCCAAATTTGTCATGAAAAGTAAATATAATGTATAGCATCATGTAATAGATGGTTAATTTTATACTTTTATCTCAGAATATCACAGTATCTAATAGAAATAAAATCACAGTTCTCTCTCTGAATGTACTTGAGGTATATACAATTTTGTTAGCACCTGATGAGTCAAACCTACCAGTAATCACACATTTGTGTATGTCCTCCACAGTGAATTTGGGCTTGAATGTGTGAATAGCAGAAGCTTAACAAGTGTTCTAGCCTTTTATGGCTTGGTATGGGTAACTGCATGGCTCTTTGCTTTTTGACAGCCAAGAAACTACATAGAGAATCTTAAGTAGAACCCAATAATCCATTCCTCTCATCTTTTTCTTCTTAAATCTAGACATAGCATGAAAATACATAGAATTACTCAAAAGACAGTGCCCTTAGCATATCAGTTTTCAAACGTGGTCTTAAGACCCCCCTCCCCTCTCTTAGCAACTATTCATTATCAATTCATATGAGTAACATCTAGTGATACTAGAAATTAAAACTTGGAACTTTTAATATATATCTATATCTAATAACTTATTAATATAAAAGTCATTATACATTACATTATACAGAGTAATAACATCTCGTTAATATTTTCCTGCTAATAAAAAACATATTTCCAAAATGCAAACAGTGGGGACAGTGGTGTTGTCTCACATTTAGGCTCTTCTATTTACTTCTTTATTCAATCTTTTGCAATAGATCTGTCTCAAAGAACTCTACACCCACAAAACCAAAAATGGTCACAAAATCAAATAATGCTTTTGAAGTACTATGAAAACAGCTTTTACTCCATGGAGTTATTTATTTTGAAAGCCTTCTGTTAAGGATGGTAACAACATCAATTCCAGGAAGAAACCCAGGTCCGCTGATGGGCTGAATAAAGCAAAGCACTCTCTCAACCTTGACACTCAGGGAGACCATCGCAGGTTCTCTTCTGAGCTGCTCCAGCCTCAGGAGAGAGGACTGCACTATCTACCTACTATACCACCTCTCTGCCTAAGTACAAACCCAGCAGCACCCCTGACACTGTGTGCCTCCTCGCTCCACTTCCAAATGATCACCGAGTAGCCAGGGAAACCTTCCATCCACCATGAAGACCCAATCCAAGTTCTGTATTCAAGGTCTACATGGACCTCACACCTTCACACCAATCTAGGACCCCTTTTTCCAGAGGCTTCAGATTTATAGAAGGAATACACACCTGTGTCCCCTACAATTAACTGTCATTTCCTTTTTGAAAGGTGTGATGGAACTCTGAACATGGAAATGGCCCCATCAACAACTGATACCAGTGTTTACTGAAAGTACAAGTTATAGAGTTCACTTTATATGATCTCTTTACTATATGTCCACAAATGTGATGTTAACAGCATTGCCAAAAGCCAAACTAGTAACAATGTATCCTATACTATCAGACCATAGTGATAACAAAGACAAGGCAATGTTAAGTGCTTTTCCATGTTCCTAAAGGGACTTAAGGTCCTTAGCAACATTTACGTACAAAGTGCATCAAAGAATCTCCTGGGATAGGATCCAATAGGACAAAAACCAAACCAGAACAGAACAGGATATAGCTCATGGTTGGTCAAAATAAGGTTTACCATTTCCTACCAATGAATTTGGGGTGCTTATTTAAGTATATGTTGGCTCAGTATCCTCAACTGTAAAATGGGGATAATAGTTTTCACAATATTGTAAAGATTCAGTGGGCTAATATCTCTAAGGTACTTAGAACAGACTCTGTGGTATACTATGTATTATAAATGTTAAATGCAATATAAAAAGTGTGTGTGTGTGTGTGCTATTGTAATAAATTCTTGGAAAAACTCAAAGCTACAGGAGGTGAGAAAGTCTTTAATGGATATGATATACAAAGCTAAGCAAAAGACTTTGTGTGTCTGTGGGGAGATATTCTTGGGTAGGAACCACAGCATGTGAGGGTTGGCTTTAAGTCTGTCCTTCCATAGTCTGGAGGGAGAAAAGAGAATATTAAAAGGGGAGAAAGTTGTGTTACCTTACATAAGATTCTTTGTGCTCAAATTCTCTTTATCAGGACCCATATGTTTTAAAAATGATGCCTGCTGTGATAAAAACAGATGCACATGCAGGAAACGCAGCACAGCTAGCTAAAAGGACTGTTGGGCAATTCAGTTTATTAATGACACGTTCAATATAGTAACCATTTGCAGATGACAATTAAATATATCGCCAACAGTCATTTCTTTTGGTTGTTATTGTTTTCAAGTTTCATCTCCAAAATCTCTTTAAACAGCTTACCCAGCTGGCCTGAAAGCAAGTTACATTTGGGCAATTGTTTAACCTGGAATGAGTAGAAGGAGGGAAGATGATGTGGTTTGGAGATCTCTGTTACTTGGTGAAATGTAGCACAAAGAAGATGCCTACACTAACACTTTGGGCCAAGCCAAGTTGTCTTGAATGGTTATGTCTGGCTTTTACAGCTGGATAGAGATTTTAACCTAACAACCTTGACATGACATGAAAGCATTCTTAAGGATGATTCCTTTGTGACATGGTGCTTGTCAAATCCAGCTAAACTGGTATTGAACAGAAGCAAAAATACACAGTAACAAAGATTATATTCACCTTTACCTGAATCTCAGTGTCAGTGGAAGGCCCAAAAGTCCTACAAGGAAAATCTACACTACTAATGTAGAAATGAATCTAGAATGAAATTTTTAAGGAACCTTAAAGTACCAGTAGTCAAAATGTTGTCTTAAGTTAGGCAGTGTGTTATAATTAATAGTCATTCTATAGCCCAAACCAACTAAACCAAAAAAGTAATAAATAAATAAATAAATAAATAAATAAATAAATAAATAAAAAGATTAAGTAACTAGGTTAGTGTAGTTAATCCACGACAAAGAAAACTGACTTGGGTGTTGTGTAGTGTTCTTGGTGCTGTGTTGCTTGGAGCAGTCTCTACTTAATTTTCATTATTTGAGAATATAGTGGGTTTTACAAGTCAAGAATGAGATGTGGACACACATGTTTTGTCTGACTGATAGATGTACTAATAACCTGGAGGGAAAATTACTTGACTTACACCCCATGAAACTGAATCTATTGGTATCAGTGTAAACTGACTGAACATTCTACACAAAAGCCTGACACTGGTAGAAAATACTTTTGTCAGATTTCCTGGTGAGTCAGACAGTGAACATCTAGCCAACTCCTAGTTTGGAAAGATGAACAACAGGTTTGTTAACATTGTGTTTCATAGAGTGTCAGTCACAAGATGCTCATGGAGGAGCAAGTTGTTTTCGTTTTCTTTTTTTTTAATGACATATTTCCATGTTGTTAGAAAGGGGTGTGCCCATTCAGATTGTGGGTATGACACTAGGAAGGCTAGCATTAGAGTGAAACCCATAGGGCAATGATCTTAAGCACAGGTGGTTGCCACAATGCCTATTATTAGATTCATGAGATACAGTAAGACATCCTATTGCAAAATGGCAGGATGGAAGGCCAGTTTCTCTGACAAAGTGCAAAGGCATGCTATAAACACTTACATGAACAAACAGCCTTAGCAGCAACCACAACCAGGAGAAAAATTAGAGGAGATTTTCCACAACAAAGAAAGTATTGTTCTCCTGTGGTCATCCTTAAATTCATCCTTTGTTGTACAAGACGCTTAGGCTCCACCATGGAACTGTGGTGTCCCACCCAGCAGCATTCTCCCTGTGGGCCAAAATGATGGAATAAATTGATTCACAGTGAATTGTTTCTTCTGAGGATCCCACTTCTTCAGTTCTATAGCAGCAAAGAGTTCTCCAAAGAACAAAGAGGTACCATGGACCAGGCTGAGAGCCATAAAGCAGACATGGGCAGATCCAGTTCTCTGAAAGGCTGGTACTCTGTGTGACCTGGGGGAAAACAACCACCTCCAGGTTCCCATTTCCTCATCAAATGGTGGGACTATCTGTGCCGGGCCTTGACAACTATTACCTTATACAAATCTACCATTCTCCTATGAGACTGCCAGTTTGTTTGCCTTCAAGGTACAGAAAGCCAAAACCTGTCTGCTCGGGGAAAATAAAAGCTTGCATGAAAATGTATCTTGGTTGTGTAACAGACAAGGATGGTGCCAGACAACTGTCTGGTTTTGTGTAAAGTCAGAAGGGGAATTACATGAATAAGGATAACAGGGAATTCAGGTAAACCCTCCTGCCGTGGAGGCTTCTACCATCCTATGACTCTCCAAATACTCTCTCTCCACCCACTCCCACCCCCAGCTGACACATTGCTCATCTCTGCCATATCATCAAGGTGTGCCCAGACTGATTTTTGCCTTCTTGGTATCAAAGTACATGTGATTTAAAAATATTTGTTAACTCAAGAGAGATGAATTTCTTTGACAGTATAATACAGAATACAGGAAATGAAGGCTATAGTAATTTGGTAAGCTCCAACCAGTGCTACACATGGAGGATATAAAAGTTAAACAGACAGGGTCCCAGGCTTCAAGGGGCTCAGCTGAAAAGTCCGACAGATGAGCAAGTAATATAAGCACCACATGATGATAGAAGTAACATACATAGTAAATGGAGGCCACGGAATTCACCTGAGATGCCCTGGTGTATTTATAACATTATTCCAGATTATTTTTAAGCTGATAGAAAGCCTCAAGAATGGTGTATGGTTCTCTAGAGCTCTAGCCACACCTTACTCCTTACCTGGTCAGGTAGTTATAGGTGGAGTTCTGAGTGATAAGATTTGGTGTTAAGTTCACTTAAGCTTATAGAGCTTGTTTCTGAAAGAACTTCCTGTAAACAAGGTGCCACGACTGCTCCAGCTCATAATGAATAAATGAAATCACTGATGAACAGACACACTGCTACAGGACAGTGCCTTACACAACATGTCTTTTATTTTTCCTGTTGTGGGGTGTGGTTAGGTGACTTTCCCTTTGTCAAGGGACTTTTGGGCTGACTAAATGATGTTGCAAAGTTTAAAGGGGCAAACTAGGAATTAGCTGCTCTTTGATGGGGGAAAATATAATACCTTGATGCTACCAATGAAAAATCCATTTTTAACATGTATCAGCAGCTTGAATTTTAAATGCTGTGACTGTTTCAGCTTTCCTCAATCCTTTCTAATTAGTAGATTCCTTGTAACACTGTGAACACAGTAAAAGCTAATGCTTCACACACACACACCCCACCCCGTCCCCCGCCCCAGCAGAATCCACTCTTTCACAGCCTGAAAAATGGTTTTCTTATGGCTCCCCCTTCTGCTTCTATTTTCCTTCTTTTTTGGACTTTAATCATTTCCATTTCAAGACTAAATCTGGATTCCTTGGGAAACCGCTGCAGCCACTCCTCACTCTCTGCCCCCATTCCCAGGGGACTAAGCAGATCCCAGTGGAAACCCTGCTTTTCTCCCAACTGTGGACACCCTCAGATCCCCTCATAGTCCATCCTCATTTCTAAGTGTCCCAATATCTAGAAAACATTTTACTCAGAACCCCCAGTGGCCACACCTAGCTGGATCCCATAAGAATTCCCTTCCAGGCAACACATACCCACCACACTCTCCTAAAAATTGGAGAGGACAACAGAAACCAAGGAAAAAAGCACCTACCCAACAAAGACAAAACCAGATAACAGCATTTAGAATTTAAATCTTCCAACCCAGATGACTAGACACCAGTGTAAAAATACAATCAATAACATCCAGGACTATATGTCTTCACTAGAGCCCAGCAACCCTACTACAGTATGCCATGAAAACTACACCATAGCTAAAGCCCAAGACAAAGATCTTAAAATAGCCTTGATGAATATAATAGAGACCTTAAAGAGGAAATTAATAAATTCCTTAAAGAAATCTATGAAAACACAAACAGTGAAATGAAATAAATAAAACAGTTTAAGACCTGAAGATAGAAATAGAATCAATAGAAAACCCAAACTGAAGGAAATTTGGAAATGAAAATTTAGGAACTCCAACAGGAACCTCAGAGGCAAGTCTCGCCAACAGAATGTAAGAGATGGACGAGAGTTCCAGGCATTGAAGACACTATGGAAGAAATGGATATCTAGTCAAAGAAGACATTAATTCTAAAAAAAACTCCTGGCATAAAACACTCATGTAATCTGGAAACTATGTAAAGAGCAAATCTAAGAGTGATAGGAATAGAGGAGAAGATTCTCAGGTCAAAGACCCAGTAAGTATTTTCTAGAAAATTTCTCTACCCTAAAGAAGGAAATGCCTATCATGATACATGAAGCATAAATAACAAATAGCCTAGAGCATACAATAATAAAAACACGAACTGTATAGAACAAAGAAAGAATATTAAAAGTTTTAAGGTGAAAAGACTAAATAACATATAAAGGCAGATCTCTTAGAATTATACCTGACTTCTCAATGGAGACTCTAAAAGCCAGAAGGCCTG
Source organism: Cricetulus griseus (assembly GCF_003668045.3). Classification (NCBI taxonomy): domain Eukaryota; kingdom Metazoa; phylum Chordata; class Mammalia; order Rodentia; family Cricetidae; genus Cricetulus; species Cricetulus griseus. The sequence goes on along the minus strand of NC_048595.1, from coordinate 266,972,983 downwards.
AACAGATACGCTGCAGACTATAAGAGACCACAAATGCCATCCAAAACTACTACACCCAGCAAAACTTCTAATCACAATAGATGGAGAAAATAAGATATTCCATGATAAAACCAAACTTAAGCAATACCTATCTACAGTAAGTGCTAGAAGGAAAACCCCAACCTAAAGAGGTTAACCGTATTGAAGGAAACACAGGGAATAAATAATCTTAGAGCAGCAAATCAAAAGAGAGGAAGTGTGCACATACACACTACCACCACCACCACAACAAAATAACAGGAATCAACAATCACTGGTCATAAATATCTCTCAACAGCAGTGGTCTCAATTTCCCCAATGAAAAGACACAGACTAACAGAATGGATGTGAAAAGGACCCATTCTTCTGCTGCATCCAAAAAACACACTGTAGCATCAAAGGTAGACATTACTTCAGGGTAAAAGGATAGAAAAAGATATTCCAAGAAAATGAACCTAAGAAGCAAGCTGGTGTAGTTAATTTAATATCTAACAGACATCAAACCAAAACAAATCAGAAAAGATAGGTAAGGTCACTACATACTCATTGAAGGAAACATTAATCCAAAGGACATTGCAATTCTTAACATCTCTGCCCCAAACACAAGGGCACACAAGATCATAAAGAAAATCACTACTACAGCTTAAATCACATATTGACCCTCTCATGCTGATAGTGGGAGAGTTCAATCCCCATTCCCTCTTACCAACAGACAGTTCATCCAGGCAAAACTACACAGAGAGATGGTGAAGCTAATAGACTGTATAAATAAAATGTGAACCTAACAGATAGAACATTTTACCCAAACATAAAAGAATGGAGCTTCTCAGCATATCATGAACATTCTCCAAAAACTAACCACACACTCAGACACAAAGCAAGTCTCAATGGACACAAGAAAATGAAATAGCTCTCTGAATCCTATCATACCACAGTGGATTAAAAATGGATGTCATCAACAACAGAAAGCTTACAAACTCATGGAAACTGTACATTTCCCTCCTGAATAAAAATGGGTCAAGACAGAAATAAGGAAAACTAAAGGCCTTCTAAAAATGAATACACATCATCTCCAAACTTACAGGATACAATGAAGGGTGTTCTGAGAGGCAAGTTCAGAGCACTAAGTGCTGCATTAAAAAAAAGAAAAGAAAGAAAGAAAAAAGAAACAACTGAAGAATCTCATACTAGCAGCTTAACTTCACATGTGAAAGCTCTAGAACAAAAAGAAGAAATAACACCCAGAGTAGAGTAATAGATGGCAAAAAATAAACAAAGTCCAGGCTGAAATCAATAAAATGGAAACAAAACAAAAGAAGTAGACTGAATCAAGGAAACAATGAGTTGGTTCTTTGGGAAAATCAATAAGACTGACAAATTAACTAAAAGGCAGAGAGAGAGAATCCAAATGAGCAAAACTGGAGATGAAAGGGGTGACATAAGAGCAGGCATGGAGGAAATCTAGAAAATCATAAGGATGTACTCTAAAAATCTGTACTTACCAAACTGAAAAATCGGAAAGAAAAGGATATGTTCTTGATAGGTACCAATTACCAAAGTTAAATCAATCAAGATCAGATAAACAATTTAAATAGACCTATAACCCCCACTGAAAGAGAATCAGTCATTAAAAGTGTCTGGAACCCCCACCCCCAAAAGGCTCAGAGCTAGATGATTTTAGTACAGAATGATACCAACTTTCAAAGAAGACTTAATGCCAATACTCCTCAAATTATTCTATAAAACAGAAACAGAAGGAACAATGCCCAATTAATCTTATGAGGCCACAGTTACCCTGATACTCAAATCACATAAAGACTCAACAAAGAAAGAGAAATACAGACCAATTTCCCTCATGAACATTGATGCAAAAATTTTCAATAAATACTTGCAACCTGAATCCAAGAACACATCAAAAAAATCATCCACCTTGATCAAGTAGGCTTCTTCCCAGAGATGGAGGGATGGTTCAACATAAAAAAATCTGACAATGCAATCAATCCACCATATAAACAAACTGAAAGAGAAAAAACAATACATGATCATCTCATTAGACTCAGAAAAGGTCATTGACAAAATCTAGCACCCTTTCATGATAAAAGTCCTGGAGAGATTAGGGATACAAGGGACTTACCAAAACATAATAAGAGCATTTTATAGCAAGCCAATAGTCAACATTAAGTTAAAATGGAGAAAAATTCAAAGAAATTCCACTAAAATCAGGAATGTCAGCTGTCTCCATATCTATTCAATATAGTACTTGAAGTCCCAGCTAGAACAATAAGGCAACTGAAGGAGAGATCAGGCACATACAACTTGGAAAAGAAGTCAAAGTACTTTTATTTGAATATGATATGATAGTATACATAAGTAACTTGAAAAATTCCACTGGGAAACATCTACAGCGTATAAACATTTTTCAGGAAAGTAGCTGGATGTAAAATGGATTGCAAAAATCAATAGCCTTACTGTAAACACATGATAACCTGACTGAGAAATCAGGAAAACAATGCCTTTTACAATATCCTCAAATAATATAAAGTATCTTGGGGCAACTCTTTGTATCATAAAAACTTTAAGACATTGAAGAAAGAAATTGATGTAAAAATTTCCCATGCTCATGGATTGGTAGGACTAATATAGTAAAAGTAGCTATTCTGCCAAGATCAATCTAAGGATTCAGTGAAATCCCATCAAAATCTCAACACAATTCTTCACAGATCTTGAAAGGACAATCTTCAGCTTCATATGGAAGCAGACACATATAACAGGATAGCTAAAATAATCCTTAATAATAAAAGAACTGGAGTGGGGGGAGGGGAGGAAGAGGGAGAAGGGATTGACATGTGAAACAAGCTTGTTCCTAATTTGAACTAATAAAAAATTACAATAAAATAAAATAAAAGAACTGTTGCACTCATCACCACTCCCAACCTTAAATTGCACTAAAGAGCTACAGAAATTAAAAAAAAAAAAACATATTGTTGGCACAAAGACAGATACGGTAATCAATGTGATCAAAATAAAGACACAGAGATAGATCCACATACCTAAGAAAACCTGATTTTAGATAAAGAGGCCAGAACAAACACTGAAAAAAAGAAAAATACAAACATACGTATCAACCTACATAAAACTCAACTCCACATGGCTCAAGGACCTCAGCTAAAACCAGATGTGCTAACCTAATAGAAGAGAAAGTGGGAGTAGCCTTCAACTCACTGGCACAGGAAAAGACTTGATGAACAGAACACCATTAGTTAGCACAAGTGCTAAGATCAATAATTAAAACATGGGACTTCGTGGAACTAAAAAGTTTTTATATGGCAAAGGACACCATCATCTGGACAAACTGGCACTCTACCTACTTCACATCCTATAAAGGGCTAAAATACAAAATATAAAAAGAAAACTAGATACCAAGAAAACATATAGTTCAATAAAAAAACTGGGGGTACAGATCTAAACGAAAACCATCCTCAGTGAGGTAACCCAGACCCAAAAAGATGAACATGAACCTACAACTAGTAACTGATGGAAGCAGAAGCAGTGACCCACAGTCAAGCACTGGGCTGAGCTCCTGGAGTTCAGCTGAAGAGAGAGGAGGAATCATACGAACAAGGAGGAGGGGTCAAGAGCATGATGGGGAAAAACCACAGAGACAACTGCTGGAGCTAGTTGAAGCTCAGGGACTATGGACTGACAGCTGAGGAACATGCGTGAGACTGAGCTAGACACTCTAAATGTGGGTGACAGTTAAGTGGCTTGATCTGTTGGGCAGTGACAGGGGGCTGGCAATGGCACCAGAACTTTTCCTGGGTGCATGAACTGGCTTTTTGGAGCCCCTTGTCTCTGGTGGGATACCTTGCTCAGCCTTGATACAGCAGGGAGGACCTTGGTCCTGCCTCTTCTTGGTATGCCAGATTTTGTTGATTCCCAAAGGAAGGCCTTACCCCCTCTGAGGAGTGACCAGGGGATGGGAAGGGAGGAGGTGGGAGTTTGGCAGAAGGGGAGGGAGGAACTGGGGTTGGTATGTAAAATGAAAATAATTTTTTTAATAAAAATAATTTCTCAAAAGAAGAAACTCAAATGGCTGAGAAACACTTGGATTCAGGTAACCTCTTTAGGTTAGAGTTTACTTTCTAGCACCTTCTGTAGGGACTGGATTTGTAAATAGATGTTGCTTAAATTTGGTTTTATTACAGAATGTTTTATTTTCTCCATCTATTCTAATTTGCCTTAAGATAGAGCATCCAAGATCTCACTCCCTTAGAACTGGAGACTCACAGGATCCTCCCAGGGTTCTCCCTGGGTAATAAGTGACTGGGTGCAAGCAGGCATTTCCTGCTCTCCTTTAGCTCCTGAACTGATCTGTATAGAATTTAACCATCTCCACTCTAACTTGCTCTGTTGCCCTCAGAAACACCAGGACAACACCCAATACAGATTTCACCCTGTCTCAGTGAGCTCCTGGTAGTAATCTAGCTTGGCATTCTCCACTGGGCCTTGGAGTTATTGAAAAGACCCTTTCTCTAAATTGGGAAAGAAAGAGCCACAGGGGACACGATACCTAGAATGGATAGTCTGGCTGGATACTTTCATTGCAGAGTAGAAGGGCTGATGTTCACAAGGGCTAACATGACTCAGTGTGGGTCCTGGAGCAAGGAAAAGCCCATGGGTGAGTCAAGACACATACCTGCCGCCTCTGAGTCTGACTGTGGCTATTCCACTCCTTTGGAAGGACAACATTAGAATACTTGGCCTGCAGACCCTCTTATTATGAACCCTTCAGGGGACGTCATCTTTACAGAATTCCATCTTAACCACTCAACTCCCTTAGACCATGAATGACATATGATCAGCTAAAAGACTAGAAACCACTGCAACTGTCCCACCTTTTAGGGTCACGTTCTTATACCCCCCCCACACACACACCTCTCTGTTCCTCCCCATGTAGACACTGGTTGTCATCCTACCCACGTCCTCACTGTCCCCTCTAATTGGGGCATTTAGCTCCAGGGAGTTCTCAGAAAGTCTGTGGGGATTTGTGCTACGTGTATGGGCACTCCACGTGCCTCTTCACAGTCACACCGTGCGTGCTCTTGCCAGCTGGAGCCCCAACCGCCACTAGAACAGCTAAGTGACTTTGTATATAATATTCACTCTTTTATCCCAAATCAATGTCCCTTACAAACATGCTCCCCTGTCCCAAGTTACTTGTGTTGACAACAGTCCTGTTTTGATGCCGAGGTCAAGAAAGATTTGGGTGTTTGGTTATGGGTCTCTCATCTGGAAGGTGCACTTCCCTTACCAGGGCAAGGTAGTTGGTTACATCACAAGCAGCAGCCAGCACTTCAGGCAAGACAGCACTGCTCACTACAGGGTTCCTGACATGCTTGGAAGAATTGTGACTCGTGTTGAAGATCTTGGGGACAGTATATGGGGTGTCACTTATAAACTACCAGTAGGAAAAAAGAGGAAATGAAAACTTACCTTAATTTCAGAGAGAAAGGAGGCTACAGAACTATAATGGTCATTTTTTTTAAATCCAAATATCCCACAATAAAACCATTCATTGGAATGTGGCAATCCTAACTCTTGGTCCTGCACCTCTGGAAGACATTGCTGGACAAAATTTTAATGCAGCTTGTCCAAGTGCAAGAAATACAGAATGTTGTTTTGAACTTGCAGATTCTATCAGAAAACTTGTGCCAGAAGATGCAGACTAACAACTCTTTGGAAAAACTAGTAAAGGAGCGTTTAACAGTAGTACACATACATAGAAAGAAGTCTGCCCTGCCTGAGGTGAAGAGAGCATGCGCAGGTGTTACTTCCTCCTGAGCCAACATCTGCCAGAGCAGCCAGATACTGCTGCTGTGGGATCACCCAATATGGATGCACCAATGAGAGAGAAACAGTACAACACTGGATGAGAAGACGGGCCAACGGGACCTTGGGAGTTGGTATATAGGCACACCTAAGTCCTGCAAAAAAACGAGTCTGCTTTGCCACTTGCCCACTACCACCTGGAGTCTGTGTAGTTGACTCTGTTTCATCTTACCCCCACCCCATGGTGTGGTAGTGAGAGGCAAGCAACATGCATAGTCACCAACTCCTCCAAACAGGCAGAGCTTTTAGTCTTTAAAGAATAACTTCAGTGTTGCCAGGCAGTGGTGGCCCACGCCTTTAATCCCAGCACTTGGGAGGCAGAGGCAGGTGGATCTCTCACAGTTTGAAGCCAGCCTGGTCTAAAGAGTGAGTTCCAGGACTGCCAAGGCTACACAGAGAAACTCTGTCTTAAAAAAGAAAGAAAGAAAGAAAGAAAGAAAGAAAGAAAGAAAGAAAGAAAAGAAAAGAAAAGAAAAGAAAAGAAAGTTCAGAACAAAACAGCAGTATGTTTGGGACATTCTTACTTGAAAATCTTGCTATTTAATGTTGTAATTGGAATACCATCTAAATTTACAGTTTGTTTCCAAGTGTTCTAAAACATATTCAGAGGACTTGCATACAGGGAAAGTACAGCTTACATAGTGATTTCCTAGCTACATGACACCTGAACATTTGTTCATTAGAAATACAGGTCTCAATTCACTTCCTGTTTTTATCAGTGAAACCATCATTTATAGCATATAAGTTCTAAATAATCTTATTAGAAATATGTGATAATAGATAAGGTTCCAGCACTGAATGCTAATTTCCTTGTTACTTGGGATTAAATTAAACTCAAATTTATGTCAAAAGAAACTGAATTTTTCTTTACCTTTTTAAATTAAAAACAATCTTATTTTACATACCAATCTCAGTTCCCTCTCCCTCCTGTCATCCCATGCTCCCCACCAACCTCCAATTCCATCCCCCATCCACTCCCGAGAGAGGGTGAGGCCTCTCATGGGGGATCATCGAAGTCTGTCACATATTTGGAGCAGGGCCTAGGCCCTCTTCCTTATATATAGGCTTAGAGAGTATCCCTCCATAGGGAATGGGCTCTGAAAGTCTGTGCACTAGGGACAAATACTGGTTCTACTTCTAGAGGGCCTATAGACTGCCCTGGCCTCTCAACTGACACCCCCCATTCAGAGGGCCTGGTTTGGTCCTCTGAAGGTTCCACAGCTGTCAGACTGGAATTGCTCAGGTCAGCTAAAACTAAATTTTTTTAAATATAATTTTTTCTTGGGATTAGAATGTGCTATTTTTCCATGGGGGAAAAGACATTTCATTATAAAGAAAAATTCAACACAGATTGTATAAATCACATCTACTAATGATAATATAATTTATATTTTGTATTTATCTCATAATGAAACTGGGAGAATTAGGGCTTCCGGTAATTACCAGTTAGTGGAAACATAATGAAAACTGTTTTTGAACAGATTTAATAATTTTTTATATTAAAACAAACAAGCATGACTATAAAGTAGCTATCACACCTATAAACAAATGATAACAGCTGCAGTATAATACTCCAAATGTGACAAGGATGATGACGTGTCCTTTTCACACAGCATCAGAGCCCACAAGCAACCTGCAAGACATGGTTAATATCACCACTTTTCAGATTAGGAAGCTAGCATTGATACTGGAGCCCAGGTCTGTTGGGTACTGTCCTGTGTATTGGCATCATGGGAGCCATATCTATGGCTGGGTGCTAGAATCACCCTAACCACAGGCGCTGTCCTAGAAGAACCTTGTAGTGAGTTAATCTGTGACATCATTTTAATATGATGATCTGCTTTTTTTTTCTCTTGGTAGAGTATCCTCCAGGCTTTTCATAGTCCAGGTCCTAGCTATTGAATAGAGAGAGAGTTTTGTCTAAGAATGTATCCCCTGATAAGAAATTGGCTACACTCTTCGGGAAGGCCACACACCCAACAATATTTCTGCAACACAAATTGCTCTTCTTTTTGTTTTTGTTTTTGTTTTTTTGTTTGTTTGTTTTTTTGCAATGGACATAAGAGTGGATGGGTAGAGAAGGAGAGGTGGATCTGGGAAGGGGCATTTAATATGATCAAAACATACTGCACAAGACTCAAAATTCTCAGACTTACTTTTAACAGCATTAATTATTCTCTTAATATCAAGAAATAAAATCTGAACTGAGTGCCTAAAATAATTATTCGTAGAAAAATATTTACAAACAAGTCTTTATACATGTGATATACTGTATATTTTTTATTGGGGGATTTTTTAAATTGGTATTTCTCTGTTTTATAAAAATACATGGATAACTACTTCCTAAAATAGAATTTATAACATCAAATACCTAATCTAATGGCTGTCCCATTTGGTCCATGAGGCTGAATTTCCTAAAGTGAGTGTGGTTGAGAGGAGGACCTGAGTGAGTTATGTGTATCTTCTCTAGAAAATTCAAGCACAAGATCAGCCTCAGGCCATTTGGCTTGGAGTGCCTTCTCTGGCTGCCAAGAGTTTTGGAACTTTCTTTACGTTTGTAGGGAAGCACAGGAGGGTGGGAGTGGTGGGGGTGGGATGCTGGTCATGGGATAAACAGCCAGGAGGAACCTTGGGAGGGAAAGGTGGCCAGGGCTGTCTACCCACAGACTGCAGCTCTTCTTGCACTCTGGCTGCCTCCTGCTAAGTTTAATGGTACTTCTGCTCAACATGTCTTCTTTTCTCACACCAGGTCTCTCTAGATGAAGGGTTTTTGTTGTTGGTGGTGGTGGTTTTTTGTTTTTGTTTCTTTTAAGCTCCCACTCACTGAAACCTTAGGCTGTTTCTTGAGAGGGAAGAGGCAGTATGTCTCTCTGAAGAATCTCAAGTCCCAAGCTTCCAGGGAAGGACAGACATTCTGGTCACTACAGTTTACTCTTCTACTTGCTCCATGATATTAACACCCTTGAAATAGAGAGGAAATAGCTGTCTCTGCACATGGCACTTGGACATGTTTTGGGTGTACTTCACAGCTAAGGTGATAATGAAAACCAGAAGTGAGCACTTGGCCTCTGGGGTCAGCAATGGAAAAGTGCTCTTTCACCTGGGACAGGAGCTACTCCTGCTCAGGCTTCACTGTGAGGCTGTCTCCTGCCTTGCAGAAACCGATCATAAAACTACTTGATAGCAAAGTATCTCCTCCTTCGGGTATATGAAAAACAAGAAAGGTCACCCACTAATTTCAAGAGTGAAACTTTTGCTCATGGAAGGCCAGACATGTGGTGTGGTGGGGAGTGTACAGACAAGCAGGAAGCCACATGTTGTAGAATTACTTGCCTTTTCGCAAAGACAAAGACAAACACACGGATAGATACCCAGTCATTTGCCTTGATGGTATAGTCTTCCCGAAACAAAACTTAATCATTGGACAAAGCGATGCCCATGAGGGGTGTTGTTTCTTATATGTGGCATAAGTATGCAGCTTAGTTTAGTTCTTGGAGGAAGAAATAAGTAAGAAGCCAAAAGCAACTACTAATAGATAGCAGAGTAGAGCACAGCCCTTCTAGCAGGCATGAGAACTACCTCACCAACAGTCACACACATGGATCCATTCTGGGGTCAAAGTCTCAAGATTTATAAGCTAAACCCAGCTGGTTGGCATGGACAGGAGTGTTTAAGAGCCACTTGCCTGGTTGGCTTGCACTTTTGAGCATCTTGCACAAAGCCTCACTAAAAGTATAGGGGCCTGCCTAACGGAAAACAAGTTGCTTCTGAGCATGCGCTAAGACGGGAACCAGTGAGGCTTCTTCAGCTGTCAAGAAGCCTCAGCTCAGACCCTCACTGGGATGGGGCAGATAATGGACACAAAGGACGGTCAGCCACTCAAGTCCAAAGTCCGGAGACAAATGACTTACCTTTACTGGCCCCAACATCCTCATTGTAAGACACAGCATTTACTTCACTAGACAGTCTTAGACCTCCATCATGCTTTAAATATGGTTAAGTTTGGGTTATATTTATTCAGTACATCTGAACTCAATATGTACTAATCTGTTCTTTCCATATACAAAGTGGAAACAAACCATAATATCCAAAAGATGCACTGTATATGTTTTTAGAGGTGTCAACACCAGAATATTGTAAGGCTCCTTGTAGCTACATTCCATCTTGGGTGTCTGAGTTGAAGCATAGCAAGTCTGGTTAATGTAGGCACTGGGGAAAGATCTTGGGAGGCCTGGCCTATACTGTCATGCCAAGAATGTCTTCTGAGGAAGGGACCTGTGGCTAGGTCATACTCAGGACCTGGTATAATGTATTAACAAAGCCCTGCTAAGCTCCTCCTGATGGAATTCCCTCAAGAAATGGCTAAAGAATATGCACTTCCTATGGCATACTTCATGGGGGGGGGCGGTCCCCAGCTATACTTGGTTCATATACCAATACAAACTCACCTGCCATCTGCCTGCCCACAGTGACGCGACATGATGTAGTGATCCTAAAAGCCCCAAGAATTTAAGATTTGCAAAAGGAAAGCTGGCAGTCCACCACCCTGTCCAAACATATTTATTTCCTTTTTCTGACCAATTTCTTTGGTAGAAAGAGTAACTGCATTACCTCTGTTATTACTTTTGGGCAAATAATTAATGGTTGGCTCTATCCATTTATAGTATTTATATACTTGAGTATCTACTTCATAAAATGTTCATGATAAATAGATAATAGGTAGATAGGATGAATAGATACACACATATGTATATGTCTGTGTGTGCACATATATATATAAAGTTTTAATGGGAACTGGTGTCATCAACATCAGCCAATTATTTACTGAGCACCTATCACACTCTCTGCTCTTAAGGAATTTATTAATTAATAAGAGAAAGGAAAAGATGAATGAGTCATTGGAAAAATGGCTCAGCAGGTAACAGTCCTTGCTGCTCTTCTAGAGGGGGCCGTGTGTCTCCCTCTAGACCACCACTGTCAGGTGGCTCACAGCCACCTGTAACTCCAGCTCCGGGGATCCAGCACCATGGTCTCCCTAGGCACCTGCACTCACATCACACAGACACATACACATCATTCAAAAGTAAAACTGTTTTTACAGAAGTGGGTGACCTTATATAGTAAAATATGGTGGTCCTGACTTTGAGGTTCACAGACCTCAGGAGACCCTGAGGCTTTCTTGGGTATCTAAACAAGGAGAATCTATGACCATCCAGACACTAATGTGTTATTTGCATTTTTCATTCTCATTTTCCCCAAATAAACAGTGGAGTTTCTAGGTGCAAATGGTCTGTGCTTTTGTAGCAGAGTGAATGCAGAAGCAGATGAGGAATTCTGCCTCCTTCTGTTAAACCAGATGTTAAAGAAACTGGCAAAATTTTCTTCATACCAAATATTGTGCTTTTGGAATATATATTTCCACTAAAAATTTTAGTAATGCTAGCATGTGATAAGTTTTCTAGTTATTTTTTTTAAATCAATAGGAATTGATTGCAATCAATGAATAGGAATTCATTTCTTAGTTTTGAATTCATTCAAGATTTATCTTTTTTATTTATATACATGTGTCTTGCTTGGGTGCATATGTGCCTGTGTGTGGTGTGTGTACTTGTGTGTGCTTCTGTGTGATGTGTGTGTGTGGTGTGTGGTGTGTGTATGTGTGTGGTGTGTGTGTGCTTGTGTGTGATCTGTGCATGTGTGTGTGGTATGTGTGCTTCTGTGTGATGTGAGTGTGTGGTGTATGTGGTGTGTGTATATGTGTGTGGGGTGTGCTTGTGTGTGATCTGTGCGTGCATGTGTGTGGTGTGGTGTGGTGTGTGTGCTTCTGTGTGATGTTTGGGGTGTGTGTGTGTGTGTGTGTGTGTGTGTGTGTGTGTGTGTGTGCCTGAAAGTATGTATGCATATCATATACATGCAGGTACCTGTGGAGGCTGGAAGAGGTCATCAGATTCTCCGGAACCAGAGTTACAGGACGTAAGCTGCCCACTGTGGGTACTATTGACCACACCATGATCCTCTGCAAGAGCAACATGTGCTCTTAACTGCTTAGCCATTTCTCCAGCCCCTTTCAATTCATTTCTAAATTACACTGATATGTAATTTATATATTAACACATACAGATAAATAATATCTACATAAGTTTTCAGACAGCTGTTGATAGAACTGAAGAACACGTAGAGTCCTAAATTTGAGACATGCTAAGTGAAACTAAGCTACTTTGCCCAGAAAGCTTTTAGGGTCACTTCATTCATTTATATATGAACTATTTGGTCATAACAAAAGGTCAGTTCTTCCATGAAGACTTTGTTGATTCCCTTCCTTTTTATCAGCCACATAGAAAGAGTCCATTCAGGTACATGGTATGTGCCAAGTACTGTCCTAGGTGCTTATAAACATATGAATAATACATTATATGTGTGTGTGTGTGTGTGTGTGTGTGTGTGTGTGTGTGTGTGTGTGTGTGTGTGATACTACCTCTTAGTCATGAACCTACTAATTATCCACTTCTCATAGAATATTCTTACTTTGTAATATTGCTCATACAATATAAGCTATTAACTCTATTGATATATAAGTTCATTGAAAAGTCTGCCCTTGCTTGAATGGCAGTAGACTTGACCTTAATTTAATACAGCAATAACATGATCAAAGGCACAAAATTAGGGATCCTCAAGGTACACCCAGAAGCAATAGGATGATTAATACCACAGTGGACATTAATAAGATTTATAAGAAGAGAAACAAAGGGGAATATAAACGAAAGTAGACTGGCTATTCTGGGAGTTTCTTTGTAGATTTAATGAGAAGAAATGAACATATTGATGTTGGAGAGATGATTCAGCATTAAAAGTAGAGGCTGTTCTTCTAGAGGACACAGGTGTGAGTCCCAGCATCTACATGGTGCCCTACAACCATCTCTAACTCCAGTTTCAGGTGGTCCAATGCTCTCTTCTGGCCTCTTTGAATACCAGGCAGGGACATAGTACACACACACACACACACACACACACACACACACACACACACACACACAAAACGCATGCATACACATAAAACAATAAAAATACTTTTTAGCAAGAAAGGAATGAATGAATATCTGAAGTTCAGGTGTCTTGACAAGGAAGGGAGGGGCTCTGGTTCTCTGCAGCTCACCTTCATGGCTCAGCTCAGGTGAAGCCACACCCCCCATGAGCGTCAAGCTCACCCTGGCCTGTGTTAAAAGCAACACTCTGACGAAAGTGCCATAACTTCACATACTGAGATGCTCGAGGCTTTCGAAAGAATCCTTCTTTCTTTATAAAACTGAATTTTCAAAAGTCACTGGTACCCACAGCATCCAATTGCTCTAAAAAAATTATTTTATAAAAATAAGTATTTGAAATAGATACTTTAGTGATATCAAAAGAATTTTTATTTTAAGTGAGCACCTCCTTTATAAACAAGAATAGTATTTTCCTAAGAAATATGCCATGTTCTATAGAAACACAGGAAGTTCTGAAGAAGTCAACACAAAATTCAAAATATTTAAAATTGTATAACCAATTCTATAAGGCAGTTAGGCCCACCACATACACACAATGAAAGTGCCAGAAGGACAACAAGGCCAGCAGCTGACCTCCCCCCCCCTTCCTCAGTAGACTCAGGAAAGAAGAGGAAAAGCAGGGGCCCAGACAGGGGCAAAGCCTGGCATGTCACCTGTCCCTTTGGGCTGCACCAAGCCAGGAACCTGTTTTGCATGTTTTCCTTTGATAACATAATAAAAACAACAGAGATGTGTGATAGGTTAGGTGACATACAACGGCTTGGGGAATATGTGGATATTTCCTATCTGCAGCTGAATAATGACATCATAAAATTCTGGATTTTCTCTTTTTTTTTTTTCTTTTCTTCTTTTTGGTATTTTTGAGACAGAGTTTCTCTGTGTAGCTTTGGAGCCTGTCCAGGCTGGTCTCAAACTCACAGAGATCCGCTTGCCTCTGCCTCCTGAGTGCTGGGGCTAAAGGCGTGCACCACCAGTGCCAGGTGAAATTATGGGTTTTCTAAAGCACAATTTAGATAAAGAGAATAGCCAGGACATATGTCACAATTAAGGAAAGCATTTCCCATGTGGTGTCATCAAAACACAGTGTGCAGAGGCCATGGATCCATAAAGGAAACTAAGCTCATTTGTATTGTGACTCCTGGCCCCTAAATGTAGGAGAATCTTAACGAGGTCTTCACAGTATATTTTGTTTTTTCTTAAGAGCTTTATGTATTCTGTAAGATGTTTGCATTTTCCTAAGCAAGTACTTTAAAAGTCCTTCGTTAAAAAAGAATAATCTTTGCCTCTCTGTACTGGCACCCAGTGTCAGGGTGTGTGAATATCCACACATATGCACACACACAACACAAAGGCAGAGATTGTGTCAGGAATTGATTTTGATTCTGTTTCCTTAATTATCAGACATGAACAAAATTATTTCATTTTCTTAAGTCCCCATTTCCTTTTGTTACAAATTAGTTATAATAACAGCATCTCCATCAACTTCAGTGTCACAATGATAACTCAAGATTGATAGGAAAATATTTTGCACAAAGATACAATTTTCATGAAATATTTTAATGCGTGCCTTATGCTACAAGGGCTGTTTCAGTAAGTATCTTTGTTAGGCAAAAGTTGAGTTATGAAACTAAAAGTACAACTTTCCATATGATGTGGCATTTCCTGCCCTGTTTTACAAGGCCATGTCCCAGATGGGTGCCTATTTATTACCATATGACCAACCCAAGTGCTGATTGCTGTTATTAGGGCATGAAAATATTAGCCAAGCCAAGATCCTTGTTGTGAAATGTAAGGACCATGCAAATCTGAGATACTGTAAGTTCTTATGCTTCATTATAATAGCTAAGGGGTCTAGGGATCATTTCAACAAATGGCTGGGGTTGGAAATAGAGACTAAATATTACCTTACTGACAAGTACTTCTCCTGGCATTAGGCGATCACGGTAAGATCACCTCAGGGCTGATCCAAGGACAGTGAGAAGGAGAGCAGGCCCTCCACCCTGGGGCACCACCCTTTCATCCTGCTGGCATCAGTACCAGGTGCCTACCTGCCCACAGCCCTAGCTTAGAACCTCTGTGCTACCTTGAGCCTAAGGTTGGAAGTCCTTTTGCTGTCAGTCCCTGCTTTGTACTCTGCTTCACTCCCAAGGAGTCTCTCACAGTTACTACCTCCAGATTCCAGTTTCTTTGTCCTACTACAAGTGACACAGGACTTGGCTTATTAACGCCATTGAAGAGTCATGCAGATGTGACCAAGGGACCCAGGCCAAGAAGGGAAAATGTCAAATAGGCCAGGCAGAGTCTGTCACTGTGGAAGTACCCAAACTACCACCTGGACAGTGACCTCTAGGTTCTGCCTGCTTGTTAACTTAGAGAAACACACATCCAAACATGGCCAGAAGCTTTCAGAAAAGAAGACTTCATAAATATAACAAGTAAATCAAAGTTATCTTCTTTTTTTTCCCTTGCAACACAACAAATTGCCTTTATTTCAGTATGCATTCACATTTCAACAATTACTGGTCCTTAACAGAGTAGGGAACATGCCAACAATCCAGAAGGCCAGGCCTACCCATCTGAAAACTTATGACACAGAGCTCCTCCAGGTCCCTGCTGAGGCAAAGTTATCTTCTAAGTTTAAAAATGCATGTGTTTTCAAGTGCATGTGACATGTTTTCAAAATGCATGTGACAAAATAACATAGACCAACAGGGCATGTTTGAGGAAAGGCATCATGCCTGTACCTGAAAGCCAAGAGCTAACCCGCATGCTTTAGGACCTGTCTGCTGCTCATGGTCCATTGTTTTGCAGTACAGCAGAAGGCCCTGTCAATGGCAAGTATTTCAGACTACACCATGAGATGACCAAAGGCACAAAGGAAGAAAGGTGGATCCATGTGGCTCTCTTTGCCTGCTCCACTGACAAATCTTGCTGAGACTGTTAAAACATCCTTATGAAGAGAAGATACAGCACATCTCATGTCTACAGGATGCTCTGTAGGCCCTCCCCCAGGCATGCTGACAGTTGAGTCTCTGGGTGAAGGGAGAAGAATGCACACCAGAGGGCAGGAAGCTTAGCACATAGCACTGTGCCCAGATACGGAAGGCATTGGCTTTCTGGCAGGTTACTAGCAAAGGCAGAATATGGGATGGGTTTATCATTTCCAGTTATTTCAGAAAACATTCTCTAAATCAGAGTGTCACATTTACCCCAGAAGGGTTTTTGAGATGATCTTGTTCTGCCTTTTCTGTTTTTCGTTTCAGATTAAAAAAAAAAAAAAATCAGTGCACAGAGTATCTTCTTTTTTTTTAAAATTTAGAAACAATCTTATTTTACATATCAATCACAGTTCCTTCTCCCTCCCATCCTCCCATGCCCCCCACTGACCCCTCCCATCCAACCCCCCATCCACTCCCCAGGGAGGGTGAGGCCTAGGCCTTCCCCATGGAGGACCTTCTAAACCAAAAACATCAGTATCATTTATACTGCCTACTGTCCAAGACAAAAGCCTTGGAGAAAATATGTGCTCCTGATACCCCATCTCCTGCCTGTGAATATAGCCTGTGCACGTCAGGCAATTCTTGGAAATGGGAAGGGTCAAGAGTATTATCAATGCTCAAGATATTTTCTGTCACACATTATACTGCCAGCACCCAATGACTATCTCCATTTCACTGGGGACTGGTAGCATATGTCCTTGTCCTTTTGTTACTCAGAACATCTCTGGAAAGCCAGGCTCTGCTGTTCTTAACTTCAAAACAAACCTAAAACATGACTCTGATGAATTTGATCTAATAACCTTATAGAAACCACTTTGAAACCAGTGAGCAAATGGGAACTCTACAGTCTAGGCCATTAATAGGCTTTCCTTAAAGAGAGCCAGTCTGTCCCCTGCCATGGAGAAAACAGAGTCTGAAGTTCAGAGGGCAGTCTGTGAGATCTGTCTGGCAGTTTGGCCATGGCTAAGGAAGAAGTCACTCTTCTTACGTAATAGGAAACGATCTTGCAACACAGCAAAAGTGGTTCTCAGTGAAAGCGCCTGTGCTGCACAGAAACTAGTGTAACAGTCATGCCCTGTAGTGTTGGTATCACATCTCACTAGCAGGCCTTGGAGATACTTCACTGCTACTCCAGGAAAAACAAAAGGGGTATTGATTGGGATCCCCAACTAAACTGTGGAGTAATTAGGGTATGCACCCTTTCCAGACCATTCTAAGGTGAGTCATTTGGAGACATCATACATAGGGTGTTACCAGTCCAGCCCTCTGTTCTACCCCAGCCATTGTGGCCCCTAACAGGTCAGAAGTGAAAGAAAGACTCAGATCTGCAATAGATTAATCTGTTGATTTGGGTAGTTTTGTTGTTACTGATGTTTTGTTAGAGTTGGTAACCTATACCATTTAAAAAAATGTGGGTTTTGACCTTAAATAGTATCACTCTTAAGTTTTTTTATTTATTCTCTGGCTACTCTAGGACTGTATTCTGCACAGTAAAGTGTCTTGAGATTGACTCGAACTAGAAACTGGATTAGGTCACTCAGGCACATGCTGGTGTCAGTTAGCCAATGTTGTTTCACTGCAGTAAATGGGTACTTCCAGGGCACCCTGTGTCTACTGTATTCATGGGCTTTAACTTCTCACCCAGGGAGCTGGAGCATGTCCCATTATCACATACTCAGGCGAAAAGTAGCAACAGAAAGCACAGCCACACTTTCCAGAGATGTTTGCAGTCACAAGGACATATGCAACCAGTTCCTGGTGAAATGCAGACAGTCATTGGGTGCTGGTAGGATAGTGTGAGATGAGGTAATGTCTTGGGAGGGGGCAGTGAAACTTATCCTAAAGTAATTCACGTTTTTAAAATAAAAAATCTAATTTTCCATTTACCCCAAGAATAATAAGAAGACTGATAGTAACTACAGTAAAATACTTGCTTAGCATTAAGAATCATTTTCTTGTGTTATCCTCAAAATCACCCTTGGTTTCAGATGAAGTGTCCATGGAGAGGTAGTTGTAACTAACTTCCTAGAGGTTTCTAAAATCCTCATACTGGAGCCTCAATATACCCAGCACCCACTACTGCCTCAGACACATGCTCCCTTCTCCCCAGTCCTGGTGAAGGAGATCCAGGGTATCTCCAATTAGTACTCTTCTGTAATCGGAGACAAAATGTCTGTCATAACTCCACAATGGCAGATCCCAACTTCAGCTCTTTCTCCTCAAACCAAGTGCAGCGGCTACATATTGTCACAGTATATATTTGGGGAAGGAGAGCAGAAGGGAGAGAGGGAGAGAGGGAGGGAGGGAGGGGCGGAGGGAGGGACGGAGGGAGGAAGGGGAAAAAATGAGGGAGGGAGAGAGAGGGGGTAGCTGGTACCCTTCTCTCACTAATGAGTCAGCTATCCACTGAGTCAGCCATCAGCTGTAAGTGAGGACCTACGCATGTGCTGTGACAAGCAGAAGTCCCCACCAGGGATCCCACCATGGAGAAGATGATGAGAGTGTAGCAAAAGAGAAGAAACATGAATCAAGCCCAGAAGGCAGTGGTGTGTTTCCAAGTAGAGCATTAGGGAAAGTTCTGTGAAGCAGAGGATCCTGGAGACCCCAGAATTACCAAAGTCCTGATTAGGGGACAGGAGAGAGTGAGTACCGACCAGAGTTCAGGCTGACACAGAAATTTGATTCCTCTGGCTTTACGTGCTGTATGTGCCCTACGTGAAAACCTCAGAAGGTGACACTGGTGACTCTGAGGGCATGTGTGACTCCATGAGTCATTGCTAGAATATCAAAGGGATTCTTAGTCAGGAAATAGTCTCTGCCTTGGTGTTTATGATCAACAACTTAGGCACATGCAATCTGACAGGCAAACAAACCCGTGCAGAGTCAGAGGGCTCCTTCCACGTGGAGGCCATGCCCCATTTACAGTAAATGTCCTTGGCTGCCCCAGGACTTTCATCATTGCAATGGACCATGCAACTTCTTGATAGACAAAGCCCCATTCTGCACTTTGCTCAGTATTTCTTTCAAGGGGGATGCACTAGAACTCACCCAAAACACAGTATGCACACAATAAAATACCGTAGAAGAGATCGTTTATAAAGGGGATTTGCCATTTCCAGAAAAAAAAAAACTGTCTCAAAAGAAGTTCTAAATTAAAGTTATTTCATATAATTTCCATTGGGCAGACTCTGACACACAGAGCTTGAGATTTAAATTATTCTCTCTCTTTCCCTCCACCCCCTCTCCCTATAGTGTTTCTCTGTAGCTTTGGAGGCTGTCCTGGAATTTGCTCTGTAGACCTCACAGAAGTTCACCTGCCCTTGCCTCCTGAGTGCTGGGATTAAAGGAGCGTGCCACCATCACCTGGCTACAATGCATTCTTCACTGGGGAAAAGGATGTTTTTTATTGATTGGATGGACATGGCTTGTGAAGTTAGGGTTTTTCCCTTGATGGGCATGCCTGTAACATGCAGTAAATCACATTTTAGTTTTGGCTTCAGTTTCCTCATGAGCAGAAAACACTTAAGCAGAGGGCAGAGTGACATTTCTGGGCATCCTTTACGCCTCTGAGAGTGACTGACCTAAATTCTGTGTCCCTAGGGCAGGAGACAACATTAAGAGGCTTCCAGATTAGTTTTGGGGAGAATTCTGTTCCTAGAATATTTGAATGGTTAATAAAGCAGCATCAGCTAGCCCCTCAGAAACTGAGATCAATAGAAACAACAGAAGCTATGGAGGCATTCTCAATTTCTGTAATGTCCACTTAGCTGAAGTATTATCAAGTCATTTAATTTTTTGTGTTTGTTTACTGGGGGCACTAGTACCACAGGACATGTGTAAGTCAGAGGACAACTTGAAGGATTTAGTTCTTTTCCTTCCACATGTGGACTCAAACTCAGATCATTAGGCATGGTGGCAAGGTCCCTCACTTCTCAGCCATCTCACCATCAAGTCATTTGTGCCCTAAAAGCATCACCAAACCCTTTTAGAGGCAAAAACTCAAGGTGTTGGTAAAGGAAAAAAGAGAGGGAAGGGAAGAAGGAGGAAGGGAAGAAGGGAGAAGAGAGAGGGACGATGTGTGTGTGGGGGGGTGAAATTGAAACAAAAGGTAAGATTTTAAGCTTTTTATTTCTTAGGCAATCTGAGATGCTGGCCAGTACTCAGCTCACAGGGACAGAGCAGGTAGGTTTGTCTTCAGTATCTAGCTCACAGGCTTGCCTGAGGGAGGAAGGAAGAGCCTTGGAAAGGTAAAACTTAATGTGCACTACAAAAGAATGAAACACCCCCTTTTAATGTGGACCACTGTTCTTGTGAATGGAGTTAACAGTATCTAAAGGTGCACCAATGTCCTAAACATATCATAAACTTAAGTTCAAAAGCTAATGCCTTTAGAAGAGGAAGCATATTTTTTATTATCCTTATTGAGAATACAAAGAGAATCCAATGTTAACAATCTAAGGGCAACTCATCAGAGGGTGTTCCACCCTATAAAGGTCATTAAATCTTGTGACAGCATGGTAACCAGGCAACTGGAGTACCTCCCACATTGAAGCAAGAGCGGTGATAGTGGCATAAGTC
Source organism: Cricetulus griseus (assembly GCF_003668045.3). Taxonomy (NCBI): domain Eukaryota; kingdom Metazoa; phylum Chordata; class Mammalia; order Rodentia; family Cricetidae; genus Cricetulus; species Cricetulus griseus. The sequence continues at coordinate 266,952,456 of NC_048595.1, read as the reverse complement.
ACCCTTTCCTTAGTATCGGGTGCAACTGCCACCAGAACAACGCCCATACCCAGGTGATAACTGTGCCAGCGTGGGTCAACATGTCACCTCCTCAAGATGAACAACCATTCCCAAGACAGACCAGAAATGTCATGTTGAAACTTGCAGCTGAGGGTCGCAATTGACAGAGAAGTGCAGCAGATGACCTGAACTCCAAAAGCTCTTGGCTCTTCTACTCAGAAAGGAGCTATGTGTCCAAAAAGGAGTTACCTGTGTTGAGACAATCATGACAAGCAGTCTGAGAGCCGTCAGACAAAAACAGTCATTAGGCTGGGCTATTCTTAACTTCTGCATGGATTGCAGGGCAGAGCTTTTCCTGAAAATCCTCAGTTCAGATGTTTACAATTATAGGCAATGAGGCTCAAAGAGACAGCCTCATGGATCACTTGTGTTTTATTTTTGGTTTTGTTTTCATTAGATGCAATACTGAGCTGAGCCATGAGCCTTCCAGGAGTTGCACAACCTCAGCTTTTAGAGATTGTGTTTCATAGTCACGGAAAAAAAAATAATTGGATTTAATAGGTTTTCACAATCATATTATCTACTTAACCTTCCAAGATCATTACTCATTTAATTGCAAGCCCCAAGGAAAGATCATAGGGTAAGGACTATACTAGACAGCCATAACAATAAAAGGGGCAGTTTCTTCACAAATGAGGTGAAATCTGTAGCATTTCAAATGTTATGAATGAAGTTTCTAGATTTGAAATAGCTGTGTCCCTTTGATAATTATTTGCATTGGAGACTTGAAGGTTGAAATTATATTTATTGATATGGAAATATTGATATGGAAATGTATGTACATATCTGCTTACAAACAAAAACTATAGGTAAATAATGATAAAATGCAAACCTCAAGCTGGGAGTGATAAGCATTTGCTGTTATTTAGGCTCTGTTGCAAAAACCCTCATCCCTTATAGAGGACTTACTACAACTAGAGATTTCAAAGTCATTGGAACAACATGTCCCTGTATGGGAGTAGTTAGTACACATAGATGGGCAAAGGATGCTCTCATCCTGCGGGCATTAATTCTCCTCTTTGCTTTTAGAGTACTAGAGGAGGTAAATCATGGTGTAAGCTTTAATTTGATGTTCTACAAATTAGAGCTTTCTACAAGCTCCAAATGATGTTTTCCATGTTGATGACCTCTAAAGAAAACTCCTGAGTGAAAGGGTTACTCTGAGTCTGGTTTTTATTCTCTCGTTTATTTCTATGGGATTAAAGCAAAGCAAAGGCACTTAACAAACCAACCAACCTGTATACAGAGCACTGGAAGTGAACTCCTTATTCTGGTTGAAAGCCAAGGCACTTAGATCCATGTTGCTTTTGTCAAGTCTTTTCTTCAAGCTGCAATGGCCTTGTTTGTGTTCACTCCCAGTGTTCCAGGTTACTCTGTCAACCCAGGCTCCAATTGTCCCACATCCTCCCACAGAGGTCATATTTTACTATTGAGAAAGGCTCAGCAGGAGGATGAAGTACTATGTATCCACAAAGCAACCAAAACACCAAGACACCGCCCCAGGAAGATGAAAGCATGTGGTAGGTTGACAGCCCAGCTGAGCTTCCAGCTGAGCAGGAGACTGGCTGATGAAAGACAATCACAGCAATCTAACAAACACACAGTCCCTCTAGGCTTCCAACAGACCTATAAACCCAGCTGAGAAGGACTTTCCCAATCTAGGCCTGGGCCAGGGCTTGAAAGTGAACAAAGTCACAGGCCCCAGGGTCCTCTACAGTGACTTGCTGAGTAGGTGGATCAGGAAAACACCCAGCTCCTTGGTAAATGGGTCAGTTCCATGAAACAAAGGAAAAGAATGTACTCCTGAGAAGCCATTTATTTCAAGAGTGCATAAAGGAAGGGCTCAGCGCTGTGACAAAATTAAAACAGCATATATTCTGGGAAATGTTATGAATCCATTTTATATTAGGTGACTCCTTAGTGAATGGCCAACATAAATAAGATTTGGTGCCCAGTGGTAGTGGTGCACACCTTTAATGCCAGCACTTGGGAGGCAGAGGCAGGCGAATCTCTGTGAGTTCAAGGCTAGCCTGGTCTGGAGAGTGAATTCTAGGACATCCAGGGCTATTACACAAAGTAACCCTGTCTCCAAACTGACCCCACTCCCTGCTTCCTGCCCCCTTCAAAAGATTTGCTATTCTGATTGTCAAAACAATGTTTTCAATGAAAAGCCTTTATGAACACAAATAAAATTGGTCTGGTTATTCAACTGGTAAAACTGAAAGAGCATACCAGAAAATTCTTTGCATTCCAAATCTGTGGTCACTTCAGGCCACAGGCATAGGAAGGTACAAGAAGCCATGCTCTGTTCCCATTGTCATCTCCTCCCGACCCCACTGGCCTCTCCCCATTTCTGGTCAATGGTGACACGGCTCAATTCTCTGTCTCTTGTCCAACTGCCCAATCTTCTCAGTGGGGCTCCCAGAGCCTCAGTCCAAGTATTGTAGGCTTTCTACAGAGAATCTGGGCATTACAGTCCTACTAGCAGAGTCACAGTATAGAGCTGTCACCAGGACTATTTGCTCCATAGATGATGTCAACTACTTTTGCAGGCCGGTGCTCAGAACCCCAGAAAATTCTTACCCGCTCCACACTTCAGAGACCCCTAGCAAGAGGAATGTGCTCTATTTATTCACTCCCCTCCTTCAACAACATCCACATTCACACCAAGTGCTCTGCAACCATTTTCTTCTTACTCCCCCAAGGAAGCACCAACATGAGATGGAAACTGATTTTACTGACATTCTTTGAAAAAGCAAAAAACTATTGAGAACCCACCTGTGATCCTGTGTTCTGGGTGCTGAGGATGTAGTGATGAAAAGGCATCAGACCACAAGTGGAGTTACAACATCACTAGGCCATCCTGCCTCCTCTGTTCTGACTCTATGGCCATGTGTAAACTCTGCCTTTTACATAGGCTTTAAAACACACCAGCATCTTGATCTCAGTGTATCATCTCAACAATCATGTTGGACAAGGGTTGTTCACATTGAAGATGAAGAAACTAAGGTTGAGTGTTAGTGAATGATTTAACCCCAAGTTGTAGATCTAGCAAGTGATGGACTCAGGAATCAAATTGAAAGCTTTTGTGAAAATATCTACTGCTTGCTGGATGGATCACACAGCCTCCTGAGGATTAAGATGGAAAATACTTTTCCAAGAAACCTTCTAGTTGTAACACAACACCAAAAAGTCCTGAACACCTACCATATGCAAAACCTGCCCTGGCCTCTGAGAAGACAATGTAGCAATGCCAGTGTGAATGCAATATTATCCTGACTCAAAGGAAGTGAGAAGAGGAGAAAAAGTGCCAGATAGCAACAGCCAATCCAAGAAAATTGATGAGATAAGGAAGGGGGAAGGAAAGTACCAGGTAGAAGCTCAAACAGAAAAGATCCAGCCTGAGCTTTTAGATTCTATTTGGGAAGTGCTATGTTTACACTCTACCCAGTGACTATCAGGCAGAGAAGAAGGGGCAAGGGCATTGAGACTTCTCTACAGCTCTTGAGTTGCTCCTCAGATATCACAAGTATTCTGACTCTTAGGAGTAATTACTTTTTAAATTAATGAGTTAGAAGATTTTATTTTAACAACATCAAGAGTCTCTTGGAGTTTGATGAGCACAAGTCCTCAAGAAAATGAAAGTTTTCAGAGACGTGATAAAGCATTTTAATTCACAAAGCTAAAGGGCAGGCCTAGAGCTGTTACAAACACTTGTAGTTTTACATCAGTTACTTTATCTTTCTTCTTGACATCTATAATGTATAATCTATAAAGTTTTCAAATTTCTCTATGGGGAAAGGGACAAATTGGCCAGAAAAACAGCAAGATGTGGCATTGCTGTCCTGAATAGTTGAGGAGGTGCCACCCCCTGCCAATTGCTGTAACTCCTAGTAAAAGAGGTTCTAGATGAACTCAAGTGCTCCTTAACACGATAATACCAGGATAACTGTTGGGCAAGGAAGAGTAAAAAAATTGTCTCCTTGATACAGGACTCCAGTGCACTATCTCGCCAACACCAGTGCTTCCCTTGAGTACAGGTACTGGTCTTCTGAAAACATTGCTGTTTTGTTCTATAAGCTGCTTGACAGACCACAAAGGAACTGGGGTACCCAGTCAATCCTGTTTCCTGCTCACTCTAGCCTGAAGTAGCTCCAAAAGCCGGATGAAGAGAAGCCTTGTCGCCATGTGGCACTTTCTGACCAGGTGCCTGTAGACAGATGTTCCACTTCCTGAGGAAGAGCCCAGAACACAGCCTCTGGGAAACTTTGGACACTGAAGAGTAGGAGTGAGCAAGTGTGTGACAGAAGGAGATATGTGACTCCCGTTTATGGCGACTTCTCACCTCCAGACAGTGAAGGGACCAGGAAATTCTTGACCCAATTATGCTACTATGATCTGGGATGTGGGCTAGATCTTAGAGTAAACTGAATTTACTTACCTGTTTCTCTATCCAAAGAACTGGGGTGGAGTCATGTCCCTTGTGAGTTGAGAGGATCGACACTGGGTGATAGTGGATTTTTTGTTTGTTATTTAACTACCCGTAACTCATTCAACACATTATTCTTTCTCTTAAATCAGCCCTAGATATAGATCATCTACTGCTGACAAGCAAAGGATTACAGCTATTCCCTTCTGCTTCCCAATGCTGTACATCTAGGTCCACCTCAGTCAGCAGCCACACTCATACTGCCCCTCAAATTTCAGTGAAAGAACCCCCCTTATATCAAAAGGCAATTCCTCTGGTGGGCTCTAGAATGTGCTCCTTGCTCATTTGGGGGGACTCCTTACATCATCTTCATTTTTCAGTATCACTAGTGTCTTCCTGCCTTCTGAGTCATTCATGTCAACCTATGAACAGACTCTATGATCAACCACCTTAAATACCACCCCTTTGTACCCATAATTATCACTTTTTCAGTTCATTCACCAACTTCCTCACTGTTTAGAAAGTCATCTAGATTTGTTGTTTCCGTTTCCTCGAATCCCAATTCTCTCTTCAATCCCCTCTTGTCTGGCTTCTGTCCCCAACACACAACTAACACTGACAGTTTTTACTAAGTCACTGGTGATTTTCAGGCTGCTGAGTGTGTTAGACATTCTCTTGTTCTTGTTCCTATGAACAATTTTTGTAATATTGGCCTAGTTGCTCACCTTTAAAGTAGATGCAGGATGCCTATTCTCCACTTCATTTTATTGAGGCAGGGTCTCTCACTGAACCCAGATTTGTAAACATAACAGCAGTGCTGCCAGGTATGGCTCAGTCTGTTACTCAACCACCTCCATATCATTAGACACTTGTGAAAAAAAAATGATTTTCTATGAGCAAGATGTGTAGGTCAAGGGTAATGGTCTTCAACAGAGTAGCAATAACAACAAAGTTAAAAAGCCTAGCTTGTCCTACTTGTCCGTATAATTTATAGTGGGTTGTGATGGGGACTCAAGATGGATGGCTTTTTTCTGGATGGACACCATTTGACAAAGCTATCCAGAAAGTTAATGTAGCCAAATACTCATCTGGATTTTATCAATTTGGTGTGGTTAGGAAAATAAAAGTGATTTTCAGAACAAAGTACAAAGTCACACACCAACTCCTTTCTTAAATAAAAATAGATTCTTAAAGACGTTCTTGAGCCTCTCCTTCCTTTCCTAAGTCAATTTGCTTAGTTATTTTATCTTCTTCCAACATCTTCTTCCCCAACATCTGCTTTAGCTGAATTGAAATATTCTTTCTTGGTTCCTTTTTCTGAAGAAAGTGTGTGTATGGGCCTGGCCAACTACAGCCTAAAACAAGGCCTGGAGCTTTCTCTGATACTGCATAAAAATTTACCTTCAGGTCAGTTGAGCTTGGTCTTAGTGATTTTCTGGGTCACGTAAGTCACAAAAGAGTCAATAACAATTTTTAAAAGTCCACCAAAACCAAAAATGAACCAATAAGAACTGACTAAAAAGTCCATGGGGTTCATGGATTATTCCAGCACAGTAAAATTAAGCAGAGCCCCATCTAGCCCCTCTACAGACACTGGTGAGCTGGGAGGGAACCCTGAATGACAACAAGCTTGCTTCATCTGTTTCCCCTGACTGGTCCCCTCTTCCCAGGAAAGCTCTCCACCATTGAGCCTTAAGATGAACAGAGTTAAGAATTACATAAACTCAAGATTTGGCTTTCTGGTCTTCTTACTCCATACCCAGCACACACAGAGATAATTTTGTCATTAATCCCCATTTATCCTATAACTCTGACACTGATCTAGTTTTTTAACATGGGTGGTGGAGGCTTTTCCTCCATCAAGTAGAATTTAGCATGGTATAATGCACCTATTGGGACCCAAAGAAGAATTTGCTTTAAAATCTGCAATCAAGAAAGAGCAACAAACAATATGGAAGGGTTGAAGGCTGTATATAAGGAAATGGTGGGGAAATATCATTTCTGGGAACTGTGGAGTAACAGTATGTGATTAGGCTGGCAGATGGGAAGCTGAAGCCAGAGAAGTAGGCTGGAAGGCACAATAAATGACCAGGCTCTGCTATGATGAAAAACCAAAGAGACAATTGGAAAGAAACTCATGAAGGTGAGAGGAGTTTTGGACAAAGAAATCAGTAGAACTGAAGCAGCCCATGTGATGGGAACGCTCCAGGTGAACAAAGATAAGCACGAACGATGCTTGGGAGCAGGAATGACTGTGAGACAGGGACTGCAGGGCAGAAACAAGGAACTGGGAAAGAGAACTGGTTTCTGTGGGGGAGAGGGCAAACTCTGCTCGAGACTGTTGAATTTGAGACACTGGGAAGAGTTTCAAGTGAAAATGACCAGTGGTCAGTCAGAGACATGGGAATAAACCTTGAGCAAGGGACAGGACGTGAGCCGTAAATCTGTGAGTCACCAGCTCTGCATGTTTGCAGCCATGAGAACAGGGAAGATCTCTGTACACTGTAAGACAAGTGGGGGGGGTCTAGGTCCAAACCTCAGGTAGGAGGGGGGCCGAAGGAGTCAGAGTCATCCGGGAAACTCTGGGAAGAACAGAAAGTTAGCAGGAAAACAAGAGAGCACAATGCCTGGAGTGTAAGGAAAGGGAAGTCTTCAGAAGCAGGAAGAGAAATAATGACAAGAGACAGTGAGGATTCATTGAAAGAAGGCACATTAGAGTGGAAATGGCAAGTGGGGATTCCCAGGAGCCAATTTGAATAAAGGGTTAAAGGTGAGATGGAGATTAGGTAGCAAGGAGTTTAAAGGGGGATTAAGTAAAAAAGAAACAGAGACAAAATATGGACCATAGATTTAAAAATTTACCAGTGGAAAAAAAACAGTAAAATGACTCTAAAGGATAAAAATCCTCACTTATTATTTGTAGGACTTTTTTGTCGGTGCTTGTTTTTTTTTCGACAGGGTCTCCATAGGTACATAGCCTTAGCTAGACTAGAAGTCAAAATACAGCCCAGGCTGGCCTTGAACGTGTGCTGAGCATCCTGAGCACCTCCTGTGCTTACAGATGTGCACTTTGGTGACAGATGTGCACTACCACACATGACTTTTATGTGTGGAGAAACTTTTACATATATTTTTGTCATATTGTTAAATGGGATATTAAATTCCTATATCTCCTTGCTGACATGGCCAATAGAAGTTCAGGTGGACTTTTATTACCCTTGAAGTAGAGGTTAATATTCTTGCCCTCTTCCATTCATTATAAGCAAACATGTCCACATGCACACATATACCCACACACATGCATACTATACAAACATGAGCATACACATACACACACTCTTTGAAAAAGTTCACAGACCTCTTCCCATGCTCCAAGGGTGACATTCCTCAAAATTCCAGCTTTTAGATCAAAGCAGGTGCCACTTTCTTCAAATGGGTCATTTGTGCCTCTGGGGATATTAAAACTGGCTAGCACCAACCTGGGATTGCCTGCCCATCACTAGAATGTTCTCATTTGGGTTTTTGAGCCTTTTGATCTAATTTGCAATCCCCCAATTGTATAAACAGGACTTCATGTTCTAGTTCTATGTGAAGGTTTATCAACTAATGTAACCTTTTTAGGAGGTTTTAAGAAAATGACTAATTCTATCATTCTTGAATAGTCAGTCTTATGGTGGTTTCCACACAGTCATGAAGAAAACCATGAAAAAAAAAAAAAAAAAAAAAAACAAAAAAAAAAAAAAACAGACTCCTAAGCCTGTGCTGAGAAACAGCAAGAACACTTGATCAAGATTGACATGTCTCAACAGTCACCCATTGTCCCCTGTCATCCTGCCCTTGCCTTGTCCAAAATTTAAATATCCCATTTATTGCCAGTGTTAAGGAAAATGGGATGTTGAAGAGTATGGACAATGGTATAAATATTCAATATCATTTCAAGTCTGGTAATTTATAAAGTCATTTGATACTAAGTTAAATTTAGATTTGAATATAGAAGGCAAGCTTTCATAAAGTTTAGATTAGAAAAGAAAAGTAATTTTTCCCTAAATCTGAGGATAGTTCAAAATCAAATGCTTTGGGACATAGATATAAAACATATTCATAATTATTTTTTTCAGGAGCTAAAAAGAAAAACTTCTTATGAATTATAATCTATACATAGAAAAGTACACAAATACTAGCTTGGAACTCAGAAACTTCACAAAAGAAGCCAATGTTCCAGGACCCACTAGAGCACACAGGCTCTTAAAAGGGACTTTGGGGGAAGCCAGAGGAAGGCACTCTGGGGGGAAGGGAGGTCTCCTCTAGAGGGGGTAGTAGGAAACAGGTGCTATGAAAGAGGAAAAGGAAAAAAAACAAAATGGGTGGGGATTTGAACTGGGGAAGGAGGAGGATAATACAGAGAGAGTGAGGAAGAGGAAATAAAAAATAGTGAGTAAGTTTGTCAAGGTCATAGGGAAGCAGTAATGTAAGCCTACTTAAAAATACACACACCATGTGTGGGTGTGGGTGTACACAGCTAGCCAGCTACTAGTGAGTGTCTTCTAGATACGGAGGGAAAGTACATGTCTAAAATCTTAACAGTATGGTTCCTGAAACAAGACCCGCATAGTGATAACTCCAGTTGACAGATCAACACTGGCAGGGGACATTTCGCAAGGTCTCAGCCCCTAGTAAAAAAGCTTCAGGAGGGAGAAATCAGCATCACCTTCTCCCTCATCGCCTGCCAGGCCCAAGCTCCCTGTTAAGTTACCAATATGTAACAATAATTGAAGAAAAAGAGAAAAAAAAAAAGAATTTGAGAGGGAGTGGGGAAGTTAGAGGGGGAGATGGAGTGGTAGAAGTGACGTAAGTAAAGCATAAATGAAATTCTCAAAATATCAAAACTGTAAATTAAAAGCAAAGCCCCTTGCCTGGCCATTCAGCCACACTACTTCCCTGCAGAGGGAACTGTGGCTGCTAACACAGGATGCTAATTTTGTAGAAATAAATTTTAATAATTTTTTGGTGTCCAGGCTGTTTGTGAGATTCAGACTCATTTATAATGCAGTTTGTCATAATTTTTTCATCGTGTAACTATACTGTAATTTTTATCCAGTCTTCTAATGATAGTTGGGGACCATTACAAACAGTGCTGTTTGGAGATCCCTGTATGTGTCAGGAATGTGCATGCGTTCATTTCCCTTACGTTTGCATGCAGGAGAGGAACTGCTGGGTCATGGGGTGTTCATATGTTCAGCTTCAGCAGAAAGTACCAGGATGCTGCACCTATTTTGCTTTCCACTAACATGTTCTTGAGTTGTAGCTGGTTCAACACCAGAACTTGGCACCATCAGGTGCTGGGGTTTTTGTTGTTCAGCTTTTCCCCTTCTGATGGTTGGTGCTTGGTTATTTTTTTTTAAGTCTACAGATACCCCAGCATAGGGAACAACAGCATGACCAGTCTTAGTCTTAAGTGAACATTACTAATATTGAGAGCTTCCGATTTAAAAATTTACAATTATGAAAATTTTCTTTTCTAGTGTCTTAAACTTACTTTGCATTTTCATTGAAGGGGATTTTTTTTCCTGACTCCATTTCATAAAGACAAATTGATGTGCTAGATTTCCTCAACTTTACTTTTATATGTCTTCAAAAACAAAAAATAGACAGAAGTTAGGAAGGATGAGGAGGAAGGGAGAGGGAAATAATGAGTGAGAAGGAACAGACAGAGGAAACCATGGATAAGCAGGGGAGGGAAAGAATCCTCCACACTTGACTATCTCTAGCCACAGTCATGAGCATGACTGCTTTCAACAACCAAAAGATAGATTCTGAAGGAAAAATTTTAGTTGACGTTAATTCTCCTTCAAGTATATTAATTTGGAGGAACAGGATGTATCCATCCAATGATTCATTCAAATATGTACAACTGTGTACACACAGACATATTTTGTATGTGTAAAATACGGTATTGATATAAACAAGCATAAATGAAATAAAATACTGGCATGTACATATCTGCAGTCAGGACGAAGCATGTCTCCAACATTTTGAAGATAAGTTGCTTTAGATGCCCATTGCTTGGAATGCCCCTGAAATGCCCTCAGTCTTCAGTCTTCATATGAGTTAACTGTGTACAACTCCTCAGAAGTCTCCCAAAAACTCCAGGAAAAAAAAGCAAATGGATAAGCCACAAGCTACCCATTATCTAGCCCTACCTTTGGCTCTAACTTCAGTGTAGGCACTCCTAAAAAGCTCATTTTTATAGCCACACCCAAGAGGACTCTTGGGTGGCTTTAGAACAGCTCCTCAAGTTCTAAGAATGCAGAGAAAACCCAGATCCCCTGAGTAAGTCAGGGCCCCCTTCAGTCCTCCCAGTTCACCTCAAAAGGCTGTGGAATTCAAAAGGATAGAGATGAAGTTTTCCTCATCTTTTGATCGTCTAGTCACAAGCACTTTGGAGGCACAAGAGCAATGTCTATACAGCTCACTGAATTGAACTCATCTGCAGGCCAACCTCATAATACTGAGAGTGGTAGGTCATCTACAATTTAAGGATAATAGGTGTGTAAAAATCTCGAACCACCTAGATCATGTTTCTAGTAGCTGCACCCCATTAGGAATGAGAGCATGACAGGAAGTGAGAGCAAGGCTAAAACTCTGCTCCCATCCGTTGTTAAGCAGCTGTGTGGCCTTGCCTTCAGGGCCTTGCTCTGCTCATGCTGTAGATGCTCTCCCGTGTCCTCAGTGACTGCAAAGGTTCATGCATCCCATATTCCTACCAAGGAAGAAGTTTCCATTGTTTTTCTCCCAGGCTCTAGAGGGACACTAGCAAAGCCAGGGGGAGATCTGAATTTCTTTTTACTTAGAGGTCAGTTACAAACAAGACCACTTTTATTAAAAAAGAGTAGGAGAAATAAGTCTGGGGTTGCACAGAAAGAGACCAGCATTCCAACCGAAGTGTCTGGACTAGGCAAACTTTACTCTTGGTCACGAAGGAGTGCTTTGGAAGCAAACACCCAGACAGGAAGTACATTTGGATTGTCTACTAACCCTGGTGGTGACTTCGTTTTTCTCCCATTGGCTAGTTCGATGACCTCACAGTCTATTCAATTGGCTAGTCTCAAAAGAACTGGTGCACAGGAAATGAAGAAAGGGGAAAAGTGTCACTGCTCCAGGCCATCAAATTCCTAGATTGGACAAGCAGACCATTCTATAAACAAAGGTTTTCCTGGGGTGAGGGGAATTAAGACATTTGCATCAATGACTTACAAAGGGGGGGGGTGTGTGAAAAAAGATTTGAATTGCTTGTCCTTGACACAAGTTTTATAGTATTTGATAGAAAAGGCTCATATTTGATATTTTTACAAGAGCATGGTGGGAGTACTGCCTGTCTGTTTTAGCCACAAGAAGACTGGAAATAATAACCCAGCTTCTGGATTTTTCAGCATCCGGTTCTCACTGAGCTTTCTAACCCATGTCTGCTTTGATCAGGGGAAGGAGATGCCATGTCAAGGAAGACAGAAACCAGCACAACAGACCCAACAGACAAAAGGGTGAGAGCTCAACTGTCCTTGCTCCATTGTAGACTGGAAAAACTGCAGCTTCCAGGTTAGGTTTTACCAGGTTGCTGGCTGCAAAGGCTGCTGAGGGTGAGTCTTTCTCCCACCTTTAACCCAGAGGAGCTAAATAGCTTCCCTCTTCAGAACTGCCTGATCCACAGGGGGGTCTGCAGCAGCCCCTCATTAACCCTGTTTGTACTTTCCCTAAAAGCCAAGACAAAAACTGCCAGCAATGGACACCCTACTGGTTTATTTTCCCATGCAAAGTGAAAAACCTGAATACAGAACAGAAAGAATATTGACTAAACAACAAAATTAGTGAACTTGGTTCCATTCCCCAAAGAATGGATGGAGAGGTATGCCTTTAAGTTTTAGCAAGCTACCAAGGGAGAATGTCAATACACTTCCTCTTCTGGAAGTACAAAAGAGATGATTCTGGCTCCCCTCTCCCTACTGTCTTCTTCTGTCCTCTCTAGACAACACTGCCAAGCACCAGATGTTCAAATTATTGGGGTTCTCTGAAGGAGCTATCTGTCTATGCACCTGGGAGGGGTAGTTATTGCTGTTGTTCTAACAAGCTTTCCCCAACACACAAACACACACACACACACACACACACACACACACACTGCATGTCCAACATTGTATACACTGTACGCACAGACTGTACACATTGCACTCACACACACTGAACACACACTACACTCACATACTGCACATTGTTCAAAAGTTCGTGCACACACATAAACACACACTCTCTCATACACTGCACACATGTGTACTGCACACACATTAACACACAAACATTCACACCACACACACATTGCACATATACTGCAAACATAGTCACATACTCACAGAACACGCACACACACACACACACACACACACACACACACACACACACACACACACCCTGCACACACACTAACACACTCATACATAGTCAGACCCTCACCCCACACCCCATACACACTTGTTTTTTTCAATGTTCCAGCTAAAATCCAACAAAAACTGCATTCAGAAAGTGGGAGTCAGGGCTGGCCACAGAGCAGAAGGAGGTGGGGAGGGTGACTTTCTCTGTAGTTGTATGTCCTAGATCTTCTGAAATGATTGCCTTCTGAGGACTCAGAAACAGATCACACTTTCAAGACGAAGTGCTGACTCATGTCCTCCCTCCAGGGCCACAGAAAGGAAGGGTGGGGTTGAAGAACCTGACACTGAAGAGAGGGTCGGGACTGGCAAGGGTTTGGTGGGGAATAGTAAGGGCACAGGGATCTCAGCAAGAGTCCTTTGCTTTCTGATTGTTTTCGAGATTCATGATCTTTGATGGATGTGAGTCTGTAAAAGAGCCCACAGGGACTTTATCATTGTTTCAGGCTGTTCCTTGTTTCTTTTCCTTTGAGACCTCCAGGGCCCATGGAATTTATAAAAGAGAAGATGAAATTTCAAAAGGCCATTTCTGTCATGTCTACAAGGATAGTTGAAGTGAGTCAAATAAATTGAGGAAAACAGAAAAACAAAAGAGTGGCTCTCTCTGTGTGTGTCTCTGTCACCATCTCTCTCTGTCTCCTCACACACACTCTTCTCTCTTTCTCCCTGGTCACTCTGGCTAAACCAGGAAGACATTTTTGCTGAGACTTGTCCTCCCATGACTTAAATTGTTCATAGACATTTGAGTCACTATCTATCCACAGACACTTGGACTAGTTTGATATTTGAAGTAATCAACAGTTTGGCAGTGTCCTGTATCTAGTAACTGAGGGAAAGCTCTCACACTCTGTCCTAGTCTCACCATCTATCAGGAGTACCATCTGTGGTGAGCCCAGTCATAACTCACTTCTGGTGGCTCCAGACAAGGTTATAACCAGCATCTATATTTGTGTGTGTGTGTGTAAGTATGTATTCCAAGGAATTTATGGTCAATACATTTTTATGCCTTTACTAAAACAGATGACTACTTTGTAGCCACTGATCCATTTTCTTAATAAATATTATTGGCTTATGAAGTGCCAGGTAACTTTATGGGTACTCAAGATATATGTTCAGTCCATATCCACAGAGAAGTCTTGGAATAAGCACTTATATTTATATGCATCTTATACATATACTAATTTATATATTCAAGCATACTTGATGGAGATGGTATAGGAAACCACCCCACTTAGGTTGGTTAGTCTTTACTTCAGTTTGATTGCATTGAAAATAACCTAGGTGATTGACACATATCCTTGTAAATGATGTTTCAAGGCAGGATTAACTCAGGGAGAAACTCCAAATCTTGGTGACACCATCTAACAGTCTGGGGGCCTGGATAGAAGAAAAGGCAAAACAAAAGAAAGCCAAGAATGTCTCTTCTGTTTCCGGTTTTCATGATGAAAACTGGTCTGTTCCCCATGTTATCTCTCCATGATGGGCTAACACCTCTGATGCTGTGAGTGAAAGTTAGCACTTCCTCCTCGAAAGTAGTTTCACTAGGGCATTAGGTCACATAAGGAGAAAATTCACAATTTTGTAAGGAATTAAAGGATAAGTTGGGGTCAGTAGAAGCCTCAAGCAGATGAACTGTCCTTTTCCAGTTTTTGTTTTGTTTTGTTTTCTAGACAGGGTTTCTCTGTTTAGCTTTGGAGCCTATCCTGGCACTCGCTCTGGAGACCAGGCTGGCCTCAAACTCACAGAGATCTGCCTGCCTATGCCTCCCAAGTGCTGGGATTTAAGGCATGTGCCACCAATGCCCGGCCCTTTTCCAGTTTTAATACTTGCATTTGCACACTTTCCATCGCTGTAACAAATCACTTCAGAATATCAACCTAAAGAAATGAAGATTTATTTTGGTTTATAGCTCTGGAGTTTTCGGTCCATGGTCACTTGGTCCTGCTGTGAGTCTATGGCAAGGCCAAAGATCATGGCAGGGAGGCTACAGCAGAGAGAGATGCTATGGTTAAGACAAAGTAGCTAAGAGCACAACCCCAAGAATTACTCCCTTCATCCAGGCCCCACTCCTAACTTTCCATCACCTTCCAGTAATCCATCAAATTGTTGACTAGTGAGTGTTAAATATTGACAAAGCCAGGGATCTCATTATTTCATTTCTGAAAATCCTACCTCAGAACATTTCTGGCTTGAACATCAACAAGCCTTCGATGTTCAGGGCTCAAGATATAATCTAGAGTGGATTTTGAAGACCTCCTAAAGATGATAAATAGGTAATCTTGTTTTTTAGAACCATCTCTATAGAACTGAAATATGGTTTTCCTCCCTTTAATTTTCTTTGTTAAGAAAGTTCTTTCCAGAGCTAGAGAGATGTCTCAGCAGTTAAGATCACTAGCTGCTCTTCTAGAAGACTTCAGTTCAATTCCCGCACCCACATGGCAGCTCAAAAATGTCTGTAACTCCAGTTCCAGGGAATCAGTACCCTCACACAGAGATACACACAGGCAAAACACCAATGCACATAAACAGTAAAAATAAATAAATCATAAAAAATGAAAGTTATTTTCTTTATATTTTTTATTTAAATTAGAAAGACAATCTTATTTTACACATCAATCCCAGTTCTCTCTCCCTCCCAGCCTCCCATGCCCTCTATTGACCCCCCCATCCACTCCCCAGGGAGGGCGAGGCCTCCCATGGGGGAATCACCAAAGTCACATCATTTGGGGCAGGGTCTAGGCCCTCTGCATGTATCTAGGCTGAGAGAGTAATCTTCCTTGGGGAATGGGCTCCCAAAGTCCATTCGTACACTATCGATAAATATTGATCCACTGCCAGAGGCCCCATAGACTACCCAGGCCTCCTAACTGACAGTTCTTTTCAATCTCTCATTTCTTCTTCCTCTTCCTCCTCCTTTTCTTCTTCCTCCTTCTCCTCTGGTTAAAGGCTTTCCAGTTCCTTTGGACTTCAGGGACTTCTGGGTATAGCCATCCTATTTCTGTTCTGCTGCCTCCCCTTCATAGCCATGCTGTATGTCTCTCATTTTGTGTGGTTTTAGCTAAAACCCATTCTCAAGAGAAAGAGAACCACAACAAAGCTTTGAGTTTGACCATGACAGGAGTTCTTCCTCCTGGTGTCTTTTTCTTTTTCAAAATTTAACACATTTATTATATATACCAACAGGGATTCAATGTGATATTGTCATATACACATGTATACAACATGCTTGGACCATATTTAACCACCTCTTCTTTTGTCTTTACCCTTCTTATCTCTGCTCCATCATCTTTCTCAGTCTCTTTTTATCAATATTCTACATTTAGGTGACCTTTCTCTAAGTCTCTACATCCAAGAGAGAACATGCTATTTTTTCTTATCTATGTCTGGCTTATCTTACTTACGATATGCTCCAGTCCAATCACTTTTACTGTAAATGACAGAGTTCCCTTTGTATTTATGGCTAAAGAATGCTCTGTTGTATATATCATATAAACTCTATTTTCTCTATCCAGTCATCCATTGATGGGCCCCTAGGCTGATTCCTTGTTTGGTTATTGAGAAAAGCATCTCAGTAAACACAGGCATGCAACTCTGTCTTTGATAAGATGACTTCATTTCTCTTGCATATATGCAAGGGAATAAGATGGTTAGATCATATGGTAGCATCTTTCTTATCACATACACATATACATGACACGCATTCATGCACACAAACACACATTTGCACACATGCAGATGCACATGAAGAAAAAGCTTCTCTTCATCTACAACTCTTCAGTTGTAGAGTAGCCATCCAGTGGCCATAATGTACAAGCAACTTTATGTGGCACTGAGAGCGAATTGTCTTGGAGGTAAAACCAAGCCATCTAAGGAAGCCTGTGTCTCCATAGAGAGCTGTGAGTAGCTATCCAAGCCTGTGTACCCATCATCTTAGTCTATTGCTTTAATAACATCTATTTTTGAATACCTTAGTCCAACTTTCTTTCTTACCTTCTACCTTGGCTTCTATCCCCTAACAGGATTTCTCAATTCAGTTACTTGAGTTCATTTCAATTCCAGCCAGATAATTGAGGAGAAAGAAATCTGGGGGGCACCTTGTAACATGTAAGGTGTTTTACAAATAGAAGTTACAACTAAGTACTAATTATATAGTACTATTCTCTCTGTTGATGTATAGGTGGGAGTGAAAATAAAAGATGAAAAGTCTTGGCCCTGATGTTCAGGGGCTCTGTGCTAAATAGAAGAGGTAGAAAATGCTTTTAAAAAAATGAGGATGACTGGATCAGTAATTACAGACTAGGATCTTGAAAGGGTCTTCCTAAAGATGGTAGAGCAAGGACATGGAATTCTTTAGCTGTTGAACAGGATGGGAAAATGGGGAACCTCTCCATCAAGAGTTCACCTAGTGTTACAGAACAGGATTCTCCCAAACAGGAAGCAATCTCATCAGATCAATGCAGATCCTGGGATGGTAAAAGATGATCATTCAGTCACACTCCCAGTTTTCCACATTAAATAAAAAATTTACAGTGAATTTTTAATGTTTTAATTGAAGCAAGCATCAGGTTAGCCTCATAGATGCCCATCTTTATTTTTAATTATTTTTTGTCACATGTTTTCCCCAAAGGGCAATAATAAACATATACAAGTTATTTTTTACTTTAGAAAGTTGGCCTGCAAAGATAATATCATGGTTCTAATTCATTGCAGTAAATAAAGATGTACAAGTCTCATCACCCCATTTCCCATCCCAGGACAACTTGAGGTCTTCACATGGCTCTCCTTTTGGTAATGTGAATGGTTGGTATATACAGAACCGAATCTAGCACCCAGTGTCATTACACAGAATTTATCAGATTAAAATTTGGCATGTACACTTTTTTAATCAAATTTCTATATTTGACTTTTAAAAAGGATTAAATGTTCACGTTGCAACCGTTTGAAAGACATTGTTACACATAAAGACCCTGAATAAACAGGATAAAAATTCACCTAGGCACAGAAAGGTAACTGCCTTGTCAGTCTAGTTAAAGACTTGAATCTATTCTAAAGTTTCCTTTTAACCACAGAGAGTAGCCTGAGAGAGGGGCTACAAAGTGGCATTCTTTTCTAACCAAAGGTGCAAACACTCAATTAAAATGAAAGGTGCATTTAAAAGGAATGTCTTCCCATATATCACCTGTGATTAGATTTGTGACAACTTTTACAGACAAGAAGGCTTCCATTCAGGAACAGACAATTCGTTACTTGTGGGTTTAAGGTCATGCCCCGACAATGAGAACAATGGCTCTCAAACCTATGGAGGAAACTCCATCAACCAGCTCAGGTGTTCAATGGAGCATTTGAAGAAGAGGAGGTGACGATGCTCTTTACTCTCATTGGGTCCTTTGTCTTCTTCTGGATGGAGGCAGATAACGTGATGGCTTTTCCTAGAACCCATCTATGGGAGATTCTTGTTTTTCTGTTTGGGGCTTTTACCAGTTCTGTATTCAAAGGCCAACATAAAACCCCTGTTTACTTTCTGTCCTGAAGATTGCTGTCAACTCTGAACAGAAATCTTCCTGGAAGATCTTCCCACTCCTCCCTCCCCAGCAAGTCGCTTCTGATTGTCTGGGGGGGATGATAAACTCTGACATTTAGCATCAGGTCATGTCTGGTGAACCTTGTACCAGTCCTGAACACATGAAACCACAGTCTCCCAAGGGGTCATTGATTCCCGGGCTGCATGGTGGTGTTTCCCCTGTAACTTTTACATTTGGAAACAATTTTGTCAGCTGTTATTTTCTGATAGCATGATTCTATATTCAAATATGACATCAAGAGGAAATTTTAACCTAGGCACTAAAGGAAAGAAATGATAAGGAAGGAACAGGCTGGAAAATGCTACAATGCTTTAATTTCTCCAAGGGAGTGTAAGAACAGACTCCAGCTAATCAGACTCTCACGTTTCATCGAGTAAGCATTCCCATTACATCCACTGTGTGTCCCCCTTTGATATTTATCTAGAATCACTACTTTTTCAATAAAGTTCAAACTCTGAATATTTCTGATACATACTTTCACTGAGTGATAGAAAATATAAGCCAGAGGAGAAAAATACTCTAATTTGTCCTTAGAGTAAAAGTAGCCACAAGATATATGGAGGGAAAAAACTAAGAAGTGTTGGGAAGATATAAAAGTGAGGGAGAGATGGATAGTTTCAAAACTTCTCTTCAGTTGTGCAGCTGGTAGTCACTGATGACATTCAATCACAGAAGCAAGGGGACAAACAGCTAAATCAGAAAGTGTGGACAGACCTTTTGTGGCAAAGACTTTGATGATAGAAAATGTTTACCATGCTCAGGTGAAAAGCAAGGCATGGAAAGAGAAAAAGACAACTCTCCTGCCATCTACCCACAGACAAAGTATTTGTATTTCTTTCCATAGAAACACTAACTCAGAGAAAGGGAACAGACCCTTGGGGACTTCCATCCTCAAGACTTTGAGAGGGAAATGCCCAGAAGTACATCCAAAAAGGAAGAGAGGGCAAATGAGTTTGTGCAGAAATGCCATCAGAAGCAGGACACTAGTTGGGACTGTATAAGACTGACTAGGCACTCAGCAGGGAGCTGGGCAGCATCCTGAGTACATCTGTCCTGACCATCACACACCAGAGCCCAAAGTGGGTTCAGATACCATCCTACTCAGAACGACTAAATACCCTCTCATGTCCTCAGTAACCCTTCTTACTTCCAACATTTAACATCCTCGTCGACTCCATGGAAACAAGGATGAAGTACTAGAGCCATTTGGAGAACTAGGTATTCTGAAGCCAAATCCCTTCACCACACATTAAATCTCCAACTTACAATCTCTAGTTTCAAGAAACAGTTCCTATTTGATAGTTAACCTTGAAGGACTGCTAGTGAATTAGGCTGTATGTAATCTCTCTACTGTTATTTATAAAGAATTTATAAAAGTCATGTGGAAAATAACAAATTCCTTATCCATTCTTCCTGAGCATGATTACTGTGTGGTGATGACTGGGACACCCTGCTGCTTCAGTGAGTTTTATTTTTTTCTTTAAGTCCCATGTACCTACAGAAGGCACTAAGTTTAAGCAGGGGAGACTGGGAAAGAATCCGTAAAATATGTACGTCTCCTCCAGCTCCAGGAATGCTCATAGGTTTAGGACCAGAGTCATGTAAAAAGTAGCATATGGGCCATTTTACCCATAATAATTGAAAAGTTGGTCTTTTTTTTTTTTCTAAAATGAAAAGCACTGAAGGAATACAGTGTTTAAAAACTTGAGTTCCAAGTTCAACTAGTTACATCACTGAGATTTTTTCTGGACACAGGGATCTCATGTGAAACATAAAGAGTACAAACCACTCAGCTATCCACAGCTAGACTTTCCCTGCTGCCCTGCTTACTGCATCCATAGCCCAGCCAGATGCTCAGCTTCGATGGCTTCCCAGCCTCTGGTCTGCCTCTTTCATTTTCAGTTGTCTGCTCTTCTTTTTCCTATTAATATAGATGGTCCAGAGCTAACTCTCTAGATGATTCAGCCAAAAATCACCTGGCAGCTCCACATCCTAAGTGGTACACCACACACATAACATCACCACCAGAGAACCCTCAAAATGATCAAGATGAGTGGCTTCCAAAGCCCCATAGGAATTTACAAGAGCCAGAAGGATATGCAGGGGAAAATAGATCATCTGCTTTTATTTATTTTTTATGTTCCTTTTAAACTTATTTTTATGGCCATGTTTTGTAGTACATATAATACAGCAGAACCTTGTTGATATACCATCTACAAATTAGTATATATCCAATAAATCATTGTACAAAAATAACTGGTGTTATTACTTCTAGGATTCTAGGAGTATGTGATCAAAAACAAGAAGTTCATGAGAGAGGTCTTAGCTAGTATTTTAATCCCCCCCAAATAAAACAAAACAAAAAAAACCCTAACAATAAAAAATAAATAAAACACTAATTACCTATGACCTAGTACTGGATCTGACTACCTCCTGGTTTTATGAATAAAATTTCATGAGGGCAAGGCCGCTTCCATTCATTTGCATAATGTCTATGGCTGGTTCAGAAAATGCCTCAGAGGCAGAATGACCCACAAGTCCTAAAATATTTACTGTCTCTGGCCTTATAGAGAAAAAAATTGTTAACCCTTGATCTAGACCAGTGGTTCTCAACCTTCCTAATGTTGTGACCCTTAATGTTGTGGTGATCCTAACCATAAAATCATTTCATCGCTACTTCATAACTGTAATTTTGCTACTGTTGTGAATCATAATATAAGTATCTGAGATGTGGGATATCTGATATACGACCACTTTGGGGTCTCCACCCTAGGTTGAAAACAACTGATCTAGACTAACCTCATTTTTATGAGTGAGGGAATTTACATCTAGAGATGTTGAGCAAATTGGCAAAGCAGAACTAAAAGCATGTGTGCTCCTCAAAGCATTCTTCAGCCATTGCTTTGTGGATGACATGCCCCTGTATACCTATGTTCTTTAAAAAAAAAACTTGACATGTAAACTAAAATTCAATTTTACCTGTAAGGGGCTGCTTTCACCTAAGTCTTATCTACTTTCCTTGTGCCTCATTACCCCTAGCGAGTTTGCAGTGCTTTCCTTGGTCCTGCCCTTGTCAAAGGACGCCATTATGCTCTAGTTAATACACTATATTTCTTGAAAGACTTGAAGATGCAACAGTCAATAACATGATTACTTATTCTCAATATGTGATAGAAATATTAGTATTACCTAATCATGAAAGTTACCCAGAAACTTGTAACGGTAGAATCGGGTGTTCACCTCTGCCCACCCACACTTCTTCAACTGCCAGACCTATAGTCACTAAGACATGCAGGTATTGACAAATGAGCCCTTCACATTGAGGAAAATGAGCCTGGGACTGAATTTTGGTTAGAATTACTTAAAATTGTGATTCAGTAAGTGTGGTTCCACACTTGTAGCATCAGCATCTTCTGAGAACATGCTAGAAGTATAATTCTCAGACCCTAACCCTGAATTGTTGAATTGGAAATTGTAGGGTGGGTTACAGGCATCTGTTGTTATTTTAAGTGTTCCTGTTAAATAAGAACAAGGATTTAAGAAATTAGCATCACAACTAAGGTGGAACCAGAGGAAAAGAAGATTACACACCCCACTGCTGCCTTCCCATGAAGTATCTGCCAATATTCACCTTATATGGGTAAACCCCCAGGGAGAAATAGCTGTCCCTTTGAAGAGCTTCAATGTAGCAACCCATGTGAGTAAGCTCTGACTACTGAATATGAAAAAACATCACCACCGTCTAGTGATCCTAATATCTGACCTCAATCATACTCTCTCTGGGATGCTCACTGTATTTTGCTTCATGTTTATCAGGATCCTAGTGTTACAATTCAGTGTCAAAATGGATCCTGTGTATCTATTCCAGTGAACACTTAACCAATACTATGGTATTATAGTCTGATAAAGAATATAAATTTTTAGCTAAAAATCACCAACAAACATCTATTATGAAGATGCAAATCAAGCACTTTGAAAGAAAAAGCTGCTATGTGGATATATCATTGAGAAATTTAAGTGATGGGAGAGTTGAAGGCACTTTTTGGAGAACTAGAATTTGAGCAAATCTAGCTGCAGAATAACATTTCTAAAAATGGAAGAAAGCATTGTCCAATTAAAGAAATGATATAGAAAAGCACAGTAGCAGAAGAGTGACGTTTTGAAGAGCTGGAAGCAGGCTGCTGGGCTGGAGCGCAGAGCTGAGTGAATGGGACATAGAGGAAGTAGGGGGAGCAAAATGCACCCACAGTGATTCATTCACCATTGGGATGGCTCACTGTAACTGTTGTGTGCTAGACTAAAAGAAGTCAGTAGAGAATCACTACCGTAGTTGTCTGGTCAGGACATAAATGTAATTAGAACAGCATAGGTGGAAAAAAATAGTTTGTGACACAGAGTTTAGAGATGCAAAGTGGTCAAGGCTGATTTCTTAGTTTCTGCTGTAGGGAATTCATTAGTGCTCACACATAACACAAAGTCTTCCTCTTAAAGAAAGGCAAAAAAAAAAAAAAAAAACAGGTAGACAACATTTTAAGAATAAAATGTCCCAATTTCTACTCATAAAGAACCCAGGAAGATCTGGGCAGGGGTGGTGCATGCCTTTAATCCAGCAGTGGGGAGACAGAGGCAGGGAGCTTTTTAGCAAACACAACATTCAACAAAGCATCATTGCCCAAGGAGAAATGTGACCACATACCAATCCCTGTCATTAGTCAAAGTCAAAACAAAAAGTCAAAGAGGAGGGAAGAAAAAGAGAGGGTTCAGACTGCAGAAGCAGTCACTGAGTGCAAACCTTGGCCAATGTTGTTGCATACATGGTATTTTGTGGAAGTAAAGCCTGTGGAAAGAGCACATCATTTGCTTGTTTAAAGATTAGAAACTGGCATAATGTTTAGCCATTGCTTTTTATTTTTATTTTGCTTCTTTTTACTGTTTAATAACTCCAGGGTGCATATAACGTGTTTCTGATCAAATCCACCCCCAATCCCATCTCCTCTCCTATTTTCCCACAGCTCTTTGCTCCCAGCATCATGTGCTTTGTTGTTAAGGTAGCTGAGTCCACTCCCTGCTGTCTGTATAGGTGGAGGGTAGGACATCTACTGGAGATGTGTATCTTCTCTGGGATCACATCCCTGAAGAAACTGACTCTTATTCCACCAGCAGTCATCAACTGTCAGTAGATCCTCAGCTAGGAGTGAGCTTCATGAGCTCTTCCTGTTTCCCTTTTGGATTTGATTTGATTTGGGCTGATTTGATCTTGCAAAGGTCTTAAGTATGTAGTCACAGCTGCTGTGACATTGCTGTCATGCCCAGAAAGTACTGTCTCACTGCAGATGCACACTGCCTCTGGCTCTTACAATCTTCCTGTCCCCTCTTGCCTGGTGATCACCCAGCCTTGAGAGGGAGGAGTGTGATGTAGATACCCCATTTACAACTGAGCTGTCCGGTCTTTTATTCTCTCCATGTTGACCAGGCATGGTCTCTATATTAATCATTATCCTCCTCTGATGAGGACTGAAAGATGCCATAAACTAGGGGTCCAAGGATTAGAACTCAGGGTTCAGTCTGTTATTATGTTTATTTAACCAATTAGTAGTCCTAGGTTGTCCCTGTGACTTAGGAATACACATGTGTTGGTCCAGTTGATGGTACCAAGCATTAGTTCTATCTTGTGGCTAATCAGAAAGTAGCCTCTTCCATAGCATCCCACTATTACAACAGTGGATGTATCTTCCCATGACAGTCATTATTACAACAGTGGATGTATCTTGCCATGACAGTCACTCCACTATTATGACAGTGGACACATCTTGCCATGACAGTCATTAATACAGATATCTAGGAGCATAGCTGAGTATAAAGTACTTGACTTTTTTATTCTTTGAAAATTCTATGTACATAAAATTTACTTTGAATTGAAAAGAAATCATTTATCATCTCAAAATTCTCTAATTATCCACAAGACACAATCCAAACATGCCCCCTTTTTTATGCAGAGGCCATATAACAATTGATAAATAAAAAGCACAAGTTGCTGGGCATTGGTGGCAAACGCCTTTAATCCCAGCACTCGGGAGGCAGAGGCAGGAAGATCTCTGTGAGTTCAAGGCCAGTCTGGTCTACAGAGCCAGTGCCAGGATAGGCTCCAAAGCTACACAGAGAAACCCTGTCTCAAAAAAACAAAAAACAAAACAAACAAACAAAAAAAAAGCACAACTTGTGAGGGGGCTTGAATGCTTGCTGTGAGACAAACTGAAGTCCCACAGAAACTAGCATTTCCAAATGAAACTGTTGTGGGAAACTTAAGGAAACAACAACAATAAAAATGCAAACTGAAATCATGTAGGAGTTCAATGGAACCCTAATGTATTTTTCCTAGAAGGTTCTCGGTTCCTTTTTCTAATGAAGCACACAGCTCTGTTCCATAAATTACAGTGACTGCCAAGTAAAGAATGAAGCCAGCATTACCGTATTTTCTCATCTGCAGAAAAAGCACCTAAAGGAGAAAGTTCTATAACTAGGGCAGAAATGCAGCTTACCAATCCTAATCATCACGTCATAACTGCATCTCAGGGAATTGAGTATAGAACTACTCACACGGTCATGACAATAGGATGAGCAAAAGAAATTCACAGGAAACTGAGCACTTCTGGAGAGAGAGTGAAACTGACAAACTTCTCTGAAAACTCACCCACAGAACTGACTAAGGGCTGACAGCGTATTCTAATACCCGTATTTACAGGAGGATACCTTAAGGGAGAAGAACTGAGTGAGGAGAGAATGTGTATGATTGTCTGTCTGTGAGAACTTGTGTGTCTGCATTGTAACAGCCCTGTTTGTGGAGAAACCAAGAACTCAGCCAGGCCAGTGCTCAGCCTCTCGCAGAATTGTCTTCACTGTCAATGCCATTTATTTGCGACTAGGGAGATAGCTCAAGTGTGTTCATTTTAAAAAGCATCCATGTGTTGGGTGTGGTGCCATAGACCTTTAATTCCAGCACTCAGGAGGCAGAGGCTGGCAGATCTCTTTGAGTTTGAGGCCAGCCTGGTCTACAAAGCTAGTTCCAGAACAGCCAAAGCTACACAGAGAAACCCTGTCTCAGAAAACCAAAAAGGAAAATGGGGTGAGGGGAGTACCCACTCAAGTGAGAGTTTCTCAAAAAGTTTTAGAAACAAGGAAAAATACCAAAAGGAGGAGATAATTTGGGCCCATTACATGGGCTCTTCTATCTTAGAAGGACTTACAGCCAACTGTTCCTCATTGTCTTCACCTTTCTCTCAAGCCTCGGTCACAAAAGGTGAAGACCAGGCAAGTTCTATTCTTCCACATATACCACGCACTTTCACCACCAACCAGGGGAAGGATTTCCCAATGTACCATGGGCCCTTTGGCAATTCCCTTTTAAACCCACACTTCTGAGCCTGCACATAACTTAAGGGTTCATGCACTTAATAATCCTGTTTTCTAAAGCTAATTGCCTCTGTAGCTATTTTATACCCTTAGGTGCCATAGCACACTATTAGAAATGCCAGTGCTCACTCAAAACTACCTCAGATCTATAATTTATGGAACATACTGAGTCACCGATCTCAGTTGGCTGCCTTTGTCATGAACACATACTTCTTTCTAAAGGGTTTTCTTTAAAGAGGAAAAACTCACTTTAGATTACTTGTTGCAGAAAATTTCAAAGGGAGTTTTCCTGGAAAATTATGTGAACCCAACATTGAGTTCTCAGAGAGTAAACTTTCTACTCTGCATATGGTGTGAATGCTTACAAAGGGCTCCAGACCTCTCATAGAATTGTCTTCACTGTCAATGCCACACTGCTGTTGTTGTGTCTTGTACTCTTGAGACACAACAGCAGAAACTGACTCAGTGAACTTGAAGTGGTAGACGGCCATGGCCTAGCTCTCACCATTTAACCTCCCCAGGCCTTCTCAGCCTCCTATCATAAATTATAAAACAGTCATTTTATCACATACAATAAACAGAAATGAAAAGTTTATTTCTCACATTAATTCTAGCAATAATATGATTTGTTCCACCAAGACAAAGCCCTGATTTACAGCCTTTATCAATCAGCAAGCAGTAAATATCATAGGGTGATTAAGTAAAAGATCTTTTTCACAGTCAACTCACAAATAGCTTATGAATACCACCACACTGGAGCCCTCAAATGTTTGAATAGAATGTCTATAGCATGCATGAATTAGCTGACTAACATCTAACAGACACACTGATTTCTGAATATTTCACAGAAAATATAAAACTGGATCTTCAGGGATCTTGAATTTAGAAATAAGAAAATAAAGGCTGACTCCATGACCTCTGCCTACACACACAGGAGGGAGTTGGGGCTGGTGTTTGAGCCCACATAGGTTTCTGAAGGAAAATCTTGCACTTTTTTGCTCTAAAGAATTTTGTTACAATAAATCCCCATTTTGTCACAAAAAGAGATCTAGTTGAGTATCCTTGAAATCACTCCTTAAAATACAGAATTCCGGTTCCACCAACACCTGTTCAGCCATGTTCACTGATGCTGTATTTCCAGTGCCAGGAAATGAAGTAGCCTAGACACTCCTCAGCTGAAGGATGGATAACGAAACTATGGTCATACAAGCAATGAACTCCTAATTCTGCTGGAAAGAAAAATGAAAGGAAATGGATGGATAATCTTATGCTGTACAAGGGAACTCAGACCAAGACAGGTAAGTGCTGTGTGTTCTCTTATTTATGATCCTCACTTTGAAGCTTAAGATTTGCATATTTAGCCTGGAGTAACTGCAGAAGCCAGGGAGGTGGAATGAGACAGAGGGGGATAGTGGGACACGGGTGCTATGAAGGACTAAGGGGAAAATAGGGCTGGGGAATTTAACTCGGAATGGGAGGAGAGGGAGTAAGGAGAGTTGAATAGCATTAAGGTTGTTGAAAAAGTCGTAAGGAAACAATATTTAAAGCTTATTTAAAATACATCTATGATATATATGGATACATGTGTATATACTTTAAATGGATTACATCACACGGAGCTATAATGCTGTACCACCTCTGTGCCGGGAAAGATCCACAGATTATCCAAAAAATAACCATAGTGTCAAGCAAGTGAAATCTCCCTTCCAGCTGTTTACCATGAGATTCCCGAGAGACTCCCCAACAGTATAAGCTAATGCATTTGTCCAACCTCCCAGAAGTTTAAGGTAAAACACTAAGGACCCCACATACTTCAGACATAGGACTTAGAGGAATTAACTGGAATGTATCTGGAAGCCTCCTCCCTGAGGAATAGCTCTCATTATATTGAAATGTGCTACATACAAAGAGTGCCAAGAGAGAAAAGCCACCAATACTCCCTAACAATAAAGCCTGCAAGCCACAGCAATGCCAGGCCCAGCGAGCCCCAGTGGTGTAGTATTGGCACTCATATCCTGGGGGCAACCAACAGTTGTCTAATTAGATTTAAAGCCCTCTCAGGAGGAAGTAATTCATGCCTGGCTGTAAAAACACCCTGTGGCTGGAACATTTATAGACTGTAAAGAAGAACCTACTAAATCGATATAATTTCTAACTATATTCTAAATACTTATCCTTATACCCACATTTAAGTGAGCACTCACCCCTCATCCAAGAAGTTTCTTTTTGAAGCGGGTGATGGTCATTACCACGATCAAATACAGAGAATAAGTGACTTTAGGGTGCCAACTGGTACATCTACAACACAACCCCTACAGTCAGGGAACATCACAGAAGTGGAGGCAAGAAAAACTGCAAAAAACAGAGACATGGGGTAAGTGCTGTAAGACAGTGCCTTCTAGATATGACAGCAATGCCACACCCATGAAATCTCAACAACATGGTTACCTAAACAAGACCTGTATAATGACCATACAACTGACATGCCAACACAGAGGGGGACATTTTCATAAGGCTTCTCTCCTACTGGAAACCACAGCCAGTCAATGACTGATGAGAGATGAAAAATCATTTTCCTTAAGAAGGAGCCCCCAGTGAGTTATCCAATTAAAAGCAGTCAGCTCTAAAAACATGTACATATGAGTAACACTAAATGGAGCTGGTGAGTTGTGTGTGTATACATACATGTAACAGTAATTGTAAGAGGTCATGAATTCAAGGGGAGTTGGGAGGACATGGGAAGAGTTAGAACGGGGAGAGGTGGAAATGAGGTAAATTCTCATGTATGAAATTCTCAAAATAAATGTTTACATGAAAAAGAAAAGGGTTTGGATTTTAGTTCTTTTTTCTTCTGCTCCTCTCACCTCCAAACTCTCAGTTTTAATTTTTTTTGTCACTGTTCTTTGTGGCTAGGTTTGATTTTTAAACAGTTGATCAGAAAACAGTTTTGCTCTTGTTTTGTTATGTTGACAAACTGGAGTGTCAAAGAGCTTCCTAAATGACATATGTGTCATACTTGATGATGGTGGCTCTTGAAGAGGGGAGGTCCAATTCAGCAGGTGCTGAGAGATTTGATGTGACACCACACTGCACTCTTGTTACTAAAACACTCACTGATCTAGTTCTCACTTTTCCAGGAAATGACAAGGGTCTTGATTCCATTTCCTCAGTTTAAACAATAACTAAGAGATTCCAGGTCACCCTACAAAAGCAATGAATCCAAATGGTTGTTTCCCAGTTGCTGTTTTTCTCTAAGTCCTGCTAAGCACTGGCCTTTTCATGTGTTTTTCCTGGTATGACACTTCAAAGCACACAGACAGATCCTTGAGAGGTCAATTCTGACAATTCCCATACTTTATTCCCATCCCACCACACACAGTCACAAGACTTTTGAGAGGTTTCTGTTCTAGATCAGGTTTGCACATGGAGAGAAACTGGCAGGAAGTAATTCATTTGAAGCATATTTATTTAAAACTGATTTTTTTTTTCCTATTGACTATGTTAGACTTCTGATTCAGTGGTGTCTTATCATATCTTGGATTCTAAAGGCAGGCAAGCCTTCTCTATGGCTCACAGTTTTTCAAGGGCACAGACAGGTGCTGCTTTTACTTCTAGAAGTTGACAGAAGTTGTACAATGTTCCTTTACCAGCCTATACAATCAACCTGGTCCTCTGATGGGTTCTTCACATTGGCACAGATTGTCTTGACTGAAAATGCTTTTCATGGCTGGTAATACATCTATTTCAATAAATTGCTCCATTGACAAACAAATCTTCACCTGGTCCAGCAGGAAACAGAAGAAAAAACTTTTCAGAAATTGTCTTTCTCTGTCACAGAAAAACAAGAGGGCACACCCAGAGGTTTGAAGCAGGCACCATTTTGTGCAGTTAGTCCTCAGCAGCATTGGGAAATCTACAATATCTTGGGAAACAGGTGTGGAGTCAAAAATAGCCGCTTTCATTTCTATAACACTTAAGGCAACAAAACTCATTTACATGCATTATTTCATTTCATTCTAACAATAATCCTGTAAATTAGGCAAGACTGAAACCATGGTTAGTGTTGTAAATCTAAGGAAACCAAGATTCAAATAGGCCAGCATTTACATAGCCCTGAGTTCAATACATGGCACCTCAAAAATGGCAAAAGAAATACAACTTTTAAGTAAAACACTACTGGCCAATAGTGACTAGGATGTCAGTGCACTGTGTATTTAGGTAAAACACTACTAGCCAATAGTGACTAGGATGTCAGTGCACTGTGTACTCTCTCAATTTTACTGGCATCACAACAGGAAAGCAAGAAAAACATTCTCTATTTCAGATGAACAAAGGTGAACTATGATTAAGATTTCTGTTAACCAGTATTTCTAAAAGATTTGAACACAATACTCTCCCTTCAGCGGCCGCCCCTCTTGCTGGGTGGCTTCATGGAGGGCTTGCTGTGGCACGGTCTGTTTGCTGGCTCTAAGTCCACCCACTCCTTCCCTCCCACCCACTCCCAAACTCACCATCAAGCTTCAACACAGCTGTGGAGGACAACTCAATCAGATATATTTTTATTGATAATTTGAATAAAGGCAACATAAATAACATCACTGAACTTTTGGAAATTAGAAAAATAACATGAAGTCCCATGATCTCAACCTCTGTTGTGAAGTCAAGTTTCCTCTAACCTACCATCTGCTATCTCCTACTTTGATCACATGACAGATTTGTACATACTTTAATTTTGTATTTTCGGTTGACTCTGTTTTAAGCCCATTAACTTATCATGACTTTGAATGGCCATTAACTCTAACAAGCAAATAAAATATAAATAGTGCATCCCTTGTAGCATATTATATCTGTTCTCTCCACTTTTGCTTGAGCATATCTTTCACATATTTTAGATCAGTAAGGACCAATCCAAACATAAGCATCCACTGACAAACTATGAGACACACTCCATTAGGACAACTATAGAATTTTAATTTTTACTATTTTGTTGTTTACTACTTTCTTACTTGCAACTGCATTTTGCCGACTGCTAGTGTATCCACACACTCTATATTTTCATATGTTCTTGTGAATCACCTGTTCATGACAACTGTATAGTTAACATAGATAAGACAGTTAAAACTGGAATTTCTAGAAAGTGAAGAAAAGCACATTCTAATGCTGTGTTTAAATCATTTGTAAGGTCTTTCTTGTGGTGCTCCTCTTACATACCATGTCAGAGTTTGATTTATGAACATGAATGCAGAAAACACAGTTAAAAACCATTTCAATGTCCACAAATGACCCTCATCTAACACATGTTCACTGTCATTATGCATGTCTGCTATCCTTACTAACCAGCAGAGAAAGGATAAGGAAATTATATCATAGGATCAAACCCCAACACTACCTAGCAACTAAATGAACTTCTTCTGGCATATTAAAGAAATTGCTAAGCTGTGTGTTCACTTATAAAAATAAATAATACTACTAATCCCAATGAAAAATTGTCAAGGAGACAAAATCTGTATTAAGCATTGATAGATAATAACTTTGGCTTAGTCTGGAAACACAAGCCAGAAGCTAAGCATCACCTATAAAGTACCACTTGTAATAGAACTGCCAACAGATACCACCTCCTTGTTTTATAATCACTGAAGATGGATAGCTCAGACATATGAGGAATACATTATTAAGAAAATCATAAAATCTCCCACTTCCTGTAGAAATAACCCATGGGAAAACTACATATACTATATAACTGGTTTCAAATTATAAATATTGATTTTTGACTCAAGACTCTCACGGGAACAAAAACCATTGCCATCTACTGCTAAGTTTCCAAAGGCCTTTGCAATGGTAGCATAGTACATGTTCAATGAATATATTTTAACTGAGTATAGAAACTACATTAGACTTACTAGAAGTTATAGAGCTAGTCTAAAATAAGCACTCATCTGTCAGGTGGTAACAGTTAACAGATTTAAATCACCACTGTATCAAAGAGGTACACAAATGTAAATGCCAATGTATGGAGTTTGCTTCACAATGACGTTAAATGGCCTCACTCCCAGGTTCTCCAAAATGTATTAACAAGAAACAAGAACATGACTGAATCAAAGACAATGAAAGGAGTTACTTTATTAATGTGTTCAAACCCTGTGAGGGAAGCTAGTGTTTGAAGCACACAACAAACAATAGGAAAGAGGGTGTAATGAATTACAGAGTAACTGCTGTTTATTCGTGAGTGGTCCCTGGGCTGGTCTGTACCTCCTGGAAATTGTTTATGTGCACAGATCCTGTGATCACGGGCTATGATTAGCAGATGCTGACAGTGTGACAGTGGAGGAAGGCATGAATCACCGCTGCTCCATATAGGAGAAAACTGAACACCATCCACTGTGCCTTAGAAGGAAGCTTCTCCATTTCTAAGCTGTGGAGACTTGTCCCTACAGGAGAGGGTATGGAATGAGAAGGGAAAAAACTGACGAGGAATGTACTTTATAGTTGGAAATTCCACCTATGAAAACACTCATGATTTGTGAAAATATAAGTTCTTAATTTGTAACAAAAAGCTAATGCTCTTCCATCTTTTCCATGCAGATCCTGTAATAAATGTTTTTAAGTACTGAGCCTCCCAAGTACTCAGCACTGCGTTTCTAAAAGGGTCACAGCATTAGGAACACATTCACTACATTTCAATCCAAGCTATTGAGAACCAAGACAGGAGGGGTACATGGAAGGTAAATAAAATTGATGACTTCTCCAAGTTTCTAAAAATTATCTGTCAATGAATTTGATTTGATGATTGAAACTTTACCAATATGACAAAGGACTAGCAGTATTGCTTTCACCTAGAAATAGCAGAGGGAGAGGATGGAAAATATCTTTCCTAAGTGCTCATAAGAAACCCAACTTGACGGTCTACAATACTCCATAGCTAAGATTCTTGACCCGTCTTCAGCTTTAAAACAAAATACTTATCTCCACTGAAGTACCTCACCTGAGAACAAGGCAACTTTGTACAAACCCATCTGGGTAAGTTTCTAATACAGTAGCATACATGACATATGGACACTGTTTGAGAAAAACTTCATAACTTGAAATGTTGGTATGTCTTGAGCTTGTGACATCTGCCCCTTTGAGTGAGATACAGTCATTCCATACCTTGAGTGTCCATTCGAAAACAGCTCTTAATTAAAAGTACATACACTCCCTGCTGAAGAAGCAAGTTAGAACATGGCCTCCTTTCATCTTCCTGGGGGTCCTCTCAAGTCTGGATCTGAAATGCTGACTGACCCTCAATCATTAATAGAAAGTAGGCCAGGAAAACCAGTTATCTACAGACAATGAAGAAAAATTGTCCTCAAAACTCTATGTAAGGTAGACCATTCTAGGACAATCGATGTCATCTTCTGATGTTTTCCAGTGGTTTGTTTTGTTTTTTTTTTTTTTTTGCTTTGTTTTGTTTTTTAATCTGCCCGTGATCACTCACATAGGAGAACAGAAAAGCCCCAGGGTTAGACAAGGCCTTTAACCACAGCTGAGACTGATGAGGGCTCCTGGCAACACCCCAAAGCCAAAAGACTTTGTTTCCCATCTTCTCAAAGTCCTGACCTCCAGGATTTAAGGAACCAATAACAGTTTCTCATTTCTTGAGTTATTTTTCTCATGCAACCCATGGCATCTGTTTGCCAGCTCAGCATTCAGACTAATTTGTTACAGAAAATGGGGTAAATGCATGTTTATCAAGGTCTAAAGATTACTCTGAGGTCTAAGTGTATGTTCTATGGGACCAAGTGAGGCATGTGAGACTTCCATTAGCTTTGTGTGCTGTAGAATCAGAACTTAAGATTTAGAACACTTCATTTGGAGATGTATTTGGTTTCTCATATTTGTTGCTTTATTTTGGTTTGGTTTAGGAAAACAGAGGAGAAGCTATTCAGAAATACGAAGGACTGTAACTTCTGTATTAGTACATGTTAATACAGTTAAAAACAGTTCTCGTCTGGATGTACAGGAACCATGAAATTTATGTGTACATAGGCAATCCTGCATGCTCATTTTGTAGACTAAAAATTGTGCCCAGTTAGTCAAGGGAGAGTGTATATTGCTTGAGTTGCTTCAAACATCAAATCTTGTAAATGTTCAAGTCCATATATAGTATCATGTTACCATTTGTCTTCACTTGAAACAATAGTAATATTTAATTTCAGAAAGAAAAACTGCTGTTTGGTTGTCCTGTCTGTAGCTAACAGCTCTTAGAAGCCACATGCGTTCACTTCCTTAAAAGATAGTTTCCAGGAACTCTACAAACAATGAGCCAGAGCTTCCCAAGACAGTGCCAGCACATCGCCCTTTTGTCTTCTCTGGGTTTCTGGGCACCAGTTGGTGGGAGGAAAGGCATTGAGGCAACATTTTTTTTTTCATGTTTAAAGCCTGCTCAAACATTGAAGTTCTGGTCCAACTTACATATGTTGGTGCATGATGCTATGTATCGATCCTTGCCCAATGCAACTTCCTGTTGCTAAGACAGGAGGGAGGCGGGTGCCACACAGAAACAAAGACACAGTAGTCAAAAGGCTTCTTGGATATCAAAGACTCTTCCAAACCACATCATGGTGAGCTCAGTGTGAATGAATCAAAAACTTATGACTTGCATTTCCCTAAAAGCACACATGGATTTGTAAAAGAAATGAATGAAAAAAGTCCCAACACAATAAAGTTGGCATATTGTTCACCAGTGCTTAAAAGAAAATAATTAAGTACTTAACAAAACACACAAAAGGGATTTGTCCAATTGAGTCTGAAATGTGGCCACATTTCTCAGCTGTTTCCAGCCCAGTGTATCTATGTACAGGGACCTATCTCCCATGACTAAAACCAATTTAGACACAAAAGTGCACATTCTTATTCAACTTACAATGAAAAACAGACTCAGGACCTTTATTCCCAGCACTCAGGAGGCAGAAGCAGGTGGATCTGTGTGAGTTTGAGGACACCCTGCTCTATACAATGAGTACTGAGACAGTTGAGGTTACATAGAGAGATGCCATCTCGAAAAAAAAAAAAAGTAAGTAAAAGTGAAAAGAAAAACAGTATATTTAATTTACAGAATAAAGTCTGTGGCATAACCTAATCTCAAAGGACAATATAAAATGTAAATATATTATTCCCCATCTTTAAAATAGAAACATTGCTTATTAGTTCAATAAATGTTTATTATACCAGGTGCTGTTCTAGACTCAGAGGATTCAATGGTAAACGAGACAGAAACTGATCAATATTTATGAAGTATACCGTAGCAGGAAACGTTCCTGTCATGTTATAGCATGACAAGATTCATCAATTATTATCAAAAACTTGGGTTTGGTTGTCTAGATGACTGATGTTGTAAGCCTCCTGAACATCTGAGGAAGAGAAAAGAATAAAATACTCAAGAGAGACCCCCAACGGTAGGCCTCAAGCTGAATTGGTTTAGATTTTTAGCAAGGAGTATATGTAAAAATATGTACATTGATCTGATCTTCAAGAAACAGCTGCTGTTATAAGAGAAAATTATGGCTTCCTACAAGCATCTCATTTTAATCAGCCATGGGTGACACAGTTACACCCTACCTTTAATAAAATACAAATCAATTCAATGGGACAATAATTCAGATATAGTTTCATACAGTTCCAGTTCAAGAGAGGCATTGTAAGGGACAGGTTAGACACCACAGAGTCTAAGTAACAGACCAATTTTCAAGAGAGGCATTGTAAGGGACAGGAAAGGGATTTAAGAGTCTAAGGAACAGGCCAAGACCCAGAATTCAGATGCTCTGAGTTGCCTGTGCACCATGGAAGTAGGGAGACATTAAGATGAAACTAAGCTATCCACAAATTGTACCTTAAATAATGCACTCCAACTGAGTAACCTGCTATTCTAAGCTCTGACATCTCAACTCCATCTCCCTCATTGTACAGCTTTTCCTGGGCTTCAGAACTCCCTATCCAAGTAGAAACTTTACTCCCTCATTCTCAGCATCTTTGCCACAGCTTCTCATGTGTTTTCCCACTGTGATATATATCCTCAGTGTCTACCCCCAATGCATTGCTCATAACAATAGGACAATTACTTACAATGATGGATGGATGGATAGATGGATGGATGGATGGATGGATGGATGGATGGATAGGTAGGTGGATGGGTGGGTGGACATATGGATAGATGGATGGATATTGGGTGGATAGATGGATGGGTGGGTGGATAGATGAATGGATGAATGTTGGGTACATGGATGGATGGATGGGCATAGGATAGATGGATGGATATTGGGTGGATAGATGGATGGGTGGGTGGATGGAAAGACAGATGGATGAATGGATGGATGGATGGATGGATGGATGGATGGATGATAGGTACATGGACGGAGAGGTAGATTGGTGGATGATGTTTGCAGGGTGGATGGGTGTATGGATGGATAGATGTTGGGTGGGAGGATGGATGGATGGGTGAGTGGATAGATGATGTTTAGGGGTGAATGGGTAGATGGATAGGCAGATTTCCTTGGAATAATTCCTGATCTGAAGGTCTGGTCTCACAGAGACTCTTACTTCCATGTTAGACCCTAGGTAAGTGTTTCCAATCCATGAATACTGTCACAAGATAACACAGAGACTTTGTTATTTAGAAGGACCATATTCAGATTCTTGTTCTGTCTATCACCTGCATTTCACTGGCCATCCTTATAATACCTCTCAGTTTTAAGTAAGGCCTCAGCAGGTTTGAAGACAGTGTGACATGATAAGTGCTCCAAAAAAGCATCAGGTATAACCCTAAACACACATCCATTTTCTAAAATAAATTCAAACTTATAAGCTGAGAACAAAATGATCACTTGTATATAATTAAATTTTACCCGTGTGCTCCTGAGGATAGGCCATGGTATACAGAAGAAGATAGCTGGCTTAAAGAAAACTGCTGCCACTGTTTTCTTGAGAACACCCATGTCTAAGAACTGTCACCAAGGAGACCACTCAAAAGGAACTGGAGACAAGGATTGTCCTAAAAGATGTGAAACCCAGAATATATCAGGAAACAGTTGTAAAGTCAATGGTCTTCAAAGTGCACAAAATGACCCCCCCATTGAAAAAAACATTAAAATATTGAACCTAAAAAAGGGCATTGACATGAAAAGAAAGTCTTTTATAATCAGCTTTACTGGCTATACAAGTTGTCACTGGCCTCCGCATCCTGTCTGCAAGTCAGGAGTCTAAGACCTCAGTGATAACACAGGCAGAAGAGGATCCTCGAGAAAGGGACACTCAGTAAGCAGTGACAGCGACACCAAGCACTTGCCACATACTACATCTCACAGGCACATGGTTTTGGGAGTAGGTCTACAATTCAAATCACCTCATTTTTAACTAAACTAATCTTCCCAAAATGCCAGGTAATTGAAAACATTTCCTTGGGGGAAAGAAGTGGAATAAAATGTATACTAATGATACAAAAATTAAAAAGCAGCAAGAAATCGTCAAAATGAACACACCATAGATAAGAACTGGTCACCTGTATTATAATATAAAAGCATGATAATCTCCTGTAACTGGCATATTAAATTTCTGTCCACATCAAAAAATATTATCAATAATATTTATCTCAGTGAAAGGAAAAGGTCATTTACATGTAATTTTTAAAAAGTGCTTAAAGCATCACTCATTACAACCTTAGTTCTTGTCTTTAAAAGTTGTACTATATATGCTTTATCAAATGTATCATATTTGGATGTGTTTTATCTATAATAAGTGTATACAAGTGAAAGCACATTTGTCAGTTTTGAACTGACATGAGTTTCCCCAGTGAGTTTGGAGGCCCTGCCCTAGAAAGCAGTCTGTGCACACACACTACAGACCTAGCCGCTTACAATCAGCAGAGCTCAGCAAGTAGCAATAGGGAGCTGAGTTCTGTCTGGGATCCTTCAGACCACCAATAATCAGCCAGAAGAGAAGATGCACACTGGCAGAGCTCCCAGAGCCTTTCCTTTTACATCTCAGGGAAGCCACCTCGTGCTCAGCAGTCAGAAGGAAGGCCCAGCAGGAAGATCAGCCCACACATACCCACTAACAGTAGCGGACATCCCTGGCCCTGTTTACACCGTTTGCTCGAGAACAGTATCAAGTGAAGATTTTGAAGAGGTTTTAAAGAGGAAGCTGAAAGACAATTGACTTTTTAGATGGAAAAGAGGAGACTTTATGTGGTTGTAAGCAGTCTAGGGGAATGCAATAGTCGAAAAGTTCCTTTTTCATCTTCAGTAGCATTACAGGAGTGAGACTTGACTTTACAACATAGTGTGATTCTGGCCGATTTATTTACATTTTTAAATTCATACTTCCTTACATGAAATTCTATTTAGCCTTGATAGTTTTTTTTCCTTTATCATTTTTTTGTTTTTTTACCGTGCAAAGGGTAGTAGCCACATTTACTCGGGGGATGAAAGAGGAAATTACACTACTGCTTTTGGATTGGATGGCTTTGATGGAGGCAAAGGGGATCTTCATCCTTCGTTTGCAGGATCTGGCATCCTAAGCACAAGTCAGTTGTGAGCAAGACACACGAAAACATTATCAAGGTCATTTTGACAAAATGAGGCCTGGGGTGGATCTAAAATTCAGCTCCAAGTTCCAGAGATTTCTTATTTTCAGCCATTTCTCTCCATTTCTATTATGTTTAGAAAATGGTACCGTTACTCCAAAAGATAAAGTACATAGAAATGTTAAATGTGATGCCTCCCCATAGAAGAGCTCAGGAATCAAGAGACACTCAGAATGCCAAAGCCTTCTCAAGAGAAGGGTTGTTTCGAATTGCCATGTTTTGTGTTGAGCTCCACAGTTGTCCAAGGAAGCTACCTTCCCATCTGTGGCCGGGAACTAGTTTACCTCCATTGGTAGCACCAATATTTTAACCCGTGGTTTCCAGGTCACCTTGGCAAGGAGTAAATGTTTCCCTACAGCCAAATGGCTTCCCACCTGCAAGTAACTAACCACACATCACTTCTGCTCATGAACCACTGGCTAGAAATAGATTAGAAAAAAGATTGTCTCTTGTGTTCAGGAAACAGGAGATAGGGGGTATTGATGAGTGTCCAGATGATCTAAAAGACAAACACTTTTTAAAAATTAAATTATGAGGCCAGGAATCAGTAAGAAAATTTGAAAATGTAAC
The DNA here is from genome assembly GCF_003668045.3 of Cricetulus griseus. Classification (NCBI taxonomy): domain Eukaryota; kingdom Metazoa; phylum Chordata; class Mammalia; order Rodentia; family Cricetidae; genus Cricetulus; species Cricetulus griseus. The sequence continues at coordinate 266,913,312 of NC_048595.1, read as the reverse complement.
TGAAAGCATAAAATAAGCAGCAACATTTTCCAGGTTTTTTTTTTTTTTAACCCCCATCAAGGTAACTAAGTTCTCATTGTTACATCTTTAGACAAAACCCTGTATACCAGCAATTGTAAGTCATCTATGGTAATTGTGAACCTTTCCCTGAATAAGAGAAACTTCAATTTTTATAATGATTGATAATATCTAAGAGTAATAAAACTCTTTCCTTGCCAAATGATATTTTTAAATTTTGCTTCATGTTGGAGGTTGAATTGTCTTGATAACTGATGGTTTTGTGTTGGTCATCATTTCTTTAATGTCTATATTTTGATTCCAAAACTTCATTGTTACTGAGCATGGGTGATTTGGGCTAAAAGGGTCCTTGTGTTCTCTGATACCCTTTCCTTGTGTTTTCTTGTAACCTTTAAAATTGAACAAAGCCACCCTTTCCGCCGACCAACCCAGGAACTAGAGCCCTCATCCAGTGGCTGGATGGAAGCAGAGACAGACATCCACAGATATACACTGAGCTGAAATCGGGAATTTAGTTGAAGAGAGGGAAGAATGAAGAGTGAAGGGGTCTGTACCAGGTTGGAGAAACCCACAGGAACAGTTGGCCTGAACAAGGGATAGCACATCGACCCCAGATGCTGTCTTGGAGGCCAGTACAAGACTGATCCAGACCCCTGAACATGGATGTCAATAAGGAGGCCTCTGCACTCCAGGGAGCCTCTGGTGGTAGATTAGTATTTTTTCCTGGTGCAAAAAGGGACTTTGAGAGCCCATCCCACGGGAAGGGTTACACTCTGGTCCTGGACACATGGGGAAGGGCCCAGGACCAGCAAAGGAAGATTTGGTGGACTTTGCAGAGCCCCTGCTGAGGGCCCTACCCTGCCTGGGGAGTGGTGGGTGGATGGGGTGGAGGGTAGGCTGGGGGTGGGGGAGGAGGGGAGGGGTGAGGGGAGGGAGAGGGAGAAGGGACTTACATGTGAAACAAACTTGTTCCCTAACTAGAACTAATAAATACATTTTTTTAAAAAAAGGAATAAATACCAACAATAGTAAAAAAAAAAAAAAATTGGTCAAAGCCTGTAAGACCCACTGAGACCTTTATCAAAATAATATACAGTCAACATGCTTCAGGGTCATGTGGGAATGGCTGATGTCCTGTCACAAGAAGGCAGTACTAATATGGCTGATGATGATCACAGCTTCCATCTGCCCAGTGTATCAGGGAACGCAGAGAGAAGACACACATCAGCAGGAATTACTGCCCCAGCATAACTGGACTCTTCTTCCTTAGTTGTTGTTTGACTTCGCTTAAGCAGTTGGGAGGAAAATGTGCAGAAGTATTTCTGGTACAGATTTCACTAGAACTGTTTCCATTATTGAAGACTTCATGGGAACGGATACTCTGAAGATTGTGGGGACATCAATCATTTGATGACACAGAGTAAGTGGAGGCAGTTTGGGACTCACAATGCTTCTGATTAAATGTCCAGTACAGTGACCCTCAAATGACTCTTCAAGTCCTTTGTGGAAGATCCTCAAATAAATGCCTTCATCCATAGGGTATAAAACAATCCACACTTAAGCTACTCTGCACTTATTCTTCCTCATCTATGAACTAGGGTAAAAATTACACCTACTTGGAATGGTGGCCGCCATGATTCAATAAGATGCTCTAAAGCACTCAGTAGGCTTCAGTGAGTTCACTTTCCATCTCAGGAAAGCTAAATACTCTCTGTGAGTTGCATGACACAGTACAAGGATTCCACAAAAGCAGGGGTAGGGTTTTGTTTTGTCTTTTGTTACCTTTGTTCCTATCTTTTTTTCAGCTTAGATATATCCTTCTCATCCACACTGACTGCTCTTAAACTTTGGTCATTCTACTGAAAGCAGTGAGGATCTTCACTGGCCAAAATGAAGAGAGGCAAATAAGGGGGTACAGTGGTAAAGAAAACTGTATTCCACCCAGACAGAAGTGAAGCCGTGATCCAGTGCTTATGGAGATAAATCCCTGTCCTTGCTGCAATCTTTGCCTTTTGGAAAGAGTTCCCTATCGAAGCATGCCATGGGCAGTTTTGAAAGGTGTGTACAATGAGAGGCAGAGACCACAATCATGTCCACACATGAGCTGAATTTTGTGTTTGACCCAACATCTTCAGAGAAAAGAATATTGCATCAAACTAAGTATGCGCTAGAGCCAAACCCTTTAATTACAGCTTCACCAACCTGAAGGAGGCAGTCACTAATTTAAATTCATCTGGCTACTGCTACACAAGCAAAGGAACAGGACGATCCCAAACTGGGTCATAATGACCAAGTTGTGTGCCACTTAACTCTACCAAGTAAGTAACCAAGCCATGAATCACCTTGCTTCCATTGCAAGGCATTATGACATACTCCATTACATAATTCTCTTTGATGAAGACTACAAGCAAACAAGGCATCCTTGTAACTAGCTACCCACCAGTTACTTCTATTCTAATTGCATTTAATAAGTATTGATTCCAAATGAAATCATGTAAAGCACAATTCATCTGAAATCCTAGCAAGAACCTTACAATAATAATGCCTCTACTTGAACCAGTAATTTTGTATTATTTATATTTACTGAACTGTTTTGGAAATTTTTGGTGTCCTTGGCAACTTTGGGGTAAAAATGTCATAACTTGTTCCTTTTAGTAGAAAGACCAGTGGTAGAGTGTTGCCTTGGGTTGTACACAGCCCTGGGTTTGATTCCCAGGAGAAATGAAACAAATAAAGAACAATAAACAGACTGATGGCACAATATCTGCTATGATTTTTATAACTACTTATTCCTTATAATCAAAATAAACAAAAGTAATAAAAGTTGACCAGCACACAATGCTATGTACTGCTTTTTATAGTTTAAGTTATCAACATCAATGACCCCTTAGTCTCCTGGACAGTCCACTTATTTTATTTTATTTTTTGGAAGGCTGTACTACCATTTACTTAATTCTCTTGAGCTGAACATTTAGGCTTTATCTATGTGGGTTTTTGTGTTTTGTTTTTGTATTGCAAATAATGTTGAACACTTTTATACATACATTTCTGTTGGCATTTTAAATTATTTCATTGAACAAAATCAAGATGCTAAGTTATTGAGCATATTATGAACACTAAGCAAAATAAACTTTAGCATGTAACATACATATAGGTTTATACTTGTTATAATTGATAAATTATATTTGCCCACTCAACACAAAAATATACATTTAAAATTAAATTTTAATTCCACATGAAACAAAAAAATATCACATAAATGATTTTAAGATATTTCTTCAGCAACAAAGGCTAGTTATATATTTAATATGTGTTATAACTAAAGACCTACCTGATGATGTATCTGGACTGAGGGTGAATTAAGGGCTAAAGCAGACTTGGGGAAAAGAGAAAGGGGTAAGGACAAGGCAAAGAGTTCCATGGTTGACAACACTCCCATCACAGCTAACTCTGTCTTCTGACTGAGCATAACTGGTCCACATGCTTGCAAGCTACCTTTTCAAACTCTATAGATACTTCATATACATTTTTAGTTTTCTATTACTACTTTATCCTTTCTGTCTCTTTATAGAATGTTCTGGTATCCACACTGGTGAAACAGTTTCTACCCACCTGGTTGCTGGTGTGTTAAATGTCTTCATGGATTGACAGGAGAGAAAGTATAAGCTAATTCTCTACACAGAAGGTTACTAAATGGGAAGGCATGGGGGGGGGATCCCCACCTTTTGGGCTCTGTAACTCCCTGAACACACTGCTCCACACAATCCCTCCTCTTCTACATAATAATAATAATAATAATAATAATAATAATAATAGAAGATTATGGTTTCTAAGACCCCATGCCCTTCTGAGGATGCTCATGCAGCTCTCACCTGTATCCACACCCCATGCCCTTCTTGTCTTTAATTCATGATGAGATAATCATTTGGGTATTTTTAAATGTTGGCTCAAGTCCTGTGCAATGTGAAAGAGGCATGTACTGGTGGGCCAATGGGAATTACTGCTTGCAGAGTAACTTCCCAGGGACCAGGCTCAGTGTCACTCCGCCCCAATTAACAACCATAGAATGATACTGCATGAGACCATGAGCCCTTAGTGTGACTCACATCTGACAATAGTAGAAAGTGCTACTCAAAATGGGAATGGGCTTGTCCCAAATCCTAAAAACCACACATTAGGGTTTTCCTCACTAATTTTCCTGAGATATATATATTCTGTTTCAAGAATTTCTTCCTGGAAGAGATAAATAATTTCTACCCCTTCCTTATAAGGTCACAACAATAGACCAAAGTATGATTCAGCCAAAATTCAACCTGGGGAAGCAATGAACATTTTGGGCATACTTACAGAGTATGGGTGAGATGTTGCCTACATGAGCGTGAACAGCCCCACTGAAAAGGCTCACCCAGCATCAATATCCTCATAGACGGAATGCCCCTTCAATTAACCCCCTCCATCCCACATACTCTCCTTAACACCTTCGATGGATGATTAGGGCAGGATTACATACAAATGACTTTGAAGAGTAGCTAGACTCTCAGGTGAGGATCCTAAATGATTCCCTTTGTCTATAAGGGAATGTTAATGGTCAACAAGCCCCATCGTGATAGATGCTTGCAAACAGCACAGCTGATATGATTAAAAAACAAAAAGTGATGGCTCTTTTGTTCAGAAGACAGAATTCTACAACATATTCTGGTGTGCAAATATATGTGTTTTGGATAATACTGCTATAGACAAAATTATAACAGTAACCTTAGAGTTTAATGAAAGGATTTTGGCTTCATTAGCTGCTGTTAGCACGAAGTAGGTTGAAGTTTGCTGTTGGAACTGCAAAGACTACAAGAAAAGTTGCATTCAGAGCTTTGCCTCACAATCAAGCTTCCTATTGCATCGCTTTAACATCAACTGGTAAATCCCATTATTTGTGAGCATTTGTGAATAGGTGTGTGAAGACAAACAATGAATTAAAGAAATCATGTTAAAAAATAAATTGCTACTATTAAGTAGCAACAAGCTGAAGCCCTCAGTAGGCAATGGGGATAGGCCCCAAATGAGAATTCTAAATAAAGACAATACATAATGTGATTATTCCTTTAATATATTACCTTAACTCTCCTGAGACTTGCAAATGTCCCTCCTTTGCATCTTGCTTTCCATCCTGCTGGCTGAGGCATGTTAATGGATGTCAGAACAGTCCTTGCATTTTTTCCTATCAAGTCTGCTAAGAGCAGAGAAGGTTCCTGTTGTTAATTGCGGGGGATCTCCCACTCTTTGTTTTAAGGAAAGTTTAAACAAAATGATCACCCACTCTGGGGCTTTAAACAAAGTTCAAACAGAACAAAGTTCTCTTGCCAAGGTTTAAGGCGAATTTCCTCTGTCCAGATGGCTTCCTCAGGCAGGCCAACGCAAGAACCAAGGCCTCACCCCTGCTGCCTTTTAATGCTGCTCCTTGATTGTTGCTAACGATCCCCAGCTGTCCTGCCTAGCTAGCGCCTTAACCTCTGTTTGCTGGCCACATCTGCAGGCAACTCTGAGAAACAGGGAAAGATGCTTCCTTTCGCTGCCCCCAAAGCAGCACAGGTTGAGCCCTGTATGGTGGGACCATGCACTGGGGATTGATCAGAAACTAGTGTACAAAAGAACCTCCATGGGAAAACTTGGAGAGAGAGAGAGAGAGAGAGAGAGAGAGAGAGAGAGAGAGAGAGAGAGAGAGAGAGAGAGAGAGAGAGATGAAGCATGATGATGGGAAATTCTACTAGTTACAGCAAACTCACCAAGAACCAGAAATGCAGCCATTGTTTCCAGCGGGCCATATTCCTTATTGACTAGTGCACCCATTTTCTGGGAAGCAGCCTGGATTGGGATGGTAGCCTTGAAGAGTCTGATAATGTTCCAGTAACATGTGTATACTTTCTGCTTTGTCCTCCCCAGCTGTGCACTTAACTCAAGTCCATCACCCGTAAGGCACATTCACTTTTGATCTGTACCAGATATAAGTAGGTTGAATCCATGTCCTGTATTAATTTAATGTTTCCCCTCTGTTTTCTGTGTGTGCTACAATCATCTAGCTATGTCAGCGGCATACCCAGAGGCAAGGGCAGAATCCTAATTTGCAGCCCAGGCAGAAGTCCACTGATGCACACACTAAGAAACACGTCCACATAATATCACCCCATAAAGCGCACGACAGTTTACCATCAGATCTGCTTCATTTATATCAGTCTACTTTCCCCTTCCGTACAGTGTACCCTGCTTTCTTCACATCCTTTTATAGAATTAAAGCTTTATTTTTAGTTTATACACATGAATTTCGGCTTGTATGGATGTACACCTCATGTGTTCTTGGTACCTGTGAAAGCTAGAAGAGAAAGCTGGAACCCCCCAGAACTGGGTTTACAGATAGTTGTGAGCCTCCCATGTGCACTGAGAACCAAAACCAAGTCCTCTGTGAGAGTAGCAAGTACTCTTGACTGCTGAGCCATCTCTCCAGACACTCACTCCCTGGCTTTGTGCTTTGTTTGGTTTTGATAAGAGTGAACCCCAGGGCTTACTATCATTGAGCTACATTCTGGGGTCCCCCCATCCTATTTCCTTTGTTTCTCTCTTTTTTTTAACTTTGATTGGATGATTTGACTGATGGATTTGGGGGGAGGAAGGGCATGCCACAGTGTGATCTGCATGGTTCAGGGAATCGAATGGAACTCAGGTTAAGGCTTGGTGGCAGGTATCATACCTACTGAAGCCACCCTGCTGGCTGAGATTCTGTCTGCAGAGAAGCAAGCACAATGTGCTTAACTTAAAAACCAAACATTTCTCTGACTCAACAAGGATTTATTTATTTTTCCTTGTACCTTTGGTTTAGCTCATATTAAGACAGTTCAAGTCTTTGCTTTTATTTTAGAATATTGGAAAAGAAATTTGAACTCCCTGGCTCAGTTGGTAAAACCAGAGGCTGATAAGAATGGTATAATAGCAAGAAGATGGCAGACTTTGCCCTCAGACCCAGCTGAGGTTCTGCTCCTCCTGAGGCACCCATAAGTATGTGCTGTAAGCCTGTTCACATATGGGTGTACTCGAACCTTTGCCTCTTCGTTCTAAGATGGACAGAGAGCATGTTCTAGCTTTGGGGTTCATTGTGAGAAATAAAGATAATATATATAAAACTTTTCACCCAGCATCTGGCATATAATTGACACTACTTATCAAAAACTTTTACCTTTAGTCAAAATGTGAGCCAATTCCTTTCCAATAAGGGACAGATTTATCCTTGAAGAGATAATATGGAGAGTGGTAGGTCTTTCAGTTTAAAAGCAAACTACATATAGATATGAAGTCACTGGAGACTGGGTCCTGTTACATGTAGTGGCCCCACATTTCCTCCAACCTTCAGGGGTTTTTGTGACTAGAACCAGCCATACATCCAACCTCAAATCTACACCTACATCTAATTACAATATCCACTATTGATTAGTTTAGCAAATGTAAAATACCACTTTTGAAACTTCATTACAGCTTGACTCTGTCCTCAGTCCAAACCTAGATGACACCTGGCTACAAGTGCAACATTCAAATATCTTCACCAGAAAAGGAAATCCTAAAATGAGGCTCCCCAATACATACCTCCATTTTCATATTGATATTTCAATTCCCATTTTGACTGTTGCTCTCTAACAGAAACTCCCTGTAAATTATGTAAATACTTATATGTCTTTCCCCTCGTGGGTATACCATTCCTACCTTGTCAGTTCTTTATGTACATTCTAGAGTATACACAGTGTACCAGGGACCAAATGGTGAGTGCCTTTAAGAAATGCAGACCTCAAAGGGAGATTTGATAAAGGTGAGGGCAACGTGCCTTCTCACATTGTCTTTAGAAACACAAGAAAAAGATAAGTTCTCTTAAGTCAATGCTACATCAACAAAAGGTGTTGCAGAATATTAAGGGCAAGTCTGAAAGAAGCATTTAATCTGTTTACTTATTTTTGCTAAAATGTTTGCTGAACAGTCATTTCCAGAGTGCCATGAGGTCCAAAGGAGCAGGCAGGCTGTGTTTAAAAGCTGCTCACTTTTCACAAAGTATGACATGCCCTACGGATGTGAGTGCTATCAACTGAATTCTGAATTTCCCTTGCATACATTTTCCAGATGTTCTCCAAGTTCCCCACATCACTTATCTTTAAAGAGACTTCCAATAACCCTGGACACAGCCATCCCGTGCACACTATACTTCCCTTCTTAAAAGTAAAGCTGAATAACCACTGGTCCCTTACCCTAACTTGGAGCATCCCTCTCCAGGACCTTACCCTACTAATTTGCTTTCTATTCAAAAGAACAACAGCATGATATTATGTTTTTGTGAATATAAATAAAACATTATGTAATGATGAATCAACAATAGTAATAAGTCCTATAACAAAATAAAACAATAGCATCTGCACCCTGGAACAGATGGTGAGGAGCCATGCCCAGAAATCAGAAACAGCCTTTGTGCTGAATCAAGGAAATAGAGGCACACTGCACACTCCATGAGAAACCCAGTTGGACTTCTGTGGCTTGGCCAGTAGGAGGTCTGCTCTCTATACAGCAAACTAACAATCAAATAGACATGATGGTGGTATGAGATTTTGCATCATTTTTCCATTCCAATTTAGCCAGCTGTAGTGGGAGACATCCTTCCCAAACCAACTTATTTGTGGATTCTAGCACCATCAAAGAGGCCCACTAAGGCCATAGAGCACATATTTGTGCACATCTGCAGGCCTTATCTGCGATGTTTCCAGATATCTACGTTGGCCTGGAATTATCAGGACGCAAGCTGGTGCCAGGGTAGCAAGGAGAGCACTGAAGCATAGTCTGTTTATGGATGATATTCTAGTCATGTTTATCAAAGCCGCAATGTCACAACTCAGTCCTTTTCTACCAAAAGACATAAAATAACAAATTGATCTTCTCTTTGGATATTGACATGAGATCCTTTGATGGCATGTTACAAATAAAATCTACTAGGTCTGAAAGGATTTAAGAGTAGATGTTATCTACCATTTTTATTGGGCCACTAGCTGTCAAGGAATCACACAGGTTGTGGCTAGCACAGATGATGTTGCAAAGGGCATTGTTTTCTTCATTTGATGTACGTCAACAAATTTTAAGACAACTACAGAGACAGACTGACTGCCTCTATGTTCTCCAGGAAAAGTATGGTTTCCCATCAGTCAGATAAGAATTATACTTGCTTTTTTATTTTATAGTAATGTGCATAATGAGATATTTTATATACAAACTCACAAATAGACAGTAGATAGTTTTCATACTGGTTTGAAATTTAATAGTATAATGGTTTGAGAGTTGCACGAATCTATGGTATAAAGATAAGTATTTAGAGGGCAGTTTGAACTATATTCATCTAGCAGATTAACAGTAGTGGTTTCTCTTGTATTACCTGTGACCTATTCAGATTCAAGTTCTTTACCGGTTAATAGATGGAACCAGACATTTCCATCTTGTGAAATAGGCCTTAAGTCCTGTCAGGAATTAGTTGGTTATTTTCATAACATTTGTGTTACCATTGCTCCAATTAGCACCATCATCAAGGAATCTTCTATTTGCAATATATAGTGATTAATACAGAAACTCACAACTGATTAAAGTGCAAAAAAGAAAAATAAGAGATGTTGGAGTGTTTAGTCCTAAATAAGACATCTCTATCACAGTTGTCTTAGGCTTAGAGATTGTCCCAGAAGGGAGGAGGAATGTAAATGCCAGAGTTCATAGACAATTGTGGCAAAACAGTATATTCTAGACATGACAGGGCTGTTGCATATAAAATTCACAGTAGCTATGACTACATGTGCATGACCTCACAAAATCAAGACAGCTGAAATTCCTGCATAGATAGGGGAGGAATTCACAAAGTCCCACCTCTAGCTAAGGATCTATTGGCAATTGATGGACTCTGGGAGAAACAGTTAACACTGTTGAAATTTCTTCAGTGATTTTGCCCCTGAGACTGCCCATGTTTCATCGTATGAACCTATACCTAATGCTGCCAGGACTAAGTGGAATCAGTGGGTAAAACGAAAAGAGTACATGAAGATGAGGGGAATGGGGATGGTATGGGAGAAGTTGGAAGGGGGATGGGGCAGATTTAACAAAACACATTGTATACATGCATGAAACCCTCAAACAATAACTATAATACATGTAATAAAGAATAAAGCATGTATAACCAAACATATTACCTATTCACAAAACAAGTCCCAGGTTCTATTTCATTAAAAATTGGCCACTTTTTACTGAGATCTTATTTTTGTGTTGCTGTAGTTATTTGGTGAAGCAGAATTGCCATGCCATCTAATATCTTTTCCAAAGATGTGATAGAGATAAATTATTCATCAGTGATTTGGGGCCACTTACAACCATTTCACCTTTTGCAGGCCAGTAACACTAAAAAAAGAATAATTCAAAAAATGAAAAGACACTATTTCAGATTCCCATCTTAGAATCACTTACAAGAGGTAATTTTCTATTATCAGCAATTTCAAAGAAAGAGAACTATTTTATGCTTCATTTCTATGTCAATCCTATTCAGAAGAGCAAAATTCAATAGAGAATTACTATTCTGAATACTTAACCATTTAAACATCATTCATTCTGTTGCTGTTCAATATTAGAGAATTAGTATAAACAATATATTAATGTGTATAGCTTGCCTACAAAATATGCAGCTTACCTGCAAGAAATGGAAACCATTAAGACACTAGACTCCTCGCTACCACACTAAGTTCCAGAAGAAACAACAATGCTAGCAATTTTCTAAGAGAAGCTGTTCAAACTTAAAATACCTTTATGCAACAATTCATCAACTCAGGATCAGGGAAGACATTTTTAAACACCAAGAATGTAGAAATACTATTAGAATGATTGAAGAATTCAATATAAATGTACTATTTGGGGAAGTAAAAATACAGTTCTTACATTTAAAAAACTATAATTTTGAAAGAATGAGAAGGACATTGAAAATCCAAAACCAGTAGCGTCTTATGACCCAGAAGGAAAAAAAGAGGAGTCACCAGACCTTGACAGCTGGGACAACTGATGGTGAGTGACAGGGTTGTCAATGACACAGCATTGCTTTCAAATGTGCACAGCTAACTGACTTTCTGTTTGGAAGACTTTAATTTTTAGAAAATGTCTACAGAGCAAAATTGGAAACATTGAATTTTATTAAAGGAAAAATGTAAATTACATAAAGCTGGACAATTTAGAAATGATAAATATCAGAAGTTGAAGCAGGAAAGGGAAGTGAGAGGTGCTGTGGTGCTCATGATTCCTCATGAGTTCATGTACCAGAATGGGGGAAAGCAAAACAATGTTTTAGCTTGAGTGTGTGGAATGAAATAATACATTTACTTGATCAAAATGGAAACATACAGGAAAATGAAAAGGTATAAGCCAAAAACACCATAGGAAACTAACTGGAGGGAGGAACAAAGTGTTACAGATTTCAAAAGGTTTCTGGAGAAGGATCGAGAGGTGACTAATACAACAGACTGAAAGGTACCTCATCCAGAATCTATGAGGCTGATGCAGAGCATCACAGGTCAACAAATGACAGATTGGGATGAGGAAGTGGCCTAACCAGGTATTAGTCTGGAAGAGTCACTCCTCCTACATTCCAATCTCTACCCATGTTCCTAGACTGATGGGCAGCCATGTATTGCATCTAAGCTCTCCCCAATAAAATCATGGGGCCTTTTACTGAAGAAATCAAATCTGGTCTCTGAAGAGAACTAGGGATTTATTGTGACATCTCCCTCTGTCTGATATTGGAGAAATGTCTGGGGTAAAAGCAGCTCCCCTTCCTATCTAAACTAAACAAGCTCCTTAGTCCACAGCACCTCCAAACAGCCATTCTCCACTGACCGATGCTGCCACAGTAGGTAAGAAGTAAATGAAAGGGATTTGGAAACTTGACCCCAGGGGAAACATTATTCAAACAGCCATTATGACTATTAACAGTATCTCCGATGAGTAGTCTTAGATTATTAATGTTTTGTTGAAGCAAACAGAAAACTGAAGAGGTTATAAGCACACAGCTTGATCAGCTTGATATAGTAGCACCAAGTATCACCTACACTGCCTAGATTTATTAAACAAACAAACAAACATGACATAGCTAGCACCTCCATCCCTTCAGAATACAGTCCAACCTCTATCCCTCATCTCTCCCTGTAGAAACCTGACTCCCAGCATAACAGATTTGCTGATATGTGCTTGAATTTTACAGGTTTTTATGCATGTTTCTGGCTGCTTTCACGCCATGATATTCTTCTCTTCTACTATGTGTAACAAAGGTTCATTCATTATTATTACAGTATGGTTTTCCATTGTAGAATATGTTGCAATTTACTTATTCTACATTGCTGATCATTTGGTTATTCTAGTGTTTTTTCTTTTTCCAAGAGTACTACTGTAAGAATGGTTTAGCATCTTTTGGATGTACCTATATCACATTTATGGTGGATTTAGACACAGAAAATTTTGGGTCATGGGATATGCTGAATTCAATTTGAGTAGAGTCCAGCAAATACTCACCTAATAAGGGGAAGTGGGTGAAAGACTACAGTTATTTCTGGAACTTTGAACTTTAACTTGAGAGTAAAGACCCACATTGAATATGGAGCTGCCATCCCATGGACTAAGAAGAATAAAAAGAAAAAAAGCAAGCTGAATATCAGCACTTGCTTTTCTCTGCTTCCTGATGCCAGACACAATGTGACCTGCTGCCGTGACTTCCACGCCATCATAGACAATCCCCTTAAACTGTGAGCCAAAATGAATACTTTCTTCTTTAACTTGCTTTTTGTCACAGCAGTGAGAAAGTACTTAATACAAGGTCTGAATTCAAGATGCCTTGATAAGACCCTCTTTACTGTGAGACAACTTGGCAGAGGGTGTAACACTGCAGAAGAGCATGCAAGAAAGGGGCAACAGAAGCAAGCCAGGGTGCCCAGATTGCTTTCTACTCTTGTAATAACAAGCCCATCTCTGAAGTGTTACCTTCAGTCTGTTAGGAGGCAGGAGCCTTCATAACTTAATCACCTCTTCCAGGTCCCTACCCTCAGCCCCAGTACCACTATAGTGGCAATTAAATTCCAACATGAGCTTGGGGCAACATTTAAGCCATCCTGTGACCATGGTAAAGCAGAACTCTGCTCCAATAGCATCTGTGTTCAAAATAAAATCGAATCTCTGCTTTGAAGCTCTTTTGGATTTATCACCTCATCCCTAGTCTCCCCTCTCTAGCCTTCTTTCTTTTATACTATACTTCTCCCTAACATTCCTGGTTCCTTCTTGTCATTTTATCAGAGAGGTTTTCTGACACCAAGCAGAAGGAGCTCCAGTGGATCTCTATACCACAAACTCAACTCTGTTGGTGTTGAGTCCCTCTGATGTCTTCTTCACTGCAGTAAGTATCTGTAAGTGAAGAAATGGATATTCATTGTTGTTCACAGGAGATCCCAGGGGAAAGGGTGTCTATAGAAATGTAACATTGGAATACATTGTATAAGAAGTTAATTTCACATAATATTTCAGTCACATGAAGTTAAAAGTGTTTTGTTTTTAAACTCCTATTTAGTTTTAAATTTTTGATGGTAGCATAAGCATCTTGCCTTTCCTACACAAAAACGAATCCAAGTTGAGTTTACCTAGTTGGGACTTACTGATGGAAACCTCTCACAGTTCTTCTTAGAAAGACACTCATAGGCCTTTAATTCAGGCAACCTAAAGACTGGGGAGTTCTTACTCCCACAAGACACTTGTCTTAGTTAGGGGTTCTATTGCTGTGAAGAGATAACATGACCATGGCAACTCTTATAAAGAAAAGCATGTAATGGGGGAAGTGCACTTAGAGTTTCAGAGGTCCAGTCCATTATCATGACAGCATGCAGGAAGATGCAGTGCTGGAGCAGCTGAGAGACCTACATGTTGCAGGCAACAGGAAGTTGACTGACATGCTGAGTGGCATCTTGAGCATAGGAAACCTCAAAGCCCACCCCCATAGTGACACACTTGCTCCAACAAGGCATACCCCCTCCAACAAAGCCACACCTAATAGTGTCACTCTATGAGAATATGGGGTCAATTACATTCAAACTACCACAGTACTCTTATCTCTTAAATTTTACTCTTTGTTTTTGTGCAAGGCAAACAGTATTAGACACATTAAGGATCAGAATAAGTTCAAAGAAATAAACATCCCAGGAAGTATAACTTGTGAATAGACTTAAATGATGATTAACTATTAAAAAAGTGATATCAGTCTTGGCCCATGATTTAGGATAGTTGTGTAATTTACACGCGTGTGCGTGTGCGCGCGCGCGTGAGCGCGCGCACACACACACACACACACATTTCCAATATCTAACAGCTACTATACATTAAAATTTTATTTAATGCCAACCAGTATATTAATGCTTACCTGGTAACAGAATAAATTTATCTTGTTATGGAAGTGAAAATGACTGTTTTCCACTTGTCCCAGCTAAAATTCCATTGCCATAAAAATGACCACTATAAGTTTATAGGATAATGATACTCAAGAATCCCAGGAGATGCAAATTGAATATAAAATACAATGCCTGCCTCTCAGGTGTTTATCTTCCTGTGTGGGCAAGACCAATAAACAAATTCAATTCAGAATTCCAAGTTAAATAGAAAGCAGTATGGAAATATGCGCATATCCAAAGAGATGATTTTTAAAGCAATCAGAGTTGTGAGGAGACTGCTTCTACAGAAGAAGACCAGCACATGGCCACGAGGAACTGTGGGAAAGAAAGCTGTTCACTAGGGGAACTGAAAGTAATTCAGCATTGGCCAGAGCAGAAAGTGTGTGTGAACACTGCAAGACTTGTTGTCAACAAGTGGCCATGAAAGCTGCAAGCCACACAGGGCAGTTCAAACCCAGGTTGTCATTGAACAATGAAAAGAAGGGGAAAAAAATGAGTGATTGTATTTATGTTTACAACAATAACCTTTCAGGTGTGGCTGAAGGTAGGTGGTATTGGTTACACAAAGACTATGGTGATAGTATCATAAGTCAAATTAGATACAGCAGAAAAGAATAAAGGACAATACACCCTAGACAGGAGATAATGATCCTCTAAGAAGCCATTGAATGACAAATAAGAAGCCCAGTTCCACCTGTGGGCCTCCTACCTGTGAGATGGATGGAAATCTTAACCACAAATGGGACATCTATAACACACCTCATCCCTCCAAGGCTCAGAGACCATCTTGGAGCTGGAGTATTTTAAGAGCTAGAAATCAGGGAGGATCAGAAAGAAATACTGTCTTCTAAACATGACAGGACTGCTGCACTCATGAACTTATATCATGAACTTACAGCATCTGTGGTTGCCTGTACAACATTAAGCCAGGATGCATTCGAGCATGGAGGCCAGGGAGAGGCTCACAAATCCCTAACTGCAGCTTAGGAGCTATTGAGAGCTGCTGGCTTCTGGGAAGGGCTATCAGTTTCCTTTAAGGGTGTGGTTCCTGGCAGGTTGAACATGTTCCAGTGGATGTACCCATACCCATGAATATATGGGCAATACAAATTGGAAACAGTGGGTTACTTAAAAAAGGACATAAAATTGAGAGGGGTGGAATGGATCGGGGAGGAGCTTAGGTGAATATAATCAATATACATTGTACAAATGCATGCAATTTCAAAAATTAATAAAAATATTATATTTAAGAACAGGAGAAGAGAATGAGAACTTAAAGGTGACTTCTTGGGTTGCATGACTACTCAGAAGAAAATATAGAAATCCATGCTAACAGGCACTTCCAAGTCAGGAAAGCCACATGCATTTGTTTCTTGGGATCCTGAATTTTGCTAATACACAATTATAATACTGCTAACAGTGGCAGGGCAGTGGACCACTTTATTGTAGTGGGGGAATTCATTTCATATAAGGAGGAAGAATACTTAGAAGAAAGTTAACTAGACTCACCAGTGATTAGAGTCTGAGAAGAGGACTCTAGAGAGAAAAACTAGGTACCGGTCAAGCTAAGAAACAGAGCCTCCTGGCTGGCAAGAAAGCTCACAGAGTGAGTCTCCCTAGATGGGTAAGATTCTCAAACAGCTATGAGCCCAGAATATCCACAGACAGCATCATATGTGACAGCCTAGGCTGACAGGCTGAGAAAGTTGTCATGTATAGGTATAAAGAGAACAGAGCTAAAACTTAGACAATTAGACAGTAGTAGGCATCCTCAAAAATATCTTACAGGTGATCACAACTGCTTCCTGTTTATTGTTGGATTGGAAACTAGAAAGTCTGCATTCTCTTCAACCAACTTGAGAACTCACTGAAGCCTCCAGGAAGCTGCAGCGTTGCACCAGCAGTGGTTTTGCTGCAATGTGACAAGGCCCAAGACCTACGCATTATAAACCAAGATGACCTTACAAGATGTGGGGGAGAAAACCACCACCAGATAAACACCGTGGTCCACAGGCTTCTGTCTAATGGTCCTGGTTGAGTGTCCTGTAAGAATGCCTCAAAGTGGCTCACTTAATTCTAAAAGCCGCCCCTCCTCCTCTCATCAGACTTTAGAAAGCTCTAGGGTCTGAAGAATATTCTTAGAGGTCTTCAAGTTATTCCCAGGAGTTTTTCATTCCATTATACTTCAATAATACTATAAAATTAATGTAAACATGTTTTGAATTGTCATCATGACTCTTTTAAGTCTAGCGCTGCCCTGTAAGGTCAGAGCTGTCTTTTTCTCCAGTTCACTTGCATTTGTGACAAGAAGTACTTTGTTGTTATGGACTATCAATGAGGGGAAACCAGAAAGCAATAGCCTTCAAAAGTAATTCTGCAAAGTACTCTAGTGAAGCCAGAGTACCAAAACACTGTTGCAGTATACTAAGTGACTAAACACTTGATACTTAAGATACTAAAGAAAGTTAAAGCAATAATAAGGTGACAGTCAGGAAGCAAAATGTACATCCTGCTTCAGTAAGTGACAGAAACATCTTCTGGCTTGGTTAGCAAAGCCCCAGGGGATGACTTGGGTCACACAAGCAAGGCAAGCAGGGGAAAAGGTTGAGAGCATGACAAAGGTGTTGCTGGGCCACGGCTGAAAGTTCAGAGGCTCATGTCTGCCATAATAATGGCAAACCCATCCTCCTGGGAACGCTTTGAAGGACAGGTAAGATTGAATTGGATTGTGTGTCTCCTGAGCCTCTTCAGTCTTAGTGTTTGGTTCTGATGAACATCCAACAATGGTAGGGCTTGAGTTACAGTTCCTAGTTATGTTCCTAAGGCTGGCAGGAGGTTTCATCTACTGAATGATGAGAAAAGGCATACAGCTAAATGGTACCACAGGCCAACATTAAATACAGACTTAACAACAATTTGCTGAGAATGCCCTCTGTGCTTGTCACTTGGGTACTTCAGATAGCAGAAGTGGTACAGTCCCTGCCCACAGGCGGCCTTCTGCAATCTAGTGATGTAAGGAATGGCCCAAATTGTTGGACCACACTGAATCTATAAAGGGTCCTCCCTATCCTACTCCTGAATTATTTTTTAATAAAATAAATATCAGTGCCTAAAGCCCTGGGAAGAAGTTATTTATGTTCCCTTGTACCCCTCTATTAAGGGTGTGGCTCACATTCTATCGGGAATAGCAAAGCCTCTCACTCCATCTAAGAAATGCAGCATCCAGGCCCCAAGTCCTGCATCTAACCACACACCACTGACATTTCAGAAGCCCAATTCTCTCAAGGCATAAAAGCAATCTAATCATTAAGAGAAATAGCTGTGTTCTACCCATGAGCACATACAGGCAAATATCTCATATGTATTATTTGTAAGAAATAATTTGGATTTCATTACAGTTTCTCTGGATACACACTTATTTCAAGAGGAATGGAGCTGGCCAAGAAAAGTGTGTCTGGCTAATAATCTAAAAATAAATTCTCAAGTTCCCTTTATAACTTCTGCATTTCTCATACTTAGTTTTTAACTTTTACTTCCAAATGGCCTATTGAAAAGGAAAAAGCCTTGATGGCCTTGGCTTTTCTTGGGAATGTTAGGAAACCTTTTAATATGTCACTCACTTATTTAGACTATTTAAGGTTTCTAAATGAAATCACAAATCTAATCATTTACCAGTAAAAATATCAATTTCAATCTTAAATAATTCAACTATGATGAAAGTTCTCCAACAACTAAAATATGGACCTCTTAGTACTAGCTTCAAGAAACACAAGAGAATATGTTTTATGCTTGCTCACATGCACATGTGTGTAGGACACGTGTGTAGAGCTGTGTGCAGAAAGGAGGAATACTTTGGACATTACATGAAAGTATTTCAGGTTTCTTGTTGCACACATAAACGAGTAAATGAAAACTGTTTGGAAACACTATCAGCTCCAATCCTCTCACTTCCTCATGCCACTCTGCACCCTCAGGGTTTTGTCACTACCTTTCCCATCACCTGTCAGGCCTCCGGGGCTCCTCACTGTCCATCTGAAGCTCCAGCTATCCCAGGTGTCTTCCCCTCATTCTTGACAACTGCTAACAGCACTCACACACAGCACCCTTTATCACCACTTTACCACATGCAGTCATTAGTTTTGTTGTTAATTTAACCTCTATAAAAAGAATTTACACTCTATATCTATAATAAAATTCTGAGCGCAGAGTAGCTATGCAATAAATACTCATTAATTGATCTACTATCTAAAACTACACTGTCAAATTGAATAACAAGGATATGAAAAGTCCTCATGTTACTTAATTTAAATAAGGCTAAAAATGATTAGAATTGATAAGATTTACCAGACACCTGGCCTGAGCACAGAAATTTGGGGGTTTCACAATATTTGGTTACTCTTTTTTTGTTCAGTTTCCCCTTCCAATTAGCTGAAGAACTAAAAACACATAACATGTCCTTCGCAGGGTGTTTCTGAACCCACAGAATTTATCGGTATTAGTAACAATCTACTGAGCACAATCAAATGGGAGCTATAAATAAAGGCCATGTGGTCTAATAAGAATTCACAGGCACATGTCTGTCCTCTAAGAAGATATAGCTCAATTTGAAACTGACTCTACACATGACTCCACGACTGACCATCAGGAAACCCAAAATGAACTGCAAAATTTCCCACCTTCTGTTGTTTTGATATTTTCTGAACTTTATCCTGTCTTCAAAATCCACTACAAATTCCTTCTCCTCTATAAAGCTTTCTTCTACACCTACAGAGAGCTACCACTCCTTTTTTCTATAAACTGCAATTAAAATAAGACTTCAAGCCATATCAAAGAGTAGCTGTTCTCATAAATGCTCTGTGTTCTCGCCTTATCTTCTCCGCCAGGTTAAATGTATTGCTGTCTCCATCAAGCTGAGACACAGGCTGGGGAAAGCTGCCAACCAAGCTGAATACGTCTAATTACTACACAAGATGATTCCATTGTTCAATGCTAGCAGGGCTGAGAGTTGTAGAGGTGAATTCATGTCCTTCATGAAAAAGATGAGTAGTCGAGAAACATTAGATAAAAATTATCAAATAATTAAAAATGTTTAAGCCCACAGATTTTTCTTAAACTACTTTAGAGAGTGGTGTGTGTGTGTGTGTGTGTGTGTGTGTGTGTGTGTGTGTGTCATAGCATTTGTGCAGAGGTCAGAGTCACAGCTCTCTCTTAAAACCATGGGACCATGAAGAATGAACTCAGGTTGTCGGGTTTGGTGGCAAGCCATTTTGCCACTGATCCACCCTACTAGCCCTGAAAACACTGTAATTTATGATGTAGATGCTTATGTACATGACATCAGCTATACTTAAGCATCAACCCAGAAGAAACATGTTACATCTACTTACAAATCAGCCTCAGGAACTCTAATAAGTTCAGCTCAGTTAATCGTTTTCCAAAACAAAATGCCAAATCTTTTAATACTGGCCAGTCCCCATAAACCATAAAATAGCCGTCAGTCTATCAAATATAACTAGAGGATTTTAAAAGTTCCTGGATTAAATGTCATCCTGAGTATATTTTTTCTTGCCCCATAGGAAAATAATAGAACCCTCAATTTTATTAGACAGCTTCAATATTCCAAATGGTGTCATAGTCATCTCACCCCTAGCACCCAAGTCCAATCCATATGCTTCAGACCCCCAACCCCCTCACCCCAGTTCTAAGAGATAGGAGAAAAAAAAAGAACTTTACACAAGATCTGCTGACGTCAACAGTGCTTGCGTGCAAAGAGTCGTGTGGATGCTTAGACAGTGTGTTGTAACTTTTCTTCAGGCCTCAATTATTCAAAGAACCCTCACTTCTAAGGCGGGTATGGGGTGGGGGGTATAGCACTCTCTTCCAAGGAAAAAATAGCAACTAAATCATGAACTAGCTGAATGTGCTCCAAAGTGTCCCTCAACTAAAAGTCTACATTCTGATCTCAGCACTGTATTAAACTTCACATTGATGCCAAGCAGTGCTACACATATTCGGGAGAAAAGTAATGGAAAGGAAACCAGGCACAGGAAGAGAGTGACAAAGACGTACAGCTCCTTGAATCTTCAGCCTTTTCTTCTTTGTTTCTTTCCATATTTTTACTGATGCCAAATATCACCAAGGAACATTTGTGTTCATGGTTTTCTGATCCCGTGATGGATATTACAAAACCTACAGCAAACTACTGGCTCAAAACAAAAAGAAATAAAAGTGTTGATTTTTATTTTTATTTATTTTATTTTATTTTTTTGGTGTGTGTGCTATGTAGTACAGGACAGTGAGAAGCAAACAAATAAATAACCCTAAATTAAAGAGAGCTTGTCTGGCTCTTGATCATCTATAATCAAGGTAGGGTAACTGGTTCTATCACCTTTCTTATTAATGCAACAAAGACTGCTCATAACTTGATATATCTCTGTGAAGCAATTTAATAAAGCTTTAAAAGCACCCATAAAAGATAGGAGGCTTCCTGCATCCCATTCAAACACCAGTAATCCAAGCACACTCGAAGGAATAGAAGCCTGCAGTATTGAGTATCTAGGGACAGGGTGAGCTGCCCCTAAGGAAACGTTTGGTTTGTCTAGTCCACAAGATTGTCTATTTCCTGTAGTCTGCCTCTTCCTCCCAGACAGCAGACTGGGAAAACATGGTGGTGGAGCTGTTCTTGTTTGTAAAGCTGAATCAATTAGAAGTTCAAAATAAAGGCAGACTCCTTTTTCAATACCTATATGAAAAGAAATCTTTTTCATTCCAGGAAAGAAAGCACCCCCAAATGAATCACAACACTGATCATTTGACACGCTCCAGATCGGTTAAAAACAACGTTCAGACAAAGGTGCTGCCTAATTGTCAAGAACCTCATTCTCCTGAGTCCTTTATGAAGTGACGGGGAGAGATCAGATGACAAGTTATTTTGATCTGTTTCAGTTCCATATACTGCATATACAGATCTGTTCTCAGGGCTGAAGTGATTAAAAAAAAATTAAGACGACAAACTTTCTGCCCCACTTCCCTAGTAGACTTTCATAAAACGACTTTAATATGCTCAGAGCAAAGGAGCCAGAACACACTGGCCCCAGAGCAACAGCACCAGAACACACTGGGTCTGGCCATCTCAGCCCCTACTGCTGATTTTGATGTTGTTGTTTTTAATGTTAGCTGAGTGAAGGATTTTATTCCACATTTGAATTTTACTACTTCTGTTTTACTGGTGGGTTTTTTCTTTTCTCTGAACTCCTAGAGGACTCACTCAGAACTTCCACAAGACACTTAGGTGCCTGTCCCATATGATACTTGTTTTCAAGTAAATGATATGCTTGTGTGTTCATGAATAGCACAGAATTAGATATATACAAAGAGACAGAGTGCCTATTTCTTTTTCATAACAGGGAGAAAAATAGCTTTTCATATATATATATATATATATATATATATATATATACATACATATGTGTGTATATATATACACATACATGTATTCATATTTGGTCTATGAATACATTTAAAGGCATAATTCTCCAACACACACACACACACACACACACACACACACACACTAGTGGTTTTTGGGACACCAGGTGCCTCTTATAGGCTGTTTTACTTGTCTCACTTCCCACTTTGCCCAGAGCACTAGGTAGGATTGTAAAGGGAATACAGCCTCTTCCTTTGTTCTGGTTACAGCTGTGTCTGTCTGATGAGCTTTCCAAGAGCCCAGGGTAACGGTCTTGACCGTAACTACTCACAAAAAGCCATGAAAGAATGAGCAGGCAGCCACACGAACACCATGCTCTTTAATTATGAGTGCCTATTGTGGAAGGAAGGCTAGCAGACAGGCAGACACATTCCAATTCCACTAATACACCTTGTAAACATCAAATATTTTTAATCTGAGATTAAAGAGAGTGCTGTATCCTCACAACACTCCTGAGACTGCATCTCGGGGTTGCTGCCCGTGCTGCTGGTGAAACAGGATTTCCTTTGGTCAAAATAGACTTTCACAAAAATAACAGCCTCAAGTCTGGAGGTGGTCACATGTAACTTCCACCTCAAGCTGTCCAAAATTTCAAATGCACTTCTTAGACTTCAGAAAAGAGAGCTCAGAGGAAACTGATTAATGCCTTTGTTTTCCAGAGACAGTGGTCAGTTCTGGACCTTTAGTCAGGGCTAGGTGGTTGTTGGCCTCAATCTTAAATTCAGTTCCTGTGCGGGTTACCTGTCTTTGCTTGGAGCCAGTTCCTGGGCTACAGACTGAGACAGAACTGTCCCAGCCACATTCAGTCATTCAGGTCAGCTAGGGAGAGTGATTCCAAGGCAATCTGAGGGGGAGCAGTGATTAAATTGAATAAAACCACATATGTGCCATTTAATAGTAATCTTTTGGTAGGCTATCATGACATGGGTTGCATACATACATATACATATATATGTAAATATATACACATATACACATACATGCACATACACACAATTACATATATACACATACACATGCACACACACACATATATATACATATGTATATATACATGCATATTTTCTTTATTTTGTTCACACACATATGAAGCTCCTGATTCTATATCACACATGTTAGAATTGCTAGATTAATGTTCATAGGAACAAAAACTTTATTTAAATCACTAAAACATTTGTTTAAGCTAAAAACTCCTGTTTTAGTTCCTCCAGGCTGTGATAACAAATCACCATCAGCTGAGTAGCTTACAAACAACAGAAGTTTCTCACAACTCCAGTAGCCAATGGTTCAGACGACTGTCTGTGAGAGGCTACCTTCATTGCACACATGGTGCCATTGTATCTTCATATGGTAGAAGGGCTGAGAATGTCTTTCTAGCCAAATTTAAGATCAAGGCCTGCAACCACCAGCCCTAACCAAGGATACAGAACTGACCAAGTCTCTGGAAGAATATAAAGACATTAGTGTTAGCTTCCTTCACCCTCCTAGGCCAGCCTGACCCCTACCAAGTGAGGAGACTACCAGGAGAGGAAAGACCATCCAGAGTGGCGACATTGAAGTCTTGGCCCATACACACAACTGGGTGAGAAGAGGAGATAGAGAGACCCCAACTGCACCCACTGGAAGAAGAAATGAGAAGAAGACTGAATATGAACACACTCAATAACAGAAAGAACAATATGACACCACCATATATACAGAATCTAGGGACTACACACCAGCAAGATCTGAAATGCCCAACACAGAGGATGAAGAAGAAATGGACCTCAAAAATTATCTTAGGAAGATGATAGAGACCTTTAAAGAGGAAACAAGAAAATTCCTTAAAGAAATAGAAGAAAAAACAAGCAAAAAGTTTACATGAAGTGGATGAAAAGATAAACCAAAAAATTCAAGAAATAAACAAATCTCTTAAAAAATCTAAAGAAAGCCAAGAAAAAACAACCAAACAGGTGAAGGAAGCACTTGAAACAGTTCGAGGCATGAAAGCTGAAATAGAAACAATAAAGAAAACACAAAATGAGGTGATACTGGAAACAGAAAGGCTGGATAAATGATCAGGAACTAAAGATGTGAGTATAAACAATAGAATTCAAGAGATGGAAGAGAGAATCTCAGTTGTTGAAGACTCGCTAGAGGATTTACAGTCATCGACCAAAGAAAATCTCAAGTCCAACAAATTCCTAACACAAAATATCCAGGAAATATGGGACACCATGAAAAGACCAAACCTAAGAATAATAGGTATAGAAGAAGGTGAAGAAATACAGTTCAAAGGTACAGAAAACATATTCAACAAAATCATAGAAGAAAACATCCCCATCCTGCAGAAGGATATGCCTATGAAAGTACAAGAAGCTTACAGAACACGAAACAGACTGGACCACAAAAAGAAGTCACCTTGACACATAATAATCAAAACACCAAACCTACAGAATAAAGAGAAAATATTAAGAGCAGCAAAGGAAAAAGGCCAAGTAACATATAAAGGCAGACCTATCAGAACCACTCCTGACTTCTCAATGGAAACTTTGAAAGCCAGAAGATCCTGGATAGATATCCTACCAACACTAAGGCAGCATGTACCAGACTTCTGTACCCAGCAGAACTTTCAATCACTGTGGATGGAGAAAACAAGATATTCCATGACAAAACCAGACTTAAACGATACATATCCTCAAATCCAGCACTACAGAAAGTTCTGGAAGGAAAACTCCAAGCCATTGAAGATAACTACATTCACAAAAACATAGGCAATAGATATTTCCAATTTTACCAAACAGGAAAAGAAACAGGAGGGCGAAATCCACAAACAATGACACCACCAACCATAAATCCAAAACAAACAAGAACCAACAATCAATGGACATTAACATCCCTCAATGTCAATGGTCTTAACCTGCCTATAAAAAGATACAGGCTAACAGAATGGATACATAGACAGAATCCATCCTTCTGCTGTATACAAGAAACACACCTCAACTTCAAAGACAGGCATTACCTCAGAGTAAAGGGTTGGGAAAAGATTTTCCAATCAAATGGGCCCAAGAAACAACCTGGTGTAGCAATCCTAATATCTAACAAATTAGACTTTAAACTAAAATCAATCAAAAGAGATGAAGAAGGGCATTTCATACTCATCACAGGAAAAGTCCATCAGGATGCAGTCTCAGTCCTGAACATCTATGCCTCAAATACGAAGGCACCCACATTTGTAAAAGAAACATTACTAAAGCTCAAATCACACAGAAAACCACACACACTTATAATAGGAGACTTCAACACCCTGCTTTTACCACTAGATAGTGAAAGACCCCCGAAGAGGTACTTTCGTAGAGGGAGACTCACACCCAGGAATCAGCGAGGCCACGAACTGGATGCAAAAAACAAGAGGCTTTATTGGAGA
Organism: Cricetulus griseus; assembly: GCF_003668045.3. NCBI lineage: Eukaryota > Metazoa > Chordata > Mammalia > Rodentia > Cricetidae > Cricetulus > Cricetulus griseus. Next base: position 266,887,886 of record NC_048595.1, on the reverse strand, counting down.
CGCGGGTACCCGGGGCGACTTAGCTTTTCTGAGGCCAAGCGCGCCGAGCCAAGGGAAAGGGGTCCTTATATAGGGAAAAAGGCGCAAGCTAGGAGCAGGGATTCTATTGGATGGTTCAAATGAGGCACAGAGTTATCAGTATATTCTCAAGGTCTGCACCTGGTACAACAGACCCAATTCCCCCCTCCGCATCCAGATGGCTGACCTTGGGACGGAGGTTCCCCATGGGGGGGGCGTCCTCTCCCCGCTCGGCCCCAGCCCCGGGCACGGCGCCAGGCGGGTGGGCGGGCCTGGGTCGAGGGCCCCCCGCCTGGGTGAACCGGCTTGGGAGGGAGCCAGCCGCCAGGCGTGTGGGAGTGTGCGCGTATGGGAGTGTCACCGAGAGAGAACCAGCCAGGGGGCGGGGTCTTTCAATAGGACCACTAGGCAGAAACATAACAAGAAACAAAGCATCTAACAGAAGTTATGACCCAACTGGTTTTAACAGATATCTATAGAACATTCCAGCCAAACACAAAAGAATATACCTTCTTCTCAGCACCACAAGGAACCTTCTCTAAAATTGACCACATAGTTGGCAACAAAGCAAACTTCCACAGATACAAAATAATTGAAATAACCCCCTCTATCTTATCAGATCACTGTACTTTAAATTCAACAGCAATACAAATTGCAGAAAACCTACTCGTGAAAATTGAATAACACCCAATTGCACCATTGCTGGGTCCAGGAAGAAATAAAAAAAGAAATTAAAGACTTCCTAGAAATTAATGAGAATGTAGACACAACATACCCAAACTCTGAAAACAGTGCTAAGGGGAATGTTCATAGCACTAACTGCCCACATGAAGAAACTAGAGAATAGTCACACTAGAGAATTGACAGAACAACTGAAAGCTTTAGAGCAAAAAGAAGAAAACTCATCACAGAGGAGTAGATGCCAGGAAATAATCAAACTGAGGGCTAAAATCAATAAAGTAGAAACTAGAAAAAAATTACAAAGAATCAATGAAACAAAGAGTTGGTTCTTTGAGAAGATCAACAAGATAGACAAACTAACCAAAAAACAGAGAGAGAGCATGCTAATTAACAAAATCAGAAATGAAAAGGGGGATATAACAACAGACACTAAGGAAATCCAGAGAATCATCAGGTCATACTTTAAAAACCTGTACTCCACAAAATTGGAAAATCTAAAGGAAATAGACAATTTTCTGGATAAATATCACTTACCAAAATTAAACCAAGATCAGATAAACAGTTTAAAACGACCTATAACCCCTAATGAAATAGAAGCAGTCATCAATAGCCTCCCAACCAAAAACAGGGCAGGGTCGGATGGCTTCACTGCAGAATTCTACCAGAAATTCAAACAAGAGCTAATCCCAGCACTCCTCAAATTGTTCCACACAACAGAAACAGAAGGGACATTGCCAAACTCTTATTACGAGGCTACAATCACTTTGATACTCAATCCACACAAAGATACAACTAAAAAAGAGAACTACAGACCAATATCCCTCATGAACATAGATGCAAAAATACTCAACAAATATTGGTGAATCGAATCCAAGAACACATCAGAAAAATCATTCACTATGATCAAGTAGGCTTCATCCCAGGGATGCAAGGATGTTTCAATATACGAAAATTCATCAATGTAATCCACTATATAAACAAGCTGAAAAAGAAAAACCACATGATCATCTCACTAGATGCCGAAAGCCTTTGACAAAATCCAACATCCCTTCATGATAAAGATCTTGGAGAGAACAGGAATAACAGGAACATATCTAAACATGATAAAAGCAATATACACCAAAAAAACAGCCAACATCAAACTAAATGGAAAGAAACTTAAAGCGATTCCTCTAAAATCAGGAACAAGACAAGGCTGTCCACTCTCTCCAAGTCTCTTCAATATTGTACTTGAAGTTCTAGCTAGAGCAATAAGACAAGAAAAAGAGATTAGAGGGATACAAATTGGAAAGGAAGAAGTCAAACTTTCACTGTATGAAGATGATATGATCATCTACCTAAGTTGTCATGGCCCGGCTTGCCTCAGCTTTAAGTGGGGGTGTGTGAACCTGGAAGCTCCCAGCAACCCGACGGCGATAAAGACCAAACACAGGCATCTTGTCATCTTCAGAGAGCTCTCAGTTCCATGTTGTGGAACTAGAGCTATTCCTTTATTAACCATCTTTTCTGGTGTCCTTTAACCACCATGCTAGTACCACGAGGCAACCATTTCTCTCTTTGTCCTCCTGTCTCCCTCTGGCCCTCGCGTTCTGTCCTCATCCATTACTCACATATCTCTAGCGCCCAGGTGAGGGCCTATTCAGATGCTTAGGCCCATACAGATGTAAAATAAGAGGCATATTACCCTCAGGCCAGGTAAAGTTGCAGCCTGGTGTTAATTAACAATACAATGGTGACTCGGAGTTTCCTGGCACCATCACTGTTTATGTCAGCCAGGGCCTGAACCAAGAATATTCCATAACAGGAATATTCGGTCCCCCACAATAAGTGACCCGAAAAACTCTACCAGGGAACTCCTACAGCTGATAAACACCTTCAGCAAAGTAGCAGGATAAAAAAAATAACTCAAAAAATCAGTAGCCCTACTATATACAGATGATAAATGCAATGAGAAAGAAATCAAAGAAACAATACCCTTCATATTATCCACAAGCAACATAAATATCTTGGGGTAACTCGCACCAAAAAAGTGAAAGACCTGTACAGTAAGAACTTTGAGTCTTTCAAGAAAGAAGTTAAAGAAAATACCAGAAAATGGAAAGATCTCCCAAGCTCTTGGATAGGTACAATCAACATAGGAAAAATGGCAATCTTGCCAAAAGCAATCTACAGATTCAATGAAATCCCCATCAAAATCCCAACACAGTTCTTCACAGACCTTGAATGAACATTACTCAACTTTATATGGAAAAAAAAAACAGGATAGCCAAAACAACTCTGTACAATAAAGGGTCTTCTGGAGGCATCACCATCCCTGACTTCAAGCTCTGTTATAGAGCCATAGTTCTGAAAACAGCTTTGTATTGACACAAAAATAGACAGATAGACCGATGAAATCGAATTGAAAACCCTGATATTAACCCACACACCTATGAACACCTTATTTTTACAAAGATGCTAAATCTATACAATGGCAAAAAGATAGCATTTTCAACAAATGGTGCTGGCACAACTGGATTCGGACATGCAGAATATTGCAGATAGATCCATATCTGTCACCATGCACAAAACTTAATGGATGCAAATGGATCAAAGATCTCAACATAAATCCAGCCACACTGAATTTTCTAGAAGAGAAAGTGGGAGATACCCTTGAATGAATTAGAACAGGAGACCACTTCCTGAACATTACACCAGTAGCACAGACATTGAGATCTGCAATTAATAAATGGGACCTCCTGAAACTGAGAAGCTTCTGTAAGGCAAAGGACATAGTCAGTAAGTCAAATCGATAGTCCACAGAATGGGAAAAGATCTTCACCAACCCTACATCTGACAGAGGGCTGATTTCTAAAATATACAATGAACTTAAGAAGCTACCCACCAAAATACCAAACAATGAAATTAAAAAGTGGGGTGCAGAACTAAATAGAGAATTTGCAACAGAGGAATCTGAAATGGCTGAAAGACACTTAAGAAAGTGCTCAAAATCCTTGGCCATCAGAGAAATGCAACTCAAAACAACTCTGAGATACCATCTTACACGGGCCAGAATGGCTAAAATAAAAAACACCAATGACAATCTATGCTGGAGAGGATGTGGAGAAAAAGGAACACTCCTCCATTGCTGCTGGAAGTGCAAACTTGTAAGACCACTTTGAAAGTCAGTATGGCGGTTGCTCAGAAAAATGGGAATCAGTCTACCTCAAGATCCAGCAATTCCTCTCTTGGACATATACCCAAATAATGCACGTTCATACAACAAGGACATATGTTCAACCATGTTCATAGCAGCATTGTTTGTAATAGCCAGAAGCCGGAAGCAACCTAGATGCCCCTCAACTGAAGAGTAGATAGAGAAAATGTGGTACATTTACACAATTCTGTACTACTCAGCAGAAAAAGGCAATGGAATCTTGAAATTCACAGGCAAATGGATGGAACTAGAAGACACAATCCTGAGTGAGGTAACCCAGTCAAAAAAAGACAAACATGGTATGTACTCACTCATATATGAATTTTAGACATAGAGCAAAGGATTACCAGCCTACAATCCTCTTCACCAAAGAAACTAGGAAACACGAAGGACTCTAAGGGAAAAATGCATGGACCCCTGAGAATGGGAAGGGGCAGGATCTCCTCAGCTAATTGGGAGCATGAGGGTAGAGGAGAGGGAACTGCTAGAATGAGAGGAGGAAAAGAGGGGAGAGGAGGAAATGGAGTAGCATAAATGTTGAGTTGGGGGAAGAATAGAGGAGAACAGGATGAGAGATACCATATCAAAGGGAGCTATTATAGGTCCGAGGAGAGATCTGGCACTAGGGAGATTTCCAGAGATCTACAAGGATGACACGAACTGCCAATCTAGGCAATTGTGGAGAGGATAGCTTAAATGCTCTTCCCCTATGATGAGACTGATGACTACTTTTTATGCCATCCTAGAGCCCTCATCCATTGGCTGATGGAAGCAGAGGCAGACACCCACAGATATACACTGAACTGAACTCTGGAACCCAGTTGCAGAGAGGGAGGAATGAAGATCAGAGGGGACAGTACCAGGCTGTTGAAATCCACAGAATCAGCTGGCCTGAACAAGGGGGAGCACATCGACCCCAGACTGCTGTCTGGGAGGCCAACATGGGACTGATCGAGACCCCTGAACATGTATGTCAATGAAGAGGCCTCTGCACTCTAAGGGGCCCTTGCTAGTGGATTAATATTTTTCCCTGGTGTAAGAAGGGACTTTGAGAGCCCATCCCACATCTCCGCCTGGACACATCGGGGAGGGCCTATGCCCGGCCCAGAATAATGTGGTGGACTTTGGGGAGCCCTCTTCAAGGGCCCTAACCAGCCTGGGGAGTGGAGGGTGGATGGGGTGGGTGGCAGGTGGGAGGTTGGGGAGCAGGGTTGGGGGAGGTGAGGGAGAGGGAGGAGGGATTGACATGTGAAGCAAGCTTGTTCCTAATTTGAACTAATAAAAAAATTAAGAAAAAAAAGATATAATCAAAGAAAAAAAAAGACATTAGTGTTCTTACTAGAACACTAACCCCATTCGTGAAGGCTCCACCCATATAATCAGCTTAGCTCCTAGTAACAACACCTCAGAAATCAGGATTTCAAGGTAAGAATTTGGGAGTGGGGTTAGCTCAGTTGTTAACAGCACTTGCCTTGCTGCTCTTGCAAAGGACCCAGGTTCAGTTCCCAACACCCACACAGTGGCTCACAACCATCCATAATTCCACTTCCAGGGGATATCCATGGGCAACAAACAAAACACTCACACATATAAAATAAAATAAATGAATCTAAAATAAAATAAACTCCAGGACAGTCAGAGACAGAGAGAGAGAGAAGAGATTTTGAGGTAGACACAAATATTTAGACCATAACATCTTCACCCTCTTAAACAAATCAACCATAAATGTCAGCGGTAATATCTGTAGATAGTCTTATGAAAAGTGGCAGGGGTAAAATAATTTTTATACAAGCATTACAGCTTTGGAACTTAGGAGGAACTGATATGTAGAAAAGGCCGGTAGGATCTTAGCATGAGCTTCTAATTCTTCAGTCACATGATTCTTATGTTCTGTGTATCATTCCTCAGTGTGAATGGTGTGTGTGTGTGTGTGTGTGTGTGTGTGTGTGTGTGTGTGTGTGTGTGTGTGTGTATGTGTGTGTGTATGTGTGTGTGTGTGTGTACGAGTGCACATGTGCAGTTGTGTTCATGTATATGCAGGTGCAGTGGAAGGCAGAAGACTACTTCAAGTGTCATTCCTCAGGTTCCACCCACTTCTTTCCCTATGAGTTGGAGTCCCTCTCATGAGTTGCTAGCCACCCCAGAAATCTTCCTCCCACCCATCTCCACCTCCCAGACACTGGGATTACAAGCATGCATCCCATGTCAGTTTTTTGTGGTTCTGAGGTACAGAACTCAGATCTTTGCATATGCAGGGCAAGTACTTGGCTGATTGAGTTACCTACCTCCCTAGCCTCCAGAGTAAATTTTAATGCTACAAGTTGAGGGAAATTGAGCTTTATGGGTGACTTTACAAAGGACAAGCTCTCTGGCCCTGGGCAAGGTAAACAATCTACAATCCAGATGTCATGACTCCCCTGACCTAGTGGCTTTTTAAAATTGGAGACCATTTGAACAGCAAGAGGTGGGCAATGTAAAATTATAAGGCCACCCACATCCTCATTCCTATACACAATAGCCTATCTCATCCCTAGGCTTATACAGACAAACGTGAGCATCCACAGCAGTGCTTAGGAGAAGGTGCCATCAAAGAGGGGCACTACTTCATAACTGGAAGAAGAAAACCAGCACTTTTTACTTACAATTTATGTAACTGGTCAGTTGACACTTAAGAACATTGACTGTTGCTTTTACTTGACAAACACTCTAACAACTTGTCTTAGAGTTTTTATTGCTAAGAAGAGACACCATGACCACAGCAACATTTAACTGAGGGGGCTGGCTTACAGTTTCAGAAGTTCAGTCCATTATCATAGTAGGGAGCATGACAGTGTGCAGGCATATGTGGTGCTAGCTACATCTTGGCTTGCGAGCAACAGGAAGTTGACTGACACACCGAACAGTATCCTGAGCATAGGAAACTTCAAAGCCCAACCCCACAGTGACACACTTCCTCCAACAAGGCCATACCCACTCCAACAAAGCCACACCTCCTACAGTGCCACTCCCTATGAGATCATGGGGATCAATCACATTCAAATTAGCTCACAGCTGCACTACTTAGAAGGCATTGTGGTGAGCCTTGAGATGGAAACACAAATTAGACAAAGTTCCCAAGCTCAGACTAATAGTAGCTCAGTATAAGAAAGAGACCAATCAAGATTAAACAAACACAAAAACCTAAAAATGACAAAAGATAAACATAGCACATGGTACAGAACCAGCATAAAGGAAGAAATGGTTACCTAATTTACCCAGGTGGGAGACGTGTTGGTGGGGAGGGATGAGGAGAAAAGGTTGTCTTGGCGTTAGTGATATTAGCCAGGTCTGTGAAAAACAAAAAGAGAGATTAGGTGATGACTCTGTGTCAAAGCACTTGCTGTGTAAGCAAGACAGCACTTGACTAATTCCAGCCTCAGAAGGCCTGGCCACGGTGGTAAGGTGAGCTCTGGATTTGATTAACTCTTCCTCAAAGGATAAAGTGGAAGAAATGATGATGGAGGAAGATCCCAGATCTTCAGGCTTCATCATGTATGCATACACAGGTGCACTAACACACATGCCAATATATATACACTCATGGGTGCATACACATATATGTGAAAAGAAGAAAAATTAATTTAAAAATAAGTTCATCTAAGCAGATAGAATAGTCAATGGAAAGCCAGGTGGCAAGAAATGACATGGATTAATAGCAAATATCAGAGATTTAAGGTAGTAGAGATGCCAAAGAAAAGAGCAGGAAACCAGGCCACAGGGGCCCCTAAATATGCTGTTAAAGAATTTCTACTCCATCCCATGCTTTTGTGGAATCACAGAAACTTGGAAGACAACAGAGTCACCACATCTGAACTGTGCTTCAGAAAGATGGAATTGGGGAGGAGGAAGAGAAGGCGATTCAGGGGAAGCCACACAGAAAGCTGGGAGACCAAGTAGAGGGGTACTGCCCAAGTGCAGGGGAAAACGGAGGGCAATAGCAGTGAGAACAGAGAAGAAGGGAGCTGGAGCCAACTTCTAATGTTCAATTAGCATCAAGATAGTTAAGAAAAGAAGAGCCCCCGTGCCCAGACCAGCTCCTTGGCTCTCGAGTGCTGAGAGACAACTCAGGGACACAGGGTCGGTGTGTGGCAGTGAAGTGACCTTGTGGCACACCTAAGTTTAGGGTGCAGGAAAGACATCACGAGGAATAAAGATGGCTCAGGCTCATCAGATTTGAAACACAAAAAGGAGGAGTGCAGTCAGCCTCGAAGAAAACGTGAAGTGGAAAGAAGATCCAAGACTCGGGAGTGTGGGCAGTGATGGCCAGAGGATCCCCTCTCATGACTGGGCACAGCCTCGATGCTGAGTCACACTACACATGAGGATTGGGAACGAGAATATTAAAGGAATGTTTTAAATGGTGAAATTGCCTTAAAATAAGCACAGTAAAATTTGGCTAAAATTTACTGTATCTGACTATAAATAACCAGATTGCCACTAGCTCATAAATTTAATAAATTTCTTCTGGTTTAAACCTTTTCGTTTTCCTGAAACTTCATGTGAAAACTGCTGCATCACAAGTGACCTAATTTCCAATTCCAAAACTGGTTTTGCTTTTCATAAGATGTGAAAGTGATGCATCAGGGCAGAAATGGGTGCTTTTAAAGATCATAATCTTTTAAGGGAATTGTCTCTATTAAATATTTTTCACTAGAATTACTAATATACTTCCAAAATCCACATTTCTTTAACTAGAAATGAAAAGTCCACTTTCCCATAACTTAGATTCGAAAGTCCACTTCTCGTTTGCTAGGGACTTTTTATAGTTGCAGCTTAAATTCAGGATGATTTTTACAAGGCAACGATGTAAATCCTTCTACAAAAGAGGAACTTTCACAACTAGTGGAAACCAAGAGTGCTGACAGGAGGGACTTTAGGAGGAGGACCTTGCACAGCTCCTGATGTAGAGAAGCCGGAGCCCTGAAGCTACTTTCCCAGGTTGGATGCCCATGTGTCCCTGGCTTGCTAATGCTCCTTGTGTGTTTAATCTCTTTGACTCCAAAGGCAGGTACCACACAAAAAGAGCAAAATTCTATTATTGAAGCCAGCTGTGTCTATTCCTCTCTGACTGCCTCTCCCTCTACCTCCCGTAGGTAGTTTTCACAGACAAAATGTTTTTAGGCCAAAGGAGCAACCTTTCAACTTTATGGTGCATGTGACTTATTAGCAAAATCGTTTTGTAGGCTTGTTTTGAAAAGCTGCAAGGACCCAGTATGAGCCAGGGTGATGTATAAAAGGGCCTCCTCTTAGAAGGAGGAACTTCAAAGCAATCCCCACATCCCAGAATTCACTGCTTTTCTAGTAAATATGATAGGTTTGGGCCAGAGAATTTTAAGGCTTTGGCGGAATTGAGAGATGAAGAGCCTCTGTCTGGTCCAGTGTATCTTTTTTTGTTATAAGCCAGAAAATGTCATCAACTGGACAGGGCTGATGTCACAAGCTGGTTGCTCAAAGAAGAGGTACAAGAGTTCACTTTACTTTCCTTTGGGTGCTATCCAGATGGTTCATGGCAGGATCTAGCAGCAGGTGTGTGACAATGAACACAAAGAATCAGAGCCAGAAGAAAACCTCAATCTGGAGTGTTCTTTGAAAATTAACAGGGCAAGAGACAGCATTTGAAAGGAGGGTTTAAAGTATCTGATTCACAATTTTTTAAAACATGAGTAGTATAGAATAATGCCATAGCAATTATACATAAATATATGAATTCCTTAGAAATATTACACTAAGAAGATTGCCAAAGTTTCCATTTTGAGGTGGGTGGTATAACTCCTCCACCCTCATTAACAAAATGCCAGTTCCATGCCCATCTCCTGTTCCAGTGCCTCTTCTCTTACACATGTACCACACATTCCGCCATACTTCAGAGCTGATTTGGACCATTAAGATTTGTGCTGCTACAAACTGCCTTCCATCTAGAAACGCTTGAATCCTTGGAGTGTGGGGAAATATTCGTTAGCTCTGTCACCAGAAGCTGCCACCATGAGACCTCTAGCTCTCTAAGCATCTTTGGGCAACAAGGACATTATGGAGACTCACTTCCAATGATAAAATCTCAACATCTTTAGGAATTTGTGAGCCAACCAAACCAATCCAGGAAAAAGATGCTGTTTTTGTTAGTTAATTTTAGTTACTTGTTTCTACAAGCCTCAGCAAGGGAGTGTGTTAAAGAGAGCAACAGCCAAGATTCAAGAGTCAGTTCAGCCTCGACAGTGAAGACAGGACACTCTGAAATGACAAAGGAAGCTCTCACCCCATGACCAGGTATCTATGGCAAGACTCCAAACTGTCCCCAGTTCAGGAGCATGTGAAAGATACTGACATTTAATCAAACTAAGCAGAGGATGGAAATTCAGAAATAAATCCTAACTCACTGTTGCCACTGACTCACTGGTCAGTGGAATCCCCATTGTACAATTTTAACCATCTACCCAACTACCTAGAATACAATTACCTGTTTCGTCAATTCAAATACATATTTGATATAGTTTTATATTTCTATGAAAAGCAGCATTTTGTAAGTATCTACTCCTTAGGAGAAAAAAAAAAGGCCTCCAAACCTCCTAGTTCCTAAGGAATAGGGTCACCCAGCAATTAGCAGTCCAACAGAGATCTCTTGCCTAGTACCAAACCTCCTGTGCTGGATGAATGAAAATTTTTTCCAGCTAAGAAAGCCTGTGTTCTAGGTTCAGTCCTGAAAACATGTACATACAAGGAACATTATACATTGTACACACTGAACAGGTTATATTTATGTGTTTAAAAATTAGAAAAAGAGAAAGAGGCCAAGAATTTGAAGAGGTATATGGAAGGGTTTAAAAGGAGGAAAGAGAATGGAGTTCTTAATTACTCTAAATAATAAAAACCTGGGGTTAGATATAGAGGAAAATGTTGAGAGATCAGAGAGAAGAAGGAACAAGCCAAAGCCACCTCATTAGCTCCCCATCGAGAAAGAGAACAAGTTCCTGTTTCTTTCCGCTTATATCCTCTCTCTGTCCAGCCATCTCACTTCCTGTCTCTGCCCAGCCATTTCATTTCCTCTCTCCACCAAGCCATCTCACTTCCTGTCTGTCTGTACAGACCTCCAGACCTCTACAGTTAGCTAGTGGCATGCTCCATCCTTTGATTTTCAGACAGGCTTTATTTGTACAAGCAAGGTCTCACCACAGTTACACAGAAGATTTTACTGATTTGGGGTGGGGGGGTGGGGGTGGATTATGAGGTGTGGCATTGGTGAAGAAGTGTGGCCTTGATAGAGGAGGTATGTCACTGGGAATGGGCTTTGTGTTTCAAAGTCTTTTCTGCCTCCTTCTAGTGGGTCAGATATAAGCTTTCAGCTACTTCTCTCTCTATTTTACAAGCCTGTCTACCTACCACCATGCTCCCTGCCACAACGGTTGTTGTTATTTCAATAGGAATGGCCCCCACAAGCTTGTATATTTTAATTAATGTGCAGTTATATGGAGGGGTGCTACTGGACAGGGATTAGGAAGTGTGGCCTTTTTGGAGGAAGTGCATTTTAGAAACTCAAGCCAAGCCTAGTGTCTTTCTCTTCCTGTTGCCTGCAGATCTGGACACAGAACTCTCAGCTGCCTCTCCCCAATCATGTTTGCCTGTATGTTGTCATGTTTTCCACTGCGATGATAATGGACTAACCCTTTGGAACTGTAAGCCCCAGTTAAATGCTTTCTGTTTTAAGAGTTGCCATGATCATGGTGTCTCTTCCCATCAATAGAACACTGACTAGGACAATGGTTATAGACTAACTCTCTGAAACTATAAGTAACTCACCCATCCCAATTAAGTGCTTTCTTTTATAGGTTGCCTTCATAGCAATAGAAAAGTAACTAAGACAAAGACCTATGCTGGAGAAGTTAGTAAAACTCTCTGAGCCTTAATGTATCTACCTGTAAAATATTCATATACTTGCTCTTAGGATTTTTGTGAGGACTAAGTAAGGGAATATAGGGGACTTCTGGGTACAAAGCAGCTTTAGTTTGGTAGTTAGCAACAGCAACAGTGAAACAGCAATACACATGAGAATGGTCCTGTAACTGGAGCAACAGTAGGCAACACAGGGGAGAGGGGGCAGGCACAGTCAAAAGTGCTAAAGGGTCATTGGAATCAGCAGTCAGAAACTATCATCCTGTTGGAAAAGTCAAGTAAGGGGATTAGGATATAGAGGAGGCTATGTGAGTAGGTAGAATGATATGGGGAAAATAGAAACCTCCTCTTTGACTTATTAATAGAGCCATATGCATATTTCTTGCTTGGCATCTTTCTTTGTCTCCATTACCTAATGAGTAAAGACAAAATCTACACCAGAACATCCTTTAGGGAAGACAGAAAAGAAACATCAAAATGGCTATGTGACAAACTGTAAGGATTGTTCTTGCAGAACTAATTGGTAGACACAAGGGAGACAGGGGAGAGGACCAGAATGAGACAGTGGACACCATGTGAATGTTATCATCTTTAGGGGAGGGTAGTAGAATAGAGGCTCTCTCAAATTCAGGAGTTTTCTAGAGAAGAGGGTATTCCTGTGAATTACAACCTGTAAAACCCTCAAACATTAGCAGATCTGGTGAAAAGAAAATTTTCAAGAAGCTAAGATAAAAGAATACTAAAGATTTTCACCCAATAGAAGATTCAATTGAGACCTGATCAAAAATAAATAAATAAATGTAAAAAACCAAGGCAGAAAAATGAGATGAACTGTACCAAAAAGCCAGACAAAATCAATCTGGAATGGAAAAGGAGAGAGTTAAAGAGTCTAGAGTTTTGTGTTCTCAATTGGACCTCATGAATTGTGTTTGAGACAATCAAGGTTATTCTAGGTCTGATGCCCTGAGCAGCAGAGGCATTGTTAATTTCTGTAGAATACCTCCTAACAGAACAGTTCAAATCTTCAATACAGAAACTGGGAGTTAAAGACATACAAATTCATGAAGAATTTCATATTTAAAAAAAAGAAAAAGAGAGAAACAGCTGTGAAGGACAAAGGAAGCTGGAATTGAGAAGAGAATGAAATGTTTGTTAGGTGATTACCAAATGGTTATAATAACTCCAGGGAGCACTGTTTCCATTTTAGAGTCTACGGTAGCTGAAGCTTGCTCTCATAACATGTGCCTAATTCCTGGCTGGTCTTAGAGCCAGACACTGGCACATCTGACACTGAAACCTGGGCTTGTTCCCACAGCACTAGTGACAATAGAGCAGATCCCACCAGGCAACAGAAAACAGTAACAAAACTGTGCCACTCATAAAAGCAAATAGTATATGGAACCCGTGTCAAAATAATCTGGGAATGTGTTAGGAAGGGAAATGAGTCAGGGGTCATATAAACCAAGGCTATTCATGAAGGTTGGGGCTGGAGAAATGCTGAGCCCAGTGTTCCATGATCAAGTGATCTACATGTGTTCTGCCTGTGACTTCTCATATGACAAAGGACACTCTTTTCAATGCAACCAATTGAACAGTCAAAGAAACACACTCCATCTGCTGATTTTACCAGTCACACACAAATATTCTTGGCTTCTGGAATTTTGGTTATTGTCTTAATTAGGGTTACTATTGCTGTGTTGAAACACCATGACAGAAAACAACTTGAGGAAGAAATGGTTTATTTCACTCAAAGTTCTATATAACAGTTCATCATCAAATTCAGTAAGGGTAGAAACTCAAGCAGGGCAGGATCCTGGTGGCAGGAGCTGATGCAGTGGCCATGGAGGGTACTACTTACTGGCTTCTTTCTCATAGCTTGCTTTCTTATAGAATCCAAGAACACCAACCCAGGAGGCGAACCACCCACAATGGGCTGGGCCCTCCCCATCAATGACTAAGAAAATGCCCTAGAATTGGATCTTATGGAGGCATTTTCTCAATTGAGTCTCCCTCCTTTCAGTTAATTCTAGCTTGTAACAAGGTGACATAAAACTAGCCAGCACAGTTATAAAACTGAATATTTGGCAAGGAATTCTTACATTTTTATAGGAACTGGCTTTTATGTTGGGTAAATGCATATATAGTTTCATCAAAGAGAGCATAGCACTTGGCCACCAGGAAGCTGAAGCGTTCAGCCGTCAGTGATCTTGCCATGCTTTGGAAGCATTCTTGACGGATAACTATCACATGCCAGTCAATGCACAGGCTATTTCCAATAAAACAGATTGAATGTTTTTATTCTTATTTATTGGTGACAAATTGAAGCTGGAGGGAGTTGATAAACTTGACTTTTAATCCATTTGTCAACTCTATCAGCTCTTCATCACTTACTTTCCAGAATAGAGAAGAAGAACTCAGGGGAGAGATCTGGAAAAACTTTGCATCTCTGACTATGTTCTGGGTTTCTTGGTACTGTCCTGATTCATATGACCCAGGTTCCTGGGTTTGGCCAAGGTAGAAAGCATTAATCATCAAGATGGGTTAATTTTCCTTCCCTTCCTCTAAACTACCAAATGAATTCTAGTACCTGCTGTTGGGCTGATTGCCTCTGACTTACAGTGTAATAAATATGACTCTTGTTTCAAAGTAATTCTCAATATCAGTGACTTTTGTCATGGATGTTGGAGGGGAGAAGCCTTCCTAGGAAAAATGGGCCAAGATTACTTCCCCCACCCTCTGTACCTATGAAGTTATCCTGGTAACTCTATGTACAAAGTGGGGGAGTTAGGTTGGGGTCTCCAAGAAGTCTAAAGACAGATAAGCCAGGAATCTGGCCCAATGAGTAAGAAGTTTCTAAACAATCACCTGGACAGGCTACTCCTGTTGGCAGCCTCTTAAGCAGGCAAGTTGCCCAGTTCATGACTAGCCACAAAGTATGTTGCAATCAGCAAGGCCTGAAAATGACAAGCCCTGGGAGGTTCTGAATAACTGCACAGCCTATCTCATCCTACTGTTGAGATCTGCAGTTACAGCTCCTGGTGCAGGAGAGTGTCTTGTTCTGTGAAGTGTGTTGAACAGCTCAGTAGGCGGTATTATATAGAATGTTCTATTTTACAACCAATTCCCCCCAGAAAGGGCCAAACCATTTCCCATGGTGACTAATGTTACCCACCACATATCAATTCCCCCATGGTAGGCTAACCACTGTGGCCACACAGCTGTGTACAAGTCCTGTGGCTTCTACACCCTGCACCCAAACAGAGCCCAGTGGGGTACTCAGTTCATTCTGTGTTCTGCACATTTGGGGTCTAGGCTGTTGACCGGTGAATACAACCTTCACTTGGTCTCTTCTTCACTTACATAATTTACAACAGCACCAAATCCTCCCCCTCAGATCCTATAATTTTTAGGCCTTGCTGACTGGATCATTTTTAGAAGTCAGTTATGGATTGGCCCATGCATTCCAGCATCTTCAGTTAGACCAAGAATAGGTAAGAACTGAACTTCAACGATGGGAGCACCCATGAAAATGTCTGAGATCATTTTCTTCATACAAGTGAAATATAAGTGAGAGATTCTCTCCAAGACACAAATCATCTAACTTTGCTAAACAAGAATAAAGCAGGAGAAGATAGAAATTATGCTTAAAACAGTCAATGCTGAAGAAAATAGGAGCGCATCTTTTGATAGTATCTAAGTGTAAAACCCCAGCCAAAGATGACAGGAACTCAGGCCTTGTTGCTAAATATGATACTTGGCTTCTTAGCCTGTGACTTCAGTAAGCCATTGTGCCTGTCTGTCTAAACTAACAGGGTTCCCAAGTACCCCAGTGACTTCCATTCACTTTTGGTCACTTAAATTTGGTCTCTTTACCCCAGTTTATAAACACTAATACTGAAATCTACAGACAGTTAAAATATGGAAGAGGTCATTCTGAACTTTGGAAATTTTCAGAGAATTTCTTCTTTCAGAAATTTATTTTTGGCCAAATAAAACACTTTTTGATACTGTTAAATAGGTAGGGCATTTTGAGGAAAAACTCTAAATTACGTAAAGAATAAAACCTCAGTTAACGGTTCAATTGTGTGTGTGTGTGAATGCATGTACGTGTGTGTGTGTGTGTGTGTGTGTGTGTGTGTGTGCTGTGTGTGTGTGTGTGTGTGTGTGTGTGTGTGTGTGTGTGTGTGTGTATGCTGTGTGTGTGTGTGTGTGTGCTCGCATAAGGTTAGGGATTTGCTGGAGTCAGTTCTTCCACTACATAGGTTCCAAAGATCACACTCAGGTCATCAAGTTTGGCCAAAAGTGACTTTTCCCACTGCACCATCTGGCCTGCCAAAATTTATGTCTTAACAATTACAAAATTAGTAATTCTATATAAATGAACTTACATTCAAAAGCACCTGGTCTTTGACTATACAAGGTCTGGGGTTGTGTGGGGGGTTTTTGGTTTTGGTTTTTAGTTAGTATTTTTTGTTCTTTCTTGGTATAAATGGAAAATGGTTGGAGGAACACATAATGTGTTTTATCAAAGACGGCTGGCATAGCTGCAGCTGGGTTCACTGAAGCCTGGCTAATACAGCAGCAATGCGTGGTCTGTCCAGAAGTGCTGGCTGACAGAGGCAGGGACTGTGTCCATTCTCCCGGTGCAATATTACTAATGATGATAGGTTGAGCACTATCAGAAATTAGTGAAGCACCAAAACTCTGTTTCAAGGTATACACAGTCAATGAGGTTTTCCCCCAAAATTAATAGGGAATCCAGGCTTAATTACAGAAAAAAAATCAGAAACCATCAGATGAACATGAGACTCATACCAATAGACTCCCATGTCACTATATCTCAACCCTTCACCCACTTTTTAGCAATATTCCAAGAACTGTAGCTGGAGATGAAAAATTAGATAAGGTTATAGTCCAAAGGGATAAGGGCAAGTCAAGAGAAACAGGAAGCATCAAAAGAGACACAGATACAGAAGGACAGAGACTGCCCAGTGGTGGTGACACACACCTTTATTCCCAGCACTTGGGAGGCAGAGGCTGGCAGATCTCTTTGATTTTGAGGCCATCCTGGTCTACAGTGCTAGTTCCAGGACAGCCAGGGCTACATAAAGTCTTGAAAAACCAAAACAACAACAACAAAAAAGAAACAGGAGTCAGTCTGAAAGAGCTGCTAATGGCCAAGCCTCTTAGCAATTTAAGCAACAAAATAACAAAAATAACAAAATAAACTACGGCCTATGGTAGTATTAGTCAAAGTGCAATATAAACTTACATAAGTCCATACTAACATAAGTAAGTAAATACAGAACCAAATAGAGATCACTCTCCCTTATGAAGGAATTCTGAGTTATATATAACATATTACATCTATATACATACTATGTATGTATATAGATATAGATTCCATCTTAGGAATCTATCTCTTTCCTTTTCCTTGTTCAGGAATAAGTTAAAATTAGCGACTCACTTTCAAAGAACACAACATGGAACAGAAAATTCAATGCCTCTACAGTGGAGAAAATTGCCTGGCAAGTGCTACCCTCAAATGAATGACAAGGTTTACTATCAGTGACAATATATGACTTAAGTGTACTCTGTCATCTGGTATGACAAGAAGCACGTTCTAATTTTGTGGGTTTCCCCAAAAAACCCACAACCATTGTCTGTTCATGAGAAAATATCAGACAAACCCAGACTATGGGACATTGTACAGGATATTTAGTCAATCCTGATCAAGACTGTCACAAGGTCAGAATGAATAGATATTTATGAGATTGTCACAGGCTGCAGGAGATTGGAAGACAGGATAGCTAATACAATTTGGCCCAAGAAGGTACCAATGTGAAAACCTGGTGAAAGAAAAATATAGCCTGCATTTTAGTTGACAGCAACATACCTATGTTCATTTCTTTGTTTTTCTACTACTATATAGTAATACAAGATGTTGGCATTGGAGGACCTGGCATACAGCAACTTCCTGCACTATCTCTGCAACTTTTCTGTAAATCTAAACTTGTTCCAAAATTAAAAGTTTGTAAAAAAAAATCATTATATTCAAAAATAGACCATCTATACAAAATATTAAAAAAGATCAACCATACACTGGAAAGAAACTAGATGTAAAAGTATAACAACTTTTTAACAGTTTTCTGATAGGATTATTATTCTATAATTTTCTTCTCTCTCTCCCTCCCCCCACCCCTGTGTGTGTGTGCGTGTGCACCATGCAGAGGTCAGAGGTACTACATATGGAGGTCAGAGGATGGCTCTCAGTTGTCAGTTTTCTTTTACCACTCTGTTGAGGAGGGGTATCTCTTGTTTCTGCCACATTGTATAGTCCAAGTTAGCTGGCCACCAAGATTGCAGGAGATCCTCCAACTTTGACTCCCATCTCCTTGTGGGTGTGCTGGGATAACAGACACATCCCACCACATCTGACATTTTCTCATGGGATCAGGGAAATGATTTACAGTTGCCGGGCTTGCCCCTTAATGCACTGAGCCACCTCACCAGCCCCCATGCTTAATTCTTCTTAAGAGGTTTAAGGGGTTTGAGAAGGAGCACTGAAGGAGTACTCATGTGTTCATCTGTAAATGCTTACTGGATGTGTGTCACATGCTAAGAATTGTTCAAGGCTCTATGGATACACCGGAGAACAAGATACAGTTTTGTCTCCAAAAACCTTCAAATAGGGTTGGAAAAAGGCCCAGCAACACAAAATAAAACACAGAGTGATGTGCGCTGTGTAAGAAGTCATTTGAAGATCACAGGTCTTCACCTAAGAGACAAATCCATGTGTGACAGAGATAGTCCCATCAGGGAAGCATTCAGAAGTGTTCCAAGCTATCTCATGAAAGACATACTCAATGACTTTCTACCAGTGTCATGGACATTTGAGAAACAGGAGTCTAATCACATGAGCCCTCTGAATCACCTTCAGAACTTTCCATGACTCTTAGGATCAAGATAAGTTTCTTACATGCATAATAGCTAATTTTATGTCACTTTTCTATGCTATAACTCAAAGTTACTTAATCAAATACTAATATGGACCATGCTCCCTTCTGTTCCTGCTTAACACCTATTCATCTCTCAGCTCTGAGCTTGGCTATTGCTTCCTCAGGGAACCTTCTCAGGCTCCTGGCCCAAAATTACTTAGAATTACTTTTCAAGCTACCTCACAACTCTCCTGCACAGTCGGACAAGGTGCAGCCCAGCACTCTGGCATGGAAATCCCATGAAGGAAAGAACCACCTCTTGTTTGTCTCATTTGTTTCTAATTCTATTCTTTGGCATAGTGCTTGGAGCATAAAAGACTCTCAATGAGTATTTGTTTAATGAATGTCAGAAAGATGAGATAAGGGTAGAGAGCAGCTCTTCTGAACAGCCACAGCTTCTGAAGTTCTTGCCAGATAGAATTCAGTGACCCAGGCCTTTTGATGACTCATCAAGTTGAAACTCAAGGTTTAAAAAAGGGGAACCTGGGGAGGCAGTCAAAGCAAGTGGGCAGGGGGGGTGTGTGCTTACTGGAGACAGAAATGTCCCTGCAGATGGGCTGGAGGCGGTCAGTGTGGCTACAGCCTCATGTTGACATTGACTTCAAAAATACCACCTGTCTCTTACCCCAAACTGGGGTTTATGTAATAACATGTCCCACATTATTAGCAGCTGCCAAGTGCTGAAACTCCCTGAAGTACCTTTTCTGAGGTATTAAACACCGACGCTAGCCTATTAAAATGGGGGAAATGAAACAACAGTATATTCTTATCACATGTATTTATTTTTCCTGAGTTAATTTTCTACTTATTCTTTAAGAACCTCATACGTGCATACAGTACATTTCAATCATATTTATCTGTACTCCTCTGTCCAACTTCTCCAGATCTGCCCTCCATTTCCCCCTCCCAACTTTACATTCTCCCTTTTTTTAATAGCCCACCGACACCAACTAGTGCTGCCTGTCTATGCACATTCGTAGGGGCATCCACAAGCGCATGGACAACTTACCAGGGACCACTTCCCTGAAGAAAACTACCTCTCCCTATCTCAGCAACCATCAACTGCTGATAGGTTCTCAGTTAGGGGTGGGGTCTCACGGGCCCCTTCCCAGCCTTAATCTTCTATAGATCTTGTGCAGGCGACCACAGCTGCTGTGAATTCATGAGTCATATCCAGAAGGTGCTGGTCCTCTCCAATCCTCCCTGGCCTCTGGCTCTTACAATCATTCTACTCCTTTTTTCCAGGATGTTCCCTGAGCGTCACAGGGTGAGGGGCTATGGCATAAATGTCCTCCGTGTCACTGAACACTCTACACAAACTTATCCTCTATACTTTGACAGGTCGTTAACCATCATCTACTGAACACGGTTTTTCTCTGTTGAGGTCCAATAGCTGCACTGATCTGTGAAAATAGGGAAATATATTTAGAAGGTAGTTTGACACAATGTTCAATTAGTAAAATGATAGTAACATGCTCTCCTATAGACTCTGAGCTCCCCAGACATGATGTTTGGCCTTATTTACAATCTCACGTGTGTGTTCTTTTACAGAGTGGATCTCAAATCCAAACAAAAGCAGTTAGCTGTCCTGTAACTAGTTACTATTGCACTCATGGGCTCATCTTGCTAGATTAATCATTATTGTAACTTTAGAAGACTAATTGGATATCTCTATTGATGTATTCAAGGCAGAATGGCTAGAAGAGAGGCCATTTAGCACTTAAGAAATGTTTACAATCCTATGACAGTAAAATATGTAACATAGGGTCATCTACCATAGGGAGAGATGCAGAGAAGCAGAGACAACTTGTTTGCCCACTAGCAAGCAGAATCAGGGGAACTAGGGAAAGAAATCTCAAGAAAACCGTGAGAAATCTTGAGCAAGTGGTTGGGACAGTTTAGAGATACAACAGAAATAGGAAATGTGATTTGATTAGGAAAGGGGGAAATGCTCAAAAGGAATCTATCAGCATTGAGATAATACTATCCAAATGTTAACTAAAACTAGCCAGAGGGTGACTGGAGACCTTGGGTTATACTTTAGGAAGGAAAATGGACTTAGAAAGAAGATTGGAGCTCATCAGCCTAGGGGTATACCTGAAGCCATGAGTACATCCTGTGTGGTTCCTTCCATGCAGCGTTCTGCCATAACCTTTAGCCTTCATGGTGCTTTCAGGATGATTTTTTTTTAAATATACTAAATCTTTTTTTCCTGTACTGATCTGTATAGTTAATAGTATCATGACTCATCCATGTTATTGATAGTATGATCATTACAAATGAAACAGAAATTACAGCACTGTATGTTTTTATTTGGATTCTCACTATATTGTTGACTATTGATCCCATTCACTTCAAGTGACAAGGCTGTCCACAGAATTATAGAACCATTTTTAATGTTTTTAGAGACTACTTAGGTCCATGGTTCTCAACCTGTGGGTCACAACCCTTTTCGGGGAGGGTGGGGAGCATTGGGAGTGTGGAGGTATGTCAAACAACCCTTTCACAGGGGTCACCTAAGACCATTGGAAGACTTGGCTATTTACTCTACAATTTATAACAGTAGCAAAATTACATTTATTAAGGAGCAGTGAAATAATTTTGTGTTGGGGGTCACCACAACATAAAGAAACTGTATTAAAGAGTTGCAGCATTAGGAAGGCTGAGAACCACTGATCTGGTTGGACTACTATCCCTGCTATTGTTCATCTAGCCAATTTTCAAAACACTAAGAACTTTCGTAGGGCCAAAAAGAACCAAAGAATGTGCAGCTGGAGATATCATCTGTGCGTCTAATTTTGACCAAAATAACTCCCTGGAGTCTCTGGCTGTAGAAAGAAAAAGAGAGAAGGGGACAACAAGGAAGTTAGCAGTGGCTTAAGAGACAAAGGACACAATATGCCATCGCAGCTGGGGCCAGGGAGGCACAAGGTACACAGCTGTCCCTAACTATATCTAAAGTCAAGCTGGGGCCAGAGGCAGAGTGAAATACAATGACCTGGAAATGGGATGAGATAACGAAGCAAGGAAAGTACAGAAAGAAACTGGTAGATTCTTCCCTGAAAGTGACACCAAGTTGAAAAACAAGTGTGGAACTAACTGGGAATAGTTGCTCTAAGTAAATTCTGACTTACCAAGCACCATTCCATCTGTCTCAGAAAGAAATCTCCTGAAGTGTGATGGTCCAGAAGAGTGACAGGGGTTGCTGGCCAATGAGGGGAGTGACGTGTGACCCCACCCTGGCATGACCTGGCCTGACTTCCATCAGGTGCGAACCGAGATTATCATCAGGGCCATTTCCAGAAGGTAGTGAAGTTGGCTTCCCTTGGCCTATGTGAGGTTTCCCTTCCTCAACTGATTTCTTATACAGGAACATCTCTGGGCTCCCAGCCCTGCTCAAAGCCATTCTCCCAAGACATTTCATGTGCTGCTCTGGCTCCATCACTTTCCAGGTGTTAATGACTGTCAAATGTTTACTCTCACCACATCTGAGCTCAGATGTGCATGACAACTATATCACCTCTTGGGTGGTTTACACACCCAACTTACCTTGAATTGAACTCTAATTCTCTCCTGTGGACTCATGCCTCTAACATTGCCCATCAATGAATTTGCCTCCATTCTGCCTTGTATTCTCTTTTCTTCTGTGCCAAACAATGGCTGGCCAACCCTTAGGTACCAGTTTAAGCAATTCTTTCTTTGATGAATCTTTTAGCAACCCAGGATTGGTTAGCAACCATTTCACAGTGTACTCCAAGTATCCTGGATCTCCCCATAACCACCAAATTACATCTTACTGTTAATTCTTATTTACATATTTTCATCTTCCACTAGGCCTTGAACTCCATAATAGAAAACATGTCTGTTTTGTGGGTCAATGTATTTCTAAAACCCCAGCCTGGTAGTTGTATAGCGAATACATGACTAATAATAATAGGCTATAGATCTGTCTCAGCAGCAGAACTCATCAAATCTATATCAATAACATCTCCTTAGAGAATTAGAAAGACCCCTGAAGGTCCTTCATCTTAGAGCAGCCAGTCTCAACCTTCCTAATGTTGTGACACTTTAATACAGTTCTTCATGTGGTGATGACCCCAACCATAAAATTACTTCACTTAGGTCCTGGGCTAAGATTCTGGAAGCCTCAGCTTTCCGAGGGTCATACAGTGCAAAGCTCCTACTTCAAGCACAAAACAATCTCATCACTCCCAACAAGAAGCATCAACAATAAATTAATTTTGGCTGGAGACATGCACAGAGATTAACAGCACTTGCTGCTCTTACAGATGACCTGGGTTCAGTTCCCAGCACCCACACCACGGCTTGCAACTGTCTGTAACTCTAGTTCCAGGGAATCTAAGGCCCTCTTCTGGCCTCTAGGGACACCAAGAACCTGGTGCACATCCTGCATACAGGTAAGCACTCATACACATAAAAAATGAATCTTTAGGGAAATGGAATTAATGGATCTTTCTTTGATTTTTAAGTGTTCGGGGAAGCAGAATATAAAATTTTAAAGTTAAATCTTCATGAGATAGACCATATCAGACTCTTCCCTGAATCAGGATTTTCCAAACTCGAGAGTAAATGGGAGTCATCTGGAAGGCACATGGGAGCACAGCTGTCTAGACCTGACCCCAGGGTTTCTGACTCAGTCTGTCTGGGACAAGGCTGCAGAATTCACATTTCTAACAAGCTTCCAGGTGCTGCTACTAACGATGATGATCAAGGCATCACAACCATGGGAAACACTGCCCCGAACATCTGAGTCACCCTCTTACTCAAGCAAACACAAAGTATGCTGGGGTAGGGGCAGCTCTCCGAAGCCAGGAGAGGAAGGTCTCACCATTAAGCAAGAAATTCACATCCAGGACACTCGCACATGGATCAAAGAACCTCTGAGAAACAAGAAAGCAGAACACTGGAAGCCATCCCCTTGTGTAGAGGCTGAAGAATACCAGGGCAACTCTGATCAGTAGGCACATCCAACTGATACAGCTCCACATGAAAAGGACACCATGGGCCTCTCTCGGGGTACAAGTTCTAACCAGCATCTTCATTCTTTCACCAATAGTTCTTCCTTCTCCCTTTGGGCACTCGGCTCCTGCTCCCAACCCTTCGATTCCAGAGACTCCATCCTCTATAAAGGCCAAGAAGAGTCCCAAACTTATATCTGCTCAATACGCATGTGCCACACTCACTCCACAATGATTGGTGCAGAACTGACATGTGATGTAAGTTAACCCAATGAGAATGGGTCCTAGATGCTAGTCAGCCTGTTGAGACTAGAATCATTCCTTCTGGGGTTGCCAAGGCAAAGATATTAAATTCTGGGGGGGGGGCGGGGTTAGCTGCCAATGCCGTTCCAGGAAGAGTGTGTGTGTGTGTGTGTGTGTGTGTGTGTGTGTGAGAGAGAGAGAGAGAGAGAGAGAGAGAGAGAGAGAGAGAGAGAGAGAGACAGAGACAGAGACAGAGACATACTTGGAGAAACTGCCATGAGCTGAGAGACACTAATAGCAGGATCACCTGTCATCAGGAGGGTCTTTAAAGGTAGAATCCTAAACTTGAGATGTATTTGTCCCTTGCTTCTGAAAATCTTGACTGAAATAAGAGAGAAATCTGCTAGCCAGGAATGCATTGCTCTAGTCTAAAGTGAATAAGTAACCAACTGTTCTAGAAGTTTCTCTCCAGATGGATAAACCTTATAGGTGCACTGCAATTCCAGTAATTAAATATTTTTGTATGTCATTTGTTTATTTATTATAACACTTTGTGCTGTACCTCTCCTGATTGCTTGCCTTCTTTCCCTCTTGTGTGTGTTCCCTGAATGGAAGAACTGTCCTTTCTGTAATAGTTTCCCTGCAGGCCTGCACAGTAGCTAACTCATAAGTGACTATGTGCAAACAGCATATTCTTAAAATTACCAAAAAGTAGCCTCATTAGTGTTTACCCCAAAACAAGGGAGTTCTAAAAGAAAGCCCTGGTGCAGAGCACACAGGAACTAACACTATTCCAGTAGCCACTCTCAGAGTCAAGTAAACCACTCCACGCTAGAATGAGTCTTTCTAACCAGATCCTAACACCCACAAGAAGGTTTGCCATTTCTCTTTTCTTTGAGAAATCATTACGAGGCAGGGGATACCAGTGAATGACGGCTGAGCTGATGACTCCCACATAAGTCAGTTTCCTCTTCCCCAAATTAATTTCCAGAAACTCTGCCACATCATGCTGCAAGAACCCCCTTGTTCTAACTCAAAAAACAGTCCAGAGGGCTTGGGCACAGCCATCCTTTGACAGCTCCCAGGGATGAAGAGCTTCCTGCCAGAGCGCTCCCAAATCCTGAACTCATGGAAAACAATTGCTACTTGGGAAACAAAACCCTGAAAGGATTTTTAAGTTGTATCTAATGCCAGTTTGTCACTCAAATCTTGATCCTGTTGCCTCCTTAAGGGTCTACCAGACTCTTGAGGGACAGATGTGGCCACTGCATGTTCATCTAACAACTGGACCCAGAAAGTGCACCTTTCTGGTATCAGGAGACCTGCCCTGGAAGAGAAACAAAAGCAGCTGCCTTGCCAGTCCTTGTGAATGTTATAAGATTAGCAGCTTTCCCAGAGTCTGTCTCAAAGACTTTCTTTATGGTGGTTCATATGCTAGCTCACGGGATAGGCAGTGAAGTTCTCTAAAACAAAAACATAACCTCAAACTTCCAAGACAGCTGGTGGAAACTGTGAGTGTTTCAGAGGAGCTGACTTATCTAGCTGAGTCAAAACAAGTGTGAGTGCTCCAACCAGGCACAAGATCAGAAACAAAATTAGGTGTTTATTGAGTGATGTCCCTCTTGATTTTTTGTCCTCCTTTGCTGGGTATGAATCTCCTCCTTAGCTTTATCTTGACAAGGAATAAAGCCACAAATAACAGAAAATGGGTTTTCTGTGAAATTCATTATAAACTAAGTTTGTTTTCCTAAATAAAAAAAGTCATATATGTGATTCATGGGACATTTAGGAAAATGACAAATCATAAATAAATCATCTATAACCTCAGCACTGTTGCTTCTATGTTGTTCATTAAAACTGTACACACACACACACACACACACACACACACACACACACACACACACACACAAAGTCTATCATATTCAGATCTAGAGAAGTAGATAGCTAGGCAAACCTTTGCCTAGCTATCCATTAAAATCCAAAAAAATCCTATCCATTAAAATGCTGATTGATTTTGTTCCATTTTCTGCCTAGTACATTATTATAGCCATTTCCCCACGTGAATATATTCAACATTTTATGTCTACATAAAATTATACTATATGGCTGCTTGGTGGTGGCACACACCTTTAATCCCACCACTCGGGAGGCAGAGACAGGGGGATCTCTGTGAATTGGAGGCATCCTCATCTACAGAATGAGTTCCAGGACAGGCTCCAAAGCTACAGAGAAACTCAGTCTGGAAAAAACAAAAAGATTATACTATATGGATACCATAAAATATTTAGCCACTCCCAGTTGTAAGCATTACGGGCATTTCTAATTTTGTAGTATTATCAACAGCATTTGTTATGATTCTTTTGATAACTCTTTGCACATACTGGGAATTTTCTTTCACACATTTCTGGCTAGTTAGGCAGCAACTGAAGGAACATAGGTTTCCTAGTTTCATAGAAGTTGCTTTCCATCAAATTAATGGTTTCTTCAGGTCACAATACAGAAACATTAAAATATCTATTTTTAAATATATGACAAGAAATGAAGTCTGATAAAAACAAGTGAGTAGGAAAGACGAATAATCTTTTGGAGAAGATAAAATACAAAAATAAAGAAAAGTTATGCAGTGAGGTATTGAACTTGGAGGATTTGATGGTCAAAACTTTATCTTCCAGGAAATTCTTAAACTTAGATCATTTGTAGCAGGTTTTGTAATTATAGTGGGCTAGTTAAAATATTTCTATTCTCTCCTGTTTTCTAATTTTAAAAATGAAACAGTTCAAGAAGACTCTTAAAGACATTATAATCTTTCATTCTAGATTTACTGCCCCATCAGAAAACAATTGCTTCTGAACTGGCGCGAGGCATCCAGCTCCTCACTGTTGCCTGATGAATCATCCCCCTAAATAATTCTGGAATATAGATAATAGGGAAGCTTGCCTCCTGCCAAAAACTTAAGAAATGCTGGTGAAATTTAGGAAAATCATTATCACGGGGGTCTACAGTGGCTTTAGAGAGCGTCTCTTAGTAGTTGCTGCACTTCGTGACCTCTGGAAAAAAGTGTAAGCAACCCCATGCATACACACAGCCCTGCCAGTTTCCCTTACAGTCTCCTCTCTTCATCACCACTGAGTGAATTGGAAACAGTTGGGCAAGCTCTACTAATCGACAGCTGCTTGCAATTAGACGAAGCATTTAAAACCATTCTTTAACTGCTTTCCCAACGGCCCCAGCCCTTCTGCATGAGCAATACACCGTGACAATTTGCCAGAATGTTTAACTTATCTCCATCTCTAGCGGTTTCTATACCTTCCTTATTTTCTCCAATCTTCCCACACAGTGTCTGACTCTTCCAGTTCCTCTTGTTAAATTAGAGGAATACAAAAAAAGGGATTAGTTAAAACCAGGTTGAGCTGCTTTGGGCTAAGATGGAAAATTCTACCCAGGCGATTATTAGAGGCAGAGATATCTTGATGTTTCTCAAAGAGATGTCGGGGGAATGCCCTATTCTTTTCTTTCTTCTTCAGTTTTTAAACAACAAATTGGAAGGTTCATAATAATTTTCTCTTTTAGAATGATAAAGCAAAGCAAGAGGTACTGGGTTTTGTCAGCTATTTCCAGTTTCCTTAACTTAAAAGCAGTCACTTTAGAAAGCGAGGAAATGGCTGGAGCAGTCGTCGGTGTTTCCTTCACCAGTGAAGAAACTGAGAGTCAAGAATATAGTTACAATTCCAAAGGCCAGGCAAACAGTAGATGAACATGAACTGAACCCACCTCTCCTGGTTCTCAGTCCAGATCACTTCCTGGATGCCAGTTTGCTTCTCTAGAGGAAAACAAAACAAAACTTCCTCTCCAGACAGCTGCACATAAGCCAATGGATGGAAGGCATTTCTCTCCGGCCTTTCCTTCCTGTGGAGAAGCTAGCACACCCTCAGCCCTTCCCATCATGAGACTCAGGGTAAAACTGGTCAAAAAGGTGGAAAGTTACTTCTCCTTTGCTGTTGGTTTTCCCATAGTCTCATCTCACTTACAGAAGATGCTCCACGCACACGTCCATCTCTGCTAGACTTCTCTGTTTCACCCTGAGGTACTAATCACTCATGTGGTCTCTTTGTTGCACAAGGGGCAGACGGGAAGGAGAGAAGGAAAACAGTGAGAGTGAGAAAAAAGTGAGGTGGATGGAAGAAAGCGATAATGCCTTCTCCAAACTGAAGCAGGAGGATCTGAGACACACACACACACACACACACACACACACACACACACACACACACACACAGACACGCACACACACAGGCTAATGCACACACATGTGCATGCACACATGCACACATACACACACACACACACACACATGTGTACACACACATACACATTCCAGCTCTCCCACCCACACAGCAGGTCTGTTCCCCAGCTTGCTACTACTTCCTGAAGCAAACTCCTGCTTCCTCCTAACTAAATGGCTCTCTTCATAAAATTGGGAGTATATGTAGTTATTTTATATGGAAATAAAAGGGAGGAAGACCATGGAGAAGAGAGGAAGGCTGCATGAACGAAGAACAATTGCATATGCATGATAGTGTCATAATGAAAAATAAAATAAATATTTTCAAATAAAATTCCCACCAATGATCCTCTTATTCATCTAATCTGGAATTCCCCTCTCCTCCTTTCCCTAAATCCTACTGATTCTTCAATACTCACGTCTTTTTTATGTGTTTGTTTTCTTCTGGACAGGGTCTCTCTATATAGCTCTGACTGTCCTGGAACTCATAATGTAGATAAGACTGGCCTCGAACTCACAGAGATTTGCCTACCTCTGTTTCCCAAGTTCAGGAATTAAAGGTGTTGCAGCTACTCTGAGCTAATAGGCACTTGTGGGGGTTTCAGCTATGACATTCATCTTCCCGCCACTACATCCCTACATCTTCTCCATGTCCCACCTACAGCTTTTGTTACTTTTCTGCTTTTAATATATCATGCATGATATCCTTTTTCTTATTGCTGGAGTTAATCTTTCATATGTACAATAGCCCTGTCACATCCAGAAAGCACCATTCTGCCGTGGTCCTCCTCTATCTCTGGCTCTTACAATCTTTCTATGCCCTTTTCCATGATAATCACTGAGCCTTGATGGGAGGAGCTCTGTTTAGTGTTGACACTCCACAATACCCCGTTATGCAGGAATTCATAGTGGCTGCGAGTACATGCACAAAACCTGCACAAGGTCAAGCTAGCTAAAGTCCCAACATGGATGGGGAAGTGGCTCATGAAGTCTTACCCCTAGCTGAAGAGCTATTGACAGTCAGTGGCTGCTGGAAGAGTGAGGGTATCCGTTTTCTTCAGGAATGTGGGTCCTGATAGATTGCCCATGCTTCCATGGATGGCACTGTAGACCTACACACACACTGGGAGAAATAAATGGACTTGATGGACTTAATTTGATAAATATCTCAAACAATAAAATAAAACAGGAAAAATCATCTTCTGGGGAAGAACCCATATCTGAATCATTTTCATATTTTTCTTGACATTCAATATATAATTTCAAATAATGTTTCCTTAGTAAAGTAGGTTTTCAAGGAGGAATATAGCTGTTTTGTTTATAATTCAGTGGAGAAATATGTAAAATGTGGGTAGCATTTAAATGGGTGACTAAGAAAGGTAACCATGTGGTCAGAATGCCCATGACAGAAAAGTACATAGCACATTCAGGGAACACTACTATTGATGTCATAGGTTTAGATGGCAGAGAGCCATAAGTAACCTGGACTTTGTCACTGGGAAGGGAGAACCATACTGCCATGATGGACTGAAAGCGGTGATGTTATGGAGATTCTTGCTGGTTTTTTCTTTTGTACATGTATATCATGGGATGGTTATGTAGCCCGGTGGTTAAGAGCCAGGTACTGCTCTTGCAGAGGAACCAAATTATGTTCCCAGCACACATATCAGATGGCTCATCTGTAACTGCAGCTCAAGGGGATTCTCTGGCCTCTGAGGCACCTGCACTCATGTGCACATTTGTACACACACGATTTTAAAATAAAACACTAAATCTCTGGGGCTGGGGAGATAGCTCAGCAGTTAACAGACTGAACTTTCAGCTGTGCATACACCAAAACTGGAATGATACAGAAATCAGCATGGCCTCTACACATAAATTCAGAAAGTGTTCCATATTTTTTTACAACACAACTCCTGCTCTTAAGGCTCAGAAATGGAGGAACAGACATGCTAACATGAAAAGGGGGAAGGCTCATGAACCTCAACCAAAAGCAAAAACTACAGGTGACTAAGGAATGCTGAGAGCAGAAGAAACGGGCTTCCCCAGGGAAGGGCCCCATAATTGGTTATCCAATATCAAATAGTTACCCCTCAAATCAAATCAGACACATACAAGTAACACTAACCAGACTGATGAGTGTGTGTGTGTGTGTGTGTCTGTGTGTGTATAACAACAAAGAAAGAGACACCATAATTTTAAGAGGGAGCACAGAGAGCTCATAGGAATGACTGGAGGAAGGAAAGGGACAGGGTAATTATGTGATTATATTTTAAAAATAAATTATGCACATAGAATCCCTGTCTGGGAAAAAGAAAAAATAAATAAATAAAATTTTCAAACAATAGGTCTTGGGGGAAAAAAAGATGATGTACTGTTATTACAGAGGTATGAGTTCAATTCTAAAGACCCACATTTGGGGAAGGGGTCTTATAACCACCTTTCAACTCTGTGAAAGCCTCTGGTCTCCTAGGACACCTGCACTCATGTGCATATATGACACACAGACACCCACACAACCCAAAACTAAAACTAAAACTAAACTTTCTTAATGTGCATCATCATATTGAGGGTGTGGTTTGCCGGTAGAGTGCTTGCTTAGTCTGCAAATGTCCGGAGTTCAAGTCCAAGCTCTGCAATAACAAAATGTCTATATCTTTGATGGAAAGATATAAGAGACTACAGTGATGAAAAGACAGCATTCAGCTTTCTTCTGCAGGTAACACTCTAAGAAGCTTCTTTTTGTAATCTGGAGTTCTGTATGGTCCAACCCAAAGTGAATGTACTGGGAGCTTGGACCCAGATCGTGGCATTAGGACGTTGGTATTAGTAGGAAATGATGGGAACTTGATAGGACTGAGAAGCATCTAGGTCCTTGTTCCCAGGAAGGAATCCCTAAGGAATGAAGGCCTGCCCTGGATGTGAGTGACACCATCCAACAAGCTGTGACCTCTGTTGGAATAAAGGAGGAGACAGCAGTAGATGTGGGACATTCTCTCTCCCAGGCCCCAATCCTCCTTAACAAGGGAGGGCTCTACCATGCATTACCTTCACTGCCTTCTGTCACACACTGGAACCTCTGGAAACATGAACTCAACACAATCGTTTAATGGGCCCCAGTCCTCCCTCTGTCTTGCTTCCTACTCACCATTAGATTAGCAGTTGCCTCTTCCGTGTGCTTCCACCAAGCCACAATCCCAAAATCAACAGAGGCAAATGAATGACTGCAAACTCTTAAACCATGAAACAAAATAAATATTTAATTAATTTATTTTAGGTATTTTGTCACAGCAACATAAAGCTAGCCAGCACATCTTCCAGCTGCTGCTCTGTGAATTCATCACCATATAGAGGGTACATGCTCCCAGTTGCCTCCATCAAAGACATCAACAGTAGCACTAGCCCATTCCCATGTAACCCAGAATTCTTCCAACTTGCACTCAATGCCTTCTATCAACTTACCTACATCTTGACTAGAATTGGATTTAAATCTAAAGCTGCCTATGTAGCCTCTTTCTTTTCTTTGATCTGACCTTCAATGAAGTATAAAGACTTGATGGGGAATGTACTGTGTATGTTTATCTTATTGATTGTTAAATAAAATACTGTTTGGCCAATGAGACAGCAAGTTAGACAGGACTAGGAGTCAAAGAGGATTCTAGGAAATGTAATAGAGAAGTGGTGATCCAGTCAGGAAGTGACATAGCAAGGAGACTCATATTTAAAGAAAGAGAAACAGGAAGTGTCTCTCTTTTCCCCTCTGCTCCTGCTCCAGCGCCACAATGTGATCCACGGGCAAGGAGAGATGCCAATAAGGCGTCCGATAAGATAAGTCTTATAAAATATATAGGTTTATGATAGTTAAGACTGAACTAACAGATGAGAATCCTAGTCATTGCCCAAGCAGCTTTGAACCTAATACAAGTTTCTGTGTATTCATTTGGGCCTAACTCGGGAGGGCGGCTGGTGTAAAGCTCACATGGCGGTGGGGCTCAGGCGGCTTTTGGAGGAAAGATTTATCGTAACAAAGACTTTCTTAACTACTCCTGCTTCTCATCTTTATCCTTCACAGGGATTTCCCCTTCCCCAATAAATTCTTGCACTTCTCATCATGTCATGGCATCAGCTCCTCTGAGGTTGAACCCAACTCAGAGAGAAAGAGTAGATCAGCAAGAGGAAAGAGGAAGACGGGCATACCTGACTAAAATGCACAGATTCTTTTCCTCAAAAAAAAAAAAAAAATTAAAACTACTCCCTAAGGCACTGAGAGTGAGGACTCATACAGACATTTGTTCACCCAGACTCACGGTAGCATACTTCATAGAAATAACACAAGTGCCCACCATCAGATGAACATTTACACAACAGAATATGGCATGTGCTCACATACACATACATGTATAAGATAAGATACTATTTATTCAGTCTTTTAAAAGAAAATAATTGTGGGACTAAGGGACCATCTCAGTGGTAGAATGTTTGCTTGGCCTGGGTGGCCAGCTGTAGTGGCACGTATCCTTTATCCAGCCACAGAGACTTCAATGAGTTCAAGATCAGCCTTGTCTACATAGTGAGTTCCAGGAAAGTCAGGGCTACAAAGTCACAGAGAGATTCTGTCTCAAAAGTTAAAAAAAGGAAAGAAAGGAGAAAGATAAAGAAGAAAGAAAATGACATTCTGACATGGATATGGATGAAATTTGAAAACATGCTAAATAAGTCTCCCACAAAATGACAGATACTGAATGATGACTCCATTCAATATGCTGAGAAAGGAGAAAGGTCACAAGGCCCCACCCCCAGATGAGGAACTACAGGTAACCAATGGCTGCTGAGAACAGAAGAATCAGTCTACTCCAAGGAGGAACCTTCTGATAGGCTATCCAATCCCAAGGGATCATCTCTAACACATGTACAGAAGAGCAATGCAAACTGAACTTAGTAAGGTTTACATATATGTGTGTATATGTATGTTTGTATGTGCATATATACATAATATATGTACATACAGAGAGAGCAACAACAATTTAGGAAGAGGTCATGAACTTGAGAGTAAGAAGCAGGAGACATAAGAGGAGTTGAATGTAGGTGAGAGGGGGGTAAAATTATGCAAATACGGTACTCATTATGAAATTCTCAAAAGAAAACAAATCAACTGAATTTTTAAAAAGACAGATGCTACTTGATTCCACTTATGTAGGGTGACCATCAAAGACTTAAAGGGACAGATGCAGAATGGTGAATCCAGGGCCTGTGGGGGATGGGTGACAACAGGACATTTTTTTACATTTTTATTTTATTTTATTAGTTCAAATTAGGAACAAGCTTGCTTCAGATGTCAATCCCTTCTCCCTCTCCCTCCCCTCCCCCCAACATCCCACCTGCCCCTAGCCATCCCCCCTCCACTCCCCAGGCAGGGTAGGGCCCTCAAAAGGGGCTCCCCAAAGTCTACCACATCATCCTGGGCCAGGCCTAGGCCCTTCCCCATGTGAACAGGACATTTTTTAGGTGGTACATAGTGTCAGTTTTGCAAGCAAAGAAATGTACTGAGATTGTGAATTTACTTAATGTTAGAGAATTATGATTAAGAATAGATAGGATGGTAAGTTTTGTTTTACATATATTTTGTCAAAGTCTAAGCATATAACTGAAAAATATATATGTTTATACATATATACATATATGTCAGTATTAAATATACAAAGACTCAAGTTCAATATAGTTAGTAAAACTTGAAAAAAAATACTCATTTAAAGAGCCACTCTGCAGGCAAAAATACAGATCTCCTACCAAGGTGCCTTTCTTCATGGATATAACTCCAGCCAAGGTCAGATAACAGCAGACAGTCTTCCAAAAAATGTGAGCTAGCTAGCCAGCCAGAGCACTTTCACCATTTCATAAAGCTGCCAGAGAAGTTGGGGCTACAAAATACAAGCAGATGTCAATACTTTCTCCTTCCACTTTCTCAACACTGCTGATCACGCCAAGTTTCATTTCACTTATTGGGCCACTTTCCAAGTAGGGGGAGGAGGGTTGAGAGAGGCTGAAGAAAGAATTAGGATCCGAGTTTCATATCTGCAAAAAGTAAACTGATGTTGCTTCCTGCTGGGTTTCAAAACCAAAGCTTCCCTAAATTGGCCAAGACTTTTGATGAGGGCTACATAAACCCAGGGGTCAGCAGACGTTTTCTGCAAAGGGACAGATAGCTAATATTGTAGCCTTTAAAGGGACACAGCCCCTTACCTTCAGAGGTAAGGTGCAACTCCTTACCTTTGCTATGTATGACAGCCCAAAAACAGTCATCAGCAATACATGGTGAATGTGTATGACTCTGTCTCAATAAAACTTTATTTATAGGACCATAGTCAGTCAAATGTTGCCACCTCCTGATGCAGAGCACTAAAAACTCTCCTTTCTGGTTCGGACATGGATGCCTGCTTGGGTTTGCAGAAAACATGCTGACCCTACTGTGATAGATGATTCTGATAAGCTGCCTGTGCCTCAGATTCTCCAGTAACAATGTAGGAATATTGAAGTCACTCAACTAACTTAAAACTATTAAGGTGTTTGACACATGTGGTACAAGGCTTTAATCCTAGCACTCAGGTGAATCTTTGTGAGTTTGAAACCAGCCTGGTCTTCATAGGAAATTGTAGGATACCCAAGGATCCACAGTGAGACCCTGTCTCAAACAACTGCTAATATTTAAGTCGAAATACACACTTGTGGTCCCAGCTCTGGGAAGATGGAGAAGCTCACTGGAGCTTGCTAGTCAGCAATCTAAACAAACTGGTAAGCTCTAGATTCAATGAGAGACTTTCAAAACATGAGACAGAAAGACTCTAGGCCTACACAAAGCTCAAACACCAGTTTCCTTCCTGCTTTGTTGCACATGACCATCCCACAGACCTTCTTCAGTAAGCCAGGAATGATAGTACCCAGGCCATCGAATTTAAATTTCTTCTGCTTTGACCTAAGAATTCTTCAAGTAAGAAAATGAAGCTGCTTCTTCAGAGACAAATCATTTTAAAATATCCCTCAAGAATTTTTGTCATTACTAGGCCAGATTTTTTGTTTTGTTTTGTTTTGTTTTTTGTTTTTCGAGACAGGGTTTCTCTGTGGAGCTTTGGAGCCTATCCTAGCACTCGCTCTGGAGACCAGGCTGGCCTCGAGCTCAGAGAGATCTGCCTGCCTCTGCCTCCTGAGTACTGGGATTAAAGGCGTGTGCCACCAATGCCCGGCTAAGGCCAGATTCTTAACTCAGACATTTCTGGGGAATTATTTGCCATAGGATATCACAAATTGGCCATATGGCCCTTTGGCCCTAAACCCACTGTCTTAGTTGGGGTTTCTATTGCTGTGAAGAGACACCATGACCATGGCAACTCTTATAAAAGAAAACGTTTAATTGGCGGCTTACAGTTTCAGAGATTTGCTCCATTATCACCATACTGTGACTTGGTGGTGTTCAGGTAAACGAGGTACTGGAGAAGTAGCCAGCATGCCTTACATCTTTCAGGCAACAGGAAGTGGTCTGAGACACTGGGCAGTATCTTGAACATAAGAGACCTCAAAGCCCACCCCACAGTGACACACTTCCTTCAACAAGGTCATACCTACTCCAACAAAGCCACACCTCCTAATAGTGCCACTCCCTTTGGGGGGCCATTTTCTTTCAAACCATCAGAACCATTAAGTTTTATAAGTTCACTGGGATTATCCTAGGAAAAAAAGATACTAATTTGATATGACTTCAACATAGGGCTCAATGAGTTCACTGAGCAAAAGTTCTGTTAAGAAGTTACCAAAGTCACCTTTTGTGCCCAGCAAATGTCTCTAATAGTAACCCAGGACTCACAGAGCTGAGTTAGGAACCTTCAGCTCAGTTGAATATTCCCAACAAAGAGAAATGGTTGAAGCAAATAAGCCACTTGAATAATCAAAAGTAAACAGTACTGTATTTCTCAGGCTCAAGTATGGCTATGTAATAGCTAATAAAATATAAAAATAAAAACACTATCTTTATAATATCTTTTTCCCCAAATTACAGCTATAACTGTAATATGATTCCCCACAAAATTCCATCAACTGTTTATTTAGATTTGTTTGTTTGGGTTTTTGTTTGTTTTGTTTTGCTGTCCTGGAGTTTAAAATGTTGATTATAAATTATTGGCTCTTCTAGGTCAGGGAAGCTCATCTTCCCTCCCGCTCCACTTCGGTATTAGAAAGGGAGAAGGTTGGATAGAGACCTGGCAACCATTTTAGTGCAGGACGAGACTCACAAATGAATACCACAGGTTGGGATAGTGGATCCCACAGGAAGAAAGTGCTTAAAGCATGGATGGTGTTAAAGCACCTCAAATTCCTACCTTCGACATTCATTTCTCTGAGAAAACAAACTCTTAAACACAGTAAGGCTTGGAGGAGAGCAATACATGATATAGCATGTGCTTACCATGTATGAAGTCTTGGGTTCAATCATCAACCCTCCCCAAAATAATACATAATAAATAAAAACAAATAACATTAAAGTCTCACTTCATTGTTAGCAGGTTTTGAAGCTAATCCCACTTAGAAAAGCATACCATTAGCTAAAGGGACATGATGTCATCATGACGAAGGGAGCACATTACTTGTGATTCTAAAATGCACCCAAAAAATGGTAAGATTGGTAAATAAATATAGCAAAATGCTAATTCTATAATAGAGATGATGAGTACAAGGCTATCTATGGTTCAGTCCTTTGACTTCTCATAATAATATACCAAAAAGAAACTATTATTTAAGTCATCAACACATGTAGACATAAGTTTCTGTCCCACCTGGTCCCATAGTCATTTAGTCCCAAATAATCACACAGGGGCTTATATTAATTATAAATGGCTCAGGCTTCTTATTGGGTAGCTCTCTTTTAATTATAATCCCATTTCTACTAATCTATGTATTTCCATGTGGTCTTGGCTTACCAGAGAATGCCCATGAGTCCTCATCTTTCCAGTAGCTACATGGCATCTCACTGGTGACTCACTCTTTGTGTTCCTCTTCCCAGCATCCTCCAAAGTCTGGTAGCCTCACCTATTCTTCTTGCCTGGCTACATTTTGCCTGTCCATTGACCAAAACAGCTTTATTCATCAACCAATAAGAGAGAAGGCCATCTCCCATCAAACACAACTTTTTAAATCTATTTTTTGAGATGTGGTCTTATGTAGCCCAGGCTGACTTTAAACTTGCTGTTTAGCCATGAATAGCCTCAAACTCCACATTTTCCTGTCTCTACTTTCAAGTGCAGGAGTTTTATGTCTGGCCCTTCAATACTACTTACCATGCTTACAAACAAACTCTTCCAAGGAATGAGAATTTTTGTAGCTTCTTTTCCTTACGAAAAGGGTCACTTCTCTTCCTATTCTATAAACACTATTGAGGGCTCCAAGCCTTGAAAAATAGAACTCAAAGTACTGCCAATGGGACAAGCTGTATAAAAGTAAAATTTTTAAAGGCTGTGTAAACAGAAACACATCTGGAAAGATTTTTTTATCAGTACAGTTAAAGCTAGAATAGAATTTCCTGATATAGATATTCTGTTTGACTCTGCAAACCCCACTGGGTAGAAGAGCAAGGTGTCTTGGTCATTAAAAGTAACTTTCATCTATAAAAAAAAAAAAGGCAGATTAACTGAGCTCAGCACCAGAGACATCATTTTCCTCCCGCCAAGACTCCTTCCCCATCAGTACTGGGTTTTTCTAGGTCCGTAACCTTTCAATTGCTGCCCAGATCATCAAGCATGTGTGTTGAGACAGTCACACTGTTGATGTTGGGTCTTTTCTTGGGGATCTGTACCTAAGAAAAGCAAAATTGGGAAATGACAACTGAAGAGTTGCAGGCAGGAGTTCAAGGAGCCTTGACAGCAGATGGCGAATGCTCAGAGTCTTTTCTAGTCTCAAAGATGCAGCAAGATAGGAACTAAGGCTTCCAAAATCTGATTTTTTATACTATGTCTGTGGGACAAATATAAACTAGTTGGGGCTAAAACACTTTCAGACAGTGGAGCTACTTTAATTCCTGAGAATGTAACTTAGGGTTAGATCAACCCTGATGTATGTATTACTAAGCTGAAGCACTGTGGGAATGAACTGACGAAATGAAGAACATGGTCCATGTTATAATCCTGCAGCACCACTTGTGACTTGCTTAAAAAGCTCTGTTTCTGCACTCAGGAGACAGAGGCAGGAGGATCTCTGCGAGTTCAAGGCCAGCCTGGTCTATACAGCAATTTCCAGAAAAGACTCCAAAGCTAGAGAGAAACTCTGTTTCAAAAAACCAAAAGAAAAAAAAAAAAAGTCCTGCTTCTAAGTCAACATTTTCCAAATTTGATCTCATCTAAGAAAGAATGTTTTCCACCAATGACAGTTTATGCTGGAGAGGATGTGGAGAAAGGGGAACACTCCTCCACTGCCAATGGGAGTGCCATCTTGTACAGCCACTTTGGAAATCAGTATGGCGACTCCTCAAGAAAACGGGAATCAGTCTACCACAAGATCCAGCAATTCCACTCTTAGACATATACCCAAAAGATGCACATTCATACAACAAGGACATCTGCTCAATGATGTTCATAGCAGCACTATTTGTAATAGCCAGAAACTGGAAGCAGCCTAGATGCCCCTCAACTGAAGAATGGATAGAGCAAATGTGGCACATTTACACAATGGAGTACTACTCACAGGAAAACAAAACAAAACAAAACAAAACAAAACAAAACAATGGAATCTTGAAATTTGCAGGCAAATGGATGGAACTAGAAGTTCCATCTGAGTGAGGTAACCCAATCACAAAAAGACAAACATGGTATGTACTCACTCATATGTGGATTTTAGACATAGAGTAAAGGATTACCAGCCTACAATCCACACTGCCAGAGAAGCTAGTAAACAAGGAGGACCCTAAAAGAGACATACATGGTCCCCTGGAGAAGAGGAAAGGGTCAAGATCTCCTGAGCAAATTGGGTGCACGGGAGGAGGGGGGAGGAAGCTGGGAGAATGAGAAGGGAAGAAGAGGAGGGGTGAGGAAGACATGATGGGACAGGGAGGTTGAATTGGGGGAAGAACAGAAGAGAGCAAGATAAGAGATAATATAATAGAGGGAGACATTATAAGTTTAAAGAGAAATCAAGCACTAGGGAAATGTCTGGAGATCTACTAAGATGACACCAGCTAACAATCTAAGAGGAAAGGCTACCTTAAATGCCCTCTCCTGATAATGAGATTGATGACTGACTTATATGCCACCCGATAGCCGTCATCCAGCAGCTGGTGGAAGTAGAAGCAGACACCCACAACTAATCACTGAACCGAACTGGAATCCAGTTGCAGAGAAGGACAAGTGATGAGCAAAGGGGTCCAGACCAGGCTGGTGAAACCCACAGAAACAGCCGACCTGAACATAGAAGAGCTATTGGTCCCCAGACTGATACCTGGGATACCAGCATGGGACTGATCCAGACCCCAGGAATGTGGGTTTCAGTGAGAAAACCTCGGAAATCTACAGGACCTCCTGTAGTAGTT
Source organism: Cricetulus griseus (assembly GCF_003668045.3). NCBI lineage: Eukaryota > Metazoa > Chordata > Mammalia > Rodentia > Cricetidae > Cricetulus > Cricetulus griseus. The sequence goes on along the minus strand of NC_048595.1, from coordinate 266,848,003 downwards.
CAGTACTTATTCCTAGCATAGGTGTAGACTTTGGGAGCCCATTCCACATAGAGGGATACTCCCTGAGTCAAGACACACTGGCGTGGGCCTAGGCCCTATCCCAAAGGATAGAATAGACTCTGATGACACCCTATGGAAGGCCTCACCCTCTCTGGGGAGCAGAAAGGATTTGTGATAGGTAGGGTTTTAGTTGGGGGAGTGGTAGGAGAGGAGGGGAGGGAGAGGGAACTGGGATTGACATGTAAAACAATCTTGTTTCTAATTCAAATTTTAAAAAAAAAAAAGATTGTTTTCAACAAAAGTCTAGGGGAAAGCCTCATCTGTATTTAAATTATTCAAGGAAAACAATTTACATATATATTTTTGTAGGAAATGGCCCACTGTGTATAGATATTCATAGCTCATCATTCTGAAAGAGAAATTAAAAAATGAAGTACAGAAATTATCAATATTAAGCAAAATGTTAAGCTCTTTTACCTATCTTGTTAACCCTGCACTTCACAAGGTCCCAAAGAACAAAAGATGTTATTATGCCCACTTCATAGATGAAGAAACAGAAATTTAGAAATGTTTGATCAATTTCACCTGTGCAAGTTTTACAGCCAATGTCCAGACCAACATCTGCTTGATGCAAAGTCAGGTCATTATTACTGTGATCTTTGTAATCCAAGGAGCATGAAGAACTGTCAGAAATGAGGGCGATGGAGAGAGGATTAACAGAAATATGCGGAGGAGAGGGTGGGTATAAGTGCTTCGTATCACACCTGCACAGCATCCACTGTGTACTTTTTACATCACATCTGGACAGCCTCTCTTGTATCTGTTGTGCTTTTTTTCTTCATTTCTTTGCTGTTTTATTTCTTATAAAAGTTTTTAAGGCAAATATTTATATCTTCACAAAATTAATTAATTCTAAATTGTGTCTCCTCTACACTTTTTCTGAACTTCTTTTTCAAAAATACTTTTGAACAGGGATTTTGTTCCCAATCCTGGTAATTTAAGCATCATATCTCTGTTACAGAATAAATTAGCTTTTTACTTTTATTGATTATGAGAAAAATTATGTAACTACTAACACATAGTAAGATAATAAAACACTGAGCTAAAAGTCTCAGGACAGGCTCCAAAGCTACACAGAGACACCTTGTCTCGAAAAACGAAAAACAAAAAAGGAAATGAAGAAACAAAAAAGCATATAGACCTGAAAACAGCAGAGAATGCTGATGTTCCAGACTTTATCATTACCACTGACACTGAGGATCCAGGGTGAAAAGCAAATAAGAGAAAGAATGTCCCAAAGAACCAGCATTGTGGTAATTCCCTAGTCACCTCAACTATTGCCTTTTGATTTTGTACATTATCTGAAAATATTGAAATTATGTCTATCTTTGAATACCAACCTCATTACTCTACCTGTAATGTTATGGACACGCAATAAAAAAAAGAAAGAAAAAATTAGATAGACTAATGATTTGACAGACTACAAAATGACTAAGAGGCAATGACAATTTTCTGTGTATACTATACAAAGGGACTGCCATCTATCTGAAAAATGTCAAATGTCTGTATGCAATCTATGTGCTTCTAGAAATCTTCAATATCTTCAAAATTCTATAACCAATCTACATCTCAGCAACCACAATGAAGCCCGCAGCCATCTATAACTCTAATAGAAGATGTGATCATGGATAAGACACACAGAAAGGCAGCCAAAGGGAGTTACTCACTTCCTTGCTTCTAAGCTTATTCAATTTCACAGAGATTGGGTCACTCTCGATATTTGTCACACCATAGGAAACCTTCCTCACAGAACACCTTGTTCACCTCAGTGAAATGACCCCACTGACCACTGTCTTCCAGGAACCCTGAACACACAAATGACTGACTGTAGGGAGATCTTGTTCATTTCAAATTACAAGAGCCTGAGTCCCTAAATAACAGTCACTGATACAAGGACTATTCAAGCACAAGCAAACTGCCCAGTGTCCTTGTTAATGTACCTGTTTCTCTTCTCTGTCACAATGCAAAGCAGTTTGGTGTAATAAGGACACAGTGGTTTGGTGTAAAAAATGTTGGAACATAAACAAAAATGGCAATGTATTTTAGTGGTATATTTACTAAGACATTTGCATCCATCACCATGTACCTGGCCTTTGTTTGAATAGCAATCTTAGAAGCCACTTAGAAGTCAACAGGCCTAGAGCTACTCTGCTCTCAAACAGTGAGAAACCAAGCCATGACTCAAAGAAGCAGATGTGTAAATGCCAGGGACATCTGAGCATGGCAGAGAAGAATCTGCCAGGGAATATTGTGCCCTGAGAACAATAATTGACAAGGCAGAGCTTAAGGATGTTGTAGTGAATTGGAACTTTGATGAGGTCATAATAAGGAACAATGATGCCCAAGTAAAAGGCACGAAGAAAGCAGCCTGGATGGAGAAAGGGCAGACAGAGACAAACAGAACTGTTAGAATGCTATAAACGTGGATGACAGAGACAGCTAGAACTCAGCCACAGAAACGTCAGGAAAGGACCAAGTAAAAGACCCGCTAAACTGTGTTCTCCATACCTTTCACTCCCAACACAATTCACAACAAATCTTTTGCATTTATGTACTTATTGTGGGCGTGCACATGTAGAGTTCAGAACACAACTTTCAGGAGTCATTACTTTCCCTCCACCATGAGAGTTCCCAGGATCAAATTCAAGCTATCAGGCTTGGAGGCAGATACATTGACCCACCGCTGAGCCATCTCATTAGCCTATAGCAAATTCTAATTTAATGAGAAGTAAAAGAAGAATAAAAACAAGAAAAATTAGAGAGGGGATGAAGCAGGGGGAAATCTTGGTAGCTGATAAGATATCATCCGAGGGACAAGGAAAAGAGGGATGATTTTTTAAAATGAGTATGAATAAGACTATTACATTCGTATTTGCATTTTACAGATGTGAAACTAAGACTTACGGGTTTGTTCTACTTTGCTTTCTATTGGGATGAAGATCATAACCAAAACCAACTCAGGGTAGAAAAGGGATCATTTCATCTTACATCAAAAAGCCCCTCACTAAGGGAAACCAAGGAAGGAACCCGGAAACAGAACCACGCAAAGACCATGGGGGAATGTTCCCAATTAGGCTTGCTTTTCGCTGCCATCCACACCACCTGCCCAGGATAGTCCTGCAAACAGGGGACTGAGTCCTTCCACATCAATCATTAATCAAGAAATTGTCCCACAAACTTACCTAAAGGCTAATCTGATGGAATTGTTTTGTCAACTGGAGTCTCCTCTTCCCAACGACCCTGACTTTATGTCAAATTGACAAAAACCTAAGCAGCACAAGGTTATGCCCCATCTCAACCCCACAGAGCTGGTACCAAGCTGGAATTCCAACATAGGCAGGCTGCTTCTAGGACCCAGTATCCCAGCTTCTGCATCTGAAGTCAGGCCAGACCAACGGACAGAAATTCTGATGATTAAGGGTTAAACAACAGGAACAACAAAACCCTTGCACTGTCCTGTCAAATGCTTCTAGGAGTCGGAGTGTTTCATATGCCACATTTGTGCTCTAGAAAGAACACCTTCTTCAACTCCAATTCTGCTCTCTCCACACCCTGTAAGGGTCTCAAGTCCACTCCCTCCCAGAAACCCCAATTATCTTGTCTTAATGAAGTCTCACAGTGCTTCGAGGCTACAGCATTTATTCCTGTGATTTTTTATTTTTAATTTTTTTCATTTTGCAAACTAACCCCTATTTCCCTTCCCTCCCCTTCTTCCTCCCTCCTCACTTCCCCCCTGTGCTCCCCATCCACTTCTCACAGGGGGTGAAGCCTTCTTTGGGGAATGCACAAAGTCTGGCATACCAAGTTGCAGCAGGACCAAGCCCCTCCTTGCTGTATCAAAGCTGAGCAAGGTATCCCACCATAGGGAATGGGCTCTAAAAAGCCAGTTCATGCTCCCAGGATAGGTCTTGGTCCCACTGCCAGCACCCCCCAAATCAGATCAAGCCATATAACTGTCACCCACATTCAGAGGCCCTAGTTCAATCCCATGCAGGTTCCCCAGCTGTCAGTCCATAGTCTGTGAGCTCCCACTAGCTCAGGTAGCAGTCACTGGGGTTTCCCCCCATCATGCTCTTGATGCCTCTTGTTCATGTGATCCATCCTGCCTCTTGTCAACTGAACTCCAGGAACTCAGCCCGTGCTTGGCTTAAAGGCAATACACACCAAGCCAACAGCTAGCTCGCATCAAACTAAATGGAGAGAAACTCAAAGTGATCTCAGTAAAATCAGGAACAAGACAAGGCTGCCCATTCTCTCCATATCTATTCAATATTGTACTTGAAGTTCTAGCTAGAGCAATAAGGCAACAAAAGGAAATCAAGGGATAAAAGTTGGAAAGGAAGAAACTTTCACTATTTGCAGATGATACCATAGTTTACATAAGAGACCCCAAAAATTCTACCAAGGATCTCCTATAACTGATAAACACCTTCATTAATGTGGCCGGATACAAGCTAACTCAAAAAATCAATAGCCCTACTATGTACAAATGATAAACAGGCTGAGAAAGAAATCAGAGAAACATCACCCTTTACAATAACCACAAATAATATCAAATATCTTGGGGTGACTCTAACCAAACAAGTGAAAGACCTGTATGATGAGAACTTTAAATCTCTGAAGAAAGAAATGAAAGATACCAGAAAATAGAACGATCTCCCATGATCTTGGATAGGTAGGATCAACATGGTAAAAATGTCAGTCTTACCAAAAGCAATCTATAGATTCAATGCAATCCCCATCAAAATCCTGTAATTTCTTAACAGCTGACAAAGGGAAGACAATGTTTTCACAATCCAGTTTTACGTGCAGCTTCACTTTCCTTGTGGTAGTTCATGTATATAGGAATGAGTAGAAAAAGTTCCCCAGGGGGGTTCTGATTATAAACTTCTTCCCCCACATGCTGTAATGCTGCATTTCACAGAAGGGTATTTTATAAAATTTAAATTCCAAACTGAGTTAAAAATGAATCAAGCTAGAACCTCAATAATGGCCACCAGCCAATTCCTTTGATGGCTAGTTTGGGATTAAAGGGTTAAATTCATTGAGCTTAATTGTTTAGTTTCTTGAGGCATTGTTATATCTATTGCTATATGCTCTCTTTCAGCCCTCTAAGAAGTTTATGTTCTAATTCACTTCCCCAACTCTAAGAGTTGACTTATTATCTGTATAGTAGATATTGCTATTTTATAAAGATAACAAACTCCACTGAGATTTACTCTACAGATTCTGAGGCTATAATTCTAAGATCTGGGTGTCTACAGGGTTGGGTCCTAAGGGATCCTTGTCTTGAGCAAGGCTGCCTTCTCCCTGTCACTTTTCACACAAGCTTCCCTCTATATCTGTCTCTAGAGTTCCTCTCCTTAGAATGGTGTAGGTTGTATTGTATTAGGAACACCCTGAGACATAATGCTTGTCTCTAAAAGACAGCTGTCCTCAATTGCAATCACATTCTCCAGAACAGGGGGTTAAGATTTAAATATATGGATTCTGAAAGAGACACAATTTGGTCTAAAATAATATTTTACCCAGAGTCAGAATATAGAGTATCAACCATCAATCTATTGATATATAAAGTAGAAAATTAAGTAATATGTCTGTTTTGACAGATAAAGTCCTCCTTGGTACTTCAGAAACAATAGTTACTTCAACACAAAATTTACCAACTGAAGCCTTTTAAAGTTCTTTTTGCTTTGCTTTCAAAATGACTTAGAATGAAGGGAAAGAGATGAAACAGGTTATTGTGAAGCTTCCACCCTGAGATCAGTATACTGATGGCCTTAAGCCAAAATCTCACAATGTCTCATCTGGTATGATTATGATGATGGTGTTGTAACCCATACTTAAGGCAAGATGATAAGAGGAGCTTTGAGTGTAGCCTGGGCTACACAGGTAAATTTGAGGGCAGCTGGGTTATAGAGTGAAACACTACCCCACAAAATAAAATAAAACCAATCCAAACCAGCTCCCATTTGGAAGGACTCATCTACCACTTAAGGTTGTCTCTGCTTCCTCCTGCCTATCTTGACCTTTTGGGAGGGGAATGCTTATTGTTTGTTTTTGTTATTATTTTATCCATATAAAGGTTTCCCCTATTGGTGTGTGTGTGGTGTGTGTGTGTGTGTGTGTGTGTGTGTGTGTGTGTGTGTGTGTGTGTGTACCATATGTGTGTCTGCTACTCAGGGAGGCCAAAAGAAGGCTTGGGTAACCTAGAACTATTGTTACAGATAGTTGTGACCCACTGTGTGCTGGGAGCTGAACCTGGGTCCTCTACAAGAGCAACGAGTGTTCCTAATTGCTGAGCCATCTCTTTAGCTCCTGTTTTTATTGCAGTTTTCCATTTATGTATTTTCCATTTCCAGTGCTAAATCAGGAGTGTGATGTTAATGTTCTCAGAGTGTTTGGGGATTATTTATCTGCCTGAAATGAAGTTAGGCTAAGATGTCTCAGTCTGAGAATTCAGAGCTATCTGCATGAGAATTTTCACCTACCTAGCATTTCCCCAAGAATGCAATGAGAAAATAAGAATGGGAAGGGTGTTAGAGAACAGAGAATGCAGAAGGGGTTAGCAAGCAGTAAGCGCATGATTAAGGAATTCCGAGATACTTATGCAAAGAGATCATAGTATAACCTCAGAGAAGTGTGTCCTGAGTGAGAATACAATAAAAAATTTGAAACCTAAATAATTGTATTGAGAGAGCCTCTAGAAAGGAATCACCGTAAAAGGAAAACTGTCTAGGAGAATAATGAAAAAATAATAATAAGAGTGTTAACTATGCATCAGCAACTATTCCAATTGCTCAGCATATATTAGCTCACTAGTCTTAATATAGTCCCTCTTTGTAAATTGTATGTGTGTATACAATGTATTCTGATCATATCTACCTTTTCCAACTCCTCCCATAACTCCTTCATCAAGTTCCCTCCCAACTTCATGTCCTCTGATGTTTTTAACAGAACACTGTGTTCAGTGTTCTCCTTATATGCATGACTTTGGGGCATTCTAATAGAGCACAGACAATCGACCACATCCCTGAAGAAAACTGACTCTTCTATTCCCACAGCCGTCAACTTCCAAAGCTCCTCTGCTAAGACTGAAACTTCACAGCCACTCCCAAATCTATGCTGGAATTTTGACTGGCTTACTCATATTCAGATCTTGTGTAGGCAGCCACAACCAATAGAGTTCATGAGTGGAGCAGAAATTGTTTTGTGGCAGTCTGCCCCAATCTCTGGCTCTTACAGCCTTTCTGTCTCTGCTTTCACAGTGTCCACTGAGCCACGTGGTAAGGAGGTGTGAAACAGATGTCCCACCTAGGGCTGAGCACTCTCTGGTTACTCATTCTCTTCACTCAGGTCAGCTAAGAATCTCTGTATTGTTTCTGCAAAAGGAAGTTTCTCTCTCATGAGGATGGAGAACTATACTAATTTAGTTATATAGAGACATAATTTAGAAGGCAGTTTGATATCATGTCTACTTAGCAAAATCATAGTAGTATGTTTTCCTTTAGTAGTAGGGTCTAAGACTTCCCTGGGTTTCTTGGCCAAGTCTGTAATACTAGGCATGAGTTTCCTCCTGTGGAGCAGGCCTGAAATCTAATCAGAAAGCACATTGTTACCCCCATAACATTCATGCCACTATTTCACCAAGAGGCATACCTTGCCAAGTTGATCATTATTGCAGCTCGCAGGATTCACAGCTGAATAAGATTGCTGAAGACTTTTCTCCCTTAGCAACCTACACAGCACTTTCCATTCTGTGAAAGCTAGGCAGTTGGGAGGAAGTTTCTAGGTCAATACCTTGATTTTCTTATGGATAGTTTTGCTGGGAATTGCAGTGTACTTCATCCACTTCATGAACTTCATGTAGCTCAAATCTTTCAGGACTTGAAGTATATTTCTCCAAGCTCTTCCATCTTTGAAAGTTTCCATTAAGGAATCAGTAGTAATTCTGATGGACCTGATATAATATGTAATTTAGACTTCTCTTCAAGATTTCTGTACCATTTATTCTATGTGTCTGGTGTTCTAACTGTAATATAATATTGGGAGTTTCTTTTCTGGCCCTGTATATTTGGTACTCACTCTATCTCTTGTACTTGGATGAGCATTTCTTTCCCTAGATTTGGGAATTGTTCTTCTATGATTTGACTGAAAATATTATCTATGAATTTGTAAGTTTGGTTTTTCAATACTGTCCCATGGATCTTGTCTGTCTGCTCATAAGTTTCTTGAATTTTTTAACTTTTCACTGAGCTTACTGAATGATCTAATTCCTCTACTTGTCGTCTGAGTGTGGTATTCTGTCTTCTATGATCCATGCTATGGATGAAGCGTTCCATGGAGGCTTTCCAAAACTTCAATTTGTCTTATTGAAAAATTTCATTTCTGATATTTAGTCTGGTTTCCCTTCAGTATTTCTATCTCATTGTTGAATTTTATTTCCGTATCTTGAGTTGACTTCCTTGTTTTATTCAGCTGCTTATGTTTTCTTGGAATTTATTTAGTAGATTGTTTGTATCCTCTTTGAATTCATTCACACATTTATTTGTGTCCTTCTTAAAAATCTTTGAACATAACTTAAATTGTTCTTTTGAGTTATTTATTTGGAATTTTGTCCAAGTCACTGTCAATTGGTGGCTATTCATATGGGAGTCTCACTTTTTTGAAGAAGCATTTTGTCTTGACTTTTCATGTTACTGACATTTTTTACACTAGAATTTGCCCATCTTGAGTTAAATTTATAGAGACTTTTTGGCACATCTAAGTTCAGTTCTTTCAGTGCTTGGTATTTCCACTACTTCAAAAATCTTGGCTTGGCTCTGTGTTGAGTGAAGTTCATTTGTAGAAAGATTTAGTATTGCTTAGTGAATGGATTAGATGAAAGCGATCTTGGCTTGGTGAGAGTGGGAGCCTGAGGCACAGCCTCTGTCTTCTTAAACCAGAGTCAGTGCATGGGGTAGGTAGTATTACCTTAAGGCAGCTGTTTGATACATTATCTGATCACTGGAGTCAGGGTTCAAAAGGTGTTCTGAGAGTGTTCATTGGATTCAAAGACCTCTAATTTCTTGTATCAGGGTGTATGCAGAGTGGTGGGCAGGGGTTCCAAGTGTGGATGAATCGTGTTCTCACTTCCTAGTCAGGGAGTGTACTAGTGCCAAAGATGTGTACTGTGGCAGGAAAAGGTGTCTCATTCCCCTGGCTTCACCATGCTTATTATACACTAGTGAGGGAAATTGTGGTAGAGGATGGTTATCTAGAAATCTCTACCTCTTACCTGCATAACTATGGTGAACACATCAAGTGGCCAAAGGATGTACTGGGGGAAGAGGGTTCTGGGACTCCTCATCTGCCTACATCAGGAAGAGAGGCAGAAGCATGCATACAACACGAAGAGTCCAGAAAGTCCCTGCCTGACTGTACCAGAAGCTTGAGGTGTTGCAGAAGTGTGGGTCAGAGGCTGAGGGTCTAGGGACAACTTACATGTCGGTACATGGAGCCAGGGTGGTGTAAGAAGTGTCTAACTTGCTAATTTTCACAGTACTCCTAAATAAATATGCCATCATTGATCTCCCTGTTAAGAGACATATATCAAGAAAGGGAGGCCATGTTCTTATGTTCCAGCACTGTACAAAGGACCAAAGAACACTGGATTTTTGAGGACCAATTTTCTCCCCTTCTGGATGTATGATCTATTGTTGAACAAGCAGTAGTGGTCTTTTAAGTTCATCATAGCAAACATAACACATACAGGGGACTGTTCACATTAGCCTCTATCCATTTATACCCATCCCTGGAAATTATCTGATTAGGAATCCTGATTCTCTGAAGCCCTAACTGGTGAGCAACACACCTTAGGCAACAGAAAGATATATTCACCAGCATAATGTTAACATTCCAGCTTATACACCTGTATCTTATGAGATTCATCACCCTAACTTGGTCCTAAGAGGAAACAATCTGTGAATTTGCCAACAAAGGAATGACCTCATGAATGTTATCAGAAGACCAAGGTAACTTCATCCAGGATGGAGTATTTTTAATCACACTACCACAGATAATATTGCAACTTATTTACAAAATATAGCATTGATTCATCTCTAGTCTCCCTTTATACACAGCCATAGTTCACACTAAACCTGTAACTTCCATAGCATTGAACAAGGCAGATTCTTCAAAGATGCCTGTCTATTTCCTATCAGTGACCTAAGGAACTCCTACTCCCAGGATAAGAGAAAGATCACATGCAGCTGGCTTCACTGCTTATGAAAATAACAACAATAAAAACAGAAGCAATAACTATCCATCAGCCACTCCAACAACACTACCTCTCCAGCATCACATAGAATCCAACAGAGAACCCTTAGTAAGAACCTATAGATCCAGTCCACCAGCCTACCTGCCTATCAGAATCTAAGACCTCACATCTACCTAAAGAAAGAATCTCTGAAGAAAATTTTAAGTAAAATAAAACTCAAAATTACAAACTAATGAAGAAAAAAAAACCCTCAGAGGAAAGGTTCACCAATATATTGGATTATATGGATGTTAAATCTCAAAGATAAGATAAGAGAAATAGAGGAACTGATCACTTAATAAAAGACAATGTTAAATCAAACAAATAATAGGCATTGAAGAAGAAGAAACCTAGATCAAAGCCTTGGGTGGCGGTTAAGCACACCTTTAAACCCAGCATTAGGGAGGCAGAGGCAAGCAGATCTCTGAGTTCAATGCTAGCCTGTTCTACAGGGCTACACAGAGAAAGCCTGTCTTGAAAAACTAAAAAAAAAAAGGAGGAAGTGTGTGTGTGTGTGTGTGTGTGTGAGAGAGAGAGAGAGAGAGAGAGAGAGAGAGAGAGAGAGAGAGAGAGAGAAATCAAAGGCACAGAAAATATTTTCAGTAAAATATAAAATTTCCCAAATCTAAGGAAAGATATACCTATCAAGGTACAAGAGTCATACAGACCACCAAATAGACAGGTCCAAGGAAAACCAAGACATATATAAAAGCAGGTCCATCAGAATATTGCCTATTTTCTCAGTGGAGACTTGGAACCCAGAAAGCCCTAGACTGATGCACTATAAATTTGAAAAGACCGCAGACACTAACCCAAACTATTATGCACAGTAAAACTACTAGTTGTGATCAAAGGAGAAAGAAAAACTCTTCACAATAAAAACAAATTTTAAAAGTTTATATCCACTAAGCCAACTAGAAGGAATACTTCAGTCTAGAGAGATGATTAAACATACCCAAGAGAAGACAAGAAATAATCCCAGGACAATTAACTACAAGAATTCTTATAAAAAGCCACTCTACAACAACAAAATAACAGAAATTAACAAGCATTGTTCAGTGATAACTCTCAATATTAACGATACCAAGTTCTCAATGAAAAGAAACAGATTAACAGATTCGAGTAGAAATAAGAATCCATCTTTTTGTTTTCCCCAAGAAACCCACATTTCCATCAACAGTAGTTTCCAACCACCTCAGAGTCAAAGGAAAAAATAATGGTATTCCAAGCAAAGAGAACTAAGAAACAGACATGGCTATTTTAATATCTGACAAAACAGACTTCAAACCAAAACTAGTCAAAAGGATGAGGAAAAGACCCTACATATTCATTGTGGTGGTTAGAATGAAAATGGCCCCCACAGGCTCCTATGTTTGAATACTTGGGCCCCATTTGGTAGAACCATTTGGGAAGGATTAGAAGTATGGCCTTGTAAGAAGGGCTGTGTCACTGAGGGCAGGCTCTGAGATTTCAAGAGACTCACACTACTTCTGTTGTGTTCCTTCTCATCCTGATGCTTCTGTATAAAGATGAGATCTCTCAGCTTTTTCTACCACTATGTCTTAGCTCTAGCATCATGGATTCTAGCCCTCTGAAACCATAGACCAAATTAAACACTTTCTTTTTAAGTTGTCTTGGCCATGGGGTTTTGTCAAGATGATATAAAACTAACTAAAACACTGATTAAAGGAAAAGTCCACAATGATAATATTATATTTCTAAACATTTATGCACAAAACATAGGGGTACCCAATTCATAAAAGAACCACTATTTAATCTAAAAATTACAGATTAGCCACAACACAGTGATAGTGGGTGACCTCAAGAGTGATCTCACTCTTACAAACTCAATTCATAACATTAACAATAAAGACACTTCTAAGAGGAAAGTTCCCCCAATAAGTGCCTACATCAAAAAAAAAAAAAAAACAGAAACTGGAAAGCTCTTGTATTAATAACCTAATATTGTTCAAAAGGTCTTGGGAAAACAAAACCAAACACCCAAAAGTGAGTAGATGGGAAGAGATAAGAAAAATCAGGCTAACCCATGTATGGTAGCACATGTCTTTAATTCTAACACTCAGGAGACTACACAAGGAAACCCTGTCTCAAAAGAAAGAAAGAAAGAAAGAAAGAAAGAAAGAAAGAAAGAAAGAAAGAAAGGAAGGAAGGATAAAGGAAAGGAAGGAAGCTAAAATTAATGAAATAGAAATGAAAACAAAAATAAAACAAACAGAAAGCAAAGAATCAATGAAATGAAGAGATGACTATTTAAAAAGATTAACAAAATTGATGAGCATTTAGCTAAATAAGAAAAATAAAGAGAAGACCCAAACTAATCTGACAGAAAAAAGAGAAACACCAAAAAAAAAAAAAAAAAAACAGATACTGAGGAAATTAGGAGGTCATATAAATATTTGTCCTTATAGTCACACATGAGTATAGACCTCACCTCATATCAAGAAAACTTCTCTTTGCAACACATGGAGACCATTACAGAAAACCACAACCAATTAAAAGGAAGGGTTGTGGATCCCTGTCCCAATGTATAAGTATACAACCCCCACACTTAAAGTTCCAGGATCACTGTGGAAGAGCCAGAGGATCAGGGAGTTTGCTGTAACATTGTGTCTCCAAGTAACATCAGAAGCTACAGGCATAAACTCTCACCACATGTAAGCTGAATAAGGATGACAACAATGGACAAGCTAATATGGAATGGGTGCAGGCGAGGCAGGAGTTGGCAGCCCTACACAGAGAACTACAGGCAACTCTGCAATGAAGAACTAGCCATCTCCAGGAAAGAACTCATCAATACCAGATGTCATCCCTGAAAACAAACACATACATAGACTGACCAGGTTGTATTTATGTATTAAGGAGAGTGGGGGAGTAAACAAATAATTATTGAAAAAAGAAGCTATGAGTTTGAATAAGAGCAAGAAAGAGTATAAGGGAGTGTTTGGAGAAAAGAGAGGGAAAGGGGAAATGATTTAATTATATTATAATCTCAAGAAATAAAAGAAGTATGTTTTAAAATAAACTAAATTAATGAGAAAATGCATTAAACTGGAAAATCTAAAGGAAATGGATAAATTTCTAAATGTTCTATCAAAATTACATCAAGATGTAGTAAACAATTTTGAAAGACTTATAACAACCATTGATAAAGAAGCAGTAATTTTAAAACAAATGGGACCAGATGGATACAATGCAGAATCCTGTCAGACCTTCAGAAAAGAGCTAATACTAATACTCCTCAAATTATTCTATAAAATAGAAAGGGAAGGAACAATTCCAAATTCCTTTTATGATGCTAGCATTAACCTAATACCAAAATCGAGCAAAAACCAAACAAAAACTAAAGAAAATCATAAGCCAACTTATCTGATGAACATAGATGCAAAAACTCTCAATAAAATTCTTGTAAACCAGCCTGGTCTGGTGGTACACACCTTTAATTTCAGCACTCAGGTAGCAAAGACAGATCTCTGTTAGTTGAAGGACAGACAGAGCCATATCAAGAAACCCTGTCTCACACAACAATAAAAAAAAAAGTTAGCAAACAAGCAAAAAGAAATGCCTGCAAACGAAATTAAAGAAAACATTTAAAAATAAATACCCACTGTTGTCAGGTTGGCTTCATCCCAGGTGTTTCAACATATGTAAATCAAAAAAAAAAAAAAAAAAGAATCCATCACACAAACAGACTCACACAGAAACCATGTGATCATCTCATTAGATGCAGAAAAGCCTTTAACAAAATCCAACATCCCTCTTTATGATGAACATATCTCAACATAACAAAGGCAATGTACACACCCCCAGCCAACTTTGTGCTAAATGGAGAAATACTCAAAGCACTTCCACTAACATCAAGAAGAAAAGGACTCCACTTTCCTGTTCAACACAGTGCCTGAAGTTAGCTAGAGGCTTAAGACAAGTGAAGGAGATATAAAAAAGAAAAGAAGTCGAAGTATCTTTATTTGCCAATCACACAAATTAGTTTCTGTATTAGTTTGCTTTATATTGCTGTGACAAAACCAAGATCAAACAAAAAGGCTGGAACTCAAGAAGAGACCATGGAAGAACACTGCTGATTGGCTTGCTCTGCAAGGCTTTCTCAGCTTGCTTGCTTATATCACCTAGGACCACAAGCCCAGGGATTGCACCTTCCACAGCTGGCTGGGTGCTACGGCATCAATCACTAATCAAGAAAATGCCACACACACACAACTACCTCCAAGCCATTCTGGTGTAAGCAATGCTTCAATTGACATTTTTTTATTTTTATTTTATGTACATTGGTGTTTTGCTAGCATGTATATCTGTGTGAAGGTGTCAGATCTTAGAGTTACAGTCAGTTGTTAGCTGCCATGTAGGTGCTGGGAATTGAACCCAGGTTCTGGAAGAGCAATCAGTGCTCTTAACTGCTGAGTTATGTCTCCAGCCCCTCAATTGACATTTTATATTCCCAGATGATTCTATCATGTTTCAGGTTTTGAAAAAAACGGAACAGATTCTACCTTTGAAAGCCCCTAAAGGCTCCACCAGAAAACTCCAATGCTACAGAAATCAGTAGCTTTCCTATATATAAACATCAAGAATAATGAGAAAGAAGTAGGGGAAATAATCCCATTCACCATAACAGCAGAAAATTAGTAAATAAGATATCTTGGAAGTGAAAGACTTGTGTGATAAAAAAAACAAAAAACAAAAAACCGTAAGACTTTGAAGAAGGAAATTGAAGAAGATAGCAGGAGATGGAAAGACCTCTCGTCTAGACTGGCAGAGTTAATGTTGTGAAACTGGCCATCCTACCAAAAGCAACTAGAGAATTCGACATAATATTCATCAAAATTCCCATTCAATTCTTCACAAAAATAATCTTTCATTTCATATGGAAAAACGGAAAATAATCCAGGAAAGAAAACAATCCTGAATAATAAAGATCTGCTAGAGGTAACACCATCCCCAGTTTTAAGCTATACTACAGAGATACAGCAACATAGGACCTGTGTGAAAACATACTCATTAATCAGTGGGATATAACTGAGGACTGAGTGAAAGTCCACACACCTGCTGCTGACTGTTTTACAAAGAGACCACAGATACACACTAGAGAAAAGACACCATCCGCCACAGATGCTGCCGGTCAGACTGGACAGCTGTAGATGAATAAAACTACATCCATATCTCTCATCCTGTATAAAATCAATCTCTAAATATATAAAGGACTTGACATAAGACTTGATACCTTGAAACCCCTAGAAGACAACTGAGGAATTAGCTTAACTTATAGACATAGAAAAAGACTTTCTGAACAGGACCCAATAACACAGGCAGTAAGACCAACAATTGACAGATGGGACCATGTGACGCCACAAAGCTTCTGTGCAGAAAAGGACACCATCACTGGAGTGAAGAAGCCAACAGAATAAGAAAAAATATCTTACCATGTGTACATATGACAGAAGGCTATTGCCAGTGCTCTTAGTGAGCCTCAAGAACTTGAGAGTAAGACCGTATTGCTGAATACACAACATGCTTTAGTTATAAAACATGGAGAAATCCCACTGGTACTCAACTGAAAGCTCCAAACCTAGTAGCTAGCTTTCATAATGCTAGAAGGTACTACATATGCTACCAGAAGAAAAAAGAAATCATCATTCTTCCCCAGCTGTGCACCCTACAATAAGGACTGACCTAACAAGATATAGCAACTAGTGCAATAGTGGCATGGATGCTATGAGAGAACCAAGCACTTTATAACTGGATTTAAGGCCTGCTCCACCCAGCACTGTTAATGAAGCCAAGGTCATGTGCATAGATAGGTCCTACAAGAGAACCTATAACTGTTATTCTGCTAAATTGACCCATTATTAAAATGACTTCTAATAACTATAGATCAGTGACTCTCTCAAGCCCCATCAAAGAATTTGCCTTGCAGTAGATGGCAATTAACACAGAGACCATTAATTGGTCAATATGCAGAGAATAAAAGACTGACGTGCTCATCCCTAAATGGGGTATCTATATCACTTCCTTCCCCACAAGACTCATGGATCTTCATGGAAAAGGGAACATGGAAAGACTGTAAGAGCCAGAGTGGGATGACTTCCAGTAAACCATGTTTTCCATACACAACAGAGCAACTGCACATATGAACTCACAGTAATTGCAACAGCATGCAAAGTCCTGGGCAAGCTCAAGCCAAAAACCCCAACATGGAGAAGGTAAGGTGATCCCAAAGTCTCACCATAGGCAGAGGAGCTACTGTCATTAACAGCTTCTGGGAGAGGGTGAATTAGATTTTGGTAATAATAGTGTGACTCCTGGTAGGTCAATTATGCTCTAGGCCAGGCTCCACACCCAAGAGTAGTTGGGCAAGACATCTTGTATTCTATGAGTTTTAAAAGAGAACAAAAAGAAGATAACTCAAAGTTGAGTGGGTAGGGAATTAGGAGTGGATCTGGAGTAGTTGGGGGAGGGGAGTGAGTATGGTCAAAATACTTTGTATGAGATTCTCAAAAATGCATAAAAAAGAAAATAACAATACGAATTTTTTAAAGAGAAGGAATAGAAATTTAATGAGCAGTAAGCAGAGAGCAGTAGCCTGTAGCCTGTTACTTTGACCAGAACCATGAGTTATTGCTAGGTTTCATATCTTACGTGAAGCTATAACTAGTAAAGATGCATACAACATGTATATATATATATATATATATATATATATATATATATATACTGCACCCTTTACCTGAAACTAAATTAAAAAATTAGAAATAAAAGTTTTACATACCTCAGAACTCTACACACAAACACACATACATACACATGCACACACACGTTTTCATACACTCACATATACATTCACACACTGAAGTACACACACATTCCGACACAGAGACATACACACAGTTACACATACATTCACAAACACACACATACAGAGACAACTGACTGAAATTAAAGGGAAACAAAGTAAGAGATGGAAACACGAATGAAATATTTTCACCTAAGTTAAAAACCTTAGATTTCAAAAGACTAAAGTTTATATGGAGTAAATTTGGGAGTATGGAAGGTATGGAAGTACCTTGCTTGTTTACTGTGGATAAAATTATTCCATTCATTTCTTTTAAAAATTCACCCATTCCAGACATTGAGAGATACTCTTGGTGTCTCCTGACCTGTGGGTACCAGACACAAAGAAGAAAGCATGGGAATGCTATGCTTTTTAACACCTGACTTAGTGGCAAAATAAGGGTGATGGGTGCCAGACAAAAGAGATTATCTTTCTTTCTCAAATGGCAGTGGTGACATTAGAAAAGCAGCATTTGATTCTGTGATTCTGAAACCCAGTGATTTGTCACCTTAGAGATGACAAATTAAAAATAATCAACAATAAACAGCGGACCTTGTTCATTAATCCAGAGCTGCTGCCACATGAAGTCTCCTTCAGGACGTTTTCAGAAAGTGGTCTTGGTTTTCATTCCTTGGTTTCTTGGTTTTGTTTTCACCTTTTACATTCCTGGCAATGTGAAAAGTTTTGCCTGAAAAGTGACCTGAGGGCCATCACACTGTAATAAGGGCTGTTAGTTTGTTCTCTCTGGACTCCGCGCTGTCTGTGATAGCAGGCCTTCCTCACCGATTTGATCAGATTTAGTTTCCTAGGAGACATACCTCCACTTTCCAAGGCAAATTCATAGAGGAGAGAAGACTACACTCAAAGTGGCTAGCACTTTCCAAAGATGACGCAGATACAAGACACCTAAAGAAAGAGCTGCTTGGCTGTGGAACCAGGATGTATCCCTAGTGCACATTAGGGAACCCATTTCCCATGGAGGGTTACTCTCTTAGCCTGTATACACAGGGGAGGGTCTAGGTCCTGCTCCAAATGACTTGACAGACTTTGATGATCCCTCATGAAAGGCCTCATGCTCCCTGGGGAATGGATGGGGGATGGGAGATGGGATGGGGGGGTCGTTGAGAGGTATGGAAGGATGGGAGGGAGAGGAAACTGGCATTCATATGTAAAATAAAATAAGATTGTTTCTAATTTAAATAAAATTTATATTTAAAAAAAAAGAAAGAGCTGCTTGCTTGCCTCTTCCTAAACAAGCTTTTCTGTTGTGCTCCTGCCTTCCCTCACTGCCTACCAGTTTATTTAACCTTCCAATATGGGCGCAATACCAGTGAATTTCCAGAGGCTTTCAGTGTTAAATAGGAATTTCAATGTATCTAGCTTTGTGGACTGAGCAGCTACTACTGGGTTCTCTGCTTCCCTAAAGTGCTGATGGCCAAGACTATACAGCCCTTATTACAAAAGCCAATCTACTAAACCTGTGTGTGTGTGTGTGTGTGTGTGTGTGTGTGTGTGTGTGTGTGTGTGTGTGTGTGATTTCTCTTTCCATAGTATAGCCTGTCTAATACACTACCCTAGATATGTAATGTAAGTATTCCTAAAGAAACAATTTACAACACTGCATGGCATTCAGTGAAGGTATTTAATACATTATCTTTCTTTTTTCTTCCTTTGTATTCAGGGTGGGAGTGGTGGTGGAGTTGTGTGATTTATATTCATGTGCGGTGTGCATACATGCACTGGTCTGTGTGTACATGTGTGGAGGCCAGTGTTCTGCTCTATTATTCTGTCTTTTTTCCTTTAAGACAGGTTCTACCATTAAGGCTGGAGTTGGACTGCAAGCCCACAAGCCCTAGGGAACCTCCTGTCTTCATTTCCCCAAGCACTGGGGTTTATGTGTATGGGTGGTTACATTAAGCCTTTTTATCTCATTGCTGGGGATTTGAACTCAGTTCTTCATACTTAGGCAAGGGCTCTTAGTCACTGAGTCATCTCCACAGCACCCCTAATACATAATCTTCATGTTTCATTCATAGTATTATATTCATTAAATAAAATTTCTTTATTTCTAACTGCCTGCCAGGTGATGACATACATACACCTCAAATGACTCTTATGTCTAAGCCTCTCTTCCACCTTCTACTTCCAAAAATGAAAACCAGCCATGTGTGGCACGCTGACACTAAATCTTTTATTTTAAAATGTGGGGGGGGGTGAAGAGAGGTGGTTTAGTGGGTAAAGGCACTTAGTACAAAGTCTGATGGTCCCTGGTACCCATGTGGTGGACAGAGAAGTGACTCCCGCAGTTGTCCTCTGATCCTCATACACATAAAGAAGCACTCATCCCCACCCCTGCCATCACACACATACAAATAAATAAATGGAATAAATTTATGTTTAAATGCTACCGTTTGGGGTTTTTTATTTCTATCATCTGCATCACAAGCATGTGGGAAATTTTTGAACCATATTAAGAAGGTGAACCAATCAAACAAAGAGATTCCAATTTTTATTAATAAAGTATTATTTCTCAAGTCTGGAAAATTCTGAGTTTTCATGAATTTACTCTGCAGAAGAAAAAAAAATGTTCACAACCACAGACAAGTTTCATAATCACTCCAAGGAAATGACAAGTTCTTCTTGGGAACAATTCCTTTTGCTTTCTGAAATTTGAGGTGAGAAATATCATTTGTTTCTTTCACCAAACCACAAAAAAATGAATGACATCATTCTTCTACCACAGGAATTGGAACTATATGTTCTGTGAAGAGAGTTGTGTTCTCATTTCCAGCATAGAGGGTCAATTATGTGTAGTGTTGTTGAGAAAGGGAAGAGAAAGGGGGGAAGCCACACCACTATTACTGGTCATGGAGAACATGTATTCTAACATTTTTCCCTTCTAGTATTTTCTTCCTAAGTGTCAAGTGAATATTTATGTTTTTCCCCCTTTGTGTTATGCCCTTTCAGCTGGGAGCCAAGCTAGTTGTCTAGACTGGCAACAAACAAAAGCTATGTGCTTCCCAGGAAGAAAAGTCCCCACATACTAAACTGTCTTAGAATTAGGGAGTGAGTCCACAAAGATGTCACGAGAAACTGGCAGTAATACGATGAAAATATCTACTGAAAATTCCTTTTGAAAGCCAGGTATGGTAGCACACAACTTTAGTCCCAGCACTGGGGAGGCAAAGGCAAGTGGATCTCTGTGAGTTCAAGACCATCATGGTCTACAAGTTGAGTTTCAGGAAGTCCACGGATACAAAGAGAAACCCTGTCTTGAAAAACCATAAATAATTAACATTTCTTTTTGATTTTCTAAAATAGCATAAGACCAAAAATTGAGAAACATTATTGTCTTCATCACTTTTCTATTGGTGTGACAAAACACCACGACCGGAGAAACTTATAAAAAAAACCTTTGTAGTTATAGCCTCATGGTTTTAGCATCTAGATGGTGGAGCAAAGCCATGGTGGCAGGAACATCTGAGTGCTCACATTTCGATTGGCAGGTAGAAAGCAGAGAAAGAAACTCAAGATGGCATGAGTCTTTTCAAACCTCAAAGCCCACTCACAGTGGCATACTTCCTCCAGCACGAAAACACACACCTCCAAATCTTCTTCCCAAGAGCCAGAAACTGGAGATCAAATTGTCAAATGTATGAGCCAATGGGGCCATTGTCATTCAAACTGCCACATTATAGCCCAGCAAAGAGTCACCTCTCCAAATATATAGATAAGGAAATGAACACCAAAATGTTGAGTTTACAACCCAAGTGATTCAAGAGAGGTTGGGACCTCATCTTTACCCCCTCTTTACTATTACAATGGCAATAAAGAAGAACTTTATTATAAATGGAATTTAAGCTTTATTGTGACATTAAAAGAAATAGTCCAAAACTATGATTTATTTTTATGTTCATCATATTTTGTCTCAATATTATTATTTCTATAAAGCTATCTAGATCTATTTTTTACCTTGAGTCAGAGAAAATAAATTGGTG
The DNA here is from genome assembly GCF_003668045.3 of Cricetulus griseus. Classification (NCBI taxonomy): domain Eukaryota; kingdom Metazoa; phylum Chordata; class Mammalia; order Rodentia; family Cricetidae; genus Cricetulus; species Cricetulus griseus. The sequence goes on along the minus strand of NC_048595.1, from coordinate 266,826,783 downwards.
ATATAAGTTTAATTCTAATATACTGATGTGAGACATAAGAATATAGGAAAACCCTGAAAGGAAGGGTTATGAATACTGGATCAAACAGGCAGGAAATGTGGCCTTGTAGATATAGACTGTTCAAGGCTGTTACGATAAATCTTTCTGCCAAAAGCTACCTGAGCCCCACCGCCACGTGTGCACTTTACGCCAGCCGCCCGCCCGAGTTAGGACCAAATGAATACACAGAAACTTGTATTAGGTTTAATGCTACTTGGCCAATGACTACGACTTCTCATCTGCTAGCTCAGTCTTAATTATCATAAATCTATATATGTTATAAGACTTGTCTTATCAGACGCCTGATTGGCATTCCTCCTTGCCGGTGGCTCACATCCTGCCGCTGGAAGAAGCGAAAGGGGAAAAAGGGACGCTTCCTGTTTCTCCTTCGCTTAAATATGAGTCTCCTTGCTATGTCACTTCCTGCCTGGATCACACTTCTCTACTACATTTCCCAGAATCCTCTTTGACTCCTAGTGCTGTCTACTTGCTGTCTCATTGGCCAAACAGTATTTTATTTAATGATCAATAAGATAAACATACACAGAAGTACTTCCCCCATCACATGGAGCTTCAGCTCTGAATTTGAAAACTTATTCCGAAGAAGACTATGTAAAAGGAGAGAATCAATGTCACACTGGAAAAATTTGGGAAACAGTAATGGAGCTGAATCATGCTGTAGCCTCCATACTGTAGCCTGCCTGCAGGACCCCATCACCATTTCCTGGGGACTCCACCTCTTGCTCCAGGGCCCCCCTAGCTCTTTCATGCTGTCCCTCTCAACCGTTCCTTATAGCTCATCTCCATTCTTTCATGTTAACCTTTGATGCACAGAAACACTAACAGGAACCCCATATCCACCACACTTTTCCAATATCCAGAGTGGGCAACAACAACTAAAGAAGAGAACACACATTCAACAAAGACAACATGATATATCTATACCTCAAACGTCATAACTCCAGGTGCTTAGATCAAAAGAATTCAACTGTGAACAACCAGGACAATATCTTCTAGGATTCAGAAACCCTATTGCAAAAGGGCCTGAGAGAAGCACTTTATTTAGCTGAAGCATGAGACAAGAACCTGAAAATAGAAAGTATGAATATGATTAAGAACCTGAATGAACCTTGATGAAGACTATGAAAATACACTTGAATGAAATGAAACACTGAAAAACATGAAAGTAGAATTTTACAAAGAAACAGAATCACTAGACAAAACACAAACTGAAATAAAACTGGAAATAAAAAACCTAGGATGTCAAACAAAATGATCAGATGTAAGCCTCACCAATAAATTACAAGACATAGAAGAAATAATTTCAGGTCTTAAGAAAAGGCAGAGAAAGGGAAAGTTCAATCTAAGAAGATGGTAAATCTAATAAATATGCATGAAATCTGGAACACTGTGAAATGACAAAATCTACAAATAATAGGTACAAAGCAGTGGTTCTCAACCTTCCTATTACTGCAAACCTTTAATAAAAATAAACAAATAAAAAATAGCAAAAAAAATCAATGAAATGAAGATTTGGTTCTTTGAGAAAAATCAACAAAATTGAGAAACCTTTAGCTTAATTAGCCAAAAGTCAGACATAGAAGATATGAAACTAGACATGAAAAGGGGGACATTACAATGGGCACAAAGAAAATTCAGAAGATCAAAAGGACATACTTTAAATTTTCTATTCTGCCAAACTAGAAAACTCAAAAAAAGGATGAATTTCCTACGAAACCAATATGAAATAAGCAATTTAAACAGACTCATAATCCATAGTAAAACAGAAACAGTAATTAAAAATCTCTAAACCAGAAAATGTCCAGAGTCAGATGAATTTGGTATAGATTTCCATCAGCTCTTTAAAGAAGAGTTAATACCAATACTCCTCAAATTACCTCACAAAATTAAACCAAATGAACATTTCCTAATTCTCTTCATGAAGCCACTATTACTCCTGCAACAAAACCACACAGAGAACAAAGAAAAACAATAAAGGAGAGAGAGAGAAGGTGGGAGGGAGAGAGGGAGAGAGACAGAGAGAGAGAGAGAGAGAGAGAGAGAGAGAGAGAGAGAGAGAGAGAATTATAGACCAATGTCCATTATGAATACAGAAGCACAAATTCTCAATAAAATACTTGAAAACCAAATCCAATAAAACATCACAAAAATCATCCACCATGATCAAGTGAGCTTCATTCCAGAGATGCAGAGATAGTTCAACCTACATAAATGGATAAATGTAATCCACTACATAAACAGACTGAAAGACAAAAAAAAAATACAAAATAAAAAAGAAACCCACACATGGTCATCTCCTTAGACAGGGAAAAGGCCTTTGACAGAATGCAACATTCCTTCATGATAAAAAGTCCTGGAGAGATTAGGGATGCAAGGGACGTATCACAACATAATAGAAGCAATTTGCAGCAAACCCACAGCTAATATCAACCTAAAAGGAGAGAAACTCAAATCATTTCAACTAAAATTATGAACAGGACAAGGTTGCCTATCTACTCCATACATATTTCAATATGGAACTTAAAGTCTTAGATACAGCATAAGACAACTGAAGGAGACCAAGGGGATTTAAATAGGAAAGGAAAAAGTCAAGGTATATTTTATTTTCTGATACGATTTTATACATTTTTAAAAAGCATAAAATCCACCAGAAAACTTCTCTAGCTAGTGAACACTTTTATCAAAGTAGCTGGATAGAGAATTAATACATAAAAATCAATAGCCTTACTATATACAAATGACATACTGAGAAGGAAATCAGGGAAACAGTTCCTTAGACAGTAGCCTCAAAACAAGAAAAAAAAAAAAAAGGAAAAAAGAACTTTGATAACTCCAAACTAGCAAGTAGAACAAACTTGTTTAAGAAAAACCTTAAGACATTCAGATTAAGGAATGGAGATAGGCATTGGTGGTGTACACCTTTAATTCCAGCACTTGTGAGGCAGAGGCAGGCAGACCTCTGTGAATTGGAGGCCAGCCTGGTCTACAAAGTGAGTTCCAGGACAGCCTCCAAAGCAATGCAGAGAAACCCTGTCTCAGAAAAAAATAAAAAAAAAAAAGATTGAGGAATGGGAGCTAGAGAGATGTGTCAGAGGTTAAGAGAATTTGTTGCTCTTGCAAAGAACACAGGTTCCATTCCCAGAACCTATGTGATGGCACACAACCATCTGTAACTCTAGTTGAAGAGGATTTGACACTCTCTTCTGATCTGTCTGGCATCTAGGCACACAAGTGTGAACAGACATACATGCAGGCATAACATGTGCATACATAAAGTGAAATAAATGGAATTTTAAAAAAGTAATTGAAGAAGATATGAGAAGATGATGTTCATGGGTTGGTAGGATTAATGTTATGAAAATGACCATCCTACCAAAAGCAATCCCCATCAAAATTCAAATATAATTCTCCACAGAAATTAAAAAAACAATCTTCAACTTCATTTGAAAAAAAACCCAGTATAGGTAAAACAATCCTAAATATTAAGAGAATCTTGAAAGTATCATTATCACAGATTTTGAGTAGTAATGACAATACCTGCAGTTAAGGATGCAAGTAAGGGGGAACACTTACTTATTGCTGAAGTGAATAAGGTTATGGAAATCAGTACGTCAGTTCCCTAGGAAGCTCAAACATATAGCAAGGACTCTATATCCTGCTATAAATACACTTGCTCATCTATGTTCATTGCTCTTCTATTCACAATAGTTAGAACCTGGATATCTAGTTGATGGACTAGATATCTATCAACCAGTGAATAGATAAGAAAAATGTGGTACATTTACATAATGAAATATTATTCAGCTGTTAATAAGAAAGAAACTATAATATTAACAGGTAAATGGATGGAGTTCAGAGAAAAGAATCATACTGAAACAGGTTACTCAGACCCAAACAGACAAATATTGTATTTTCTCTTATATGTGAATGTTAGCTTTTAAGCTTTCAATATTTATGATACAATCTGGATAACCACAGAAACCAGGTACCTAATAAGGTCCCTTATATATGGAATCTAAATTGTGTTACCAAATAATAGGGACCAGAATGACCCAACTAGATGTCTTATGCCACCAAGTAAAACCTCAAGCACTGGAAACATTTACATCTTGTTGAGTTGTTGGCCAAAGGAGTCTCATGAAGACCCTCAAATATCATAGACTATTGAGAAGGCTATTGGTTGCTCTCCACAACTTGATTTTAAAGCCCTGTTGATGAGGACAACACTTATTTATATCATTGAACACTGTAGGGGTTTGAATAGGAATGTCCCCCATAGACTAAAGTATTTGAATGCTTGGCCCATAGGGATGTCACAATTAGGAGGTGTGGACTTGTCAGAGTAAGTGTGGCCTTGTTGGAGGAAGTATGCCACTGTGTAAGTGGGCTTTGAGGTCTTAAGTGCTCAAGCTAGACCTAGTGTGGCAGTCTTCTTCTACTGCCTGCAGATCAAGAGTAGAACTTTCAGCTCCTTCTCTGGTACCATGCCTGCCTGCATGCTGCCATGCTTCTCACCATGACAACAGACTAAACCTCTGAAACTGTTAAGCACAGACACTAAGACAATTAATAAATGGGACCTCCTGAAACTGAGAAGCTTCTATATGGCAAAGGACACAGTCAACAAGACAAAACGGCAGCCCACAGAATGGGAAAAGATCTTCACCAACCCCACATCGGACAGAGGCTGATTTCCAAAATATACAAAGAACTCAAGAAGCTAGTCACCAAAACACCAAATAATCCAATTAAAAAGCAGGGTACAGAACTAAATAGAGAATTCTCAACAGAGGAATCTAAAATGGCTAAAAGACACTTAAAGTGCTCAACATCCTTAGCCATCAGGGAAATGCAAATCAAAACAACTCTGAAATACCATCTTGCTCCTGTCAGAATGGATAAAATCAAAAATACCATGACAGTTTATGCTGGAGAGGATATGAAGAAAGGGGAACACTCCTCCACTGCTGGTGTGAGTGCCAACTTGTACAGCCACTTTGGAAATCAGTATGGCGACTCCTCAGGAAAATGGGAATCAATCTACCACAAGATCCAGCAATTCCACTCTTAGGCATATACCCAAAAGATGCACATTCATACAAGGACATCTGTTCAACTATGTTCATAGCAGCATTGTTTGTAATAGCCAGAACCTGGAAGCAACCTAGATGCCCCTCAACTGAAGAATGGATAGAGAAAATGTGGTACATTTACACAATGGAGTACTACTCACCGGAAAAACAAAACAAAACAATGGAATCTTGAAATTTTCAGGCAAATGGATGGAACTAGAAGAAACCATCCTGAGATAACCCAGTCACAAAAAGACAAACATGGCATGTTCTCACTCATTTAGACATAGAGCAAAGGATTACCAGCCTACAATCCACACTACCAAAGAAGCTAGGAAACAAGGAGAACCCTAAGAGAGACATACATGGTCCCCCAGAGAAGGAGAAAGGGACAAGATCTCCTGAGCTCATTGGGAGCATATGGGGGAGGGGAGAGGTAGTTAGAAGGAAGAGAATGGGAGAAGAGGAGGGGAGAGGAGGACATGAGGGAATAGGAAGATTGAGTCAAGGGAAGATTAGAAGAGAGCAAGAAAAGAGATACCATCATAAAGGAGCCATTACTGGTTTAAAGAGAATTCTGGCATTAGGGAAATGTTCAGAGATCTACAAGTTTGACCCCAACTGACAATCCAAGCAATAGTGGAGAAGCCACCTTAAACACCCTTCTCTGATAATAAGATTGATGACTACCTTATTTCCATCCTAGAACTTTCTTCCAGTAGCTGACTGAAACAGAAGCAGACACCCACAGCTAAACACTGAGCTAAACTCTGGAATCCAGTTGCAGAGAGGGAGAAGTAAGGAGCAAAAGGGTCACGACCAGACTGGAGAAACCCACAGAAACAGCTGACCTGAACAAGTGGGAGCTCATGGACCCCAGAATGACAGCTGTACCCCTAGTTCAAAACTTTTTAAGTCTTTTAATGTAAGAATTCTAGAGTCTAGCTGAGAAAAAGAAATTGAAGGAGACACTAGATAATATAAGATTTTCCATGCTCTTGGTCTGTGAAAATTAATATTGTAAAAATAACTACACTACAAAAGTAAACTACATTAGGGGAGTGGTAGAGAAGGACGAGGGGGGGGAGAAGGGAACTAGGATTGTCATGTAAATCAATATTGTTTCTAATTCAAATAAAAAATGATTTTTAAAAAAAGTAAACTACATACTCAATGCAATACCAATCAAAATTCCAATGACATTCTCCACAATGGGGGGGAGGGGCAAAGCTCAAATGGAAACACATCCAATTAATGCAAATACAAAGAACATCACTACGTAAGGAACCATAATTCCTGACATCAAATTATACTACAGAGCTATAGTGACAAAGACAGATGGTACTAGCAAAGAAGGAGAAGGAGGAAGAAGACAAGTAGACCAATGGAACAAAATAGTCCACCCAGAAATAAACACACATAAATATGGCTACCCAATATTTGTCAAAGATGTCAAAAACACTGGGGGGGAAAGATAACAAATAGTGCTCTGACAAAACTGAATAAACATCTACCCACACAAGAATGAAATTAGACCTGTATCTCTCACCCTGCACAGAAATCAACTCAATAATATATAGAAGATCTTTAATTAAAATCTGAAATGCTAAAATTCCTAGAGGAAAAATGTCAGAAAAAGATACACAGACTTCATGATATATTGGCATGGCCCAGTGAGTTAAGACACTTGCTGCCAGGCCTGATGACTTGAGTTTGACCCTCAGGACTACAATGTGAAAGAAAAGAACCAACTCTAGCAAGTTGTCCTCTGACCTCTACCATGGCATGCACATGCTCCCATACAAAATAGATAATGATGATGATAATAATAACAATAAAGATATAAGAAAGAACAGTCTGAAAAAAAAACTGTTTTTGACATCTTTGTCAAATATTAGATGGTTAGTATCTATGTGCACTTATTTCTGGGTGGTCTATTCTGTTCTATTGATCTACTTGTCTTTCCTCCTCCTCCTCTTCCTCCTGTTCTTCTTCCTTCTCCTCCTCCTCTTCTTCTTTCCAGTAGCACTCCAATATCAAGCAGTCTAATAGCACAAGAAATGGGCCCAAGAATTGACAAATGGGATTACATAAAACTGAAAATCTTTTCTGCACAGCAAAGGAAACTATCATCAGAGCAAACAGACTTCAGAGCAGGGGACAAGATTGGCCAGGCATGGAGTTAACAGGTAGAATAAGCAAGTGACTACAAAAATTAAACAACAAAATAATAAAACTCCCAATCAATAAATGGGCTAATGAGATTCAAAGACAGTCCTCAAAAGAAACTCAGGTGCCCAATAAATGTTTTTTAAAATTCAACATTTTAGCAACCAGGGAAATGCAAATTAAAACTACTTTGAGATTCCATCTCACCCTAACCCTAGTCAAAACAATTATGACCAAGAAAACAAAGAACAAAAAGTGCTGGTGAGAATGTAGGAAAAACAAACCCTTTTCAAGGCAAATGAGAGTATAAACCACTGTGGTCATTATGGAAATCAGTTTTCATAATGGAAGTTTCTCAAAAAATTAAAAGCAAAACTACCATGTACTATTCCTGAGCATAAACTCAAAAGACTATATTCTACCACAAACACACACAACAATGTTTATTGTTGCTCTATTTACAACATCAAGGAAATGCAACCAAACTAAGATGTTCATCAACAGATGGATGGATAACGAATGGAATTTTATCAACTGTAATGGAAAATTAAATTATGAAACTTGAAGGAAAATGAGAGGACTTGAAAAATGTTACATGAAGTGAGGCAATGTAGATTCAGAAAGAAAGATTCTGTCATATGCAGAACCTAGCTTTACACATTCATATGTGTGGATGTGGGTATGGGTACAGGTCCTGTAACCAGAAAGAAGTGAAAAGAAGAGCTGAGGAAAGGGCAGAGCAGCACACAGTGTCTTGAAGGTGGGAAAGTGGCTGGTGAGGGTAGGAAGGACATTGGAGAGAAGGGGTGTGGAAGAAGAGGAGAAAGACCAACAAAAGCAAATTCTGTTTAAAAAGCACTCAATGAAACCTAATATTTAATAGGCCAATTTAAATTTCTAAATTAGAAAAAAAATTCAAAGTCTAAGCGACATATCTTGTAGGTAAGCCTGGTGATTTCTGTGTCTTCCTTCAGTATGATCTAGCATGGGGTTTCTTAAATTCTTTCTCCTCCCAATTGCTTTTCACCCAAGAGATGTTTGTGTGACCCCAAATATACCAATACATAAAATACATAGACAGAGAACAAGCAGAAAGATGAAGAATTCAAGGCCAGCTTCAGCTACACACCAAGTTCAAGACCAGCCTGGGCTGTGTGGTACCCTGTCTCAAAAATAAAAATTTAAAAAAAAACAGATATACAAATATCAGTAGGGTAGTGTTTCCAATATGATCCATCTGCAGTTACTTGCTTAGTGTTCTGTATCATATTTATTTAGAAATAGCCAAAGATAGCACTGTGTTCTGTAAAACGGAACCAAAGTAACCTATACTTGTCTGCATGAGCACAAGACTTCAGAAATAATACACTACTTTATCCCAAAACATAATTAGACATATGAATTATCCATTCATTATCTTCTAAAATCTCAGTTGGTCTTGTGTGCAAGACACAAAGTACAAACAGAAGCACCCTGAACTTCATGGATTAGAGACAAAAGAGGAGACTGCCTAATAATCCTTAACTTTTGTTTTATTTTGTTTTGTTTTCTGGTTTGGGGAGGCAGGTGGTTGGTTGATTGGTTGGTTGGTTGGTTGGTTTTCAGTTAACTTTGCTTCTTGTTTATCTTAGAGACAGGGCCTCTTATAGCCTCAAACTCACTATGTAGCCTAGGATGACCTTAAATTTCAGATCCTCCTTCCTCTATCCCATGAGTGCTCAGATCACAAGCGTTACTGCCATGCCCAACTTATTTAATGCTAGAGACAGAATTTATGGCTCCACACATGCTAGACAAGCACTTTATCTACAGAGATACATCCCAACCCTGCTTTTCTTTAAATTAAAATTCTCCCTATTGTATATATTGGGTCTGCTGCTGTGTGTGTTTTATTTTTAATTTTTAAAATAGATTTATTTCAGGTATATGGATGTTTTGCCTTCATGGATTTATGTTTGCTACATGCATGCCTGGTGACCAAGAAGGTCAGAAGAGGATGTTAGATTCCCTGGACCAAGAGCCACTGTCTATTGTGAACTACAATATGGGTGATTAGAATCAAACCTGGGTCCTCTGGAAGAACAGCCAGTGCTCAAGCCATCTCTCATGCCCCTGCTCTACAATTTTTTAAAAAGTTTACAGTTTCAGTTACTTTTCTATTGCTAAGTTAAAACACCATGACCAAGGCAAAAAGAGTTGAGTGGGGGCTCAGCTACAGAGGATTAGAGTCTATGACTATCATGGCTAAGAGTCTGGCACCCTCTTCAAACCCCCATGGGAACCAAGCACGCATGTGGTACACAGACATACGTGTGTTGTGGGATATTTGTTTACACTGTGAAGATGTATCTTTGCCAAGGTGCCTTCAAGAGCTCAATAGCCAATAGCTAGGCAGGAAGGGGTGAGGTAGGACTTCCAGGCAGAGCAGACTCTGGGAAGAAGAAAGGCAGAGTTTTGAGCCAGAGACAGAGAAGAAACAGGAAATTCAAGATGAAAGAAAGGTAATACCACATGACAGAATAGAGATTAACATAAATGGGTTAATTTAAGTTATAAGAGCTAATGGGACCAGCCTAAGCTAATGGCCACACTTTTATAACCATGTCATTATTTCTGGACTGGCAGTCCCAAAATGAAATGGGCAAAATAATAAGCAGGCAAAACATTCATGTGTGTAAAATAAAATGATAAACTTAAAAACAATATACCAGTAAAGGTAGCTTCTTGCCCAGTTTCCAACTGAAAGCAAGTATGGTTCTTGTTGTTATACATGGAAACTAAGAGTGCATTGATGGTGGCTTTTTCTTTTTTTCCTTCTTCCTTCCTTCCTTCCTTCCTTCCTTCCTTCCTTCCTTCCTTCCTTCCTTCCTTCCTTTTTTTCCTTCTTTCTTTCTTGTTCTGAGATTTACACATCTCCTAAGGACTAGAGGAAAGTCTGGCCCAGGGACAAGGAGTGAATTTTAGTTAATCTGTGACTTTGGTTAAACTATGTAACAAGGACTCTAAAACAATGGTCCTTAAAGATTCAAAATTACCTCAGGAATTCCATGCTGGGGGTGAGAATAGACTGGAGTCTTGGTGTCAAAGGAGGAATTTGCCTCACAGGCAGAGATTTCACACAGTTCTCACAGTTTATCTCAAAGCTAAATCAGCATCTGCGTATTTCCTTATTTGTCTTTGTTTTTCTCTCCCTTTTTATAAAATTTTAACACCGTTACAGGAAAGGCTTGAGAGAAACCAGGACTCTTTCTCTCCTCTGTTTGGCCAAACTATAAACAAACCCATTTCCCCTTATCAAATTGTCCTTTATCAATTTCTGTTTCCTAACTTCTTTTGAAGTACATGGAAACTAGAGTGGTGGTTCACATGCTCAGGGGAAGGAGAAAGGTGAATGCATGACCTGAATACACCATTCCTGGGCTGTGTCCTTTACCTGAGTGTTCACTAGTGAATTCCCATGGTCTAGCTAGTTAAAAATCTGGTATATGGATGTTAACTTATAATTTAAATATGAAAGTGTGCCTACCACAATTTTCCCCTCAGTGTGATTGTATACCACATGCTATAGAATCCTGCCTCTAAGTTAACCTACGAATAAGAAGCTATTTAAGCAAAAGTCACAGTCCAGGAAGAATTCCTTTTCAAAGTTATAAAGGGATTTTCTTTTAACTTATTCAAGCTTTTCACTTTCATGAAGTCATTAATTTCATAGCAAATATCAATGACTCATGAATTTGATTGAGAAACAACCTTGGACATAACAGAGAAAAACAAAAAAGCATCCAAAATGAGAACAATGGACACAAGACCAGAGAAACGCAGGAGAGCACAACACAGTAGGATGTGGTAAAGACACAGTCAAGCTGAAGGGGTGGCCACAGCCCTGTAGAAACAGAAACAGACATGAGCTAAACAATAAGGGTCTTTAATCCTAGTGATAGCTAAGCACTATTAGGCAACTGCAAGTGACAGAATGACATTATTAGTCAATGTACTTCTTGAAAAAATACAGTGTGGCAATAGAAGAGACAAAATATTTAAAAAGTGTTAAGAGCTGGGTGTGATGGTATACACCCTTAATCCCAAAACTCAGAGGCAAAGACAGATGGATTTCTGTGGTTTCCAGGCCATCTTGTCTACATGGTTTTAGGCCAGTCATGATTACATAATGAAATCCTGTCTCAAAAAAACAAAACAAAACAATAAATAACAAGACACAAATTACTGCATAAGTCTAACAAAAATTGTAAGGACCTGAGAAACAGAGAAATAAAAGAAGGAATAGGATGATTAAGACATGGTGGTTTGGCCAGGCGGTGCATGGGAGGCAGAACTCAGGAGGCAGAGGCAGGTGAATCTCCATGAGTTCAAAGCCAATCTGTTCTATAGAATGAGTTTCAGGGGCTGGAGAGATGGCTCAGAGGTTAAGAGCACTGACTGCTCTTCTAGAGGTCCAGAGTTCAATTCCCAGCAACCACATGGTGGCTCACAACCATCTGTATGAGATCTGGTGCCCTCTTCTGATGTGCAGATATACATGGAAGCAGAATGTTGTATACATAATAAATAAAATCAAAAAAAAAAAAAAGAGGGCTAAGGACTTTGAAAAAAAAAAAAAAGAATGATTTTCAGGACAGTGAGAGCTACACAGAGAGACCCTGTCTTGATGAGAAAAAAAAAAAGACGACTTGGTGGTTCTCTTTCCACCATCTTGGTCCTTGTGGAGGCCTGTTGGGAACAGAACTTCTAAAATGTCTGGAAAGCTGTGATAAAAGGGTATTTTTGGTGGCTATAAGTGAGGTCTCCAGAACCAAAGAGAGCACACATCTCTTTTTTAAATTGAAGGTGTGTATGTCCAAGATGAAACTGAATTTTACTTAGGCAAGAGATGTGTTTATATGTATAAGGCAAAAAACAATAGTGACTCCTGGAGCAAACAAAACAAGACCAGAGAGATCGGAAGAAGATAACTTGGGCCCATGGAAACAGTGCTGCTGCTCATGCTGAATTCCAAAGCAATCCTCCTGCAAAGGCATTGGACACATAATCACAGGACCCTTGTGACACTGTTCCCGCCATCGTTTAAATGGATAGAAAGCACATAAAGAAATAGCTGTCTTTTCCAGGACAGCTAAGGGCTGTAACACAAAGAAACCCTATCTCAAAAAACAAAAATAAACAAACAAAAAATGGATTTGTGCTAAAAAAAAAAGAAATAAAACAAACAAAAAAACATGTTGTTGGCTGATGATGAGTGAATGGTGACAAGGCTACTTCTAGACAGACACGTGTCACCATATAGCTGGGGAGATGGTATCTTTGGCAGTGATCTTTGGGGGTGTCATATGTCCTGATTGGTAACATCCCATTTACTTCTCCTGCATCAGTCTTAATCCACCTGAACCATCAATCTCAGAAAATGCATTATCTGTAACTGTGAATAATCAACTGTCCATGGAATGCTACTGCCAGCAATTCCAACCCTTGAAGCAGCAGAAAACTGAGAGATAAATGTTCCGATGTACTTCATACACTTGGATAAAAGACAATGTGGTTAGGAAAATGGAAGAATAAGAATGTGCTTCCAACTAACGGGAGAGGAGGGCGTGGAAAGAAAGGAAAGGCACATGGGGGCAGCATGTTCAACCTATAACTCATAGAAAATATCCTGTGTTGTGCATGACTTTATTTATGAACTAAATAAATGAATGGAAAAAAGAGAGAGAAAATATCCTGTGTAGTACAGATACATGCACATTGAAAACACACTGTGAAAAAAATTAAGATAAACACTTCAATTGCCCATAAATCAAAATGCAACTTTTTAAAAGCTTCCATACTTAGAAGTATAAATGGATTGAAAATTTGAAACTATTTAGAAGTGTATGACAATTTTAGTTGTCAGTTTGACAGCCTAGAATTAAATGGGAAGTGGGTCCAGTGAGGAACTGTCTAGATTACCCTGTGCCATATCTATTACATTAACCTGTGTGGAGAGACCAACCCACTGTGGGTACCATCATTGCCTAGGCAGCAGATCCTGAGTGTAGAAGAGTGGAGACAGAGTGAAGAGAACCCACAAACATTCCTGAACTTATTGCTTTCTCCTTTTGACTGTGGCTGTAATGTGAACAGTTCTCTCAAGCTCCTACCGCTGTGACGTCTCTGCCTTGATGGACTGCAACCTGGAACTGTGAGCCAAATAAACACTTTTCCCCTGAAATTGCTTTTGACAAGGTATTTTGTCACAGCAACAGGAAGAGAAACTAGAACAAAGTGATTTTCCTTCTATAGTTTAGCTTGGTTTATCACACAAGGTAAGTCCAACATATGACTCATTCATATTTGTATATAGACATTATGTAGGGGATGCATACATTCAGGGTTTTCTTGGTTTTTCTGTTTTTTTAATTTTTATTTAAATTAAAAACAAACTTAATTTACATACCGATCCCAGTTTCCTCTCCCGACACCCCCCAATCCACTTCTCAAAGACGGTGAGGCTTCCCATGGGGGATCATCAAAGTCTGTCACATCATTTGGAGCAGGACCTAGGCCCTCCTCTTTATATCTAGGATAAGAGAATATCCCTCCACAGGGAATGGGCTCCAAAATAGCCAGTTCATACACTAGGGATAAATACTGGTATCACTGTCAGCAGCCCCATAGACTGCCCAAGCCCCCCAACTGACACCCACATTCAGGGGGACCTAGTTCAGTCTTTAGCTGGTTTTCCAGCTGTCAGTCTAGAGTCTGTGAACTTCCACTTGCTCAGGTCAGCTGTTTCTGTGGGTTTCCCTATAATAGTCACTCCTCCCTCTCTACAACTGGATTCCAGGAGTTTGGCTCAGTGCTTGACTGTGAATCTCTGCTTCTGCTTCCATCAACCACTGGATAAAGGCTCGATGATGGCATTTAAGGTTGTCATCAATCTCATTATATGGGGAGGGCATTTAAGGTAGCCTCTTCACTATTGCTTAGATTCTTAGTTGGGGTCAACCTGTGGATTGCTGGGAATTTTCCTAGTGACAGGTTTCTGGTTAAACCCATAATAAATTTTTGAGACAGGCTTTCTTTATATAGGCCAGGCTGGCCTCAAACTCATGATCCTCCTGCATCTGTCTCGTGTCTACTAGAATTATAGATATGTACTACCATGCCAGGCCTGATTGAACCCTTAAAGACACAAATGTTATTTGTAAGTACACTTATTTGCAGCCAGCAATGAGAATCCATTCGAAAGGTAGAACTAAAGGCTCTATTTGCCCTGAGTCAGGTACCTGGAGGAAAGTGCTGCCCATCCCTCCTGTGTCCCCTTAGCTCAAGGAGTCAACAAAGGCTGCACTGGAATTTCTTTCCAACTAACTGGGTTTATAGAAGTAACTTAAGGCAGGAATTTAAGCTCAGCACCCCACCAGGTGGCTTTTATAAGTTTGAAGCTCGCCTTATCTACTGCAAATTCCAGGAGAGCCAAGGCTACATAAAGAAACTGTTTCAAAACAACAACCAAGTAACTGCAGCTGATTTTCTCTCTATCTACCTAAGACAAACTGCATTGGATGTGCAGAAGTTAGGTGGTAAAGGATGCCTATTATTCAAAACCATCGGTGAAGATCCTACTGTAGGTAAAGGTGAATGGAGTAAATGATACAGCCACAGCAGAGGCTGTAGGGCATCTCTGTTGGATGGGATGAGTTAACTATGGCAAGGTTTACCATTGGCAGCAGTTGAAAGGAAAGCAGACTCAAGTGGACAGCAAAGAAATAGAGTCCAGAAAGAACAGGACCAATGTACAGGAGACCCCAAATATCCTATCTATCTATCCCCAGTGGCCTCTGACACCCAAGTACCTCCATGGCATAGACCTGTGAATCTTAGGTGTTCCTTCACAGATGTCTCTTCCCAGCTAGAATGGAAACTCCTAAAGATATAGTCCTGGTTTTCCAGCTCTGTATTTGCTATGAAGAATACCACAACTGGTGCAGGATTATCATTCAACTGTACCATGTCAACTGAATGGAGCCTGCCTGTGTTCATCAATAGAGGGGATCCCAGTACTGTGACCCAGAAGAATACAGATAGAAGAACTTGGAGCCAGATCATGAAAAACTCCAAATCCATAGTTAGAGAATTTGAATGTGATAGAGAATTATTTTCTGTTTTCATTCTGAGAGTTAGGTAGATAATAATAAAAATCCATGTGGTAACAGAAGCTGCATGTGAGGGACAGAGGATGTGGCATTGCTTAGGATTCAGAGATACCAGGCTCCAGGCAGTAATGAATACATGTGTGATCTGTTTTATTGTCTTCACGGTGTTCTAAAGTAGCTATTGTTAGTTTCACTCTAGAAAGGAAACTGAGGACTCTACAAATACTGTTCCTATAAATCCTTAAGCCTAGGATTCCTCCTAGCACTATCACACTAAAACAAACAAAAATAATGTTTTAAACAAAAATATATGGGAGACCCAGATGGAAGAAATACTAGCCATGGCTAGGAGTCATACTCTTGTCACAAGACTGGGGAGCTCTGGTGGTCAGGGCAGAATCTCTCAGGGAAAGCACCAGCACTAACCCAGTGGCACATATGTAAGGACACATTTTAACAGATAAGTCTCAGGATGAAAAGTGTTAGGTGCCATCTTTCAATTGTGCTAATATGCATAGTTCCTATTCTGCTTCACCCCTTTTAGATGGCACAAGAACACAGGCATTTGATGAGCTCTGCCTTACCTAAATTCTACATAGAATTGTCCACTCTTTTTTTTTTAAGATTTTGTTCATTTATTATGTATACAACATTCTGCTTCCATGTATATCTGCACACCAGAAGAGGGCACCAGATCCTATAACGGATGGTTGTGGGCCACCTTGTGGGTGCTAGGAATTGAACTCAGGACCTCTGGAAGAGCAGGCAGTGCTCTTAACCTCTGAGCCATCTCTCCAGCCCCCAAATTGTCCATTCTTAAATAATTGTGCAAGCGATATCTAAATACAGCCATTTTCTCCTCAAAGGCATAAACCTACTCTTGTTAGCTTTTGTATTTGATTTAACATTCCATCCATATTTGAAGTCCTATATTTGAATAGAACCTGTACTTCATCAATTTAGGGATAACAGCAAGCATGGCTGGCAGGATGACACCATCAAGCGATAGCCTAAGGATTCTAAGTTATGTCTTGTGATCCAGTGACTATGAAAAATATTTATAATGAGAGAATGCTTTTATGAAGGATAGAAAGAAGGGTAGGACAGGGGGATGAGAGAGGCTTAGAGAAGAGCACAGACTTCACTTTGCCATATACAGTGATTTTTTTTTTAGAAGTAAGCTTTTATAGAAGATGGCTATCAAGAGACAAAATCCCAACTGAGAATGAGTTAAAGTTTATTGCCCCAACCCAAGACAAACATAGAGAAGCATTAAGTTCTTATTACCTAGAATAAAGTTCTGCATTAGATAGAAGGGTTACATGCATTCCTTTAAGAAAATAAGCCCATCAGCAATAAACATTGTGACTCTGTATTACGTCAGCTCAGGGAGTGAGGAAATGGAAGTTGAGTTAGAAGAAAAGCAGACATGGAGAGGAGGAGAAAATGATGTAATTTTACAAAGCAGTATTATCATCATAAAGGAAATAATTTTGTAACACCCAAAAATAGATATATTTGGACTATGGAGACTATCTTTCTTCCCCCCTCTCCAATAGATGACAATTTGTATTGATTTTTTTTTGTTTTTTCAATTTATGTAAACCATATATTATTTATATCATTATGCAACTTAATGGTTTTCCCTTAATGTCATGTTTTTGTATGCATCGATTTGTGTAAGATATGATTCACTCTTTCTAAGGCATTGTACAATATGATTCACATCTTGGGCCCATCCTCTCTTTGAGAATGCTAACATTGCTTCCTATGTTCACTATTACAAGGCTATGAGTATTATCTGTTTCTATGCATCTGCACAAAAGTATGATGCATTTGTACCATGCCACCTTCCCTAAACTTCATTCCATAGAATTCTCCTCACTGTTGCTGGTTCACACGAACTTTGGTTCGAGGGGCAAAACAAGGCAGTTGTTTGACCTGGGGTTCTCATTTCCCACAGGTCTCCACCAGCTTGTCTACCTTCCAGAACAAGTATCTGAGCAGTTGTCAGAAAAGGGCATCAGTCTTCCCTACCAGTTATTCCTATCACCAACATGAACCCTTTGCAGTGGTGAGAGAGCCATGAGGACACAGGGCTAACCTCGTGGGTCCCATTTTACCCTTACACTTCCCCCACTTTCCAAGTCTGTCATGTCTTCCTAACCATTTGGCTTGCTGACTTCAGGCTCCAAAAATTGACACCAAACAGTTCTCACCCAACTTGCTTAAAATAAATCCCTAGTAATCAAATCCTTATTCTATAACAAACATGTCGTCTCAGTTTCTGCTCATTCAACCATAGCCTAATATACCAGGGGCTGTCTCAAGAGTTAGAGAAATTAATTTAAACTGGCCCCTGCTCCTGTCACCTCACTTGCTCCTCCTTGGAAGGTATGGATGAAGAGTGGCTTCCTAGGCCTAGGACATCAATACAAGATCACTTTCTCCCTCCTTCATTGACCCTCTTCTACTTGAAAAGTGCTGTCTTCTGTATGCTCAGAGACGAACTGATCATTGGAGCAGCAGATTCCTTATTTTTAAAATAAGGAAAATTTACTTTCTTTTTATTAAATATGAAACACATGTCATCTCAAAATAATGAGTCAATAAATGTAGAACTGCATCAGGGGCTCCCCCTTATTTCATCAATATTGAAATAGACAAGGCTTGAGAAAAGTAATTCTTCAAGTTAGTTTTTAAAGATGAAGAGCGTAACTGAGACAGACAATGTTCTCTGAGTAAAAATTCAACACATTTGTTTGGTCCAAGATTAGATGGACATAGCTGACTCTGGTATGTTCTTGGAAGCATTCAATTGGCAAGGAAACACTGAACAGTTCTCTTGAGAGGACACCACAGCCAGGGCCCATTAATGTCAGCACAGACAACCATGAAGAGACTTCTGCTTCAGTAGCTTAGCCTTGTACATAAGAAAATTGTTTATGTCTTCAAAACTCAAGACTCTAAAAGCTAAGTGCTTGGAGAAAACTCAAGCACAACAACTAGGTAGACTGAAATTATACCAACTCTTGGTTGGTTGGGTTTTTTGTTTGTACTCACCCCCATCCCATAAGATTATTCCATTGTGCCAAAAGCTCTGAAAAGGTTCAATAGATTCATCCACAACGTTTATCAAACAGGTTTTAAAAAGATTTTTTTCCAAGAAAGGGTTTCTTTGATTAGCCCTGGCTGTCCTGGAACTTGATCTGTAGACCAGGCTGTCCTGGAACTCACAGAGATCCTCCTACCTCTGCCTCCTGAGTGCTGGGATTAAAGGCATGTGTCAGCACCACCCAATTTATGAAGTCATTTTTTTTTAAAGCACAATACTCTTGGTATACCAAGAACAGAGATGAGGTCAATGCTATTTCTGTCCTGAAGATCCCACTTGTCCACACTCACAGGCAGGAACACATCTTCATGTGTCTACAGGAGAACTTTTAGAGTGAATAGTTAATGTAAACATGGAAGTAGATATTTATCTCCTGTCTAAGAGGTTCCAGGCAACTACAAATAGCTCTTTACCCAGGCAGTGGTGGCAGTGGTGGCAGTGGTGCACACCTTTAATCTCAGTACTAAAGAGGCAGAAGCAGGTAGATCTGTGAGTTCGAGGAGTTCGAGTCCAGTCTGTTCTACAGAGTGAGTTCCAGGACAGCCAAGGCTGTTACACAGAGAAACCCTGTCTTGAAAAAGAAAACAAAACAAACAAACAAACAAAAAACCAAAGCAAAACAAAAAAAAACAAAAAAACTTTGTTTCCATGAAAGTACCCCAACTAAAAGAGACCTTAACTTGAGGGGAATTTATTTTCTTACATAATGAAAGTCCAAAGGAGAACTGGTTCCAAGTTTTAATTCAGCAGCTCAGGCTCAGTGACAACATCTGGGGCCCAGTGTCTTCCCATCCTCCTGCCCTATCACCAAGGAGTCAACTGGATCATTTCCTGATTATAAGAGTATCATAGCATCACATACTCGAATGACTGGGTCTAGATAGCTGTGTCTCTTTATAAGAGCTAAAATGCTCAGAAACTTCTTCTCCTTCACTTGTGTAGAACTAACCCTTGGGGGGGGGGGTGGGGAACAGAGAGAGAAGGAGAATAAGTCTCCATGCTTAGCTTAGATGAGGCAGTGTTGGCCGAGTCCCAGGAGTGGACGAGCCACAAAATCCTGCTCTGGATAAACCACTCAGTGAGTGTTAAGTCGCTACCAGACATAACAGTAAAAGCCTATCCAAGCCTCCCAGATGCAAAATGGGAAGCTTCCAATATTTTTTCTAGTTTCGTACTTCCCTCCTTCAGCAAAATGTTAGACAGACTTTTAGAGCTTGTTCTAAATTAGTAATATGGCACTGTTCTCCAGTAAAGCTCTCTGAAAATAGCAAGACTACATAAGGTAATTGTTGAGGAAATACTTGTGGAAGCATGTTCCACCGCCACCTTTCTGTCCTTCCAGCACTCTCATATTGAAAGGCCTAGCCCCCATCACCCAGTAGTCCTTTGTAATTCTTATCTACCAACTACAGTCCATTACAGAGGAGACACACAGCTGGAAGACTGGCATTGGGTTATTCCAGTACACTGACCATAATACTGGACATTTATCCTTAATAACAAACAGGCAAGGATCCCTGCTATCACCAACGTCCTTCCAGAAGATGAAAACCATGAGGAAGTGTTATTCTGTTTCTTTTTATTTTGTTTTTCTTTTGGGGGTGGGGGCTGCTATTTTTGGATCTTAGACCATAGGAGAATATATGCTCAACACAAGAGCATATCAAAAAAAAAAATCAAAGTGAGATAAGGGATTACATAATTATATCTAGTGGGTGGGAGATGGTGAATTTACTAGAGATGGCTGATTGTAGAACTGACCCCAAATTTCATCCCTCTCATATTCAAAATGTTTGACTCAAGACTTTGCAGTTTCCCTCCGTTCCATGAACAGAGTGCATTGCCCCAATCCCTGACTTGGGCGTTAGCCAGGTGATTAACAACCAATGAAATGGCAGAGATGCTAGAACAACAGCATTACTATCTTTACAGTCAGCAAAACAATGTGCCTAAGCATATCTTAGGGAAACAAGAAACTCCTGGAGCTAACGTTCCTGATCTGTGCTCCTCAACTGAGACCAGCAGAGCCAGTCCCGCTGCCTAGCAGACTACAAGCTAAACGTGAGGATGCCAACAGGCACACCAATATGAAACCAATACATTACTCCTGCCCTTTGCCCCTCTCTAAATATTTGTGCTTCTATGTTTTAAAATACCAAAATGAAGATTACAAAATGAAAGGTGTTTGTCCTATTTTGTTTTCCATTGTGTCCCTAAAACCAAGAAAACAGGTGTGACACTGTAGCCACTGACAAATACTTGATCAATAAAGCAAGTTTGAGTTGAGTATCTGACACTTCAAACAAGAAACCCAGCTTACAACACAAGCTACAAATCACCACAGAGGCCCAGCGCCTTGTGCATTTCTCCTGTATTTGGAGGCAGGGCATTGGTAACAAATGTTAGTGTATGGAGGATCAACACAAACATGTAGGTTGGTACTAAATAAAGTCAATCCTCAATTGCTTCTTCATAGAGAAAACACAGGTCATAAAGCCTTAAATTCACCCAACCAAGGCCACACTGTGTCACCGATTCAACCTGCTTCCCTGTTAACTGCATTCCCTCTGCTGATGGTTAGACCAGTGTGGCTCTGCATGATAGGACTACTGTTAGTTCTACATTTACAGAGAAGTTTTGAGAACAGTACATAGGCCAGGTGTGGTGGTGCATGTCTTTAACCCCAACAGAAGGTGGGCCTGATCTACATAATGAGTTCCCAGACTACTAATACTGACAGCCAAGGCTACAGAGTGAGACTCTCTCAAAAAACAAAAAAACAAAAAAAGGAAGAATGGCACTTCAAATTGCCTCTATTTATTAAGATTCATTCATTGTTAACATTTTGTTCCATTTGCTTCGTCCACTGCTTACTCTGTGTTTTTCCCAGAATCTTTGAGAGGTTTTACAGATACAGTTCTCCTTTATCAAAACTCCTTCCATGTAATTAATGTATACTGTCTAGGAATGCAGACTGTGACCATGCCACAGAGCACTAGTCAAAACATTTAACAAAATACAACATCATTGTCCACATCCAAATTTTCTCAGTTGTCCCAGTCATGTCCTTTATATGTTCTCTCCTGTATTCGAGGTCCAATCCAGGATAATACTTTGTAATAGACTGTATTAGCCTCCTCTAATCTAGTATATTTCTTCAACTATTCACTGGTTTCATAATTTATACATACTTAAAATTGCAATTGAACCAAAATGTATTTATTAGGATGCAGAATAGAAGCATTTGTTTATTCTCCCCCTCACTCCTCTTTCACCTTCATTTTACATGACTGAGTATAAAGTAGCAAGAAGTTGTATTAATCTCACCAGCTTTGCTATTTTTTTTTTTTTGTAAGATAGTGTCTCACTTGCTGGTCGTTGATGGCGCTCGCCTTTAATCCCAGCACTCGGGAGGCAGAGGCAGGCAGATCTCTATGAGTTCAAGACCAACCTGGTCTCCAGAGCGAGTGCCATGATAGGCTCCAAACCTACACAGAGAAACCCTGTCTCGAAAAACCAAAAAAAAAAAAAAAAGATAGGGTCTCACTGTATACTGAAGATTGCCCTTGACCTCATAATAACCCTCTTGCCTCACCTTTCAGATTGCTGAGTCATGGGTGGGTGCCACTACAGCTGGCATCCTGAGAACTTTTTAAGTTTCGGTAAGGCATACAGAAAAAAGTTCATAATAACAATTTCTAGGTATAAGTTTTAATGGTTGTACAACCGCTGTTCCCATCCATCTCCACAGTGCTTTTCCGCTTGGAAAGCTAAAGCCCTGTACCTCTCTCTCAAGCAGCAACATGTCAGGCACAGAAGGTCTTGTCAGGCATCCCAACAGCAGAAGGATGTCCTTAAGACTGTTAAATCAACGTCAACTAAGAAGTATTAAGAAGTATCTGATGCCATCAAGGCTTCTTAATTCTGGGCCTAAGGATGCAGCTCAGTTAGTAGTGTATTCTCCTAGCTTGCATAGAGGCCTGGATTAAATTCCCAGCACTCAAGCCTTAGTGTACTCAGTTTCTATATCTGCTTCTGTTACTTGCTGTATGTGTCAGTGGTATAGTCTGAAACTATCAAGACTACTAACGCAGCCTGAGTGTCCATTTTAAAATCACATAGCTCAGCATATTCTCAATACGATGCAAAGCATACAAAGCCATAAATACTCCTGTGTGCATAGTAAACTTCTGAAGCAGTCTGCTGCCACTGGCCTATCTGTCTACACACAGAGTACAAGACTGTATTTTCTGGTTTGTTTCTTTGCCTTCTGCCCAGCATTATAAGTTATAATTTGGTAGATTATATTTCTTGAAATGGATAAAGGATTTCCATTTTTTGTTGTTGTTGTTCCAGGCAAAAGAGGCCTAATCTCACCAATTTTCTCTTTCCCCCCTCACTAATAAGTGTATTGGACCTCTTTGTTATATGAAGAATATAAACTCATCCAATTTTCAAAATTGGCCTATGAATTATCTACTGGCTAGATTGCATGGTATTGCATTTCCGTCTGCAATCTTGTCTAAAATCTGCAGGATTGCTATTCAAATATATCAGATTTTAGAAAGTGTGTCAATATACACTGGAAGAGAACAGAAACAGTTTGATGCTTGAGACAAATTTAAGTCAATTACTTATGCTTCTTAAAGATTCTGTCCTCTGGGAAACTTCTGGAAAATCAGGCAGTAAGCACACAAATCCTTCTGTGGTTCTTCTCTTTTGGCGGGAAGAGGTGATGGTAACAAGCTGTATTTTTCAATGTTTGGCCACTTCTGAGTCCCTATAGTTTGTTAATATGTAAATTTTCCCTAATCCATTATCTCAATTCTAGGATGAGCTAGTCTAAGATAGTCAACAATTCAGACAGCCAAATCCCATACCTGCTAGACAATGTAGCAAAATCTTTTTTTTTTTTTTCAAAAAAAAGGTCTGTTTGACCACAGACCTCCATCAGAAGTTTCAAAGAAGCACTTCCCTCTTGCTACAAGTGACCTCTCAAAAACTGCACTGCTTTGATGTCACTTCTTGGGTTCTATGTCTTCAGCATGTTACCTGTAATCGCAAGGAAATTCCTAGGCTTGCATTCTGAGGTATGGTGATGATTATGACATTGTATACATCTCAGCAAGTTGTTACAAGGGTTAAATGAAACCCTGACTAGAAGATGCTAGATGTATATAACCACTTCTTTGAATGCTCCTTCTGCACCCCTTCAAGTCTCTGGGAAAAGAGCATTTGTTGAGTAAACACATGGGATAGAGTGATGAGGAAAATAAGTTATTCGGTATCTGTGAACAAACAGAACTGCTCCCCTCGTGCATATTAAGACCAGACAGCCAATTTTGAAATTTTAAAAGGAAGAGAGTTAATAAAGGGAAGGCCCATTTATTGAGATGAATCAAAGATGAATCTGATCTATAATCATGCTTTATTTGTACAGGGTCATTCACCCTACAATCAAAGCACTCACCGCATATCTCATTAACCCTCCAACACCCCCGGAAGGTATGGCGATGGTAAGATGATCCCCTTGTTATAGATGGAGAGCCTGAGGCTCAGGACCCTGAAGGAACTTGTTGGGGCCACATCAAGTGAGTGAGTAATGGGACAAGAAAGGATATATTATATTTTACCATGGGTTGCCAAACACCTCAATTACTTTTTCTTCAGAATTCATTTTAAAATAACCCTTCCTTTAAAAAAAAAAAAAGTGACTCCATAAGAAAAAAAAAATTGGGATCGCCCTTTTAATGAATCCATCATTTAACATGTGTAAAGGAGAAAAATGTTGCTTGAAAAACAACTTCAGCATGAGACAAACGTCTACATTTTGAAGGTAATTAAGGTCAACTCGAATTCAAACTTTAATTTGTGACTGAAAAGTCCAGGCTGCTTGTTTTCCGTTTTCAAACAGAACCACAGAAAACGTGTTTCTTTGCTGACTTGTCCCATTATTGTACTGGAGGGGATGGCCAAGCCAATGCCTTAACTGGCATATCAGCGTGAAAATCATCAGAATTTTCAAGTATTTTAACCTTCATATTTTCCTAGAAGTCCACAGTTACGTTTTAGGATCCCTGTAATAATCTGAAATAACGAGCAACCGTTCCTGTGAATTCGTGATTCAGAACATCGTCCCTATTTTTACTACCCATCTTCCCTATTTTTAGAAGCTGTGGCGACAAGAAATCAGGGTAAGTAGTGTGACTAGCAGACTAGTGCTGCTTGCTGAGGGGTGGAGGTGGGGGTGGGGGCGGGCAACAGTCTGGAATCCTAGTTTGCAAGCTGAGTTCTGGATGCAGATGCCTGTGTCCCTGAGCCAGGCCAGCCTGGGACCAGAGGCGTGGGTTCTGGGCGCTAACCCTACACTGGCCTTGGGATTCTCAGTTCCCAAAGCCGCAGTTCCCGATTTCTAGTTTCCTTACAGATAGCTGTGTAGGGATCTTCCCAGGGGATCCCGGGGAACGCCAAGCATGGCTGGGGAAACCCAAGGTTCTGGTGAGTGCGACCTTTGATGGCTCCTCTGCAGTAGAGAGCCTATTCCTGTGTTTGGGTACCAGCAGAACTTCCGGGAGATGCTTTTAAAATGCCAGACCTGTTGCTGTCTTGGGTCAGTTGAGCTGGAGGGAGGCCACGCCCACAGAGAAAGCAGTGAAAGGAGGTTCAGCCTCAGCAGTCTCTGCCCTCTCAACTCCTGACCGGTCAGGATCCAGAGCCTGTTCACTGCTCTCTTTCCAAAGAAGGCCGGGGAGACCGTGGATTCTATATTTAGGTCCGCCATTTATTCGCTGCTATGTGACTCTGGGCAAGTTTTATAGCCTTGCTGTTCTCCTGTCTCTTAATTTGTGAAGCAGAAATTATAGATATACCTCCCTCGAGGGGCTGTTGTGAAAATGAGGTGATGCCTGATTACTGTCGGCACTGTTTGACAAAATTAAGCTCAGTGTTATATCAAGAATTTGAAGATGACCCAGTTCACCAGACTCTATGCTAGGAACAGGAAGGAAGTCAAAGAAAACTACTGACCTATGTGCATGGTTCAGGCACAGGTGGGGTGTCACATGGAGTTAAGCCAGGTGAGAGAGCAAGCTAAGGCAAGGAGTCAAGACAAAAGGAAGAGTAGTACAGCGGAGTGGCTGTCCAAGTTACACACACACACACACACACACACACACACACACACACACACACACACACACAGTGAGTTTACTTGAGGGAGTTTTACCTAGGAAGCGGGCTGAAAAGCTGTTGGGAATCATGAGAGGATGGTTTCCAGCCTGTGGAAGTTTAAGTCAAGTGTCCCCTCCTCCAATCCCTGTAGCCCCTTTCCCCTGGAAAGACAAGAGGGGAATCACAGAGGAAAAACATCAGACACAATAAGCAGGCTGACAGCCATCTGTAAGCCAGAGAATGGCCCTCAGGGGAAAACAAACCTGTTGACGTGGGTCTTACACTTCCAACCTCCAGAATTAAGAGAAAATTAATTTCCGTTGTCTAAACCAAATTTTTAAATGGAAAAGTTTCCAGACTCTGGTGTCCAGCCTGGCCTGTACGTCTTCTTTGTCTGGCCCAGTGACACCAGTTCTTACAGAAAGACAAAGGAGAAAGCCTCAGTAACTAGTAGGTCACTGTCCAGGGCCTCTTTTTCTGCTCAAGATATAGCCTATGACACTTTCTGCTGAGATGTGAACAAATGTCTGCTCACTGCAGATAGGAAACAAGCAACAGAAAGAGTAGGGCAGGGGAGAGGCTCATCAGGTAAGAGCACATACTGATTTCAAAGGACCTGGTTCAATTCCCAGCACCCACAAGGCAGCTCACAGCTGTCTATAACTCTGGTTCTAAGGGATCTAATACCCTCTTCTGCCTTCCATGGACACCAAGCATACATGTAGTATACTTAATACATTCAGGTAAAACACTCATAGACATAATAAAAATAATACATATTTTATATTATTTATAAACGATGGAATTATAAAGGAGGAACTCAAATCTGTTAAGGAATCAAATTCCTGTTTTCTTTCCTTCGCTTCTTCCATGATAAGGATGGGATTATAAAGCCAGTGATACAGACCAGGGCAAAGGAGGCATTCAGGCCCTCTGAGTGAATGCTTCCCGTCAGCATCACAAGTCATACTAATGACACATTTCTAAGGCACCAAGAAACATCAATAACAAAAATCTGAGCCAGATGCTATATACAATAGACCAAAGAGGAAAGACTAAGATAGACAGGCAAAGTGCTACATATATTTCTATATATTTTCAACATCTACAGATAAATATGTAACACAAATCAGCCTGCATACATATCAATAGTATATATCACTATAAGTACTAACTATTGTGTTACTATGTGTCTAGTTTGTTATATGTTATTTAACTCTTACTGATAACCCTGTAACCTAGAAGCTGCTAGAATTTTACAGCTGATAAAGCTGTGGTCTAGGGCAACTAAATAATTTGTCCAAGGTCATAGAATATACTGAAGCCATTCCTGCCTGTCTGTAATTTTATTAAAATAAATATTTATTGAGTGATTTCCATGTGTTAGGTGATGGAAGACAAAAGAGTTTAAAAGAAAAATAATTGCTTACACTCTTAAGGAGGGATGGAAACAGTCCAGGAGAGGAGAGTGATTTTGTATGAGACAAGTTAAGTACCATGGTGACAACAAGAAGAGAAAGTGAGAAAGGAGGGTATGGAAGAACACTTCACCCAGAAGATGGCACATAAGAAAGAACAGGAACTCTGTTGTGTCAGGAGCAGCGCTTCCGTTTCCGGCAGAGGGACCGGCAACATACAGACCCGAGGCAGGAGAAGCAGGAAGGTCAGTGCAGCCAGAGGAGAATGAACTAGGGAAGCTTCAAACAAGCTGGGTTTCAGGGTCTTCTTTTGGCCATGTAGCTGTCAGGTAAGCAGAAAGGGACCAGAGTGGAAAGGCCAGCTATGGGCTCCCAAAGACTTAAACTTTTGCTCTGAGGTGGGCACACCAGGAGCTCCCTAAACTGCAAAGCCACCAGGCCAACAGGTGAAGGAGCTGCCATAATCATCCATGTGATAGAAGACATGGAGCAAGCCCCCAAGCAGGAGTAGGGCCCATTTGGAGTATGTACTAAGGTTATCAGGAAGTCCTCATTGCTCTAAGATTTTAGACCTAAACAACTCTTGTAAATCTGAAGGGAAAACATGGTCCAGGAAGCTTTTAATCTGAGGGCTTTTAGATGTTGAAGTGGAGATGCCCCATCAAGCAGGCAGTTGAGTTGTGGTTTTGTGAGGGGTTCTGGGTTTTGTTTATTTGCTTTTACTATTTGTTTTGGGTTTTGTTTTATTGTTGTTGTTGTTGTTTCTTTCTTTCTTTAAGACAAGGTCTCACAACATATTGCAGACTGGTCTTGAATTCCCCATGCTCCTGCCTCAGGCCCCAGTACTGGGATTACAAATTTGTGCCTCCATGTCCAGCCCAAGAGGGCAGCTGACTAACTGGAGGTGTGGTTTAGGGAAGTTTGGAAAAAACTCATACCTGGGGGACAGCGATCTTTGGCAGGCTGATGAGGTGATGTACAGGGTAAGAAGAGACCTGGGAGAGCCGGACCTAGTCACCCCATCTTTCCTCCTAGGACCCCAGCAGGTCCAAGCAGTGAAGGGGCTCAGGTCTTGCCCCGACCCTGCCCTCAGGCACCCACAGGCCACGTGTCTGCCCTCAGGCAAGGAAGGTGCTGCATCTGGCCCTCCAGTCAATGGTTCAAAGGAAAGCCTTCCTGTCCCCCTTTAATGTCACCTCTCAGATTTCTGGTGGGGAGGGGGGATGAGCACGAAGTTCCTATTTACTCTCCACCCATGAAACCCTGTGGGAAAGTTGTTCCAAAGGGAGTGGTGCCGGCTGTTGGAAGCCCACTACAGCCCTGGTCCCAGAGGGTCAGGTCTCGCTGCAAAAAAGAAATCAACGTGGCTGTTGTAGACAGTGTTTTTTCACCTTTCAGGAAACACCAGTCTCTTCAAAACTGGGTGCAAGCTAAAGATCCTAGCCTCGAAGACACTAACACTTAAGGATACCCAAAGTTTGGAGGTCAGGGGAACATTGCGTGAGGACTACCATATATACACAGCCTTCCTTGTCACACTTGGAGCCCAGGGTGAAAACTGGGGCCTGGCACAAACTTAGTTCCCTCATCAAGGAAAAGAGTTAAAAAAAGGAACGAAGCAGATTCGGCAGACTTTTGATTGCTTGCTTGCTTTTCTTCTCACTAAAAAGTGGACAACAGTTAAGGGATCAAGTAAATTTGGTCAATATGAAAGGGACACAGACCTCCTGGGAAAGGAAAGACACAACTAGAATGAAATCACTCCCTTGGGTTATCCTGGGCTCTTTAAACCACCAACAAAAATGTAATTAGGGCAAAAAAGTTTTGCAAGGAAGTTAGTAGTAGACGGAGAAGAATTCTTTAGATGCAATGATGGCAGTTCTGAACTTTTGTAATTCCATTAACCAAAAAGAAAACTTTCTATGTGAAAAGCCAGTAAGGGTTACTGGCCTCAGAGTTGCAGTTTGGGGGAGGGAGGGGAACATGTCTCCTGCACCAGGGACTCTTGGTTTCCAACATCTAATTGTATTGTTGGTGGAATTTTGTGTAACCGAGGAGTATAACATATCTGCCTTGTTTTATTACACCAGATGGAGAAAACACAACAATATTTGGAAGGGGAAAAACATTTCCTGTCTTTTTGTTCTTAACATAAAAAAGTACTTTATGACTATTTTTCCAGCATATTTTCTCCTCCTCTGGGGCACACTTTAAAACCTTAAAACATGCATTTGCCAGAAGTCTTTGAATCATCACAATACTGTCTTCCTATCTGCAACCGAGACACACTGCTCTTGGCTCCATCGGAGAAACTTGTGTTTTACAAGCTGCAGAGGACCACTGCAATTGCTAAGGGTTTCTTTCTCTTTTTTTTTTTTTCTTCTTTTTTTTTTTAATCTAGGAGAAATGTAAGCTTAAAACACTTAGTATTTATGAGCCATTGATTTTATTTTTTACTACCCAGTTAACCATGTCTTCTCTTTGACGCTTGTCCAGAGGGACTCTCATCACCCAAGGCTAGATCAGAGAAACCAAAGGAAAGGTCTTCATCATCTCTAATCTCCATCTCTCACATCCCTCCAAAGCAGTTCACAATAAAGAGAGCTCACTCCCACATCCTGGTCCCTTTTCTTCTTTGATCTTCCCCTTCATTTTCTTATTAAAAACAACTGCTCTGCCGCCACCACTGCCGCCAGGTTCAAATTGTCTGAGTAACTATTTTCATTCTTAAATTTTTAATTTTAAAAATCAAGTCACATATTAGAGCTACTATGGTGGCAAATACAATATCCTCACTTGAGAACCAGGGGAAATCTGTAGAGAACAACCTATTAATTTTCCACCAGTTAAAAAGGACTAAAATGCTACTTTCTGAATTTGAGTCTTTGGTCTCTCAGTCTAGTCTCTTCCTGTCTCAGTCACACCAGCTTTCATGGTTGCCTGAGCTATTTCTTCCATTGCACAGTAATTAAAAATTAGCAAGCATTAAACTTCATTCCCATCAGTGTAGTTTTTAAAACTGTATTCTGCAACAAGTCCTGAAATGCCAGCCAATGATGTAATACACACACCAAATTCCAATGAAGCAAAATAATTTGAATAAACCCTCAGATTTCATAGTTTGGGAAATTAGTACTAAAACAGACATTTTTCAGTAAGTCAAATGAAAAATGTGACATTTTTCACAGGTCACATAACTTACGATAAAGACAAAGATTTAAAAGCTTCTGCTTTAAATTGTGTACCAAAAGACTGCAATCAGATTGTAGGGGAAGGAGGGCACTAATATTAGCCAAAGTTGAAAATCTGAATAGAACAGTTATAACAAAATTCTTTTGATTGATTTATTTATTTTTGGTTTTTTTGAGACAGGGTTTCTCTGTGTAGCTCTGGCTGTCCTGGAACTCACTATGTAGACCAGGCTGGCCTCAAACTCACAGACTCCAGAGTGCTGGGATTAAGGGCGTGTGCCATCACTGCCCAGCTGTTTTTGATTTATTTTTAATACATCTAGTACAGGTTTGTTGAGCGTGCTTTCATTCGCAATTACTTAGATCCCTCCCTTTTCTGAACTTGCGTGTCCTAAGGCCACTGGTACATTCACTTAGAATCATCTTCTCCTGGAAATTGTTCTCTCAATGGGTCTTCTCAGGCTGCATTGGGAGGCGCCTCTGCCCTGAGGACTGTGTGCTTACAACTGTGGCTTTTCCCTTCATCTACACCGCAGAAGGGAAGGATTTAACTCTACTTTGCTCAACATTGTATTCTAAGTATCTGGTCAGCACTAGATTTTTATTCAATATTT
Source organism: Cricetulus griseus (assembly GCF_003668045.3). Taxonomy (NCBI): domain Eukaryota; kingdom Metazoa; phylum Chordata; class Mammalia; order Rodentia; family Cricetidae; genus Cricetulus; species Cricetulus griseus. The sequence continues at coordinate 266,795,824 of NC_048595.1, read as the reverse complement.
AATAAACTAACAAATAAGCATATTAAAATAGGTAAGTGTGTTGTTTCTTCTTTGGACTTTGGCACAAGAAGCCAAGTGCAAGGAACAAAACCAAAACCAAATTCTCTCATCTCTTTTATTCAGTCTTCTGAGGAAGTCTCCTAAGTGAACCCCGACAAGACATCCAGCTCAGGTACTAGCTGTGCAACCTTAGATAAGCAAAGCTCATTTCTCTTCCTGTAAAATAAGAATCACAAATCTCCTATTTTGGTTGTTGTAGGAATAAATGTGTCCATCTAACATACATAGGTACTCTACAAATGAATGTTACTGTCATTAATTCTTGAAGTATTGGTGGCCTGGAATGGGTACTACAGATGCCAAGATAAATCCAGAGGAATCTTTTCTCAATACCTATGTCTCTCAGATAATATGGTAAATATAGAACAGAGCAGCACACAGTAGCAATGCAACAAGAAAGAGAGATACAATTAAAATAGAAAGTAATATGATTAAAGACTCAGTCTGAACATGATGGTTTGTGTAGGAGACTGTGACCACAAGTGCTTGACCCCCCCTAATTTATTACAAGAGCTAGTGAGAACCTGCCCCAAAGTACACTTATCTCCTGTTTTCTCTTCAGGCCTCCCCTCTTACTTACAAGTTAAATAACCCTTATCTAGAATAAGACATGCTTTGGGTTTGGGAAAACTTTGAATGTCTACTTGGGAGTGGGATGAAATCTAAACACAGTATTATTTTCAGTTTTTTAATTTTTCTGCTTTTTTAAGACAGAGTTTCACAGTGTACCCCAGGCTGCCCTCGAATTCCCTATACAGACCAGAGGAGCCTTGAACTCATAGAGATCTGCCTGCCTCTGCCTCCCTAATTCTGGGTTTAAAGTCCTACACCACCACACCTGGCTTAAACATGGTATTCTTTTCTATTTTATAATTACCTTATAGCATAGCTTGAAGATAACTTTATATAATCTCCTTAGTTTGGTTACCTTTTCACTATAACTTGTCACAAGTACAGGATTTCCCACTTGTGTCCCCATGTTGACATTTAAAAGTTTTAGATTTTAAAGTATTTCAGATTTTGTATTTGGGGGATTAGGTATACTCAGCCTTTTTTTTCACTTGTTCCTTTCTTTGTCTCTCCTTGATGTGGCAAGCCCACTCCCACCCATCCCAGGGATTTGCTCTGGCTTCCCTGGGCCTAGATATGCTTCCTGTATATCAACATAGTTTGCTGTCTCATGTCTTTGCTAAAATGTCATGTTTGCAGTAAAACCAATGAGATGATCTAAAATTACCCTACTTATGCCCTATAAAATATACTTATTAGGGTTTTTTGTTTACTGACAACCCTCCATTACCAGCATATACATTTGAGAGAAAAAGGTCAGTGTTGTTCCTTTAGGTATCCAGAGTGCCTAGCATTGCAGTCGGCACATACTAGCATAGAATAGATGCAGTCTGACTGGAATGTAGTCAGGGCAGGAAGCAGCAAGAGGTAAAGCTCCAGAGTGCTAAAGAGGATTTGAATGCTAGGTCGAAGAGCTTAGATTGTATCTGGTAAGTAATGGGGTGCTTTAAAGGCAAGTGGCATGTTCAGATCTGCTGCTTAGATAAATCACTCAAGGAAAGGATTTGAAGAGAATGGTAATGGCAGAACCTGACAGTGAAGATGCAGCTGCAGTGAGAGAGGAAGCAAGACAAGGGACAGTAGGAAGAAGAGAAGGGACACATCTGAAGTATAATTAGTTTAATGAGGCAGGTCTTGATGACTGACACAATGGAGACAGAAAGAGAACTCCTAGGACAATTCCCAGAGTTGCCCAATAGGTAACTGGGGGTTGAAATAAGTCAGAGCTAGAATGGGAGTGGGGATGACAGAATCAACCTCCCTCCCTTTTCCCAGGATCTAACTGGGGGAGGGCATTATGCACGGTAATCATTAGGCACTATGAGGCTGAATTATATCCCTAGGTCAGAGATTTGTTATATCTACCATGCAGTAATTTTTAGTTTTAAAGAGAAAGCAACTTTCATTTCAGGCCTCCACATACACTTGGTCCCAAAACCAGGGACCAAAACAGGGCTGTTTTTAAATTAAGAATTTATATATCTATTCTGCATTTTTTTGCTCAGATAGCACAAAAGAATGTAACTTTTTGTATGTAATTAGTTTTTATTCTAGACTTCACTTTATGACAGACTTTCAGCTAACCACCCAGAGAAAATAATGTCTTTCCCCCCAAAGTCACCATGTTTGGTTATGAAATAGCCAGTAATACAAGCCCAGACTCTTTTATTTTGCAAAAGAAATTCAAAGGCAATATTATATATTCAAAACAAATTTGAGGAAATACTTTCAAAATGACATGTAATTAGTCAGTGGAAGTTAGTTATCACAACATATGATTGAAGCAAATTGCTTTACGAGCTTTCACCCTAATCAAACTTCTGCATAAAAATAAAGCATAGACAGGGCACTACTACAGTCACTCAAAATGCCATAGGAGGAAGTGTGGCCCTAATGTCAATAATAATTTGTCAAGCAATTATTTTGTGCCAGAACCTGTACTAGATAATTGTCTACACTTTGTAAATGTGGCTTCCTCTTACTCTTTAGGAAAGAAGAAACAACAACAAACACAGGGCTTAGTTCAGAACTTGTTAAATGTCACTTTGCCATCAAGTGGTAGAGACATCTTTCAAAAGAAGGAAAACAATTTTCTTTCTAAAACCCAATCTTTTGTTACAACCTGCCCATCTTATCATAGATAAGTCGCCCTCGTGTACTGATTGCCTCAAAAATAAATCTAAAAAACAAAAAACATAAAAAGCAGAAAGCTATCATTCGTGCGTGAACCTCTAGAGCAGAAAGTGAAAGTGAGCACAAGGCACGTGAGGTGCTCTGCAGAGCGCGCGCGCGGAGAGATGGGGCGGGGCGTGAGCTTACCCTGCTGTGGTCACGTGGCTCGAGGCTGTCCTATCCTTGAGGCCCTAGCTGGGACCTCACCAGGTCCCTCGGAGCCTAGCTCGCTAGGTGAAGGCCAGGCTGGTATGCAGGAACCAGCTCTCGCCGTGGTTTGCTGTCCCCGTGCCCCGCCCTGTCCACACACTTCCACAGTTGGACCATCAAAGCCCGTGGCTCCTGCGGAGTGCAGACCACCTTCCATCAGCTACTGTAGTTGCAGGCATGGGAAAGCGCCTTTCCCTTGTGGGTGTGTGGTTTCCAATGGGCCCAGGAAAGGTGGGGCCTCAGTTTCTCGCTCTGTTCTGCAGGCTGGGGAGGGAATTAGGGCTGTTCGCCTCCTTCCTCTAAAGCAAATATGCAGAGTTAATTAGAGGGAGTCTGACACTCGGGTTTTCAGGGCAAGACCCAGTGAGTCCTGCTGCTGCCACTTTTCCTAGTTTGACAGACGCCTGAGGCGAAATGAACTACTTAAATACGGGGCAGCTAGCAGGATTCAATGTCAGTTCTTAGGAATATTTTTAAATTATATTTAGTTTTATGTGAGGAGTGGAGGAGTTAGTGTTCCACCGCGAGAACTTGTAGAATTTGGTTCTCTCCTTCCGTTCTGTGGGGTCGAACCCAGGTCATCAGACTTCGCAGCAAGCGCTCTTTATATTGGGTCAATTTGCCCGCCCTCTTTAAAATAGTTTTAAATAAATGGCTGGATCTTTTCCCCTCGTAAAACCTTTGCACTTGATTCAGTGTTACAGTTCAAAAGAACGAAAGTCCTCGCTTGAGGTTAGGGTTTGTCCTAATCTCAAAGACTCATGGGAACTTTAACTGGGACATCTGCATTGATTTGTTTTGTTTGTTTATGTTTTTCTTTTTTTTTAACCCCAATATCAACCACAAAACAAAAGCTAGCTTTTCTTAACTAAATAACAATGGAGAAACTGGTTTCAGCCACCTCTGAGCAGACAAACCCCCACCCTCAAGGCTCTCGTCACACTCCAACCTGCCCTTAGGTATGTTTGTGAAATGGGAGACAGATTGTAGCTACACTGAAGTTTCTCCCGGAAAGCTTAGTTGGCTTTCGTCGAAGCTGGCTGTTTTCGGAGTTTATTGAGGCACAGAACGTGCCACTCAGAGGATTGCAGCTCTCAGGCTGGAGGTCTTGTGGAGCTGCCCGAGCTGCGCAGGTGTGGATGGCAGACAGTCTTTAAAACGTTCCTTTTGCTACCTTAGGAAATAGATTTCCAAGTCGAGCCAGGGTGGGGGTGGGGTGTTTAAACCAGGATATCAGTGTGGGAAATCTCCCAGTGCTGGAATAGTAAATCAGTGGGGATCTCCTGCTGCTTCATCTGTTAAGCACATCCTCCAGTGGTATTCACGATTTAAGATTTTAAAACAGGATGGAAGGGGCTTTAGGATTTATCCCTACAGTCTGTTCAAAGTACGTCGAATTTCTCGTCTCCCGTTGGTTAATAAAACGCAGAGTCGGGTACACCTTATTTTGGAATGTAAACTTAATATAATGTCCGAATTTCTGAAAGGCCTGTGACAATTGAACTGGGGCAACCACGTTTACTCTGCCCGTAGCGCAAAAGCTGCGCCCCAAGTTTTAGGCGCTGGGAACGGGAAAAGGGGGGCATAAAGCAAAGCGACTCTGGGGATGAGGATTGAGGGCTGTCCCGTCCCAGTCGCTGTTAGGACACCGAGAGATGGCCAGGGGACCAGGTAAAGGGGGAGGGGGGTCAGGCCCTCCCTGCCATTTGTCAAAGACACAAACTGGATAGGGAATTCGGAGCTAGCTAGCGGATCTTAATTAGACTAAGCTGTACTAGATTGCGCAATTTATTAAAAAAAAAAAAAGCGGGGTGGGGCGGACCCTAACACTACCAGACCCGGGAGGAGGTGTGAGAGTGGAGACACCTTTTGTGCATCTTCTTTGACGTGAAGCCCCTTTCTTTAAAGTCCCATCACCAAAGAAGGCGGGGGTGAGGGGGGGCACGTAGGGTGACCCAGAGGTTGCATTTCTTCGGATAAAATGAGAACCAAGGATGCTGAGAGAGATCAGGAGGATCCCTTCTGTGTCGGGTGCCCCCACCCCCCTTCACCACCCCCGCCCCCATCCCAACCCCCAGCTCCAGAGTGAATTGGGTGAGCAAGGCAAACTTTCAGAAAACTCCTGGCGGGGCCCTCCGGCTGTCACTGGCTAGGGTGCTGCCAGTCACTTCCTAAGTGTGGCTGCCTTGGCGCAGATTCCGCGGCTTGGATAGTTGAGCTTGCAAACTAGAGTAAATGGCGAGGGCGCCAAGCAGGTTTACTGGGGCAAGGCAGGACGAGTCAGGGCCACCAGAGCTTTGGAGCCACTGCAACCTGTGAGCATCACAGCGACCTTCTGAGCTTGGGACGCTGGGCTGGACAGATAGGGCCCCGTGGCGCTCAGCCCAGAGCAGCCTCGCCTTCTTCCCGGTTTTGAAATCCAGGGAGATGAGTACAACTCGCACTTTAAGCTTCCGCATAAGCCTCACCTCACCTCCCCAGGTTCTCAGTTCCTAGCAAGTGTTTAGATTAGGCACAGGCAGAGCATGGTTTGGGCAGGTGCCAGCTCTGAGACCCTAGCCGGCGTGGTCACATTCGCTATAGGGTCAGTGAACTGCCTCTTTAGGCTGCCTCTTTCACAAGCAGGCTGGGCGTTTTCCGTTTTGTTTTGTTTTGTTTTTCTTTTTAAAAGGATCCTTGAAAGATTACAACTTAAAGTTTTAAATGTTTTGATGCAATAGGCAATTAGAAACAGAACAAAAGGGAAAGGTCTACCTTGAAACTGCTTTGTCGTTCCGGAATAAAACAACGAATTCTAGAAAACCCTAGGTTAAGTGAGTCTTCAGCTGGAAAGACCCGGTTAAGAGGAAAAATACTAAAACGCACAATAGGCACTCGATACAGCCGTTGGGAAGCTCTGTCCCCACTGAAAGCCTCCTTCTGCAGGGAGAATATTTGCGGAGAAAAATTATTTGGTTATTTTCACAGTATTACAGCTCCCTTTGAATTAAACTCTTTTTCATCAACTAAACTTGGTTCCTTAATTAGGAAACACAATTGAGTTTCTAACAGATGTTGTCAGCCACAAACTCTGATCCAAAATAATAGTGTAATTAGTTTGGGGGACATCTTTAGTTTATAAGCCTGAAATTAAAATATGATGTTTTTAAACACTGCGGTGCAAAACCACGGGGAACATTTGTTCCAGAGTGTGGTAGTAACTCCACTTCCCTGTTCTGCCCTTTCAGTAGGATGTATGCGGCCCTTCTCATTCATCCTTGTATCTCTTTAAATTTCTTTCAGGTCTTAGGAAATTCAAATTTCAAAATATTTTCTAATTAAAAAATTGAAATCCTTAAAACACAGACAGCATGTTCCCAATTAGTTGAAAATTTTTTTTAACATCATAACTTGAGTCTTCTAGAGGTGTTTAAGCAGCTAATTTTAGGTTTTTTTAAACATATATAATTTAATCTGAATTAATTTTACCAACTTTTTGTACCCTGAAATATAAACATGAAGACATATTTTCTGCAGCAATCCTGTGACAGGTGAAATATTTGCTAGCTTTGGTTGGTGTGGTAAAATTATTAATTGGGCCTTTCTACTTTGAATCTCAGTATACAGCATCAAGATAAACCAAGCAGGGTGATCTGCAGCTAGCTCTTGCCTCTTACAGTTTCATGTCTTCTAGTCTCTATGATGATTAGTTCAGATTTGTCTTTATAAATTATCCGTTTCCTCGGCATTGGAAGATGCCGGAAGTCAAGATTTTTCTACAGTACTCAACAAATCCACTACCAAAAGTTCCTAGGGCTTGAACAGTATTTTAATGCATGCCATGTTTCAAAATATACTTGGTGTTTAGCAAAACTTAGGTGTTTTTTTTTTTTGTGGATTTCTGTGCTTGTCTTAAAAGTTTTTTTTTAACATTAAATGCCATGAGAACATTATCTGCACCTTCTTAAAAATCAATCTCCATTTGAGCCCCCACTGTTTTGAGTCCTCCTTATTTTCTAGTAACAATATCTCTTAGGGGAAGGGAGAGTTAAAATTGCCCCCTCTGACAGGCAGTAACTAGAATCCTTTGTTTCTGACACAAAGTAAACATTATTTTTAACCAAATAGACTACCTTGTTCCTTGGAGTCACATCCCTGTAGCTTTGATTTGTCTTCTTAATTTAGCAAGAAAACAAACTGCTGCTACAAATGCTACTGCTTGTTTTAGGACTGCAAATTTCTTTAGCAATACCCCATACAGCTGCTGACAGCTGCTAGAGATCTTCTTGTAGAAACTTCCTAGGTGGGCAATATAACACAAGTAAAACATGTGTTTAAGCATAGGAGTGGAGTAAAAGTTAAAGACAGGGAACCCAGCCTTCACAAGTTGATAAATACAAGATACTCATGTTTCTCAAGTTCCTTCATGCAGCATGAACACCATGAGTGCTAGACCAAGATTAAATTTCTTTTAAGTTATGTCTGTTTGTTTGCTCTCTTACTCTTATACCAGGATGTAGATGTAATTGATAAAATTATTTTAGTTAGTTATAAACTGTCTTCATTGGTCATCTGTTGGCTTTTCTGGGTTGATCTATATTTAGGCATTCCTAGGTGGGCAATATCCAAGCCTATTTCCCTACCGGCCACAGGTGATGCTGAAGTTTTCTGGGTTCTACTGTCAGTGTCTCCTCGGCCCTCTTAAAAGGAAGTAGGTTGGAGAGGTTGCCCTCAAAAGTTCCTAGTCTGTGCATTTTTAAAAGGAAATTTGGATTGTTTCCTAACTTGTTGGGAATGATGAAAGTCATCAGAGGTGTTACAACTTACTAGCAATTATTAGAAAGCAGATTTCTGGACTTTACAATAAGTATTTGGGCTAAAGCTTCTGTTGGTTTTTTGTTGTTGTTTTTATTGTTTTTTGGTTGTTTGCTTGCTTGCTTGCTTGGTTTGATTTGATTTGGTTTTTCAAGACAGGGTTTCTCTATATAACAGTCCTGGCTGTCTTGGAAATGGCTTTGTATACCAAGCTTACCTGGCCTGGAACTCATTGCCTTTGCCTCCCAAGAGCTGGAATTAAAGGTGTGAGCCACTACCGCCTTCCGGAGTGTGTTTATTTTTTCTTTTTCTTTTCTTTTCTGGGTCTCTCTCTCTCTCTCTCTCTCTCTCTCTCTCTCTCTCTCTCTCTCTCAATAGGGTTTCTCTGTGTAGCCGAGGCTAAGGAACTAGCTCTGTAGACCAGGCTGGCCTTGAACTCATAGAGATCCTCCTGCCTCTGCCTCCCAAGAGCTGGGATTAAAGGTGTGTGCCACCACTACCCAGTCTGAGTATATTTTTTAAAAGTACTATATAGCTTCTATCTCAGTATATCGTTCGTGTTCTTAATATGTTATGGTTCATGACCTTCAAAATGTACCTTAATTTGAACATTTTTCTCCTCCAAATTGAGCCACATTTATGTATAACTTTTGCAGACTACTACAGAGTTTTTCATCAGTTGCCTGAGGAGAATATGTGTGATGTTTTCCCTAATGAAATTTCAAATATAATTGTGTGACTTCTAATGCAATATGTAGATAGTATGTGAACAAAAGCCTGTGTGTTGAATATTGACACAGCAAAAGAAAAGTATTTTTGCATCTTTTAACTGGGAGGAATACTTTAAATGTCAGTAATGATGGGGTCATTACTTGAAAAAAGATCACTACACACAGTACTAATTCACATCTGACAGCAGAGAGTTCACTTATTGAAATGGCTCCGTGTGCTCAAACAGAACTTACACAGTGAACAGGTTGTTGGAGCATAGAAAATTTCTACTAGAAAAGTGCATATTTAGGTGGTTTCTCTTTTACATTAATTTATGTAACAGCAGGTACAAGTAGACTGGATCTATAAATTTCACTTATCTTTATTACTAAATGGAATATTTTCTGGGGGAGGCTCCCAGCAACTTTGATTTTACAGATTAAGACCAATGCTTCTCAACGTTTCACACTTGAAGTGTCTGAGTATGGAACCCTGAACACATCAAAGTGGGAGTCTGTGGCTCAATATTAACCTTTTCCTTCAGTTGTTAGTTAGAAAGATACTTTAAATATGACACATACGTGGATCTAAAACCTGGAAGAGTTCAGCAATAGGAAATCCAGACTCTGCATAAACTCCTAAGTCAGATAGACACATTCATTCTCCTGCCACACATTTGAGGAATGAGCTTCCAAATTAGGAGTCTCAGTTTGTTCTTGAGTCAGACTCCATGTAATCCATCCACCTGGTTTGAAATCCTGATACTAGTTCCCAATTTTTCTATGTATCCATTTCCTTTTCTCACAGAAGTTCTCATCCTAACAACTAGTAGTCAACTTTTACTTGGTCTGGTGGTCGGTTGTCAGAGTACCTACCTACTATGTACCAGGCCCAGGATTTTATCCCCACCTTATAACAACATAATAACTTTTCCCATTTATGATTCTGCTTTGGCTAGGCTGGTAACATTGACCTTTCTTATTTGGTTGTTACAATCAACCTGGATACAATTTCTGTGTTATTTTTTATAAGTGTATTTTCTTTTCATTTAAATTTGTGATGAATTAGAATAAAAATATTATAGCAAAGTGATATACAATTCTTTTTATTTGGATTAAACTAGAGAAAGACACCAATTTCTGGTTATTGATTGCTGGAGTGTCAGATGGAGAGTCACACCTCAGAACAGAGGGAAGTGAGGCACCAGGTGCCCGGCTAGCCCCATGCTCTTCCAATGCTTTCTTGTTTGTTACTCTCTACCTTTCCCCAGCTTTGCTGGTCACTGGACACACAAGCTGCTGTGTGCTGCTGCTCTTCAGGTGGACATAGTGTCCTTGGAACCCTTTTGTTCAGCCAGTAGCACTCTTCCTCGGAGTCTTACTCTGATGCATGTGCAGGCACAAAGTCCTCTCAGGCTTGACTGTCATGGTGTGACAGCCTCAGATGTACTGAAGCAGGATTCTCTGCCCTTGGTGAGTTAGCTGTGGTTTAGAGCCTCAAGTGCAGTAAAAACAAATGGTCTTAATGTTTCCCAACAAGCTTATGCAGCCTTTGCTGTTATTTCACTTCAGTGCTTCAGTTTCCCTAGGGGTCAAACAGAGAATATTGAAGTTATACATATTTGAAAAAACAACCAACTAAAATTCAACTGATTCTAAACCTTCAGCTTACATCTTTTTAAAAGATTCATTTTTAATTATGTGCATATATATGTACCTTCATGAGTTTATGTACACCATGTGCGTGCTGGTGCCCACAAAATCCAAGAGTGCATTGGATTCCCTGGACCTGGAGTTACAGGCTGTTGTGAGTCACCTGTTGTGGGCACTGGAAACCAAACCTATTGTCCTGAAAGAACAGTAAAGACTCTGGACCACTGAGCCATTTCCCCAGGCCTACATAACCTTTTAAGTTATGTTAAAGTCTATGGCTTCCTTTATCAATATAGCTTCCCAATACTAAAGAGAATAGAGAATACAATTAGTTTCTTGTCTCAATACACCTCCCCCTGAGGCCCTCTTTCTAAGACACACCAAATATATATTTAAAACATAGTTACATATTTTAACATTTTATGTGTGTGTTAAAGCCTCCTTTTACTCTTCTTATTTCTTTCCATTAATCTCAACGGTTATTTCTACTTTAAACTTTTGTTATATTTGGATGTTTTCATAGTATTGTGAGATTAGAAAATCTGACAAATAGAACCAGGCTGTTAATCTTTGTTCTAGGTTTTCGTTTATTCTTGTTGTTGGTGGTGTGTGTATGTGTGTGTATTTCTTCTGGAGACTGGCTCTCACTATGTAGTTTCACTGACCTGGTACTCACTATGTAAACCAGACTGGCTTTCAACTCACAAAGATATGCCCACTTCTGCCTCCTCAGTGCTGGGATTACAGGTGTGGACCACCATGCCTGGCTTACATATTTCTAACTAAGCATTAGTTTTCCTTGGCATATCTAGTCTGCTTCGGTCAATTTTACTAATGATCCTATCGCGTTCCATCAATGGAGGTTTCATTACATTATCTATTTAGTAATGTTTGCTGTGCCAATGAAGCTGCTGTGCTGTTCTCCGATGTGTCACTTATATATAACAATGATTGTCTCTTTAAGGTGCCACACAGAAATAGAATCTTGAGGACATAGAATATGCATATTTTCAACCTTGAAAAAAAATCACCAAATCATGTTTCAAAGTAGTTACAGCAGTTTGTATCACTACTGGCAGTATATATATTCCACCAAGCTTGCTCTCACTAACACCTGATAAGGTCAGACTTTCAAACATTTTCCCATTTCAGATGTGGGAGCAGTAGTGACTCCGACCTGAGTTACCTGTTTTCTGACTACTGTTGAACTTGAGTGTCTTCCTCTGAAGGACTGGTCTTCCACCTGCTGTGATTTTCTTGTTCTCATCCACATCTTGCATATTGTCTTGGGAGAGTTTTTTGGTTTGGTTTGGTTTGGTTTTTTATTATTATTGGTTTCTTTCTCTATGCCAGTCTAGATTCTAATTTTTTTCTTAGTCATAAGACATTTTCCTAACTTGTGGGTTAGCTTTAAATTGTTTAGGACATCTTTTTTAAATGCATAGACGTAGCCAGGCAGTGGTGATGAAAACCTTTAATCCCAGCACTCAGGAGGCAGAGGCAGACAGATCTCTGTGAGTTCAAGGCCCAGCCTGATCTACAGAGCAAGCTCCAGGACAGCTAGGGCTGTTTCACAGAGAAGCCCTGTCTCAAAAAACAAAAACAAAAACAAAACAAAAAACCAACCTGTGATTCAAGCACTGGGGTAACAGAGGCAGGAGGACCAGGAGTTTAAGGTCATCCTCAAAGGTCAGCCTGATTACATGTGACTCTGTCCAAATAAAGCACAGACAAAAGTGTTTTCACTTCAATAGAATGAAATACATTGATCTTGCTTTTAATTTATCTAAAATATACGTTTCTGTTTGTTAAAAAGCACAGTTAGATCAGGCATGGTGGCTCATGCCTTTTATCTCAGCACTCAGGAGACAGAGGCAGGCAGATCTCTGAGTTTAAGGCCATTAGGTCTACATAGAGAGTTTTAAGACAGCTACGTAAATAACCCCTACCCCTTCCCAAAAAAGAGTAAGGAGAAAAAAACAGATGCAAAGGTATATGGTTATTTTTTTTTTAACTTAGTGACTCACTATTTACTACTGTCAAAGCACTTCTCCTTTCCTTACCCTCTTTGCTGGAGAAATGACTCAGACCCTAAGGGCACCTGTTACTTTCTTGAGGACCCAATTTGGTTCCCAGCACCCATTTCAGATGGCTCACAACTTCCTGTAACTCCAGCTCCAGGAGATTATGTGCCATCTTCTGGCTTCTGTGGACATTGCACACATGTGGTGCACACAGACCCATGCCACACGTAAGTGAAATCTTTATTCTTTTGGGGACCAAACCCAGAGCTTCACATATGGGTAAGCCACGCATTCTGTGGACAACATTCACAATCTTTTAATTTCCCTCTGATTTTCAGGATCAGCATATGGACTTTTTACATAGTGAGGAAAACATCCCTAAAACAGACACTAATAGCCACAAATAACTTTCTTCAGAGTTTCAAGCTGAATGTATTTAATATGTTGTTTATATAGTGTTTGGATCTTTGTTGAAAATGAAACACATTATGTAGTGGATAAAAAACACTGACTTAAAGTCTGCAGTTTCTTTTGGCTGTCCTGAATTTTTGTTCATGAACAAAGCCAGAAAGTTCATTTTATTAAAAATAATATGAAAATTTGACTAAGCAAAGAGTTTTAGATTGTAAAAATTAAAGGATTTTGTCTTGCTTTGCTTTCTTAAGTAGCATTTGAATTGAGATGTGGATGTAAGACCAGGTAAGGGCTTTCTTTGCTCCTTTTGTTTTTAAGCAGGGCTAGAACAATGGCTGTTACTTGAGAACGGCCTTCTAACCTTTGCCATGCTCTGAACAGACCTTCAGGTCATCACAAGGTTCTTAGTGGTATTGCAATTTCTTAATTTAATGTTTAACTTCTGAGAGAATTGCTTAGAAACATTTACCTTGTTGATGCTCCAGGGAAATAGTTGGATAATGGTGACAATTGGTGAAGATAAGATACTTCATAAGAATCTTATTTTGGACAAATGATTAAAAGTAGAATTGTCATAAATTCATTTAACTGGAAATTTATTTTGAATTCTTTCATCTTTAAGATATTTAGTATGGGAAATGAGCTTTAATATTAAAATGTAAGATACTGGAACTTTGTTTTTTAATATATTTTGCTTTATACAAATTTAGAAATATCTTTGCCTCATCTTCATCAAGCCATGAATTTCCATGGTAATTTTATACATTTGTTGAGGTTTTGGGTTTGAGTCCCCCCTTCCCGCCTCCCGTTTTACTGATCTCACACTTTGGAAAATAAAGGATACTTAAAGCAGGCAGTTTGTTCCCTACTGTAACCTCTGCATTGGTCGGAGGTACCTGTGCAAACTGTGATCTCCAGCCCACAGTCATTATTTTGCTCCTTTTCTGATCAAAGCTTAACTTGACTGAGTTCCTTAGTCAAGGGAAAGAGGAGAGAACATTCAACAGGATTTGGGGTTATTTGGGTGTGATGGTGTCAATTTAGGGCTATTTTCTTCTTTCATGTTTAAATTAATTCATATATTCCAAGTTAGTAAAGACCATGACATGCCCTTTACAGATAGATAGATAGATAGATAGATAGATAGATAGATATGAACATATAGTTGTAAATTAGGATAGCATCTCATGTATTCATTCACCTACTGTATGTATAGTTGCATACTGTGACTAAAGTGATCATATAGTCCATTGTCTACAGCAGGACACTTTGAGGGTGAAATGGGACATTAGGAATAATTACTGTCAGGATAATAAGCACAAATCAGGGTGTTTCCCAGCAAGCCATAAGACACTAACTTCTATGTGTCATGATTCCCACAGCCAAGAAGTTTTAAAAATAACTTACTTAGCTCTCTCAGGAGAAAGGAAGGCAACGAATTGATTAGAAGGAAGGGGCGGCGTCTGTGTAGGCTTTTACCTATGAATATAAGCACACACCAGAAGATTATTTGGGGGTTAGGTGTACCTTACCTGTTAGTTAGTTTCCTTGTTTTATACACCCAGTGGTTGTGTGAATTGAGTCATCCTCAGACATTTTGAAACATTATCCTGAACATATTCATTTTCTTTCTCTAAGTCTCATGATACATTCTGTCTTGAGAATTTTTTTCATTTTCCCCTTGTTTTATAATTGGATTGATTTTATTCATCTATGTCAGTGGTAACAACCTTTTCATAGGGGTTGCATATCAGATATCCTGCATGTCAGATATTTACACTATAATTCATAATAGTAGCAAAATTACAGTTACTAAGTACCAACAAAAATAATTTTATGGTTGTTATCAGCACAACATGAAGAACTGTATTAAAGTGTTACAGCATCAGGGAGGTTGAGAACCACTGATTTACCTTTTGGTTTTTGGTTTTTGTGTTTTGAGCCACTAGGGAAGAAGGCTTCCAGGTAGACCTGTTGGCATTCTTGATCAATCAAACTGTAGATCTTGTTGGTGATTTCTTTGAATTGTAAAGAATGTGAGGGGCCAGGTAGAGTATACTAGCTCCCCTCACCATGTAAACCAGGCCTGGTGGTACACAGTCTATGATCCCAGCACGGGGTGTGGCGGGGGGGGGGGGCAGTTGAAAATACCAATCCTTGGCTACATAGCAAGTTCCAGGCCACCCTGAGCATGGCAAAGATAAAGGATCTGAGAGGTAGGGAAAGCCTTTCATGCCAGTCTAGAGTATGCTCATTTTTCATGAGTGCATGTGGTTCTCAAAGCAGGACAGCTCTGTGTGCCTCAGTTGTGTGTGGTCCCTCCAGAGGGAGAGTGAGTGGTGAGAGTCAATGTGGAGGAGACAAGTGGGAAAGGGGATGCCTCTCTTTGAGCAGGGTGTACGGATTGTTTGTATAAAGAGGCATTTTTGGTTTTGTGGGTCATGTCCCCCACCCCTTCTGAAATCTATACCCAAGAATACAAAATACGGGAGCATGTGCTTGCTGATCATCAGATCAATGGTTCCCACAGGGGTTAAAACACCTGGAAAGGGGAAGGGCCCTATGACTTTCCACAGCCTGACCTCTCTACTCTTCCATTGTAGCCTAGTTCTGAGTAAGTGACAGAGGGAAAACTGCAGTGGGGGGGGGGGGAACTGCCCTGACTGCTCTAGGCTGCATGGAAGTGTCATTCTGTGTATGGGCGTGGTAAATCTGAGGATATTGAAGAAAAGGTGGTAACATATATTGACAAAAATACTGAAACCCATTGTTAACAAGTTATCACTTCTTTGTTTAGAACCCTTTGTTAGACAATAATGAATGGAAATGTTGGCCCATACTGTTTAAAAGACTGATATTTGTGGCATCAAAGATAAGCATGTCCCCAGTCACTTTCTGAGCATTTGCAAATATTTGCAGGCTAAAAGAATATAGTTGGGAAAAAGATCCAAGCTATTTCCTGTCAGCTTATTCTCTAGTCTTCCTATAATTTAGAAAATAACATATCTTAAAAGGGAGTGGGGGCTTGATTGTGGGACATATAATAGATTATTCACAATCTTATCCTTTTCTTTTGGGAGTTACTAGTATTACTATTTTCAATTTCCAGATTTGGGGAAAGAAATCTGGGTGGTTTAGGGGGAATACTGACAATGCCAACTGTGTGACTTGGTTATTTAATTCAGTAACCCACGATAGCCTGGGACTCGTAACAATCATCCTGCCTCTGCCTCCCATAATAATATTACAGTCGTGAGTCAGTACATGAATTATTAAAACACTTCCAAGGTTTTAATAATCAAAAAGTACATGCAAGGGCTAGAGAGATTTCTTAGTAAGCAAGAGTACTTATCATCCAGCTTGATGACTGAGTTTAATTCCAGGAACACATGGGAAAGGAGAAAACTGTTCCCCAAAGTTGCCCTCTGACCTCAATAAACTTACTATGGCTCAAGCATATATACATGTATGCATATGCATGAGTCTATACGCACAATAAATAAATATTTAAGAGGTATCCACTTACATTATAGTTAACAAATACTAACAACATAAGCCCAACAAGGTAACACGCTTGCACTCCCAGCATGGGGAAACTGAGGTAGGAGGACTGACACAGTTTGATTCCAGTATAGGCTGTATAGCAAGACCTTGTCACAAAAAAATACATATTTTTTTCTTTTCTTAGAATAAATATTTAATTAAAAACATATATCCCCAGGGCTAGCAAGATGGCTCACAGGTTAAGAGCACTGACTGTTGTTCTTCTAGATGTCCTGAGTTCAATTCCCAGCAACCACATAGGGGTTCACAACCATTTGTGATGAGATCCGATGCCCTCTCCTGGAATGCAGACAAACATTCAGACAGAACACTGTATACAATAAATACGTAAATAAACAAATGTGTGTGTGTGTGTGTGTGTGTGTGTGTGTGTGTGTGTCGCTGAGTGCTGGGTGGAATTTTCTTAAGGCAGAAAGAATGGCACCTTCAGAAGTCTTTGAAATGTTTAAACACCTCTTATCCAAATTTAATTTCCATGAATGATTGATTTGGGCACTTGATGGGCGGCTTAAGGACATTCAATTACCTCATTTTCATGTGCTAATGAAGCCGAGTGTGACACAAGGCACCCTGTTTGGATATGCACAGGACTTCAGTTTCTCTCCCAGGGTTGGTCTCTACTAAATTGTTGTTTTACTGAACAACTGTGGCTAATCTGTCTGCCAGGGCCCAGGCCTTGGCCTTCCTCTGCAGGAAGGACTGCAATTAGTGAAGCTGTCAAACCTGGTGTTTCATTTCAAGAGAATTTTTTGTACAGATCTTCCAATAAGTTGCAAAATCAATGAAGTTCAGGTCTCATCTCTCCCCTTCCCCCCAGTCCCCACCTCCCGCCCGCAGGTACTGCTAGAGAATTCATTTTTTAAGTAAAATCATTTAAATCAGGGGGGAAAAACTTTCAATTTCAAACTTTGAGGGTTTTTAAATAAATTTTTCCTTTTTATTGAAAATAGATTTTTTTATCCTGCACATAATATAACCTTCTTACAATTTCCTCTCTCTCTATTCCTCCCAGATCTTCTCCATATTTCCCGTCATCTGGATCCACAAATAGGCTTTAATAATAAAATAAAATATAGTAAGACAAAACAAAAGCCAACGCATCAGAATAGGATAAAACAAACAGAAGGAAAAGAGCCCAAAAAAGGTACAAGAAACAGATACAGATAAAGGAAGCTACTCCTTGACACACTCAGAATCTCCATTAAAAAACACTAAACAGGAAACCATAATTATAAACAAAGGTCCTGTAGGCTAAAAAGAGACAGGGAAAAACTACATAAAAAATAACATTAAAAATAAAAGGATGAGCCCTGGCGGGTCATCATGAGACAAGGAACTCCACAGATGCCACTGAATTCTTTTTTCTGTTGTCTAATTACTGCTGGATACGTGGCCTACTCTTAAGAGTCCTTTGTTTCTCCAGTGGGTCTTGGAGAAAACCAAATTTTCATTTGTGCTGGTTATCAATTGGAGACAGCTTCTGCAGTGTGGATGGGGACATGCATCCACTTCTCCTTTCAGCTCTAGGATTCCATCTGGTGCAACCCTCAAAGGCCCTATGCACTCTGCTTCAGTGAGTTCAAGTGAGATTTGATCGTGTTGATTCAAAGGACCTTGTTCTCCTGGTGTCCTCCATCCCTTCTGACACTTATACCTTCTGCCTTCTCTTCCTCGGTGTTCCTCAAGCTCTGAGGGGAGGAATCTGATGGAGATGTCACATTTGGGACTGAGTGTTCCAAGGTCTCCCATTCTGTGCAAGATGTCTGACTTTGAGACTATGTATTTGTTCCCATCTGCTGCAGGAGGAAGCTTTTCCGATGATGGCTGAAGAAGGTAATGTTTTGATTTCCTTGCTAGACTGACAAACTTTGAATTTAAAATCTTGACCAGCAGATAATGATTTTTCAGACTGCACTAGGATTTGCTTGAAAATGTTCTAGGTAGTGTGGGGAATGTAAGGATAGTGCTAAAGAACCCCCAGTCCTATTTTTGAGTGGTCAGAGGAGAAAGAAAAATGTTCTTTGGCAGAGAAGAAAGGTCTTGCAGGGAAATACATCAGATTCTTTCTGATAATGTAGATGCTGTTGGGACTTGAGTCTTGAAGTTATTCTGTGTGGTTTGTACAGCTCTCTATTGGAAATTGGATATCTCTGCCATCTCAAGGGTTCTGAGGCTGCAGGGTTACAGACTGGTTTTGTGACAACCCCCTACCTGAAGTGAGACACTTACAGCCTCTTAAGTTCAAAACAACAGTCCCCAACAGAACCTATTGCTTTCCCATATCACTTCATATTCTTTCCGACAAAAGCCACTGAGTCCTGCTCTCATATAAAGTTCTGTACATCTGGGAGAGAAGATCTTTGTTTACATAGAGGCAAATGCACTGTCTTACAAACACTTGCTGAGTTGTTCTAGCACACACAGCCAAAACCTCTCGGTATCTTTGTTTTGCCTTGACTGTGTCCATGGAAGGGACAGCTACTAAGAGCACAGCCAGATGGGTAGTGGCAAATCTTTGGTTTTGTAGGTGCAGGGAAGGGCATCCTAGAGAAAATCAGCTTTGCTTCCTTGATGAAGCTCTTCATGATCTTGTAATCAAGAGAATTTCATAAACATCCCCTGTGAGGGGTGAACTTGGGGTGCTGATTAAGAGTCTCTTAGAACATGATTTTGCTTCAGACACCATTTTATACTTCCACTTGGACTTATAAGGTACCTTCTCACGTCTTCCAGCCTCCCTTCCCCACAATCAATAATAGAAAAGAAAGAAAGCCCTTTGCCTGCTAGCACCAAAGTGTCCTCAGTGTCTGGTTGGTGCACATCTGAGAAGGAGGTCTCAGGTCTCCTTGTGCAGTTCTTGGAGGTGAAGACTGTCCCTGCCATACTCCCATCTGGACAGAGGGCATTGTGCCACAGTGGCAAGGAAGGAATCCTCTGTGTGGCTTCTCTCCTTTGACGGACGAGCATTGATCTGGTGGTCCAGGGTCTGAGTGTCACAGAACATGCTTTCTGTGTCTAAGGTTTCTCTGACAGTGATGCTCCATGGCAACTCGCCCGTTTTCTTGCCTGATGATAGAAAGTTAGTGTTTATTGTTTGTCATGTCCCCATTGTTCCTTTGGGGCTTAGTCACAGTGAAATCTACCCTGACTGACAGTGATGTGTCTTTTGTACTTCCTAACTATTCTCCTTGCTTAAGAGCTGGCATATCAAAACTTCCTTGAAACAAAAGCAGATGTCATTTTTTAAAACTATCTAAGCAGACCATTCATGTCAAATTACCTGTTATGCTATCTTCCAAATTACATGCTACTAAGAGTAAGGGGTGAGTTGGAAATGAACAAGTAGTATTTTTAAAAGATTTATTAAAGATTTTTAAAAGATTCATAGATCGTGTGTGTGTGTGTGTGTGTGTGTGTGTGTGTGTGTGTGTGTCTGTGTGTGTGTGTGTCTGTGTGTCTGTGTGTGTGTGTCTGTGTGTGTCTGTGTGTGTGTGTCTGTGTGTGTGTGATGCATCTTTGTGACTGCAGAATCCGTAAGATGTGTGATGTGCACTGGAGATTGTGGAATTGTATCCTGAGTGCTCAGATCCCCTGGAACTGGAATTACAAACAATTGGAGCTGCCTGATATGGGTGCTGGGAACTGAACACTGGTTCCCTGTAAGAGCAGAAAATGCTCTTCAACCATTGAGATATCTCTCCAATTCCTAAACTGGTTATTTTTAAAACTCATGCTTTGTTACGTTTACTTTTTCTTCTGTCTTGGGATTTTTAAGCAGAGGAGATAATAGGTTCCCCACAGGATAGGGACTTCTCCCTCCCACATTACTTGAAAGCTTTTCCTTACCAACATTTCTTACTTGAGGGCTAGTAGTCCAGAGCTACCTCCTATCTATCCCCTTTCCAATGCAATAGTCTGTCTTTATAATTCTCAAAGCTCAACTCCTAAGGGTTTTTCTCAAGTTCCAGTCTTTCCTGGGGACCAACCCTTTGCCCACACCAGCATCAGCTCAAGCTGCCCAACCATTAGGACTTGAGGTTGAAGTCCAAGCTCATCTCCTGCCCACCACCCTGTGTGTATTGCAATGTTTGTCCATTCTGGTGAAGTCCTTTTGAATCTACAGACTTTCCAGTATAGTGGTTCCCAGCCTGTGGGTCATGACCCTTTTGGAAATAGAATGACCCTTTCACAGGGGTCTCATATCAGAAATCCTGTATATCAGATGTTTACATTATGATTCATGACAATAGCAAAATTACAGTTATGAAGCAGAAACAAAAATAATTTTATGGTTCGGGTCACAATAACTGAGGAACTGCATTAAAGGGTCACAGCATCAGAAAGATTGAGAAACACCACTCCAGTGGCCTTGCTTTACATACACACTGGACTTTGAGCATCTTAATCCTACATCCTTTTCAAAGCCCTTTAGGAAATTTGCCTGATGTGTCTACTCACTGCTCAGGAGACTGTTCAATGTGCCTTATTTGGTTCATTCTCCCTTTGTATCCAGTTTTCCACGTGTACACACACACACACACACACACACACACACACACACACACACACACACGAAAAGCAGGTCTACTCAGGTGACATCTCTAGAAGAGGAGTATGGGACTGTGCCCCTTCCTGAAATAAAGGCAGAGACCACATTTGCATTCTTCCCAGTTCCTATGGAGCTTATCTACTCTTTTCTTAAGAAACCTGATTATAGGCAGTGGCGTAGTCTGTCTTGACTCTCTTCTGGAACATGAAATCCCTCCTATTTCAACTCTATCTGGATGAATCCTATCCATTCCATAAGATCCAGATCAAAGACCACCTTCTCCACACAGTGTTATTTCTCTGCTGAAGACCAAAGAGGCTGAGCACAATTCCCACAGCCAGGCTGATGTTCTCTGAAGTGTCCTTGTCTTCCCTTTGTTCTTCACCCCGGCCCTGTCTTGTTCATTTGTCTCCCTACAACTCTTGCATGGAGGCTGCTAGGCATTTAGTTTTGCTTTTAGCATAAAGTAAATTAACTTTGACATGAGTATTTGAAGCAGAGAAATTGGACAAGTGACAAACAAGTGAAAGACATAGTGTGTCTGTGACAAGCAGACTTCAAAATGTCACTCAGATGCTTCCAAGTGGATTTTCTCATCTTTCCACTTCCAGTGAGGCAAACATTGATGTGATCTTTTAAGGATCACTTTCTCTTCCTTCTGCTTGAGAGGAGGGGTCACAGTAAACTGCAGAAAAATTGAGGAAGGTTGTAATTTACTTGAGTAATTAGCATTCTTCAGGCAGACCATTCCCCTGGGGAGGGGACTGTCCTCACATATTCAAAGCTGCAGTAAGAAGGAAGACAAACAAGGGGACGACACACTTGCATGGACACTTATGGGAAAAAGTTATATCAAGATAGAGAGCACAGACAATGAATAACTCTGGAGTCTAGTTAAAAGAGGAAGAGGTAACCAGAATGGGAGGCACAGTGCATCTCAGATGAGGTGCTATGAGTGTAAATGCTCCCTCCTTAATATTTAGCTCACCACTGGATAGGTTAGACTCAGCAGAAATCCACTGGGCCATCTACGAGATCCCAAGACATAGTCCATCTCCCTCTCTCTACTGCAAGGTAAGGCTGGCTTAGCCCCTCTACAACCCAGTTTAACTGGTTTAGTTAAGTCTCAAGAGCTTGGGACCCCAGAGAATACTGTCTTGCAGGTGGCCAGGGGTCTTACTTTAATTTTTTAACTTTTAGGGACAGAACTCACCCCTCTCTTCTTTTTAAAGAAGACCTAATAACATTTGTCAGAATATACAGCCTTGGAGAAAATGAAATCACACTTGCCGGAAAATGAAATGCAACTGGAAATCAGTATGTTAAGTGAAATAAGCCAGACTCAGAAAGACGATTGCCATATGCTTTTTGTCATATGCAGAACCTAGATTTAAAACTGTGTGTGTGTGTGTGTTTGTGGGTCATAAAACCAGAAAGGGGACAATGAGAGGGAAGGAGAGGATCTAAAGAGAGGTGACAATTAAGATGATGGAACACAAGTAATAGGAAAACAGAGGCAGAATTAACCAGGGGAGAAGAAAGCAGCAGGACTGATGGAGAGGGCAGAGGAAGAGAGCAGGGGAAGGGAATGAAGGACAGCAAAGAATAATGACAAGTGTGTCTGATGATGCTGTGACTAAGCCTGTTTTGCATATTAACTTTAAATTTTTATGTTACAGCTTAATACTGTAAATAAAAATATAAGCATACATTTAAATTATTTTATGTTTCCACTCAAAACATTTGTTTATTTATTTGTTTGATTATTGAAGTAAATTAATTAAACTCTGGTTGAAATTCATCTGTGAGATATATGGTCATGATACTGGGCATGGTGAGAAATGCTGAAGCAGCGGAATCACGAGTTCAAGGCTGACCTAAACACAGGATTTTGAAATAACCTTCTCAAAATAATCAAAAGGCTTCTGGATACAGGTCTGAAGGCAACCAAGGCTCAGCCTACAGTACTTAAAAAATTAAAATAAAATCTGTATATATACATGCTAGTCACAACATTTCTTCAGCCATGATATTTACTTAATCTCTATAGATTGGTCAGTTTATGTAATCAGTTTGTCTCAGGAAATTGTCGATGAGTTTCTCTCAGCTCTTGAGATGCAGATTGGCAAATAAATGCCTCTTGTTGAGGTAGAATAACAAGAACTACTGTCAGAGCTCAGGTGCATTCCTCGCCACAGTGTTGTTCTATTATTCTACCTAGTGATATTGCTGAAGGAGTGGCTCTTTTCAGCATCCAACTTAAATGAAAACAGTATCTTTGTGGCTCAGCTCCCCTGTTCTCACACAAATATTTTGTCTTCCCCCCCCCCCAGGGCCTTGCACTTGCCAGGCAAGCACTCTCCCACTGAGCTAAATCCCCAACCCCCTCATACAAGTATTTGTGTGCATACATAGACACACAGCCTACACACTCCCTTCCACGAACACACACAATACCAACCACACAGTCACAATCACAAGTCGTCCACATGCCTTACATGCAGATACATTGACACACCAGTGACTGCTTATTGAGTGGTTTACAAGTATCTCCTCACCCAGGACATGCCCCAGATGTATTAAGGAGAAGAAGGGCTTTCTAAAGCAACTCTGGCAATTCTGAGGAACTGACCCTGAGTGGCTTATCCTAGGAACAAGATTACTTGTTCCTCTGTATGTTTCAAAATGCAAATTAAAAGATAGAATTCGATTTCTGCTTTCTGGTTCTTGGTTTGTTAGATGCCTAAAAAAAGACAGATGTCTAAGAGTTGCCATGCCCTTGCTTTTCTCTTACCACTTACCCTTCAACAGTGGATAGGTTGGATCATCTGGAGCCTCCTCAAATGAATATGCATCCCAGACACCTGCCCAGACTGAGCTCAGTTTAGTTGCCTGTAAATTGCCTTTTGACTTTGGGTTTCTTCTTTCATTAATTAAAGAGAATTTTCAGCAAGACTCGACTTTTAATACTCACAAGCTCAGTGCTACCAAGGGTTTCTGAGGGCCCTTCAGTGCTATTAGACAGTCATAGCCAGTCTCTTCTTGGTGTCAGAGTCCTCATGAACACTGTCTTCTGCTTCCTGCCCAGGCAGGCTGGTTCTTCATGAAATTTTCCTTACCTCAGTTTCCCCTCCCTTCACTGGGTTTGATCATGTCTTCACATGTGCTTCCATGAGAAGGGCTTCATCTGGCCTCTCTTCTTCTCTGGCTCTGGTCAACTATTTCATAGCTCTTGTCTGACTCTCCAGCCAGAATGCTAACTCCACCAGGCAAGGGATTGATTTGTCTGTTGTGTCTCTTCTGTCTGATCTTTAAAACATAAAGGATAGTTTGGGTTTTTTAATACATGAATAAAAAATTCACTAAATGACTTTGAAAACAAATGTCAATGAGTTTAGGGTTTTTGAAAAAAAAAAAAAAAATCCAGAGCGGGGCATAGTGGCACACACCTTTAATCCCAGCTCTCAGGAGGCCGAGACAGGATCTCTGAATTCCAGGCCAGTCTGGTCTACAAATAGGACTACACAGAAAAACATTGTCTCAAAAACCAATAACAGAAAGAAAAGAAAAATATCTGAAATCAGATTATTTTTAATAAATAGTATCTTCCTTTGCTTTAATAGAAGTCTAAATGTAGTCTATAATACAATTTTATTATAAAAATAGTGTAAATGACAATAGAAAATTATACATTAGAAGGTGAAATTTACATTTTCCCTATAATAGCATTAGGAAATTGTAGATTTGGCCTAAAAAAAAGTGTTGGGGGCTTTGTTGTTGTTTTATAGTACTTTAAAAGACAGCAGTTGGTTTTCTGGTGACAGGTGTCCTTCTCTTTTTAAATTGCCAAAGTTGTGAATTATTGTGACAAAAATAGGGAGCAGAGAGCCCAGCCCACAGGGGTTTTCTTATTTCTTTATGTGAGTCTGTGCTGGAAACCGGAGCCTTCCGGACTGCCTGACATCATAGGTTCTCAGGGTTCAAGATACAATCCTGCAGGGTGCCAGGTGGATTTCCTTAAATTTAAAGGGAGCACTTAGCCCTTCCAGTTGGAGCAGTGGTCAACTCGAGGCCACCTCCACCCCCATCTCTTCCCTTGCTGTGCCGGGCGGGATGGGTAAGGGTGGGGCTATTGCTTTTCTTCCTTTCTTTTACAAGGTGGTAATCTCCAAGTGACCAATGGACAGAAAGTGCTTTGAAAGAAGAGATTTACAGACGTTAAACTTTTCCCCAGGGCAAGTCAGCCAGCCTGAATGTTCGTGAGCCTTTAAATTCTCTGTGTCTCTGTTTCTGTCTCTCTCTCCACTCTCTATCCCTTCTCTCCTTGTCCTTATCCCTGCCTATCCCCCTCCCCCTCTCCTTCCCTCTCTCTTTCTCTCTCTGTGTGTCTCAACGTCTGTTAAAAATAAAGCAGAAAGAAAGTGAACTTCTCTATATTGTTTTACTTGGGTAAAGAAAATACAACTGTGTCCTGTCTACAACCATCAAATCAACAGTTTTGGATTTCCTTTTTCAAATTCAAAATTCTTCAAGGTTCACGCAAAGTGCTTAACAGTGAGTATAGTCTGTCACCTTTTAAGTAAAAAAGATGGAAAGATAAATATGTGTTCACTTCTGTTTGCTGAAAATGGGGGAAATAAAGAAGAGCTCAATGACCATAGATTTGACGGACAGCTGGGATGTAAGGGGAGGGTACATTGTAGGGAGGTGACTGGAGATGGTATCTGCGCTAAGGCTTTCTCCCTGTGTCCAGGGTCTTTCTTTCTTTCTTTCTTTCTTTCTTTCTTTCTTTCTTTCTTTCTCTTTTGTTAGCAAGAAAATTATTTTACATGTCAACCCCAGGTTCCTCTCCTTCGGTTCCTCCCCTGCCCCCTCCAACTAACACCCTACCCATCCCATACCTTTTCTGCTCCCCAGGAAGTGTGAGGCCTTCTATAGGGGATCTTCAAAGTCTGTCGTATTCTTTGGGATAGGGCTTAGGCCACCCCCCTTGTGTCTAGGCTCAGGGAGTATCCCTTCATGTGGGATGGGCTCCTAAAGTCCATTCCTATGGTAGGGATAAGTACTGATCCACTACAAGAGGCCCCATAGATTTCCAAGGTCTCCTCACTGACACCCACATTCAGGGGGTCTGGACTCCTTTGCTTATCAGTCCTCTTTCTCTGTATCTGGATTTCAGTTCAGTTCAAGGTTTAGCTGTGGGTGTCTGCTTCTACTTCCACCAGTTGCTGGATGAAGGCTATATGATGTCATATCAATTAGTCATCAATCTCATTATCTGGGGAGGGTATTTAAGGTAGCCTCTCCTCTGTTGCTTAGATTGTTAGTTGGTGTCATCTTTGTAGCTCTCCAGACATTTCCCTAGTGCCTGATTTCTCTTCAAACTTATAATGTCTTCCTCTATTATAGTATCTCTTATCTTGCTCTCTTCTGTTCTTCCCCCAACTCAACCTCCCTGCCCCATCATGTCTTCCTCACCCCTCCTCTTCTCCCCTTCTCATTCCCCTAGTTCCTTCCAGGGTGTCTTTTTAGATCATTCTGACTTTTGAATCATGTAGTATAATATCAACCAATTAAACACAAAATAAGGCTGAATGGAATGGCACAATTCTTTTTAATTCCATCACTTCGGAGGCAGAGGCAAGAGAATAATAAGTTCAAGTGCCCTTGAGCAGCATAGTGAGTTCCAAGTCAGTCAGGGCTACTCAGGGAAACTCTGTCCATATTTCTATAAAATCACCAACAGCAAAACAGAGCAAGTCAGAAAGTCAGAACTTTCCAAGTTCCTAACTCCTGTCCTGTTTTGATCTTAGTCTTCTAGTGTCCTGGTTTTGTGTGTTTGTTTTGTTTCCTTAAGGAGTAAAATGTAAGCTACAGAATCCACCATTTTAATGTTGTTTGGCTAGTGCTATGGATTGAGGGGGGTGTGGGAGTGGGGGGGGCTTGCTCATGCTAGGCTGAAGAGGTGCTCTACCACTAAGCTATGCCCTGCTCCATTCTAATCATTTCTAAGTGCATGGTTCATTCAGCACTAAACTCACTCATTTACCATGTTGTCAGCCAACACCAACATCTGCCTCCAGAACCCTTTCTGCATCTCCAACAAGCTCTTCATTAATAGCTTCTCCCTATACTCCCGCCCTAGTTCTGCTTTCTATTGTCTGTTTTCTATTGGCTAGCTTTTCTAAGTGAAGTCATACAATATTTATCCTTTTGTTTCTGTCTTACATTGCTGATCATGATGCTCTTAAGGTCCACGCCCGGTGTAACATTTGTCAGAACTTCATTTCTTATATGACTGACTAATACTCCATTATACACATATACCAAGTGTATGTTACCTTTTGTATTTTGGTGGATAAGTAGGCTATTTCATTTTGAGTATTTTGAATAAACTTTAAGTCTTCAAGTGATGTCTTTTGTTCAAAACAAGTTTCTAGCCTGCTTCATAAAGAGAAAAACAAAATTCAAAGGTATTTTTTTTCTTTACTCTGTCAATTTGAAAGCAATGTCTTCATTTATCTGGAATTAGTTTGAAGATAAAGCACATTTAAACAATAGGAAATAACTGCTGAAATGTAACCATTTTCCAAACATGACATGGCAGCTAGAAGGCAATATTAATGAACACAGGTTAATAGAAAACACTGGTGTCTGCTTATGTGACTCCACTATGAACTGGCCGGAGAGGGTGACCTACGAGCATTTGCCCTCCCCCTGCCGGAGGGCACCATGTTAAGAATAAAACAAGCAAGTTTAGAACTGGGCAAAGGGAAACAGTGACAATTTGGGACAAGTTCACACAGTTGCTTGGCCACTGACCCTGGGCAAATGTCCCCTCATTTCTCAATGATGGATGGTGTAGCAACTTTGACCAAGCTAAGTAATCTTGGCTCCAAAGCCAGCTGCCAGATTTTCTTTCCTTTTTGGAGAGAGCCCCTAAAGGCATGTTGATTTAGTGACATCCTCTCACGGTTGACTCTGTCAATCAGGATGATAACTTGGAAGCAGGGCCGTGTGAAGGCCAGGCCTACTTTAGGGATGAGAAATAAGGCCTGTAGTAAGTTGAGAAGGGTGGTCTGGGTGTGGGGGTCCACTGTGGTTTGCATGTGTACTTCTGCCACTGGGAGAAATGATATAAAGAACACTACTATTAACTGGAGGGTTGTGGTATACATCTTTAATCCCAGCACTGGGGAGACACAGGCAGGAATATCCCTGAGTTCAAGGACAGCTTGGTCTACAGAGCAAGTTCCAAGACAGCCAGGGCTACACAGAGAAAGCCTGTCTGGAACAAAAAGAACACCACTGTTAATCCAACCCAGCTTCTATATCAAGAGGTGAGGAATTTAGCACATGGAAGAGTTCACTACACAGGATGAAAACACTGTTATCTGAACTGCCCATCCTTTGGGAAACTGATTTTTTCAATAATGGCTATTCTTTCAATAAAATACCTATCTTGAAAAAGAAAATGTAACAAATGACCTCCGGGAAAAAAATGAGTTTCATAGTAATCCAAAGCAGTTACTAAAATTGTTTTGTCAATATAAGGACTTATGGTATTTTTTCAGCAGATTATGTATATTTTAAAACTTCAGAAAAATGGAGGATATTGTACATGAAGGATTTGTTCAGCCTCCTTTGTTTTGTTTTGTTTTGTTTTGTTTTTGCCTCCTTTGTTTTTGAAGGCTAGAATTAATGAGGTTTGATTTAATATAACAGAATTGGCACAGTTTTAGGAACTGATCCATACTTCACTCACACATCCCTGGTTTTCACCTGCTTTCCCCTTTGAGTCCCAGAGTAGCATCTAGACACCACATGGCATTCACTGATCCTGTCCGTTAGACTCCTGGCCTGACTCTGAAGAACCGATGGAGAATATCACCCCCATGTCAAGGAAAAGGAAGCCACTGAATGAGGGATTTGTTCAAATTTTACATAGGCTATCATGAATCCAGTCTAAAACACCTTTGGATATGTCTGTGTATTATACTATGCAGCCAAACACCACCAACCTATTGTTCCTGTGCTGCATGGTGAATTTGATAAAGAGAACCAAAAGCCACAAGCCAGACAAACAAACAACAGCCCGAGAGCCACACTCTTGGCATTCCACACACTTTCCCATGACATGCACCAGTTGTGAGTGCTGCTCTCAGTTAGCCGGGCAAGTCCCTTCATGTCTGAATCTGTTTCCAAGGAGGTAAAGACAGAAGGTGGAGAGCATCATGCCCAGGATCCTTCCCCAAGAGTCACACCTGCATCCTGCTCCACGTCATCCTTTCCCATTCTTTTCTAGCTACACATCCTGTTGGCTGAAGTTCACTCCAAGCTGTTTTCCTACTATGTCTCAACTATGACCTGAATGCTACTTTCTCTCTAATAAAAGATTCAGAAAAGTCAAGCAGTGCCCACACATCCAAATAAACAACCAGCATCCTCTGTACTGGAATTCCAGCTCTCCCTATCCAGCATGTCTGTGATAGCCTCAGGATAGCCATGAGCCTCCACGTGTGTGTGTGTGTGTGTGTGTGTGTGTGTGTGTGTGTGTGTGTGTGTGTGTGTGTAATGAGGGCTTTTAAAGCAAGCACATCATGTCTGAGCTGTCTGAGGCTGAAATACGTTATCAATTGTCTTTTACATCTTAAAAAAGGAGGGAGGAACAATGGTGATAGGACCTTATGCTAAGTTTGTAAAGACACCACAAGCCTACATCTTTAGATGCAAAGCCATTACTATGTAATCTAGGCTCCTCCT
This sequence comes from Cricetulus griseus, assembly GCF_003668045.3. Classification (NCBI taxonomy): domain Eukaryota; kingdom Metazoa; phylum Chordata; class Mammalia; order Rodentia; family Cricetidae; genus Cricetulus; species Cricetulus griseus. The sequence continues at coordinate 266,766,341 of NC_048595.1, read as the reverse complement.
CAGCTGTCTCCTTTGTGCCCTTGAATCCATTAACTTTTCTGCCATGTGCTTGACAGAATGCACAGTACAGAATGGTCCAGAAGCACAATGATTGGATTTGCCTTAGTCAATCCACAGCTTTCAGCTTGGTACCATTGTTTAGGGTTAGTATGCTGGGAATTTGTATAACTTAAAAAACATTCAATCCAGCCAGGCGTTGGTGACGCACGCCTTTAATCCCAGCATTCGGGAGGCAGAGGCAGATGGATCTCTGTGAGTTCGAGGTCTCCAGAGCAAGTGCCAGGATAGACTCCAAAGCTACACAGAGAAACCCTGTCTTGGAAAAAAACAAAAACAAAAACAAAAACAAACAAACAAACAAAAAACATTCAATCCACTGCTGGGCAATGGTGACACACACTTTTAATCCCAGCACTCAGAGTCAGAGGTATGTGGAGCTCTGAGAGTTCAAGTCCAACCTAGTCTACAGAGCAAGTTCTGGGACAGCCAGGGCTGCACAGAGAAACCCTGCTTTGAAAAACAAAATCAACCATTCATTCACTCTATGTGCAGTACTTGCAGTAGTGTCTTTGGAACTGTTGTCTTTCTGGTTGTTTTCTGAGGGACCATGGATTTGGAAAATTCAGGTCTTGAATTCCTGTTTTAGAAGAAACTTTTCAAATGAGAGTAGGTTGTTTAAGGTCACACAGCCTTGACCTGGCCTGATCTCCTCAGGTGAAACTAGGTGGCTGTGTGGTATGCCAGACATAATTTAGACAAGAGATAAATGTGGGTGGAGCATGGCCTTCTCTTTGTGGGCAGAGCATGGCTTTATCATGCATGTTCTTATGGTCAAGTTGGCACTCTGGAGAGTCTGTAGTCTCTTCCCTCACACAGTCAGCAGGTCTGACTAAACTAACATACTAAACTAACACCTTCTGGTGTTTAGTCATGGAGAGCAATAAACATCACCTTATATATGAAGGACTCAGAGTTTTGAAAACAGACCTTGTGCAGTTCACAAATTAAATGAAACCTTAAGAAGCACCCTTGTATTTTCTTGAATGTCTTTCCTTCAACAATCTCCCCTCAAAGTCGATAATGCAAGAGACTATAACAGAGGCATTCTTTCCTAGTGGTCTGCTTTTCTTTGTGAGTTTGTGACTGACATTATGAAAATAAGTCACCAGACACTCCTCACCTCACCCGCCCCAGCCCCGGGGCTTTGGGGAGGGGCAAGCATTCTGCTACTGCTTGCATTCTCAGCCCCATTGAGATGGCTTCTTTGAAGAAGGTGTCTCCTTTTTCCTTGTTGTACAGATTTCAGTCAGTGGTGGTGCAAGCCTTTAATTCAAGCATTTAGGAGGCAGAGGCAGGCAGACCTTTGTGAGTTCTAGGACAGCCAGGGTTGTTACACAGAGACACCCTTTCTGGGGCCGGGGGTGGGGTGGGGTAGACTCCTATGTGTGTATTTGACTTAAAGAGAAGTCCAATGGCAACGGTGCCATTGAGGAAAGGGAGGATTTAAGTAAAGGGTGTCTTGAGGGGACTGTGGCTGTCCAGCAAGAATTCGGAGGGTGTAATAATTGGTTTCTGACGAGTCTAGCAGTTAGTCCGACAGATCTTTATTTTTCTTCTCTCCTGTATTGAATTCGTTTGTCTTATGGAGATGTCTGCTTACAGCCAGGAGGCTGGAGAATAGGAATGAGTACACATCAAGACAGTTATGGACGAGCAGCAAACAATAAACTCTCCATGTGTTGGAGAACATGGAAAAGCAAAGCCACAGACAGGAAGCAGTGCTCAATCGAAATGTAGCCCAGCAGTTATGCTTCAGCAAATGGCAAAGAGAATGTAAAATGTGCTCTTTTTACCAAAGACACGTGTCAAGAGTCTGAGCTTCGCCCACCACAGCTCCCATCATCTTTACTTTGCTCCCCCTATTTCCACGTCGTTGAAATCTGGAGCCACCCACCTCCTTCTGCCATAGTATGCCCTGTGTGATCTACTCAGACCTCATTAAACTGACTTACTGAGCCCACTGGCTCTGCTCACCCTCAGTTTATTCCACTTTGTTTAACATTCGGGAAGTGCTGGGGGTGGAGCAGGACATTAATCGCCTCACTTGTGCAAACGGAGTGCCAGCTGATTTATGACAAAGGTTATAAAGGAAAAGTATTAACCATGCCTCGTTCCATTTGGCAAAACCATCCTGCACAATGTCCACAGAAACCCCAAGAGCCCTGTTTTGTAGCAAGAAGGGGGGAACTCCACCAAAGATGTGCTCTTCTTTTGAGCATTAATTAAGACTGTAAATCACAGGCCACATGAAACAACTGTATTCGACAGAACGTGGATGGTCCAGGAACTCTGCTAGGATTGTGTGTGCATTCTGAATACTTCCACCAAAGCCCTAAAGAGAGGGCAGACTTCAAAGGGCAGTTTGGGCATGAAGGAGAGTTCTGTCCCAGCAGGAAGAGAAAGAGTTGTAAAGTACAGACTGCAAGGAGAAGTAGTGATGGGTACCCCAGAGAGGGGCAGACAGTGAAGCAACTCAGGGCTTTTTCTTAAAGGTACAAGATAAGTTCTGAATAATGTATACTCTGTTCTAAAGTGGGAGTTTTGATTTCATCATTTAGAAATGCTTTCCAGATGGAAACACATCTCTGTTTTTAAGGAGAGAAAATAAAATATGCTCTGTTTTTCACTTTGATATTTTTAACCCATTTGAAATGTCCTTTGACTGCTGAATTGACCACCCACCATTTCCCACCGCTGGATCTCAGGGCATTTCTAAAAGCTTCAGCTAGCTCAGGACACACAAGGCGATGAAATGGGTTTGCAAATGGTGACTTTATAGTTACTCACTTTGCTCCATGCAGTGTCAGCACAGGGATGGGGTATTTGTGGGAGATCCCTCGAACATTCTAATTTTATCACCAAATCTACACTGAATACCCACAATAGTGTTTTTCTTCCTTGATTTTATTTTAGTTGAGCATCCTTGCATTTAGAGATGGTTGAGCTGCAGTTTTCAGGTTTCTTTTCTTCTGCTGAATTTCCCTTAAATGGAAGTGGTGGAGTGCTCCAATTGTGTGCATATTTACATAACAGTCCAAGGCTAAGGTTGATGTCTATGTGACAGAATTTCCATGTTGGACCTTTGTTTCATGAGTGGAATTCGTTGTTGTTTTGTTTCTTTGTATTTTTCAGTTACTGGGTATTGAACCTGGGCGTGCTAATTACCCCACCACCAAACTATATACCTAACCCTCTTCTTATGTTTACTTTGAGAGAGTGCTTCACTAACTTGTTCAGGCTGGTCTATAACTAACTCTAGAGCCCAAGCATACCTTGAGTGCACAATCTTCCTTCCTCGGTCACCTGAATAGCTGGGATTACAGGTCTGGGCCACTAGGCCCTATTCAAGAGTAGTTAATAGAAACAACTAGGAGTTGGCCATGACCCCTCACTAAAAATATCACTCTCTGTAGTGTGTAAAGTGAAACATTGAAAAAGACTTGAGTATTAACAAAGGTTAAAATTAATTACAGCAAGAGTATATGGGATACTTTCTTAAGAGTATATGTAAAGGGAAACTAAAAACTGCTATAAAATTAAAGCATTGATATGAAGATGTGTTCTCACTGTAGTGAGTTAAATTAATGGTATGTATAATTCAATTTGAACTCTAATTTTCCAGCCTTATTGAAATATACCAAATGACAACTCTTTAATACCTATAATTTAATATGGGTTTTTTTGTTTATTTTTGGGGGTTTTCAAGACAGGGTTTCTTTATGTAACCCTGGTTGTCCTGGAACTCACTATATAGACCAGGCTGGCCTCAGACTTACAGAGATCCTCCTGCTTCTGCTTCATGAGTGTTGAGGTTAAAGATATTCTCCATAATTTATTGTTTTGATATCTGCAGACAATTAAAATATAGACAGATCCAGACATTTCATAAACACCATCCCCAAAATGTCATTGTACTCATTTACCATCTGTTAATGCATCCTTCCTGTAACCCTGCTTAAGGTTGACACTAATAAGGAGGGGCTCACATCAGTTAGTTCTGCTATTTGCTTTCTATTTACTTTATGGAGACATTTTTCTTGTTTTGTCTGTTTTTTTTTGTTTGTTTGTTTTTGTTCCTTCTCTCCTATATCCTGGACTTACAATATATCAAATTGTACCCGTACCCACTTAATATAATAACATTTATAATCCTTGCTCAGTTATTTGTTCATCCAAACCTCTGTCAATTATTGATATTGCACATTTATGTCTCTGTACATTGTGTTACCTAAAACATGAAATAATAACCCAAATTATGTAGAGTACAAAAAGTAGAGTTAAAAATAATTTTATGATGATCCATTAAGATGGCTCAGCAGGTACAAGCATTTGCCCCACAAGCCTGCAACCTGAGTTCAATCCCAAGGGCCCACCAACAGATGGAGAGAATGATTCATGTGAGCCCTGCAAGTTGTCCTCTGACTTCCATACACATACACATGTCATGGCATATACACACACCACATACACACGACACACACACATACCACAATGCCCCCCCACACCTACCACACATGCCCACACACACACACACACATACCACACATGCCCACACACACACACACACATACCACACATGCCCACACACACACAATACCACACATGCCCACACACACCACGTACACATACCCTCACACATGCACAAGCATACTACATATCATGCATACATATACCACACACACACACTCCACACAGACACACACGTACCACACGTACATGCACACACATGCACACACACACACAACAAAAACATACTGTACACACATCACACACACACCATACATATCACACCACCACACACACCACAAACACACACAACACACATCACACATACACACAAACAACAAATGTAGTAAAGAATTGTAAACAAATTTAAGTAATACTAGCTTGTTTTTATTTTTTTCATATAGCTTTGAGTTGCTGTCTAAGCTCCATTAATTCCAACTTTGAAGATTTTTTTGGCACAGCTTGCAGGATGACTCTGCTGCTAATCAGTTCTCTCACAGAATGCCTTCATCTCACTTTTAAAGGATTCTTAGCTGGCTTTTTCTTTTCTTTTAGCTTCCAATTATTTCTGATGAGAAATCTGGTGCTTTTATTAAAAAATTTTAATTCCTAATATGGCCCATAGGAACTCACAGAGTCTGAACCAACAACTAGAGAGCTTGCATGGGGCCCATCTAAGCCCTCTACATATATGTGACAGTTGTATAGCTTGGTCTACTTGTGGGACTCCTACCAGTGGGAGTAGGTGCTGTCTAATGCTTTGGCTGGGTTTTGGGAACCTATTCCTCACACTGGGTTGCCTTGCCTAGCCTTAATACGAGGGAGGAGCTTAGTCTTCTGGCAACTTGATGTGCCATGCTCTGCTGGGACCCATGGGAGGCCTGCTGCTTTCTGAACTGAAAAAGAGGAGGAGTGAATTGAAGAGTGGGCAGAAGGGAGGTGGGGGGAGAGGATGGGAGGGAGAAAAAACTGCAGCTGAGATGCAAAGTAAATTGATAAATAAAAAGCCTTTTTATTGTTGTTTTCTATTTTTACCAGGTATGGTGGTGCCTGCCTTTAATCCCAGCATTCAGAGAAACAGGCAAGCAGAACTCTGAATCTGAGGCCAGCCTGGTCTACAGAACTAGTTCCAGGACAGTCAAGGAGGTTGCAGAGAGAAACCCTGTCTCCAAGCTGGCCCCAGATTTATAGAGATTCTCCTGCCTCTGCTTCCTGCGTGGTGTGCTGGGATGGAAAGCATGTGCCACTGTGCCTGGTTAATACTTTTATATGTGGTAATTGGCTTCTCATGTCATGATATGCCTTGATGTGGGTTCCTGGGTTCAGACAACAGCAGTTAGAGTTTATTGAGCTTCTCAGATCCTTATGTGTAAAGTCTTTCATCAAACCTGGACAGTTTTCAACCTTTATTTTTTCAAATCATTTTTCACCTCCTCTCACCTCTTTTGTGATGGATACATTGATCAACTGGAATGTCCCATGAGTCCCTTGGGCTTGTGTTTCCTGGGCTTTTTTCTTTTTGTTCCTAAAATGTAATTATTTCCTTGTCTTTTCTTTAAACTTACTGACTCTTCTGCCTGCTTACTTCTGACAGAATCCCCAGCAGAATTTTCACTTTAGCTATAGAATTTTTTATCTCTGTGGGTTTCCCCCTCCATATTGGTATTTCTAATTTTGTTTCTCTATCAGTTGACTTTATTTGCATCTTGCTTTACTTCTTGAACATCTCAAATATAACTGTTTTAAAGCCTTTGTTTTGTAAGTCTACCACCTGCATTTCCAGAGGACTGTTTCGAGCCTATTCTTTCTTTCATATCAGCAATGTTTTCTTGGTATTCCTTGTGATTTTTCTTTCTTTCTTCTTTTTTTTAAGTCCATTGAGACAGGGTTTCTCCTCTCTTCCAGAAAGAGGAGAGTCTGACAAAATGAATAGAAGGTGTACACAAAAAACTCTGAGAGATTATATGCCTGCACACCCATGGTCAGATTCTGCAATCAATGATGAAAACACAGGTCCCACAATTTGAAGACAGAGTCTTTGCTGGTTATTCTAGCTGATCACACAAGCCGCTATAAGCTGTGCAGAAATCTCTTCATAACTGCCTATCATGGTCTTGGAGAGTAAGGGAACAGGTAGCTGCTGTTGAGATTAAAAATTAAAATTGACCGCAATTAGCTACAATTTACCATTCAAGCCTACCCTTACTACCTGCATATGTTCAATAGACTACAAGTTCCCAAAATAATTGTATCAGATAGATTTTGCCAGGGCAATTGCTGTCTAGGTGTAAAAACTGATTCTCTGCCTCTCCTGATTGCCACTGTTATTATTACTATTACTATGATTTTACATTGCTGGGAATGACACATGTTGGGCAACTGGTCTGTCTCTAGACTATATCCACAGTCCCCAACTGTCGTTTCAAATGTGTAATTCTTTATATCCTTGTATGCACTTTCGGCACTTTATTGTGGTGTGAACTGTTTAATCTTAGCAGATCTTCGCTACAGTGATTAAATGAGTTACTATAGGTGCATATATTTTAAAAACTGTTTGAAAATAAGTAAATTATTTTTTTCTTTTCCTCACATTCTTTATAGGTAGGCCACAAATTTGGAAAAATACAGACTAACTGTGGTATAAGTAGTCTGTAAAATATTCTATGATCACCCCTACTCCTGTATGGGAAGGTGGGGAGACGCCGAGCTGTGCCTTTAAAGGATGGACATTTCTCAGAAAATAGATAGGCAAAGAACCATTTTATGAGTGCAAATTTTTTATTAAGTTGAGAGTATAGAGACTACTTGATCTTCGTATTCATTCATAAACTCTGTTCTGGGGTGAACTTTTTGTTTGCCTAAAAAGAAAAAAAAAAAAGGAATCAATCCCTCTTATGCAAGTTTATTGTTTTTCTTTTATGAGGCCTGAAATATAAACCACCTGGAATTAGCTTCCTTTCATCTCTTAACCATTAAATTCAAGTGTATAATTTTAGACTTGATGTGTTCAATGAAACATGAGTAATAGTTAAAATAAGCTAGTTTGCAGAACAATAGTACTAAATGTGTTAGTCACAAATCTATTGTCATATCATATTAGAAATAAGTATTTCTTGATGACATCCCTGCCATAGTCAGTTAGCTGATCCACAGCAGCTTAGGGAGATTGTGGTTAGCCTATTTCCCAAATGGTAATTAAGAAATGGTTTCAGGCTCCTAGGAAAGGCTGTTCAGTCCCTTTATACACTGTCTCCATTCTCTGTTCCTTTACACTTCCCACACTTCTTTTTCCTCATCACTAAGACTGGTCCACTCAAAGTATCCCCTGTGTGTTTAGACACTGTGTACCAAGGAAGAAGTGATGGCAGTCAAATGTTTGAAATCTAGCCTAAATGCGCTGATTACCATCTGCTTAACTCTTTCTTATCTTGCACTGTGCAGAGCTTAGTGGCTGAGACCCATTGTTCCCCTTCTCTCAGCATTCATGAGGAAATCAGAGTGTCCTAACAATTTCCTCTGGCTGACTTAGCTATCCCTTCTTTTCAGGAGCCTTCCAAGATGAGAGTAGTGGAAGTGAGTAGTTGTTAGAATAAGGATGTGTATATACACATACACACACAATGGAGTGCTCATGAAAGCCTGGATGTGTTCCCTAGTGAAAGCACTGCAGAGGCTTGTTGACGGTCACTTAGAGATGCTCCCCTCATTTCTCTACTACTTCGGCAGCAGCCTGTAGCTTCTGTACAAAGCAGTCTGTCCAGGGCAAGCCTGTGCATATGGGCTCAAGAGCTGTCCAAAGACACACCTGACTGTAGACAGAATGCTATTCATTATTTGTTCTACTTGCAAAACTACTTATTTGCAGAGAACTAAGAGTAAAAACTCCTATATTCAGCCTGTTCAGTGTCATTGTATATTCTTTTAAATTGTTTTTATGGTTGTATAATGTTTTGTTTCTAGATGTACCAAATCTGCTTAGCCATTCTCCTATTGCAATACATTTCCCCAGTATTACCTTAGGAATTAAGAATATAACTATAATTATTAATTCAAAAATGAATACTTCTGTTCTTAATAGAGTTATTCCCAGAATAAAATCTGGAAATGAGAAATTTGGACTGAAATCTTTACAAGAAAAAGCCTTTTCTTTCCATGGGCTAAAAATTATGTAGCCTCAGTTCTTGTCCTGTAGTAAACTATAGCTGTGGCCTTGTGTCCTCAGAACATACAGAGTGCTTCCTCAGTTGGGAGTGCCAGCCAGGGTTGTCTTCTGTCCTTCCTGCCTTTCCTATAGTCTCCTTCCTCCTACTCCCACACTTACTCTGCTGTCACCATTAAGCCTCAGCTTAAAGGTTACTTCACAGAGTGATGTCCCTGAACACCTCGTTCCTTTGTCTACTCCCTTATGTCTTAGCAATACCCTGTCTTTTTTGTTTTGAACACTTTCCATAATTGGCATTTCTTTTTATATTAATTTTGTTACTTGTCTCTCCAGCTTACTACTTTCTCTCCTGTTATTTTTTGCTTAGCACAGCACCTAGTGAGGGCTCCATGATCATACATGTATGAATGATTGAGTGAATGAGACCTATCGTGCTTAGTGTGCACAGACCTCATGATTACACAAATATGTTTAAAGGTCTTATATTTAGACTTTTACATTTTAATCAAACAAACTACAAGTGGCATTGAATTGCTCAGTGACTATCAGTGTATTTTAAAATTAATTTAAAATAATACACAGATTAATGGCTTCATTGTGACATTTGCATATATGTACATCATTGCACTTTGCTCATATTTGCCTCCTCATTGCCCCTTCTTGTTCCCTCCTTTCTCTCCCACTGACTCCCTAAATTTAATGAAATGACTTGATGTTTTAAATCATATTTTGGATTTTTTATGTTATGTATAATAGTATTTTGTCTGTCTGTCTGTCTATCTGGGGCCATTGGAGGCCAGCAGAGAACATCCGATTCTGCTGGAACTGGAGTTACAGATGGTTGTGTGCCACTATATGAGTACTGGGAACTGAACCCAGGTCCTCTGCAAGAGCAGCCAGTGCTCTTACATGGGTAGTTGTGACCTTTTAATATCCAGGCGCGCTCTCTCTCTTTCTCTCTCTTTCTCTCTCTCTCTCCCTCTCTCTCTCTCTCTCTCTCTCTCTCTCTCTCTCTCTCTCTCTCTCTGTGTGTGTGTGTGTGTGTGTGTGTATACACAGTGCCCATGTACATATTTCTGCATTTTTAATATTACTTATTGGTTTGCAACTCACAGTCCCTTTGGAAAACAAAAGTTTTATTAATTTTGCTCCCATTAACTTTTCTCACCTCTCTCTCTCCTTCCTTTGTTCCCTTCTTCCTTCCTTTGTTCTGTCTTCTTTCACCAAAGTTGGTTTTGAACACTATAATTGTACAAGCCATGTCTCTTTCTTGAATTCTAGGAGATTTAAGGTTGTAATTATGTATCTAAATTGATCACTAGAAAATGTAGTATTTGCCTGTGTGAGGGCTTGCTTATTCTGTTGCTGTTGTATTTGTTTAATGAACTAATTGGCATTGTTTGCCAGAGGAAACAAGATATAAACTGCCACTCAGTGTGCAAAATATCCAGTGTGAACATCTGGGTGTTAGAGAACAGCAAGACCTTCGGGTTCTACCTCCAAATACATATCTGTTTCTGCCTAAGTTCCTCTGGGCTGTTTCAAGAAATAAAGTCACATGTCAGCTAGTGGTAGTGCACACCTTTAATTCCAGCACTTGTGAGGCAGAGGCAGGTGGATCTCTGTGAGTTTGAGGTCATTCTGGTCTACAGAATAAGTTCCAGAACAGCTAGGGCTGTTACACAGAGAATTCTGCTTCAAAAAAATAAAAACGAACAAAAATCCCACTTTATTCTAACTGGCTCACAACTGAAAAATCGCACATCTAGATTAAGGAAGCTACTCCAACACTTTGCCAGTCCCAAACTCTACATATTAGTCAACTTTTATGTAGTTAGAATAGCTATTCTGAAGCCATGGAGCTTTGCTGAGGGTTTTTATTCATGTATTCACCATAAAACAAATGAACAAAAACTATGCTAGTGTTGAAACTAGAACACAATTATATTTATATCTTCTTTCATGATTCATGTATCCTTTTGCTTGGCCTCTGTCTTTCTTCATTACCTAATAATACCCTTTCCTTGGTCTCCTTTTAGGTGTTATGCTACACCCACACTTATACCTGCTTACAGACATACCTGTATGCATTATAATGCATTATATATACATACACATACATATATACATATACATATATATACATATATACATATATATATATATATATATATATATATGGTCCACATATGAGGGAGAACATGGGGATCTTTTTTCTTTCTGACTTTTAGTCACCTTGTTTAGTATTATACTTTACAAATCGACCCATTTTTCTGAAAAATTTATAGTCTTATTTTTCTTTACAGTTGGATAATCTATTTTGTGCATATACCACATTTTCATTATCCATTCAGATGCTGATCAGCAGCTAGGTTGTTTCCATATCATAAGTAAAGCTGCAATAAGCATGAATATACACACATCTCTGAGGTATGGTGTGGAGTTCTCCGAGTATATACCCAGGAATGGAATAGCTGGATTGTATGATAACTCTATTTTGAAGTTTTAACATTTCTCCAGTCTTTTCATGATACTTTCTAGAAATTCTGAGATCTGTGTATTTATATGTCTATGTGTTTATTATTTATTCATGTATTTATCTAACCCAGGGTCCTTCCCAATCCTCCTGCCCTAGCTTCCTGAATAACTGGGATCACAGCTTGGCTCACACTTCTAGACATTCTTCACAATCTGACCCAACAAGGATCAAAACCTAGAGTGGAAAGATTGTAGCTGCTACTCCTTGTCCTTTGGGTACACGGTAGTTGTCAGGGACAATATTAAATCAGGATCTTTAAGCACTTCACATCCACCTACAAGGGCAAAAGAAGGTAAAAGAAGACCGTTCTCGTTTCCAGAGAGAATTGGTAATAGCCAGGAGGCAGAAAATAAAGGTGGGTTCATTGAGCCCACGCCAGCCCCCCACTTTACCCCCACCCCTGGCTGCCAATGGAAAAAGGGTGAACAGATAGTAAACTATGGCAAGCTGCTTCTCCCTTTGAAACCAGAGAGCTAGAAGTGCTAAGTCTAAGTTAACCTTTACCGATAAATGACGGGGCCCATTACATGGAGCGTGTACACTAGACTGCATTTTAAAGCCACTAACTCTGTGTAACTTTTCTTGGCAAAACATCATGGCTAGACAATGTCATCTCTCAGCTCTCATACTAAGGCCCAAAATAGGAAATATCCCAATATGACACCATCATCACTGGGACACAGTACAGTCAAGTGGGAACAGCAGTACTAATCTCCAGAGAAACGGCTATTGCACAAGTTGTGTGGAGATAGGGATGTCCCTGGGAGGTGAAACTTGGATTAAGGGTCGCAAGTCCATGCTTTTACTGCTTAGCTTAAGATATGTGGTTTAAAAAAAAAAATAGTTTCCCACTTGGCTTTTTTAAAAACTAACTTCAGCTGAGATTTTTCTTCCTGGTTTCTGGAACTATGCCCTCGTTTATTGTGGCTCATTTGAAACAGCACATTTTAAAGTAGCAATTAAAGTACAGATGATGGAGAAGTCTGAGTATGCCCTGTGCCAGTCTCTGCAAGGTGATCTGGGAAATCAGTGTGGGTCTTTTATTAGTAGCTGAAAGCAGGTAGGAAGAATTTTCAGTAAGAGACTTGTTGACATTGGAAGGTTTTGTTTTGTTTTTGAAAACCAATGAAGGGACGAAAGCTAATTCTCCCTTGGCTTTTTTGGAGTGTCTCTTTAGTTCTCTCTAAAGTGAAATGGGTAATGTAGCTAACAGAGGCAGGATCTTTCACCTCACTCTGACTGTGAGAGAGCTTTGGGACAGGCTAGGTCTTCCGAACTGAAATTGAATGTGGAACGTTTTCTCAACAGCCAAACAAAATCAATGTTAACAACCTAGAAAACATTCTGAATACTGTCTCTTCTCCCTTCCTAGGCCTTTGCCACATCCCTGTGGATAGCTTTGTTACAAATGCTCTCTACACAAGGTGCTGTCAATTCTGTGTTTACCTTGAGCAAGATGAGAAACGCCAGAAGGAAGAATGTGCTGGTAGTCCTGATGTCCCTTTAGAGAGAAGGGCGAAGGAAAACCAAAAGGAACCCTTGGCAGAATGCTAATCAGGCCTATTCAGAAAAGCCCTAATTAATGTAATTAAAATCTGTCAGATCAGACTGATTACCCTGCTACTCAAGCCTGGAGGAGGGACTAAGGCTGGGGGGGGCGGGGGGAGGGGAGACAGCTGCTGCTGGGGTGGTTGAGTTAAAGCTTCTGGAGGAGGAGATGGATGGTCTCCTAGGTGATCAAAGTAACTTGTCAGAGAGTGAGAACAGTGAACTCCTAGCTGGAGATCTAGTTCCCTCCACATACTGAGCCATGCAGGTGAAAAGGTAGGTGACTAGTCTCTGATGGAGGCAGAGCAAGAAGCAGCTTGCTTTTCTCTTTAACAGCTAGAATACAGGTGAGACACTTGTCCCCCACCGCAGCCGGTGGCCATGACCACTGACTCACTAGCAGGAAGCAGGCCAAGACCATGTCATGTGATCTTCACAGTAGGGCTGCTGACACCAGCCTTTTGTAAATCCACATTCTAGGACAGGAAAGACAGCCAGCCGCCTGTGCCCATGCTGCTCTCCACTGGAGAGAGGGAAGGCTCTGTGTAGGGACATCTTTTCAGAAATTCCAGGTGCCCCTAATAGAAAAGTTAATATTTCATCAACAGTAGGAGAGTCTTATTCTAGATGGAATAAAGGACAGATCAGTTGGGGACAAACATGCTCTCTGACCATCCAATGTCTGCTTCCTGCATGCTGCAAAGTGGCATCCAGCCCTCCTTATTGCTTGTCACCTCGTTACTGATTCAGAACATTAAAAAGCAGATAATTTTATGAAGTGTATCATAACATCTTTCTTGTTTGCTTGTTTAATTTAATTTTTCGAGACAGGGTCTCTGAACAGCCTGGACATCCCTGTGTAAATCAGGCTGGTCTCAAACTCAAAGATCTACCTGCCTCTGCCTCTCCAGTGCTGGGATTAAAGGTTTGTGTCATCACCATACCAAGCTTGGTTTGCTTGTTTTTAACACGCCAAAATAATGCAAAACTAAATTTCCTGGCTGATGATGCCTTATGGAATATTGTACACACTCTGATTTTTCTGCTAATAATTACCAGAATTACCTTAAAAAAAAAAAAGAATAATCAGTGGATGTAACAGAAGAATTTGGTGTTTCACTCTTCTTCTATTGCAAATGCTGCTTGTATTGTGCCCTCGTTAGTCACAGCTTAGGAAGTATAGCTTATGCAATTTCTTTTAAATTTTGTGTTTAACAGTAGAATGGATCTTCAGTGAAAATAACCAACAAAATGATGGACAGACTCAAGTAGTCAAAATATAAACTAAGGGTTGCATTTTGCTGTGCCTGGTGGTGAGTGCCTTTAATACCAGAACTCTGAAGGCAGAGGCAGGCAGATCTCTGTGAGTTCAAGGTTAGCCTGGTCTACAAAGTGAGTTCCAGGACAGCCAGGGCTATGCATGGAAACCCTTTCTTGAAAAACCAAAATAAAAGGGAGGGGGGAGTTGCATTTTTCATTGTGTGTTGCTTAGCTAATCACATAAGAATAACATGTTTTTAAAAAGATAAATCATTATTGTAAGAAGTAGATGGGACCTAACTAGGAGAAAGTTTGTGGTGACATGTGCTGGTAGTCTCTTTGGTTCAAGAGACCAAAGCAGCCAGCCTATGTAGTGAGTTAAAGGACAGCCTGGGCTACAGAGTCAGAGTGTGCTGTGCCTGGAAGTGTGCCTCCATGCCAATGCTCTCCTCTGTCATCTTCATCCTCAAAGTTACATTTCGCTAAAAAGTAGTCACAGTACTTGTACCAAAGTAAATTATAGAGCCTTCCCTAAAGACTTAAAGGCTAGCGAGCAGCTGTCTTGGTAGCTAAGAAAAGCACTATGAGTTTAATACCCAAGGTAGCTGACTGTTCACATTAATAGGCCAAGTGAGAGCAGATTCTGTTCTCTACCCTCTAACTCTTCAGAGCTAAGATGCCAAGGCCAGGCTAGAGCTGTGTGGTTCTAAAACTCTGGACTATTTCAAAGAGTAGATTCCAGGTAGAGGGATGGATTTCTGTGGTGGGGAGGGTTCTGATTCAGTGCTTCTTAAGCAACTTGGGCCAGAAATTCTAAAATGGAGCGGTAATTAACAAAGGAGTTCTATGCCTTTGTTTCTATTATGTAAGAATAACTAGAAATGGGGGAAAGTACTCCGCCTTTTCTGAAACCTGAGGGCATGGGCCCTGTGTCTGCCCAAAGCAACATGTCTAGAAGCTGAAGCTTGTGTGGTGGTGGCAGGACTTGGGTTCACAGAGCTGACCATGCTGTGGTGTCTCCAGTTGAGAGCTGCACCTGTACTGGCCAGTCTCGGCCAAGCCTCTATTTGACTTAGTCCCCTTTTCTTACAATTTCACAATTTTATGATCCTCCTGGATGTATTGACATCCTTGAAAAAGACAGCTGAGTTCAATTAGTGAACCTGCAGTAAAGTGTGCCTGCCTGGTCAGCACAGGGCTTATCAGGGAGAAATGTGTTTTATGGACACTGAAGGCCAGAGCCAGGGAGGGCTTTTTTCTTTTTCTTTGTTAGGACTTTTCTCTTGCCTCATATTTAACCTTTTCCATTCCTTCATAGTTAGAACTATCATTCTTCCTAAATGTGAAGCAATGCCTTCAAGCTTTACATTTAGCACTTTTGAATATGTAAGTAGATGTGTGTGTGTGTGTGTGTGTGTGTGTGTGTGTGTGTGTGTGTGTGTGTGTGTGTGATCTGAAGACACCACTATGGAAAAGAAAATCAAAGCCCTGAGAACAAATGACAATGTTTCTGTTATTTTTATAATAGAAGATCTTGACAACAAATGTTGAAATATATGACTTCCTCTTACCCACAAACAGCCCGTGGGTGGCTGACCTAACTGTATACATCTTCTATCCAAATGGACAAGTTTCCATGCCTTTCTTAAGAAATATACTTCCAAAGTCACATCTACAGTTCTGGCAGATGACACCAAGAAACCAGTCTGGTGGGAAAGATGTGTGTCAGTGAGTGCTAGCTACTGCAACTCAGATGCTGTTCCAGGCTCTGCTTAGACGACACCATCTCTGCCACCGCACCGTGTCTGTTCCTCCTTTCCTCTTGGCTCTCCAGAGCACTTTTGGGACATCCAACATGTCATAATTAGGACTGCACACATGCTGTCTCATACACACCTACATGTACTGTGTCCAAAAACAATGGCACAGTAAGTCTTAATGACTGTTTCACATGTGGCCCCCGTGAGTAATGGATGGAGAAAAGAAAGAGTACCAGAGAACAGAAAGAAGCTCACTGCCTTTCCCTTAAGTTCAGGGGCCCTTGTTCTCCCAAGTCTCCATTTCCTTTCATTTCTTATCTGAGAATCTGAATTTAGGGAATCAAGAGTTTCAGAGGCTGTGAGATGGCTCACCAGGTAAAGATGCTCCCTGATGAGCCTGACCACCTGAGTTCCACTCCTGGGACCCACTGGGAGAAGGAAAGAATCAAGTCCCACAGGTTGTCTTTCCAATCTTCGTGTGTGTGTGTGTGTGTGTGTGTGTGTGTGTGTGTGTGTGTTTGTGTGTGTGTGTGTGTGTGTGTGTGTAAATGTAATAGAATGAATGTCAAACCCATATCTCTCTCCACACTGGTATGTTGACTGTCGTGTTCTCCAAATGCATAATAGGCACCTCGACAACATCAGGATATCAGCATTTGATGGGCAGGAACACAAGAGGTAGTGCTAAGAAAGGAGCCCAATGGAGGCGAGAAGTGACTTTTAAAAAGTCATGTGATTATGTTTTGTTTTCAGGAAGGGTCCCATGTAGCAGCCCTGCATGAATCTTGCTACATAACTAAGCCTGGCCTTGAACTCCTGATCCTTCTGACTCTGCCTCCCCAGCGCTGGAATTACAAACAGTTAAGCATGTGATAGCATACTAGACTAAGTCACCTGATCTTGTTGGGCTTTTGTTCCCACTGTACCAGATTAGGGGGTTGAATGAATCTGGGGGTTGCTTCCACAACTGGATTTCAGCTTTTGTCTACTGTGTTACTTTAGAGTTATTTTAAGATTTCAGAAACTTTAATAAGACAAAAGCTAACCGGAGGTGTTCCACTGTTGAGATGAAATGACCTGATGGTCTTCCCCTGTTCAGCTCTGTCTCTAGTGCTACTTGCAGAATTCTAAAGCAGTGTGATTGGGGCTGATAAGAGAGCTCAGTAGAACACCCCTCCAGTAGGCACAAGTCCCTGGGTTTGATCTCACCCCGCCCCCAAATAAACAAGATAAAATGGATGATTCAAAGAGAACATAAGAGTGTTGCAAATATTAAATGAAAGCCTAAAGCAGAGCCATAGTGTGTGTGTGTGTGTGTGTGTGTGTGTGTGTGTGTGTGTGTGTGTGTGTGTGTGTCTGAATATAAAGCATTGGACATTTCTTTTCAAATGCCCCACCCTGTGCTAAGGATCAAACCCTAGGGCCTCAAACATGCTAGGCAAATACTTTACCACTGAGCAGCACCCCAATCTTTGGGGTGTGTGTGTGTGTGTGTGTGTGTGTGTGTGTGTGTGTGTTTGAATTTGGAACATTGGAGTCCAAAACTTATAAAGAGAAAGTTAAGAGAAGATCAGAAAAACAAGAAATGTCTTTAACTATGCCTAGGAGTAAAAGTCATGGCAACAAGAATATGTGAGATAAACTATGGACCTGGTTAACGGTTAACTCTGGTAGTTGCCTCTAGCTCCTTGAGCAAACACTGTCAATGAAGGAAGGGTGCTGTTTCCCCCATAGAGTCAGGCCTGGGGGCTGAGCCTGAGGGTTGAGGCAGCCCCTTCCCCAGACCCAGAGTGAACTCACAGCAGGCGGCCTTTCACTGTCTCTTCAAACAGAAAGGAAAGGAATCATGTTACTTAAATTGCTATTTTCAAATAAAGAAGGCAAAGAGGGGACGGGCTCTGTAAATGTCTTGAAGATCACAGAGTGGGTGACCTTCCTTTCTCAGCTGTTATTTTCCTTTTTCCTGCCCGGTTGTCTGAACAGGTGTGGGAGCAGCACGGGTTGCTAGGACAGCAGGCAGAGCTTCCTTTCCTTCTAGAAGAAAGGGACAAAAAGGAGAGACAAAGTGTGACTTGGCTAAAGATGCTGAAGTCCTAAAGCGGGACATGATGCTGAAGCCCGAGTTTCCTTATAGAAGGTAAAATTATTTCTCAAAAGGTGTGCGGGTGGCCTGGATTGGTTATATTGTATCTGGGGAAAGGTGCTACATATATATTTTCTGGATAATAAATTTATTTTCTTTCTTATTATATGTGCAAGTAGGATGGTCAGGATTTTCATTTAAAAACATTGACATTATGCTGATAACTCAGGCACAAAACAGATAAATGTTGTATCCTTCCATTCCATAGGAGATCTCTGGAACAGTCAAGTTCTTAGAGGTAGGAAGTGGAATGGAGACTAGAGTTGAGGAGGAAGTGACTATTAAGTAGTTTGAGGCAATGGAAAGTTCTGAGGTTGGATAACATGGTGGTTGTACAACAATGTGACTATACTTAATGCCTCGGAACCGAACATTTGAAAGTGGTAAAAATAGTAAACTTTATGTATATTTTACCACAATAAGAAAATCCATTGTAATCATTGTACAAACATATACCAATTATAAAACCAAAGTCAACTTGCAAAAACTTGATTTAGTGACCCCCCGCCCCCCAGCACACCCTTTTTTGCTTTATGGAAGACTTTCCATGCTCTGTGTGGTAAAATGCATGAACTTTTTTGAATGTCTAGTTAATTATGTCTTTTATGTTTCATGTACTTTACATTTAATTAACAGCTCTAAAAATAATTATCAGCTTGATGTTAATGATTTATATCTTGGCTCATCAGCCTGCAGCATAGCTAAACAGGCACCATGTTAACTTCACCAGTTATTTGGGGACCTTTGGAAGTCTCCCGATTATTAGAATTTGGCAAGAAGGGAAGTTTATCCTTAAACACTCCTAGGTGTGTAAAAACACGTAACATAAAAGTCCACAGTCACCACAGAGACATTATGAAAACACAAAATTTGCTGAACCTTTGTTTTTCACAAATTTATTCCAGAACTTTTAAAATAAAACTTCTCTAATAAAATTTTAAATCTTAAATTAAGTTTATTCTTTTATTTTATGCAATGTAGATAAAGTGGACAAAGTTTTACTTCCTGTCTCATTGGGGAGTTTATTTATTTAATTTTACACAATTTTAAAAAGCATTGGTGACCCCTCTTCCAAATAAAGAAAAAAGTTACTGTAAATAATTTAATTTTAATTTCTTTTGAAAAAGTTGTTACATTTTTATCACATTTTCATACAAATGTATGTGTGAAGAAGGCAGAGGACAACTCCTCATAGGAGACCGTTCTCTCCCTCCACCATGTGTGGCCCGGGCCTTCAGTCTTGGCCATTTCATTTGCCTTGTTCTAAATTTCTAACTCAAACATTCTTGTCCGAAAGAATACTTCTTCATTTAAAGCTAAAATTGAAATAACCAAATCAGAGAGTGGAAATATTAAGTGGAAATCTCTTGAATGTAGCAATTCTTCCTTTTAGTTGTGTTTGCCTGTTTCCTCTGCTGTTTGAGAAAGAGGAAATAGTGTATGCTCATGTTTTTGTGTACAGTGTGTGTGTACAGTGTGTATCTTATTCCACAGTATCCTAGCTGTTTAAATTCTTCTAAATTGATCTTTTATTACCTAAGGATAAGGATGCTTACAAAATATTAATACTCAATCCCAGTTTTTATTGAAAATATTTTCCATATCCTCCCCAACTTCACATCCATCAAATCCATATTCCCCTCCCTTCTCTCTCTCTCACTGGAATATAAATAGGCATCTAAAAACATAACAAAATAAGGGAGCTGGAGAGATGGCTCAGAAGATGAAAGCACTAGCTGTTCTTCCAGAGGTCCTGAGTTCAATCCCGTGGCTCACAACCATCTGTAATGACATCTGGTTCCCTCTTCTGACCTGCAGGCATAATAAATAAATAAATATAAAAAATAACACTATAAGATACAATAAAAAACAAACAAACCGGAATAGGACAAAACAAGCAAACTGCCAGGGGAAAAGGAGTCAAAGAAGAAACACAGAAAACACATATAGATACAGAGACACACACAGTCACACACAAAGAAATCCCATAAAAACACATCAGAAACTCATAATACTTATACAAAAGAGCTGTAAGAAATAAAGAAATAACACCAAGACAAAGCATTATGATACAAGGAATCTCCAAAAATGAATTTGCTTTGCATTGGTCATCTGCTGCTGGGAAGGTGTTTTGCATACTTGATGAGCCTCTGTTAGAGAAAATGAATTGGAGGTAGCTTCTGGGTTAAGGATGGGGCCTTGTGTTCACATCCCCTCTTAGCACTGCCAAACACAGTTCTTGAAGAAGCAAAAATGGAGTTCACTAAATAGAGAGACCGCCTGAATACCAGTGTCATGGTTAATGTCCTTTTTAATGGTTTATTTTAGTAGTAGTAGCACCATGCCTCCCCCAGATGTTTACAACATTCAGTATGGGTAGAAAGTTCATGTCTTATAGCATCCTCAGCCCGCTTTACAGAGTGGTGAAATAGTCTGAATGGGTGTCTAGAGGACAAAGGTTATGAACTACTTGTAAAAAGTTCAGAATAAAAGCCCCATTCAGGTTTGCTTGGAGAGCATGGTCACCAGCTTCATCTCCTTTTTCTTCATGGACGCTAACTTTGGCTTATGGATCATCTGCAGCAGCATTTGCCTACTGCTGGGTTAAGTGGCTGACCAGAGACTGATGGCATCATGCAGTAACTGCAATTATTTCATGGTAGCAGACAGGCGGAGAAAAAAAATGAGAAATTTTTTACAGCTGTGTCTAAAGAGAAGTGAAGGAAGGTACAAACTCAGATATTCTACAGAAGGGTTTCAAGATGCGTCCAGGCTTTGAAGGAAACTGCTCCGACTCTTCCTGAAAGGACTGTAAAAACCTTCCATGTGCACTTAGTACACCACTTTAAGCTACTTATTCCCTTATGTCTGTCTGTCTCTCATTTAAAACTAACCCCAAGGCCAGGTATAGCAGCACACACCTGTACTCCAGGCGCTTGGAGGCTGAAGCATGACTGAGAATTCAAGGGCAGCCATGTCTCCAAAAACAAACAAATAAACAATTCTTTTTTTTATTAGTTTTTTGAGACATGGTTTCTCTGTGTAGCTTTGGGGCCTGTCCTGTAACTTGCTCTGTAGACCAGGCTGGCCTCGAACTCATGGAGATCTGCCTCTGCCTCTGCCTCTGCCTCCGCCTCTGCCTCTGCCTCTGCCTCTGCCTCTGACTCCGCCTCTGCCTCTGCCTCTGCCTCCTGAGTGCTGGAATTAAAGGTGTGCACCATCATGACCAGCTAATAAATAATTCTTAATTGGAGGTGAAGAAGTAGGGATTGTTTCTGAGGATATCTGATTTTCTTTCAGTAATATGTCCACTATCTGAAACAATCAAACAAATAGAAGAAAACCAGTCCATGCTTTCCCACTAAACAGCACCATGCCCTCTTGTGCTTTGCAGACTAACACTGAGATAACCCAGTGTAAGAAGATTACTGTCAGATTAACATGGAAACCCGGTGACGATAAGGACCATGGCCATGCTCTACTTGTTCAGTTAGAACTAGCAACAGCTTCGTTCAGCTTACCCAGGTATTTTATGTTGACTATAATGAATCGCAGCTGGACTCTCCAAAAAGGAAAAAGAACTTTACTTAGAGCACTTTAAACTTTTCTATGCCAAGAAAAGGCCTGATTTCCTTTGTCCTTATGAGAATAGGTCATATGTATTCCTTCATGAATGTTTTCTTAGCAAGAGAGTTGTACAGATAGATCTTCAATAGAACAAACAGATTTTGTTTCTATCCATAGTGAGAGGACCTTTGACACTTTATGATGCTGTCATAGGCACTGATAATCCCTCTGTTCGCTTGGGGCCCTGCATTTTGAAATAACACTGCTTTTGGGTCTGTGATATGGCTTCCATCACTTGATGATCCCTTACCTGTCTTCCCCACCTAATGAGTCTGAACTGAGAGGGAAATAATTCTTACAGAGAACACCCTATTTCAGGGTCCCCTATAATTAATGGATTCATCTTGGCTTGTTATACCCAAACTGCTCACTCTCCCCTAAATATTGTCATTACCAAGAACACAAAGGTTATGGTGAAGGATGATGACATGTTTCCAGCCACAGTGTCCTGGTTCAAAACATACCATGAAGCTTTGATATAAGATTGTTAAATCACTACCTGAACCCCCAGTATCACGTAGTTATCTGAATAGATGTCCTTGAATGGATTATCCGAATTAACAGATACTTTGCATCCCTTCACAGCTTGGTGAGGAAAAAAAGATTCGGCTTTTAAAGAATTTTTGAAAATATTCCTTCAAAACAAATACTGTTATTACTTTGTGAGGATCCATGCATGTCCTGCACTATTTTACACTGGGAGACATGTTATTAATCTTGATGAAGACCGGTATATGATTGATTATAAGTATTGTCTAAACATCTCTTTTGTCTTATTTACTGTTGGAATATTTTAAGGGAAAATGTTTATCCTCTGAGTACCTCAAACCTTAGGTGGAAAGAAGAATGGATTATGTGTCTCTTTGAAATGCCTTTGGATTAGGTTATCAGCACAGCTAATGCTTGAGGAACCTTGTGTCTCTCTAACTTGCCAATTTCTATTTGTTGAGTGTTGCAAGAGTTTGCTAATCAAACAGTTCACAAGGTGTTTTGAGAAGATCTTGAAGACATTTCACCAATTGAACGATTTATTGCTGGAGTTGAAAAAGTTAGTGTTTATTAACTTTTCTGTCATGTTTGTGGAGAATGATGGTTACAACTCCCAGCCTTTAGCTGGATTTTTCAAGAGACTAGCGTCAGCAGTTAGACTTGCCAACATGGGTGTTGTTATTTCAGTGCATCTCCTTTGGTTTGTTGGGTTTGTAAATGTGAGTCTAAATATTGAGAGCCTTGTTGGAGAGTACAGACAAAAGCTGTGCTTGGGAAGGCACTATGAGAACACGCAAGAGAACATTTCCCTCAAGGGAAAACACATTGCCTCAGATAGGAGAAATGAAGGTATTTATGGTTAAAAGAGAACACTTTCAAGTTAGAAATTCTCATATCATAATTTCTTACAGATGAGTCTACAAAAGCAGCTTTACTCCACTATTGAAACACAGGCCTCCATCACCACAGAGGCCTAGGGTAGTGGCCTCCTTCTCGAATTAGAAGGGCACCGAGAGAGAATGGTCCCGAGGTGAACAGGAGCAGAAATCCATCTCTAAAAGGACTGCAGTTTCTGGCCTCCCCACTTCCAGCCACCTCCTGTCATTTCTGTGCAAGTGAATTAAGTGGCCATTTTTCTTTTGGGGAAGGAGGCCAATGGGGCTAGAATGCGGAGCTGTATGAATGCCAAGCATGTACACTAGCATTGAGTCATACCCCAGCTCCTAATGGTTCCATATGCAGTTAGAAGTAATTATAATCTATTATATAATTTTGTAAAAGCCACCATACTCATCTACCCCCCTGCAGTGGGGATCCACTCTCTTGGGCTTTAGTTTCTGTAGACCTTGCAGCCTGGGTATCAGCCTCTCACAACCAGCCTGGAAACTACAACCAGAGAAGCTCCTGTGGAGGAAGTGGGTGTGAGTCTGCCTGCCCTTTGTTGTGGTCAGTAAAGGAACTACTTGTGCTTTTTAATTAGAAGGGTGGGACCAGAGTCTTCCTAATTGCAATTTGAGCTGTAATACAAAGCATTTACAGAAGAGCGGCTTTTAAAAAGACGTGCATGGCCATTCTCTCTGCATTCAACCCCAAACCTTCTTTAGGAGACTTCTCATTTTACAGTTTAGCGTTTTTTACTTACCACAGCCTCCTCCAAAGCATAGGCCACCTCCTCTGCTCTGTATTTTCGGGTTTTAATGCTGAAGCAGGGCTTCTGTGTGAGTAGGAGCGGGAGGTATGTGAGGGCTGGGTAAGACAATGGATGTGCATACAAAAGTGCTCCAAAAGAGTGCACGTTCAGAAGAGCCAGAAAGTGTTCACCCAAAATTGCAGACAGCTGCTTGCGTTAAGTGAGATTTATCCTTAGAACTAGACAAGGAAATTTGTATTTCCTGTTTTAATTAGAAGGGACTTTCACAACATAAGAATAAAAGGCATGGTTTGCCCCAAAGACATGCATCTGCTTTATATAAAAATAAATGCATTATAAGTGTGAGAAATTGCTTGAAGATGGCCATGATATTGAGAATATGCTGTGTATTTACTTTATAGTCATCTGAGGTTTTCTTTTCCAGTAAGGTTAAGAACCTCAAGAATTTTTATGAGTGAGTTTAGAGAAAAGCATGTCCAAACCCTGTTGTTCATGTTGTATTGGTACAAAAAGGCGAAGAAGGTTTTGTCTCATCCACCTGCCAAATATGTTCGTGTAAGTGCTGCTTTTTCTTGTAGACCCTGAGAAGAAGCAGTGGGATGAATTTTTCATCACAATTATTGATTTGGGATACATAGTAAATGAAGTATAAATCACTTGGTGTGCTGGGGTGTGTGTGTGTGTGTGTGTGTGTGTGTGTGTGTGTGTGTGTGTCTGTCTGTCTGTCTGTCTGTCTGTCTGTCTGTCTGTCTGCCTGTCATCTGTCTGTGTCTATAATCTGTCTGTATGTTCAAGTGCCTGAATTTGAAAGGAAATATACTGGCTTCTTGAACAACATTGATTTTTCTTTTTAACAAATTACTTTTCAGATATTAAAGCAGAGAATGCCAGGTTCACTGTTCAAAGGAAAAGATGTGAAAGACTGACTTTAAATTATTTGCAATGACAGGAAATTTCTAGCAGAGCCATAAGTCATCCTTTGAAATGAAAGTGGGGACAGTAACCATTCAGTCTATGTAACACTGTGTCGTTGGCTGCAGATTTTGGAGCTGGCATTGAATGCAATACAATTCCATTTTTATTCTTATATTCTTACTCTATGAAAAGAGAAAATTTATCCTGCTTTTTGTTATACAAATGTTGAGAAAACAAACTTAGGATAGGTATACTCTGAAAGCTATTTTCTATGTGCTTTGCTCCAAGCAGGCAGTACTCCGCGAAGATTCATTACAATTGTCCTCTCTCTGAACATTCCCACCTGGGGGGGCGAGGGAGGTGGGTGCCTCTTAGTTGTATAGGTTTAGGTTCAGAGCTCTCTGTGACTCTTGTCTACATGGCAACCTCCTAATAGTATATATCACCCTATGGCGTGACTTGGCACAAGTTCTTTTCAATTCAACTCTTGTGTGATTCTTTCAATAACCTTTAAGGCTGTTGGAACTGCTCTACCAGAGTGCAACAAATAACAGAACTGTATGCCTCACAGAGCTGGGATCTAGAAGTCCAAGGTCCTTGGCAGCACGGTTTGGCTTCTGGTAAGCACTCTTTTCCATGCTGTACACTGTTGTGCTCTCGATAGTCTCATAAGGTAGAAAGAGAATAAAGAAACTATCTGTTGTCCCATTTAGGAGTCAACTAATGTTTGGGGGGATCTGTATTATCACTCCCTGCTAATAAAGCCACATTGAGGGTCAGGATTTCCATCTGTGAACTGAGGAGCAAGGCAGTTAGTCATTGGGTTAGAAGACTAATATGATTTCAGGAATGTTTAGCTTGAAGGGAGCTGTTGTCAGAAGCACCATGATGCTGCTTGGTGTAATGATCAAAGTTGATTGAATAGATTTCCAGCAGATGGCTGAGAAGGGGACCCAGGGGGAGAAGCCTCCATGATCTCATAGGTAACAAGAACTGCAGGTAGAGAAGACAAGAATGAGCTGCGCATAGAGTCCTTGAGCCTTTAAGGGAAATGGCAGCAAGCCGTGTTACAGCAGATCTCTGATGTCATGTGCTGCAGAAGATCTAGGGTTGGTGTTGAAGTTGAGAACTGTGGTCTAATAGCAGTCACAGAAATGAGGGGAATCCTAAATCCCCAGGCTTCTTTGGCTTCTATCTAAATGCCCACAGATTTATCCAAAGCATGGAAGGGGCTCCACTACCCAGAACTGTGCCTTCCAGCAGCTTCCAGGCCTCTGCCTTGACCCTTCTGCCTCAGGAGGGACCAGTTCACCAGCCTCACCAGCATCTCCCAGTCTTTGCTTCTGGTTGAATTTACCTGCATTGTGGCGTTACTATTATAAAACACCACTAATGTCATTTCAAATATGATTTCTAATATAGATTCTGAGCTCCTCTACTTCATTCTAGCCATTGCCTACAAAAATTTAAACCTGGTGTCCCAACAATGTGTAATGCAGTATCAGACATGCTATGTCTTGTTTGCATTGAATATCCTAATAAGGAAATCAAAGCTCAGAGACATTGAGTGATGGGCTTAAAGCTTTCAGCTAATTAGGGGCAGAGGTCTTCATGCATTTCAGAGGCTTTGGGAGTTGTTAATGATATCCACCAGGAAAGCTGAGCTCTATCCCATCCATGATCCATCTGGCCCTGCATTGGACAATGGACTTGGAATTTAGACCTGTGCAGTAGGACTCGGAGTGAAGCGGACCGGCTACAAAGCAATCAGGAGATATGCTCAGGAAATGAGTCTGACCCCAACAATTGGAACACATTTCATCATATCTGCAAGAATGAAAATAGCTCAAAATAAATGAAAACGCAACTCTCTTCAATACCTTTATTGGTGTGAGAAAAACAGGTGACCATTTTGATTTTTTAATTTTTACTATTTATTTATTTTTTTTTTTATTTTTGGTTTTTTGAGACACGGTTTCTCTGCTGTCCTGGAACTTGGTCTGTAGACCGGGCTGGCCTCGAACTCACAGAGATCCTCTGGCCACTGCCTCCTGAGTGCTGGGATTAAAGGCGTGAGCCACCACAACCCGACTGATTTTTTTTTTTTTTTTTTTTTTTGGTTTGTTCCTTACCATGATTCTTATATGTGTTCTTTATAACTTTTATGATATCTAAAAAGTAATCCTTGATCATTTTTTAAAAATGGAATCGCCCGTAGATTCAACTGTGTGTGTGTGTGTGTGTGTGTGTGTGTGTGTGTGTGTGTTATACAGTATTCCTTGTGTTCCTTAATGTTTAAGTACTCAAGGTAATTTTTTATTTCTTTTTTCTATTGAAAACTGAACAGCTTCGTTTGGGGGGGGGTAGGAGGGAGAAAGCATATAACCCCCTTTTAGAGTAATCCTGATGCGAAAATTCGTATCTAGATCTAGTCTTTGCACTGGTGTGTATATTCCAGAGTGAAGTGAGATTCATTCCCAGATACCAGTAAGGTGATAGTAAGGGGGGGAGTGAATACAAAGGGGTCTCTTAGCTGTTTCTTAGAGTACAATGTCTTATGATGAAGTGTCCCAACTAGAGTCGTCCACTACAGAAAAGGAAGTGAGTGGCTTTCACCATCCCATGCACACACATCCCCACCTCCCCTCCCCCCTTTTGACTGGTAAGTTTTTGCTTGCCACAGCTCAACAGGAGAGCTAATGTGTTCAGAGAATGTTGATTCTTCACTTGTTGTTGCTAGAAGGTTCCAGAGTGGGGGAGGGGTGGCATCAGGGATAGAAATGAATAATGCTTGTTGGGTTTTGTTTTTAAGAGCCAAAGGAAATGGCAGTCGTGTCTCTCTGTCCCCCCACTCTACCCCACCCCCCCAAAACAGTCTAAATGAAGATGGATGGGCTTCCTTCCCACAGAGGGCGAAGGGGATGCCCTTAGTCTACAACAAGAATGGTGGGGTGACTCTGGGTCCCCACAAATGAAGCCCTTTCCGAGTGCTGTTTTCCTGGGCCTTCCTGGCTGAGACTGCTGCTCTGCTCTTAAAACCTCTCACACCAGGTCAGGAGGAGGTCAATGTAAACTAACTCAACACCTCCTTTCCAGATTGTTCTTCAAATGGCAAGAAAACACCAGGGGAAATAATGTGCCTGGACTTTCAAAGCCTCCTGGTACAGCAAGCATTCACATTCCCAGCCTTCCATGGTTCAGCAGCAGAGCAGACCATCTGGGCACCAACTACTGTGATGTAAAGTCAGTTTCACATGTAGAGTTTTCTTGGTCTTCATCTGTATTTTGCCTATAAATTTCTCCCACTCTGCCCCCACTCCAATGAAGACACAAGCAGTCACAAGTTACATCAAAAGCATCAATTCTAACTTGTCAGACATGGGCAGGGGGGATACATCCTAATCAGCCTCCAAACTACCAGCCAATTCTGAAAATTCCATTTTCAGTTTACTATAGCTGAAGCAAGCTCTTGTTCAGATCATTTGTTCACAGAAAGGATGGGTGAGGACAACAGCTCAGAAGGCAGAAACCTGTCAAGAAGCTCTTACAAGGGTATTTACTAATATGTCCCCTGTGGGCTAGCTGCAAGTTCTGTTTCCTCCAGCCTTTCGCAAAGAGGAGAAAAACTTTGAATTTAAAATCATTTTAAAATGATCAAAACTCACTCACTCTGAAAAGGGTAACAATGGCAACGGTATTACATTTTTACCTCCCACCCAGCATCTGGACTTGACTCACTGTAGCTGGAATTGCGTGCGCTTCTCTTAGATGAAAGAACTCATGTCCCTATCTAAAAATAGCATTGTGTTTCCAGGGTTCCTATCAGCTGGAGGAGGGATTAGATGATAGTTGTCTGGGAAAAGAGGCAATGATTGAGTGTCGCTGCTTCCTCAGCAAGGCCCAGGTGGTGAGAGTTGAGTACCACCATTCAGATAAGGCCCTGAAGAGGTCCACTTTCGTGTCTGTCGGCTCCTCTGCAAAATGTCCCCTCATGGTGCTGAGCTGTGGACAGACAAAATCCAGGCCTGGTCGGAAGGCGAGAGGGCAACTGCTCAGGCTGTTGGGGAAGCTGTTGAGCCAACAGCGAAACCGTTGGGCTGTTAAAACTCCACGGGATGTTTCTGGCATAGGTGCAGCTACACAGCCTTGAAGAGCATTTGCCAGTTGAACCATTTGCCAGGGAATGATTCTCTTGCCTGGATCAAGGGGCAGTTGGTGCTGAGGACAAGGGCAATATGCATTGCCTATGCTACCAATCACAGTGGAGTTCTGGTTTTCCTGACAGTGTGGATATAAGCTGGGACCTTTCCTTTCAGATGTTTCTGGACCTGGGCTCTCCTTAGAGAGCTGGAGAGAGTGTGTTGGGCCAGAGTTCTTGACACTTCTGAATTGAAGTTTGCACTGGGGTAGGACCAGGAAAACAAAAGTTGCCTTCCTGAGCCTTTGGAGCCTCCCATATGATGTAGGGTCCTCACTATGGTCCCTGAGTCACTTTCTCTATATGGAGCAGTTGGTTGCCTGAGCCATTGTATCCTCACGAAGAAGAGGGATGCTGCTTCCTGCTCTTAATCCACTTGGTTCTCACTTGGTCTCCCTCTGGCCACAGTTGTGGCCTGGAGACTAGCCTCCCCCCTCTCCCCCAAGTACTCAGCAGCTCCCATTGGCACATTTATTCTGATCACTAGAGTACTTGGAGGTTACCTTTATGGCTGGGGTATGGTCTGTGGCTTTGAAGTTTTCTGTCAATGCTCTTATTGATTCATAAGTGTTTGTTGGCTAACTATCTATGTTTACCTGCTCCCACACAGACTAATACACAGGCTCTAGGCCCTAGGTTATTGTACATTTTTGGAGGGCCTTCTATAACTGTACTCTTTTATAATGCCTATTATTAATAAGATGAATTAAACAGTGGCTCAAAGTCTTTCACGGGGAGCCATAACCAACAGTTCACACATTTTTTTTTAATTTTTTTACTTATTATGTATATAGTGTTCTTTCTGCTTTCATGTATGCCTGGACTTCAAAAGAGGGCACAAGATCTCCTTACAGATGGTTGTGAGCTACAATATAGTTGCTGGGAATTGAACTCTAGACCTCTGGAAGAGTGGCCAGTGCTCTTAACTGCTGAGCCATCTCTCTAGCTCCAGTTCACATTTTCTTATATGGGTTGTCGGGGTATACCATTTGAGATGGTAAGGCTGCTTGTTTTAATTACATAGTAAAAGAGCTACACCTTTGGCATACAAACAATTTTCAAAAGTATGTTTGAAATTACTGGAGCAAAGTTAATACATGACCAGGCTGTCTCAGAATGTTGTGTAAACATTATAGAAAACGGTCGTTATCTCATCTGTACTTTAAAAACTGGGTCAACAAGTCTGCAGATAAGAGGTAGGGATAAAAGAAGATTGGGGCTTCACTGCTTCTATAGATTGAGCCCATGACTTCCAAATTCAGGGGGCTGCCCTGTAATCCTAATGGATTGATTTCCGAAATTCCTTGGATTTGTCCTGCTGAACTAGTCTAGTCTCTCTGGGGCTTAGCTGGATCCCTGCAGATAGATATTATGGTTTATACACAGTAATTCCACTCAGTCCAGCTGTAAATTTAAGTCTGTTGTATTAATGCAACATTGAAAGGAAGCCTTGCTTTCCATGGATGCTGAGCCCGCCTTTCAGACATGTTTAGCAAAATATAAAGAATTTTCAATTAGCTGGTTGGAGGCCCTTGGAGACAGTGCTTGCCTGGCCACCCATTGTCTATAGTTTCTGCCTGTTCCTTCCAAATGGGACAAATAAAGAGATTCCCAGCGTGGTCATTAATGGGCCAGCTTTGGTGGGGGCTTTGTCTTATCCCTGCTGGTTAAGCCCCTCCATGTACTCCTCACCTGTCATAACTGTCATGCATTTCATTCATCACTCGGGTAGACAGAGCCTCACTGACCATGTTGTAAGACAGGAGGGCACAGAGAAGAGGTCTAGGCTGTATGTGTCTTAGAGCATCACCACAGATGATTAGCAGATTTTAATAAAGATGCTACGTGAGATTTTAATCAAGTAGGCAGTTGTGTGGGAGAGAATCTTTTGTTTCATGGTTGGAGCATGACGGCCAGCGTTTCAAATGACAGTGCAACAAAATGTGTTTGCTTCAAGAATACAAACTGAAATGGAGATGTGAACCAGAAGACAGCTCCTCTGCTCCTCCTTGGATTTTTCTCTTCAGAAAACTTACGGTACATTTTGTATCGCTTGTATGTGCATATGAATGTGCCCTGGCGCTCGTGGCACAGCAGCAATGCCAAATCAGGACTCCTTATAGGGGCCAGCACCCTCTTCACCATGTGGGCTCTAGGAAAAAGCTCAAACCTGGTGTTTACCCTCAAAACTCTCTCCAGGATCACTCTCCAAGCTTTTAGAAAATGCAGAAAGAAAAAGATAAGAACATTTTACCACCTATTAATAATTGATGATCAACATGTTGCCATCTAATTCCTATGGAAATGCAAGCATGTCTTTTCTAACAAAAATTATTACAGTGATGTCAACCATAAGTCCAAGTGTTTTACCCATTATATGTCTTCTATAAAACTATATTTTAAAAATTTAGTTGTATTTGTATGGGTGTTTAGTCTGTATATCGTGTGTGTGCCTTATGCCCACAGAACCCAAAAGAAGGCATTAGAGCCCTTGGGACTGGTTCTGACCCACCATGTGGGTGCTAGGAATGGAATCTGGTGATCCAGAAGAACAGCCAGTGCTCTTAACCACCAAGCCATCTCTCCAGCCCCAATGGGTATGTATTGTAAAGCCAAGCTCACTGTGAAGCCTTGAGTCTGTTATTGAGCACAGTCTGTGCCTTAGGCCCTTTTCTAGATGCTTCATAGGTATTACAACTTTCCGTCTTCAAACCCTCCTGAGGACCTTAGTGCCGTCATCTCCATTCTGCTGAGGAAGAAGGAAGAGTAAAGAAGACAATTAACTTGCCTAGAGCCTGGCCATGTGGAACTAGGAGAGTTAAGATCTTAACATACACATAATGACCTCATTGATGTATTTTAGCCATCATCCCAAAAGTAACATAGAATTGGTTTGTATAAAAACCACATTGAGAGATGGTGAAATGGTTCAGCAGATGAAATCTCCTGCTGCCAAGGCCGATGACCCTGGGACCCGAATTGTGGAAGAAGGGGATCGATTGACTTCCTCCACATTCACACTGTGGCACACACTCACATAAATAAATAAATGAAATGAGATAGATTTAAATGGAAGCATCTTTGGAATTTTGTGAAAATATCATAGGCTTTTTCCTTCCAACATCAATAACTAGAACATGCCTGGGTTTTGTTTGTTTTGTGGTGTGTGTGTACCCAGAGGCCAGACATTGACATCAGGTATCCCTCTCAATTGCTCTACCCCTTACTTTTTTAGATAGGGTATCTCACTGACCAGGAGCTCTTTGGGCTAACTTGGATGGCCAGCAAGAATCAGAGATCCTCCTGTCTCTACCTCCCCAGAACTTGGAATATAATCTGCTTTTTTATTTTTATTATGGTCAGTTCCGGGC
Organism: Cricetulus griseus; assembly: GCF_003668045.3. NCBI lineage: Eukaryota > Metazoa > Chordata > Mammalia > Rodentia > Cricetidae > Cricetulus > Cricetulus griseus. Next base: position 266,734,112 of record NC_048595.1, on the reverse strand, counting down.
AATCAGGCCAAGGTCCTCATACTTGCACAGTAAGCCATCTCTCCAGCCCCTAATATTCCAATTTTACAGTTGGAGCAATCGTGGAAAGAAAGCTTGCATGAGAAAACCTTCCGGTTGTCCATTCAGATGATGGTGTGCTTGTTAGGACAGAAAGCTACTTCCCTTTTCCTAGAGTCGGACAGTACTCTGTCCTGTGTAGACACCTGAGAGTGGGAATAGTCTTAGAGACTGAATGACACGTGCCATGCACGTGGAAGGTAAATCCCCTAATTCAGTTCGCCCTTCCAGCGTTCTCTGGCAGACAGCCAAGCTAAATATTTCTGTTCGATAAAAAATGCACTGTGCTACACTTCCAACTGGTGGCTTGACTTTGGTGATGGGTTTTTCCTCAGTGAAGTGAGTAGGAGCCAAGGAGCTGGCTTTCAGCACCCATGTGTATTTTTTTTTTTTACCACAAAACTTTCCTTATCCGCTATGATTAAATGAACTTATGCAAGAACGAAGGCCAAGATTTTGAAAATATGTTGAATGTGAAATTCTTTCTTTCAGTAATTACTCCTTGATTTGTTTTTTATTATTATCTTTCAGATTTCCTAAGTGTCTGTCATTTTTTTTTTTTTATCTATTGCATGTTTTTGTTTTTAGCTAAATCAGTTTTCAAGGCTGTTACTTTGGTCAATTGAAAGATCTAACATATGGACCAGTGGGTTTGTTCCAGATGAGGATTAGAGTTAATTGAAATTTATGACTGCTGTATTCATTAGGACTAATTAGAGGAGGAAAAGGGAGAAGCAAGTTCGGATACCCCGTCTAATGGCTTTAGATGTTTCTCTTTACATCAAAGGATTTTCCAGTAGTGTCTGAAGGAGCAAATGGAATTATAGGACTTTTTTCCTTGTTTTTTTTTTCCTTGTGATTTATTGTGAACATTCTCTCCAGTACCTTTACCTCAAAACCTTCTCAATGACTGAATAATAGCAATCTCAGAAGCAACATCATAATCTAAGTAGCACATATCCATAAACTTCAGTATTCAGACCATTTCTAATTTAGTACAACCATGTGTGACATTCTAATTAAATATGCTTATATCACTATGACTGCTCAAATTATCTATTCCTGTGCATATGAATTATTTGACCAAAGGCTATGGATCTCCAAGGTTCTTGGTGTATGCAGCTAAATTTATTTCTAGAAAAGTAATGTGTGGCCTGGAGAGATGGCTCTGCAGTTAAGACCCCTGGCTGCTCTGACAGAGGATCAAGTTGGTTTCCATAGCCTATATGGTGGCTCACAGCCACCTATCTCCAGTTCCAAAGGATCAGATGCCCTCTTCTGACCTCGACAGGCACCAGGCACACATATGGTGCACAGACATACGTACAGGCAAAACATGCATACATGTAATAAATAAGTCTTTAAATTTTTTTAGAGAAAATGTATATAAACAAAGTATGTTGTGCCATTACCTAGAAACTGAGACTAATCCTAAATTTTAAGTACTAATATTTCTTGATATTTATTTTTATGTAGGTGTTGATGACATTATTGATGGGCAACTGTCTTTCTGTCTTTTGTGGTGATGTCTGACTATGTTTGAGGTACCATGCCATACCCGCAAAGAGTAGCTTTTAATCCCTCTAATGACCGTCTTCCACTGTTTCTTCAAACAATTGCAATTTGTAATGGTATATTTGAACCACATATTTTAAGAATATATCTTATAAGCTAGGTGTGGTAGCTCATGCCTTTGATCTCAGCACTTGAGTATCTATGAGTCTGAGATAGGCCTGCTGTGTGTTTTGTGTGTGTGTGTGTGTGTGTGTGTGTGTGTTATGAATATGTGTGTAAGTACATATATATATATATATATATATATATATATATATATATATATATATATACATATGACTCAATACATGAAGGTGATGATACCCAACTGCTTTCAATAGAATGCTGAATTTGTATTATTTTGGAAGTGTAGGGGCTCCAACCCAATATCTCATACATTTGAGACAAGCATTCTTTCAACTAAGCTATAAACCAGTCACAGAATGTATAATTTTTAGTTGACTTTTCCAGATTTGGGTATATATTGTTTATTCATCCACATTCTTGGTGGTAGTTTCTGTTCTGAGTCACAAATTCATCTGTGACTGGAATAAGCATACAGTCTGGGGCCACAACTCAAGTAGTACAGAAATTGTATGCTTAACCTCATTGCCCTACATCCTTGTCCATCCCAGAGGCAGACTATATGGTCAATCCAAGCCCACACTTAGAAGCTGTCTGTGTACCTAGATTTGAATGACATAAAAGTAGAGGGTGACTGTGCGTAAGAAAAGTGGCAGCTAAAAGGAAGAGAGGATGGGGGCATGAAAGAGTAAAGCAGAGAAAAGACAAATACTGCATTTTTCTCTCATGCAGACTCTCTCTCTCTCTCTCTCTCTCTCTCTCTCTATATATATATATATATATATATATATATGCAAAAGCAGAAGAGGAGAAACTAAAAGGGTAGAGAAGGGGCAAGGGAGGTAATAAGGAAATAAATATGAGAAAATTCAATGATATTTATGTAGGAAGATGAAATTCATTACCTTGTAACTAAAATCTAGGATAAAAAATATTTAATAGCCATTACACACAACAGAATGGCATCCATTATCTCTGCAGGAATCATTAGAAGAGACAACGTTTTATTTGCATATAATATCTAAAAAGTGGAGATCTAGTTAAATAAAGCAAAGGCTCCACATTTGACAGCAGGTTCAAATCACCCAAGGAACTTCGAAGATGGAGGGAGCTGGCTCCCACCTCATCATTTGATTTCATTGGTATGAGATTCAATATGAATGATAATGTTCTTTGAGACAGGGTTTCTCTGTGTAGCTTTGGAGCCTATCCTGGTACTCACTCTGTAGATCAGGCTGGCTTCGAACTCACAGAGATCCGCCTGCCTCTGCCTCCCGAGTGCTGGGATTAAAGGTGTGTGCCTCCACCACCTGGCTGACATGTCTCTTTTTTTATCTAGTGTAAGGGGGGGAAAGCTGTTTTTATACCTCTTAGCTGTTTGTAGTTGGGAAAGAGGAGCAAAGAGCAAGTTCATTTTCTAAAAGACAACAACAATGAAATCACCTGGAAATTATCTCATGAGGATGTCATGGGAGTATTATTCAGTTCTTCTGCAAGGGTTTAGATTGTGAATGAGATGGCTCTGAGAATTGTAGTCTTCTTGTCCCAGCTACACAAGAATTCTGCATACAGTTGGGAGTCACCTCACCTGAGACTGAAGACACAGCTAGTCTATTGTTTGTTATAACAGACAAAAATATAAAGATAGATGGATGGATAGACAGACAGACAGACACACACACAGATTTTCTATTCCATCTTACAATTAATAGTACAGTTAGTTTTTTTTTTTTTCTTTTGGGAACCATCTATAATAAAAACTCAATGCCAGCTAACTGGAGTCAATGTGTGACTTTTGGGAGGCCTTTCACTAATGGCATCACGTTTGCTGTCTGTAGTGGGAGTTGAGCAACAACCTTCTAACCATTTATGTCCTGAGCTCCCGGTAAAAGAGAACAGAAACATGGTGGGGCAGACTTCACTCTTCTCTGGAAAGAGAATGGTTTCAATCCTCCTCATCCCACACAGACTTGCAGGGCTGCTTTGAAGGGAACCTTATGCCAGCAGGCCTTAGAGCCTCCCCAGAAGCCTGTGCTGTGTGCAGATCTCTCTCCCAAAAAGGGGAAGTAATGATGTTATGGGAATAGGAGAGGGCATGACAACTGGCTGCTGGCTGTTCCCTTCAACATGAGGCAGCTGAGCCCGGGGCTTGATATAGGGCTCAACTCCAGGAGGTGAAAGAGTGTGTGACTGTGCATAGATGGTCTGATTCCAAAGGTAAGAGGATCAAGCTGTTGTTCAACATTACCTTAGTGCTAAGGAGACTATCTTATTTACTAATTTAAAATTATGTTAAAGATATATTTATTTAAGGAGTATGGAAATTTTGCCGGCACATATGTCTGTGCACCGCATGCATGCCTGGCGCCAGAAAAGACAGAAGAGGACAATGAGTGTCCCGGGCTGGAGTTACAGATGCTTGGGAGGCACAGTGTCAGTGCTGGGAACCCAGCTGCAATGCGAGAGGCCCACAGGCAGCTAGTGCTCCAAACCACTGAGCCATCTCTCCAGCCCCAGGTATTTATTGTTTCTTCAATTTAAAAACTCTCTAAAAAGTGATGGAGCCATTTTACAGTCTGTACCCTCTGGTCAGCTGAATAATACTGAGAAAGTACTTTTTTAAATATTGAAATATTTAGCCAGGTAGTACTGTTCTGAAGGAACCAGCTTCCCTTTTGGCAGCCATAACGGCCAAACATGTGCTTCTATGACCTTGTCCCAGACACTAGAAAGTCAGATGCCTGCCTCGTGACAAGGAACCAATCAGAAGTTAGCTGGTGGCGCTATGCTTTATGGCCCTGGGTGTGCTTTACGGACAAGCACACAGCAATGACGTAGAGAGCATAGCAACCACCCTGGGAGGGCCTATGGGCCATAACAACCAGTTGACCAATCAACACAGGGCAAACCCTCCAAGCCTGGAGGCATACCAATCCTGAGCCTGTGCGTACCCCTAGACACTCCCCTTACGCTGCCCTATAAAGATCTGTGCGCAGCGGCTTCAAACTGTCTTTGCTAGCCATCCGTCATGGTGGGTGGGTCAAAGACCTGAGCTAACATGGGGTTAGCTCATTAAACTACAATAAAGCCTCATGCAATTTGCATCAAGCTTTCGCCTCCATTCTGTGATTGGGGTGGCCGAGGTCCTGGGCTAAGATTCTGGAAGCCTCAGCTTTCCGAGGGTCTTACAGTTCCATTCCTCTAATCTCAGCACTTGGGAGGCAGAGGCAGGAGGATCTTTGTAAGTTTGAGGACAGCCTGGTCTACACAATGAGTTCTGGGACAATCAGGACTACACAGAGAATACCCTGACTTGGGGAAAAAGTTTAAATTATTTTTAATTTTTTGTGTATATTCATTGTATATGATACTTACTGTTTATTATTTTCATTTATTGTTTTGCCTAGAAATACCTGGCAAAATAATTTAAAAGTTATTTTTAGCTGAGTCTGATGGCTCACACCTGTGATGTCAGTACTCAGGAGGCCCCTGGGGCTAATGGATGCCCATGAGTTCAACCTTTGCCACTTAGAGATAACCTATCTCAGAAACAAAAATCAAACAACAAAATACCCAGATACTTCATATTTTTAAGTTTGAGTGAAAATAGACAGCCTTATGCTTAATCATTAATTTGAGCAAGTATGTGTGTTGGGACTAGAATCAGTTACTATCCAAGAAACCTTGGGCCCTATGGCAGAGAGAAAGTCCCCTGACTCCCGTGATCCTGCTTCAGGTCCCAAATTTAGATGTGACTTTGAATTCAGAATTTTTCAAATCCTAAACTTCAGGCTCAGATTCCCACTTTTTCAAAGCATTCAGTATAGTTTTAAAATACATTAGGGCTGGGGCGAAGCTCTGTGGTAGAATATGTATTTAGGAAGGCACTGGGTTAACCTTCAGCACTGCAAACAATTAATATATGTTGACCATTAATTAAGTAAAAAAGATACATATTTGCAGCTTGAAATGCACTGGCCATTAAGAGTGAGGTGGACTTGGGAAGTGTTCACCACAGTAAGGGGAAATGCCAGTCATGAAACACTGCTGTGCACTAGAGGGCTAACCTGCAGAGTTGCAATCCTAGCCGTGGAGAACTAGGGGCAAGAGGATCAGGAGTTCAAGTTGGCTAATGTGAGACTCTGACTCCAAACACCAGAAATAAACAAAACCATTATTTGTTAGACAAGTCCATTTAGAAGTGACAAGTAAGTGCTAGAATCTACACCACATTGCTAACAATGACTGGCTTCTTTAAAAGGCCAATGTGGCAGTGAAGAATAATAAACTGACCTGTTTACCCCAGGGGCTGTGTGGGGCCCTCAGCGGGATTTATGGACAGGACCGGCAGGATAATCTCCTGGATGCCTACAGGCAAATGCAGGAAAGCTGCCTCCCGGGGATTTTCGGGAGCCTGACTGCCAGCATCCACAATGGCTGCTATCCTCTCTCAAGGACAGTGTTTGACTTTCCTTCTGTTCTCTCCATCATTTCCTACTCTGCTCATTTTCACTTGCCACAGACCTCCAGCTTTTATGTGTAGAAAACTTAAGCTCCCAGACTCCTCCGGATTCATTCTAGCAGTCCCTGTTCCTTCCTTCCTTCCTTCCCTCCTTCCTTCCTTCGAGACAGGGTTTCTCGGTGTAGCTCTGGCTGTCCTGGAACTCCCTCTGTAGAAAAGGCTGGCCTCAAACTCACAGAGACCTGTCTACCTCTGTCTCCTGAGTGCTGGGATTAAAGGTGTGTGCCACCACTGCCTTGATGTTCTTGTATTAGGTAAAAGAGTAACTTCTTTTCAGTATAAATGTTTCTGAACTTCCACCTGCCTGCTGTGTATTTCAGCACCACTGCTGACTGAACTCCCAGCATTCAATCCTAGAAGCAGCTCGCTTGTGATCTGAGTTCTACCAGCAACTGTTAGTCAATATATTCAATGAACCTGCCAAGTATGGCGGGGCAAGCCTGTAGCCTGTAACTCTTGCACTCAGGACACTAAGGCAGAAGGATCCCTGAAAACTGGATGCCAGCCTGGGCTCACAGTGAGTTTATGGCCAGCCTGAGCTACATAGTAATATTCTGCCTCAAGCAAGCAAGCAAGCAAACAAAACATCAGTGGACATGAAATTTGGAGTATGAAAAACAATTTAGGGGACAGTCTCTTAGCATAGGTGTTAGCATTTAGATTGGAACATTTATTTTATAGATTCACTCGTTAAAGATCATTTTGCTTAATTGAAAATTGTGAACAATGAGAAAAATATTTAAATTTTATTTTTTTGTTTTGTTTTGTTTTTCAAGACAGGGTTTCTATGTATTGCTTTGGAGCCTGGTCTGGAAATCGATCTGTAGACAAGACTGGCCCGAACTCATAGAGATCCACCTGCCTCTGCCTCCCAAGTGCTGGTATTAAAGGCGTGTGCCACTACCACCTGGCCATATTTTTTAAAATTTTAAATCAGAAGTTTTCTTGGCTTTTTTTTTTTAAGCTCTTTAAAACAATTTATGAACCACTTAGTGAGCTTAGACTTCAGTTACTGATTACTGAAAAGTATTGACCAAGCTGCTATATTTTTCAATATACCTCACATCTTCTGTCTAGGCAGTTCTTTATTAATCCTGAGCATGTCTACATTGTATTTGTTTTATTACATTTATTTATTTATTTATTTGTTTGTTTATTTATTGTGTTGGAAGCAAGTGCACATATGCCATGGCAGGCATGTGACAGACAGCTCATGGGAACTGATTCTCTCCTTCTGCTTTGTAGGTTCTGGGTATCGAGCTTGGGTTGTTAAGTGTTTAGCAAGTGCCAGTGCCTCTTGAGTTGTCACATAGACCCCGTTTCTTATGTGCTTACTAAGAATAGTTAGTGTTTGTTGTATTTATGTGACATGACTATTACATAAACCATAAATAGAATATTGTTAAGAGTTGTTTAAAAAGGAAAAGTAGAAATTTTTTTTTGAAAGACCTGATACTGGTTTAAAAATCTTGTAATATAAAGAGCTTTGTGTAAAACTATAAAATGCTGTGGAAAGATATAAACATAGTAGGATGTGGTGCCTTATTATTTAGGGTTTTGTTGTTGTTGTTATGGTAAAATATCATAACCAAAGACAACTTAGGAGAGTTTGTTTGTGTTTATGATTCCAGAGAGATAAGAGTTCATAGTGTCAGGGGAGGCTTAGCAGCAGGAGGTCCTGTCAGGAAACTTAGTAATCACATTTTCAACTGCAAACATGAAGCAGAGAGAACAACCTGAAAATGCGGTGAGGATATGAATTTTAAAGGCCTGCCCACATTATGCTTTCTCCAACAAAGTGGCACCACTTACAAGTTCCATAACCTCCCCAAACAGTGCCATCAACTGGAGACTGGTTATTTAAATACACAAGCCTGTAGGAGACATGTTGCATTTAAACCACCACAGGCACTTTGGTAACTTGTAAAGAACAGCATTGTGGATGGGTTTACACAGGCATGGGGCATTTTGTGCGCTGACCAGGGAGAAGTAAATTCTCAACTGTCAGGTCTTGGCCCTGAATCAAAGATGGGAAAATTGTCACACATTGATATGTTCTCTAAGTTTCAGTGTTAAAGATTAGTAATTATTATTTTTAACTGTCTTTGGGTTGACTGTTTCCATAATTTTAAAATGATTGGTCCCATTTGTACTGGATGAGAAAGCATCCACCATGTGGATAATCAATCAATTTGGAAACAAAGTTAATTTTGACTATTGTAATTAATGTAATAGATCAACATGTCTCAATTAGAAATCCCCCTGGGCCTAGGGATACGGAAAAAGCAGTAAAAAGTTTCCCAGGAAAGTGTGAGGACCACAGGAATTTGGATCCCAGCACCCATGTAAATGCTGGGTGGTCTTGGCAGCTGCCTGTAATCCCCTCACATGAGAAGCAGAGACCGGAGATCCCCAGAGAAATACACAAGCTTGGGTTTCAAGTGAGAGACCCTGCTCAACATGTAAGCTAGGGAACAAACCAAGAAAACACCTGACAATCAGCTTCTTGCCTCCACACCTATGCTCTTTGTCTCTGTCCATTTCTCTTTGCCTCTCTGTCTCTGTCTGTCTGTCTGTCTGTCTGTCTGTCTCTCTCTCTCTCTCTCTCACACACACACACAAACGCACACATGCATACACACTTGCATCCCTACATATGAACTCAGATCCACACTCCAGTGGATACTACAGAGAAAGAAAGGAAGGAAGGAAAGAAGGGCTAAATAAATTTTACCTAAAACTAAACTATTAACATATGGAACCTTGGGTACCAGGAATGTAGCTCAGTGGTAGTGCTCTTGCCCAAGCATCCTTATAACCATAGAAAAATCAAATAAATAGTAAATAGTAAACATTGGACCACATTCAAAAGGAAGAACAGTTTGTTATTCTCGGTGGCTTCATTTCCAAAGCAAATAATTTCCAAAACTCATTTTCCTATACTAAATTAGATTTCTAGGAAGAGAAATTATATTTTTGCCATGGTTTTAGCTCTGACTCCAGCAGTTGTGTACATTTTAAAAGAATTGCCTTTTTATATTCAGTATTCTGGATAAAATAAGGACATAATATTTAGCAACAATGGTTTCTTGGGAAATCAAACATAAATAAATAAACACAGCCTTACAATAACCACAACATGTCCCTGGTTCTGATAAGTTTCGTTGCTGGCCCTTGGATATTTCTGTGATTGTCTCCATGGCTTTAACACACTGACTTCTGTTGCTGTCGGATGCTCACCAGGACTTACAAAGGAAGGAGCCCTGCTCTTAATTGAACATAGATGGTTCCTTCTTGGGTTGAAATGCATCAAGCTTCTTCCTTTTAGCACCACCTTCTTTTTCCAAAATTTAAGCTGGCCAACATAAGGCTATCATAAGAATCACTACAAGTAAAGAAAAGTTAGAGTCTTTGTAACTCCAGATTAACATTGAGATTGCATGCTACACTGTTGTTGGATAAGTGAGTCGGACCTGATGCCATCTCTTGTGTCTAGCAAAAGGAATTTACATTAACTGTGGCTGTGAAACTTGAATTTACATTAACTGTGGCTGTGAAACTTGAAGCATAATATTTTGTGTGAAAGCTGTTCAGGAAAGTGAGCATATTGATTATGTCTCATCATTCTTTTATAGGCACCTAAAGAGGTGTTATTTACTTATTAGCAGAAAACAGAGAGGCCACTGTCTCTGAAGAGTTTAATACTCTGAGCACTAATCCAAACTAGATATAAACTAGTGTTATATGAGGAAGTCTTAGCACTTAGCAAAGTATGATTTTAGTCTACTTTATCGAACAGTTTGCACACATAAACAAATGCTATGTCACATAGTTGTGTGTATTGTTTACCTTAGTTTTAAACTGCTCTGCACATCCAAAAATAATTTTGCAATCAGAATTATCAGCCCACCAAGCACCAAGGAATCTATTTTGTTGATTTCTCTAGTTCAGACTAATAGCTGTGGCTGTGGAGTGGAGGAAGGGCATAAGACTGGCAGGAGAAACTTCCAGAAAGAATTCCAGTGAGATGTGCATACAGGTGACAGTGAGCATAAGCAGACCCAACAAGAAATGGGTGAGCATTTGTGCCTGCAAATCCTACTACAGTTAGGCCTGGCACAGTAGCAGACATCTTAATCCCAGCAGTTGGGAAACAGAGGTAGGGAGAGCCCTGTGGGTTCAAGGCCACCCTGGGCTACACATTGAGATCTAGACTAGCCAGAGTTACATGGTGAGGCTTTGTTTCATTTGTTTTTAATGAAAGAATTTAATTTTGTGTGGTGAGGTCAGAGGTCCTTTCTTATGTCAATGGCTTCTGCCCTGGAATACTTCCTAAGTTGTGTGACTGTGGGCTGAGTGCCCTATACTTTCTCTAGCAAAAGTGTCTACAGAGCAAGTTTCAGTGCCTCATTTCCAAATAGAGTCGGAGAACACTTTTAGTCTACTCAGCAGACATAATAGACCAGGTACTGAGCTGAGTATTGAGTTTTCATGATCACCATGGCTGATCATAGCAGTAAAAGACAGCAGGAGATTTCACTTACAGGAATGGCTTCCCTGGTAAAGCTTATGAAACAAAAGTGGTCAGCGTCCGGGAGGGAAGCCCGTGCTTTGTGTTCTACAGAGGCACAGCCTGTCCTGAAAACACTCGCGTTTGTTTCTGTGCTTTAGCCAGCTCTCTAGGCTTGTTGTAATAAGCATACTTCAGTGGCCTCTGTCTTGCCTTTTTATGGGAACTTCTGAAGTTAAAAAGGCTTCCAAGAATGTTGGAAATAACATGAGGCAATATGTACATTTACTGTGCATAGCAGCTTGAGGGTGTGAGTTCCGGTTTACACCATGTTAATTTTTCCAATGGCACTTTGGAAAACCTCTATTCTAGAGAAGGGAGACCTCTTCAAGTCTGGCAGAAACTTTTTTTATTCATATTCTTGCAAACTAATGAACTCATGGTCAGTAAGGAAACAAACCTTCAGCTTGTTTAACTCTAGAAAGATCATCAAGAAGCCATCCATGTCACTCACCTGAGGAGGTGAAATCTTGGAGAACACCCAGTTCAGAGAGGCACCACAATGAGTTCTTCTCCCACAAATGCGTTTACATTTATCTGCTGGTATTTAGACTGGTTAATGTGTTACACCAGATAAATCTGTTTCCTGAGTCCATCTCTCAACTTGTTCTCCCCTCTCTGGAGCTGACAAATGGCTGGAGTTTGACACCGTTTATCAGTTGAGCCCCTGCTGGGGGCTGCCTGTCACTTGTTCAGCTTGCTCCGACTACTGCAGAGCAAAAGTGAGTTATCTGCAATATTTTGTTCTTACTCCTTAGTCTAAAAGGAGCAGAGACAGATTCAGGTGGCTGGGGGTTTGCCTCCCATGGAGCTTAAGTTTCAGCCTGAGATGTGTCCTTGGTGATTTCCTAGCAGAGTCAATGTAGAAATGAGACACAATTTTTAGTTATATGGAAAGGGCAAAACTAAAGCTGTTTGGTGACTGATCCATATTTGAAGGGCGCTGAAAGTACTTTCTTTTGCAAGCACTGGCAAAGTGCTTTCTCTGAATAATTGCTTCCCTGAAACTTGCTCTTCTTTTGTTGGCTGGCATGCGGTGGGGGTGGGGGGACAATGACTACAAGGACAGGAAGCACCTTCTCCCCATTCTGACTTCCAGTGAGCTCTGACTTCTTCATTTGTTTTCTGCATCACATAGCAACTGCACAAGAGTAACAAATTTTACTGTGATACCTTTACATACACATACAACATGTTCTGAGCTCATTTTAACTTCCCTGCATGCCAATACAAAGTCAACACCTAGGCCAGGCCTTGAGTGGGTGTGCAGGGGTCTCTGGCATTCAAAATGCTATTTTGACAGAATTCTATCCTTTAAGATGCTGTGTGAAATGGACCTTCACTCTGACCAGTGAGACATCAGCTATACTGAGGCCATGCGCCCTTGGCATCTACAAGTGAACTAGCAGTGGGACCCTAAGTGTCTCCTGTGCCACTTGTTGAGCCTAACACAAAGTGCAGCTTGATCGATGACTGGCCCTTTAGTACAATTAGCTGTTACCTATTAGTGTAGTGACTGAGGCCCTGATTGGAATGCAGCCTCTGTCCTCTTCTGCCACCCTTTAACGTCCTTCTGTGCATTTCAAGCCACAGGGAAGAGGGACATAGTAGAAGAGGGAAAGGGGTCCAGATGGGAAGAAAAGAATGCTGGGAAGATCCTTTAGGAAATAGGTCAGGTACTTGGGAGATTAGACTAGCTTGCTTCATCCCCGAATACAAGTGGACTACAATTAGGAGGAATTAGACCTGCAACAAGTAGCTTGGATTTATCAGCTTTAATTGTCTATTGTCAGGATCCAGCTCTCCTCCAGAGGATCCTGGTGGCAGTCTACACTCTAATACTTTTAATGGCTCTCCATTGTGGGCTTAGCTCTCCTAAAAACAGCGTCTGCCCTTTTGAAAGGAGCTATTGGGAAGCCTCCCTACAAACACCATGCTGTTACTTTCTCTTTGGAGGATCCTATTCTAAGGTAATGCAGTGTTGTCCCTCGTCCCCACAGGTGCACAGGAGAAGGTACCTATTGAACATTAATAGGTGGCTTGTTTTCCTGGTAGGCACTTTCAGAAAACAATGGGCTGTAGATGGAGACCAGATAAGTCCTGGTTGATGGCTTGAGAATCCCCCACTATCTTTGTCAGGACTGATGGGTCAGAATCCCCTCACTATCTTGCTGTTAAAAGACTTATCAGGCTTATTCATAGTCAACAGTAGAGAGTTGTTTTAGAAGATAAGTTGTCTATTAGAGGAGGCCTGTTATTGTAACACCATTGTTTTCTCTTTCCTCTATCACCTCTCAACCTCTCAGGTGGAAAAGGTATATTTGAGGACCAGTCACTTGCCTCTACACTCCAGGCCCAACTTAAAAGGCTCTGCCATGGGCTTTCTTCCTCTTTCTAAGCCTCATACAATACTGTATAATATTCAGAACTCTGGATTTGGGGTCCTGCAAAGTCTGGGTTTGTTTCCTAGGTAGTAGCCATGTCTGTGAGCTGGCATCTCCCAGGGTCATAGTTGTAGGTCAGATCTAGTTATCATTGTAAGCAAAGCCAGGAGGCAGGTACTTCTGGAACTCTGCCCTCAGTTTTCCTGGCAGGAAAGTGGGGTTTTGTTACAGATCTTGTCTTCAGCTCAGGTAAAGTACTAAACCCCCTGGAGCAGAGTCAGAGATTCGAAGGCTTCATTATTGCCCCTGTAATTCTCTTTATCTGCTTCTAACTCCCTTGGAATGCATGTGCACACATGCACAGGCACATGTACACACACACACACACACACACACACACACACACACACACACACACACACACCAAGCCTCTACTGTCTTTAATCATCCCTTAGAAACAATGAGAAGTATTCATATGCCCTTTTTGCCTCCATGATGGACTAACTTGCTTTGTAGCTGAAGGTGACCTTTAATTTCTTAACCTCCTGCCTCAGCACCCCCATGTGGGGACCTGTCACTTTATCTGCTTTTACAAAGTGCTGGGAACTGAGCCCAGGGCTTTGCCACACCACCTTCCTTTTCTTTCTCTGGGCCTTTCCTTTTGCTGTAAGTTTCTCCTCCCACTGGAAGAGTCAGGCAAACATTTGCCCCAGGGTCTCAGATAGGTGGAAGCTTGCTTTCCCCCTCAGACTCCCAGAGGAGATACAAAGAAACTGCATTTGCAAGTGTACCTGCCCTGATGCCCCTCTCTCCACCAGGGTCTCTGCTCACCTCCTGTTAGTGTAGCTCATTCCTTTCCCATCAAACTCAGGCTTAGAAGACACCTTCTGAGTTCAGAAATCAAACTCAGGCTTAGAAGACACCTCCTGAGTTCAGAAATGATTGCTCTTCCCACAGCCTTTCCAGGAATGAAGATCCCTCTCAGGTCTGAATCACCATAATAAAAGCATCATTAGGAAGGCAATCAGATCTTGGAAACCCACATTGGTTTCCCCCACAGACGCCTGGGAGATGATGACCATTGGCATTATTTGCTAAGTTGGTGTCTAACTGAATGAATAACTTTAAAATATGTGAATAATGGAAAAAGAAACTGTAACTCTGATGACAGACCAAAATATTCTGAGGTGTCATAACATGGACAACTCTGGGAAGCCCTGACATGGCAGCCATCTTGGAGGTTTGTGCAGGCCTTAGAAAAGCATTTATCTTTGCTACATTCCTAGAGAGAAAAGAAGCCCTGCTTTAATTTACTTAATGTTTGTTTCCCTTCTTTAGGAAGTCAAAACACTGACATCATTCTAAACATCTCACAGGCCCCTAGGATCACCATTCCAAAGTCTAAGCCCTGACAATGTTTGTCCCAGTTTTGGGGAGGTAAGCTGTGTCATGCAAAGGGAGCTGAAGCTATTTTTAAATTGATTTAACACATCACTGAAACATATCATACACATATCACACCCATGACACACACACACGCTGCATTGTAATACAGCATGTGTCATGCATACATTCTCTCTCACTCACACACATACTTGCTCTTCTTGTCCGGCTTTAAAAAAAAAAGAAAGAAAGAAAGAAAGAAAGAAAGAAAGGCAGCCAGAGAAGCCAAGCCCAATGACTTGAGTTGAAAAGGCTGTTAAAGTTTAAAAGCCAAATGCCCCTCCAGTTCTCATCCTGGCTTTGAGACATGTGGGAGGGCTTCAAAGCCACAGTGCCCCTCTCTTAGGCTCAGGCTTACAGTTGGTCCCCAAATGTTTACTAGCATGAAGATGCCTAACTTACAGGAAGTGGGAAATGGGTGTGGGGGTTGAGGGTGGGTGGGTGAGTAGGGAGTGGGGAAGAGGGTGGGGGGTGCTCTATTGATGTGGTTAGCCTGTCATTGACCTTGTTTGGGTATAACAGGAGTTGAATTAGAAAATGAAAACTTGTTTCATCTTGAGCATATTTCATCCCATTTTTTTTTAAACTTTCCTTGGGGCGGGGCGGGGGGGGATTTTTTAACTCAAGTGGAGTCCGGTCTCCAGATTTGGTGCTCAATTTCCCTTCATGCCGCAATAGCTACAATAGTCCTTTTCCCCATACAGTCATCTAACCGCCTACATAGTGTTCCCAACCCACCCAGGGACTAGAGGGGGCGGGGGAACCTGGCCCAGGAGCTGAAACTGAATGAATGTTGGCTTGTAATGTTGCATCAGAAGAAAAGGACCAGGGTGTCTGAGAGCAGAGCTTTGGGATTGTGTGTGATGTGCTACCCTTTCATACACTCTCATGAGGAAACTCCACCTGAGAAAGGCTCATCAATAAAGACAACTGCCAAGGGAGTTTGGGGTGTTCTAACTCTGGAGAAGATGATATGGTGACTACAGATGTACCCAGTGATTGTTTAGAGCAAACATTTTGATACTTAAGATTGCAGAGTGCGGCAGCCTCAGCTCTCTATGCGGAGTACCTGTGCTGGCATCTCCCAGCCTTAGTCTAAATTCTGGCGTTCTGGAGGGCTGGGTGACACTCGCCATCAACCTTTTTCACCTGCCTAGCAGTTCTGCACTGGACAACACCTAAGTATTGTAATATGAACATTACTTCTCTGAATATGGGTCTTGCTTTCTTTCATCTTTTCATCTTTTTTGTGCCCTTCATTTTAAGTTATATCACTATGTGTCCTTAACTCTGTAATCATTAAAAATTGGCCTAGAGCTGTTTGCTTGATTTTTTCCCCTCATCTCTTTGAAAAATGAAGCAAACACTTAAAGGACATTATGTTCCAATAGTGAATCCCAAAATCTACTTTCCTTATAGTTCCACCTATGCCTTTGTCCAGCTCAGCTAAAACACCTGGAACTAATTCTAGGGTTGCCTGGCTAAGCCTCACACTGGTATTTGATGTTTGCATCCTCCCTAGACTCAAGCCCATTTCAACACCTCAGAAGGTGAGTGCAGGCTGATACTAATTAACCGTGAGTTGATTCACTGGCATCTTCCAGTCATTAAAGCAAATATTTGGCCTAAAATAGCCCTCTTCCCACCCTGACTGCCTCCCTTTTTCTATTCCTTTACGCCAAAGTGGAGCAGTCACTGACACTTGCGCAGTATCTGTGGCCCAGGAGCAGAGTTCATCCTGAAAGGGAAGTGAGAAAACGTGTTAACTGATTTGCAGTGGAGACAGCTAGCAGCAGGCCAGCCCTCGGGATGACTACATTGTTTTTCTGTCCATCGTGGTGCTGACTCAGCACTAGTTAATAAACCCTCTGCAGAAGCTGGATTTCTTTTGTTTAATTATCACTTGGACCTTTCTGAGAACTCTTAAGAATTGTTCATTCAGTTTTATACCCCTGGCACAAGAGCACGCTAACAGCCTGTTTCCTTTTGGTGCTAGCGCCCCCTCTGGCCCAAAATGCAATAACAGGTGGACCTACACGCCCAGGGAGTGCGTGCTACTCTTGTCCCCTGGTAGGAATTTGATTGTTCTGAACTACAAAGATTGTAGGATATTTAGATGTACATACCATTACCCGTGATACAATCTTCCGCCTCTCACCCAATCCCATCCTTCCCCCCCCAAAAAAAATTCTGGGAAAGTTTCTTAAAAGAAAACTTAAAGATAAGCAGGCCTGTCTATGAGTGAGTTGGGTTTTTGTTTTGCTTAGTTTCATTTCTTCCTGTAAACAAATACTCAGAGGTCCACTTCATTGTATGACTAAGTTGGTATCATTAGGTTGGGTCTGGGTGTGTGGATGTGGGTGTGGATATGTGTGTCTCGTGTGTTTAAAATACTAGGAAAGACATGACAGCCTAAGGTTGAAAGAGAGAGGATTTTTAAAACCAAAACAAAAAAACCTGTGATGAGGCAAGCAGGAAAAGTGGATTACTTGAATTTCTGTGACCTATACAGTCCTAGTGATGGGGTGCTGACTATAAATGGGCCCTCTGCATCACTGTTTCTCTGAATAAGAGGAGTCTTTGCTGAAGGCACAGACTATTTAAGGAAGTAAAACATCTGGTTTGTTTTGTAATGAGAAGCAGGAATGCAAGGTCCACGCTCTTAATAATAAACAAACAGGACATTGTATGCCATCATCACAGGATGTCCTTCCTTCTCCGGAGGACTAACTGGAGCTGAAGGCAAAGCCACCCAGGCTCAGAACAAGTCCCACTAATTACTGCCTCCAACAGCTTTCCACTCACAGTGATCAGTTCAATATCCCCCTTTTAACTGTAAACCATTCATACTCTCCATTGTAGTACGTGCTTAGAATCCTGCCTGTGGGTTTGGGGATGAGCGGCAGGAACAACAAAATCAGTATATATGATTATAACTTTTTCCTGTTTCCCTATTCCCAAATGGTTGAAAGAAGGAAGTTAGGTCTACCCAAGCTGAATATATTCAGTTAGCAGGAAAAATGAAATCCCACATGTTTAAATAGTAGAGGAGAAGCGCCTTAGAATATTCTATTTATTTCATTGGCAATGACTCCAGGACTACACAGCGTCCTGGTGTTGCCTGTGATGCCAAAATACTTTTAACTCTCTCCTTCAAAGTACATCGGATCCTGTAACCAAGACACCGAGTCTAGGTGACTTGGGTTTTCTTCTTCCGAGGAGTCGCCCACCCCGCCTCTTTCTGCCGCGACAGGAAGCAAGCGATCTGAAGTGCTTAGAATACATTCAATCGCAGCGTGAGTAAATGCGGAGGGCAAGCGCCTGCAAAGGGAAGTAAGAAGATTCCCAGTCCGTGTTGAAATCCACTTGCAAAGAGAGGAAGCTGCCGCGGCTCGCAATCGGGGGCGGGGGTGGGGTGGGGAGCCCTGAACCCCGCGCGCGCGGCGTGCACGGCTGGGCTGTCCAGGTGCGGCCACGCCCCCATCCCGGCGGCGGGTAGGAGTGAATCAGACCAGTCAGTGGGTAAAGAAGTCTGCGGCAGCTGGGAGGGGAAGCGCCGTCGCTCGCTAGCACAGACACTGCTGCCGTGACACTCGGCCCTCCAGTGTTGCCGAGACGCAAGAGCAGCGCGCAGCACCTGTCCGCCCGGAGCCAAGGCGGCCGGCGGCGTAGAAAAGGACGGACCGCCGAGGTGCGCGTCAGTGCTGCTCAGCCCGGCCGGCCGGGACGCGCGGGAGGATGTGGACTGGGTGGACATGAGCAAGGCTTGTCTCAGATGTTGGATCTTCTCTTGGAGAAACGTGTGGGTACGACCTTGGTAAGGAGCTAGATTCTGTTTTCATCTGATTTGAAAACTTTTTATTCCTTTCTTTTTTTTCTTTATTACTTTTTTTTTTTTTTTTTTTTTTTAAGAATGCTGCCGTAGTAGAAACCAACGCTTCTTTCTGCTTTAGTGCGCGGAGCACTGTCAAACATTTAAGACTTTTTTTCTGTATGAATCATTAACCCTTTCAGTTCTAGACATAATTGTCAATTCACTGAAATTTCAGTAGTGGTTCTAGTCCGCTTCCCCACCCGCTGCCAGCAAAGCAACTATCCCGGGTTAGCTTAGGTTTTCATTTTTATTAACTTTAGCATCGTTTGTACAACACGACTTACATGTTGGAGCTAAATAGAGTTTAAGTTGTAACTGGGGCAAAGTCAACTAAATATCCCCTCACCCCCACTCCAGAAGCATGATATTTAGGGAAGATGTGGGGAAATGTGTAAAACTCCTCGATGGACTCCCACAGTGTTTACATTTTCCTAGAGCATGTTCTTACATGGATATCCTTATTCCTAATTTTTATCTGTCGAGACCATGTGGGAATACGTTGCACGGGCTGTTCATCCTTTTGTTTTCCTCTTTGGAAAGCACTTTTTTCCGAGGGTAGATTCCAGGAGGATCCCCGAGTCTTCTGCATAACTTACTTACAGTAAGCTGTGCCACTTCAATGACTTCTGGGAATTCATGCACTTTCACATTTAAATGGAAAGTGCTATTTGTAGCTGAGAGCTCCTAAAGGAATTCTCTTTAGGGAGTTCTGCTTAATTTTTTTTTCTGTTTTGTTTTTATTTTTCCTATCTGGCTCGAGGTGCCCACCGACTCAAGGGCTACAGGGTTTTTTTCCCCCTTCACCCATTTCTCTTTTCCTGTGGTCCCTGGGAGCTTGGGAAGGCTGGTGCTCAGGGATGCTGACAGGATGCAACCCCTCTCGGGCTTCCCTGCTAGAGGATGAAAGACAGCGCGCCAGAGGGAGGGGGACAACCCAGTTGTTTTGAAAGTTGCTTCGCGTCTGGAGCTGGTGGGAAAGTTCAGTCTTCCCCATTTGGAAAAGGCAGGCTGGGTTCCGCTCCTGCACCACACGCGCTTTCCATTTTTAGCTTCATTCAGAGGCAGACAGAGCTCCTTCCTCTTCCTCTCCTTGTTTGTGACACTTCTGAGGCAGCTTTTCCACAGCGCTGAGGGTCTGGCGGCCATGACCCCAGGCGTCCCGGGACACAGGACGCAGCAGCGCCCACAACGTATTTCTGTCTTCAGAGGTAAAATCAAGGATTGATCAAAGGTTCTTTTTCTCCCGATGAGGTTGATATATATATATATATATATATATATATATATATATATATATATTTTTTTAGCCAAGGGTTGCATTTTAAAACCGTGCTTCTTCAAGGCAGTCTGCTTTATACGGCTTTGGACTCTTACTCAACTGTACAAGTACTCCATCAGCTCTTAAAGTCTTCAGACTACAGTGTTAGTCATAGCTCTCAGAGGGAGCCACAGGAACGCCGGACAATGGGGATTAAAGGCCTTTCCCTTCTCTTCCAGGCTGCCCCTAAGAGTAGCTCCAGCTCCGTGAAGTTTCAAGGGTTGGTAGACACGAGGGGGATCATGAAAATGGACATGGAGGACGCTGATATGACTCTATGGACAGAGGCTGAATTTGAAGAGAAATGTACTTACATAGTGAACGACTACTCCTGGGATTCCAGCGCCGCCGACGGGGGTACTTGTGTTCAAGCAGAGGCATCCCTACCAAGGAACCTGCTTTTCAAGTATGCTACCAACAACAGCAAAGAGGTAAGCATCTGCCCTATGAAGACTGACAGGCACTTGAGTTAGCTCTCCTACTATCTCTGAGAACCATGAGGACTTATATGCATTGGCAAATAATTGATCTCTGGTCACTGTTCTCATTGCTTTCTCTTAAAGCCAATTCCTAGCCATTTCCTCCCACTGTCAGTAGTTCTATACTAATTAGTAAACAGTGAAATCTTTTGGCAAATTGACACATCTTGAAGAGCTGGCTCCGGTGGGCAGCTCCACAAGGGAGCTGGGGCTCTGCTCTTCACACTGGCCCTGTTGTCCACGGCTGTAAAAGAAGGATATTTTCTGAGAAAAAGATGTTTTCTTTTGTCTCCTTTTGCTCATGAGATGACTTTATTCTTTTTAACGAGCCAGCTTTATTAGCTGGGTTTCTAAAATTATTCTCAAAACCTTGACATGTTTATTAATGCCATGAAGTGATGGCATTAACCGGGAGGAAGAAGGTCACTTAAAAGTGTCCTCTGTCAAGATGACTTCACTAACCACTATTTACCTGCGGTAGCTCTTTCACCTTGGCCAGGCTGGCAGGCCCACTCGGTATGGCTTCTGAAGTGGGTACACTTTGTTGTTTCAAAGGGACAAGCAACTGAGGAGCCACCTGACTTGTGTTTGCCCTTTTATATAACAATTAAAGTCGGGCGATATGTGGCTGGAAGGGATTTGCAGAATCACCTCTCCCTTTCCTGAGAGACTCCTTGCTGAGGACAGCCCTCAGCAGATTCCCCACACCACCCACAGAATCCCCACAGTGTGGTGGGTTCAGATACTTACTGTCTTTGGGGAGTGGTGGAAAGGGGATCCCGTGTTATAAAAATCAAGATTTTCTCCTGGGAGTGTTCATTATGGCCATGCTAAATCACTTTCTCGTCCTTCCCTGAGGAGCAGCATGTGAATGAGTCCAGGGAAGCACTTTGTCTCTTTCCTGTTTGTGTATCTGAGTTCGGTGGTTTTGGGAAACGGGAGGGGGAGAGAAAGATAGGAATTCTGCTTTGAGTTTTACTAAAGCTCCACTCCTGGGAGAATAGTATTCAGTTTTATAAAAGGTAAATTGTAGTATGTATTATAAATATTATCAAAAAGATGTAAACCCAGAAGTCAGTCTTAATTATACCTCTTCCTGAAAGTAGTGTTCTCAATAGAAAGCCTCTGAGCTGGAGCTCTTGGAGTCTATGTAGCATTTGTTTGGGTGTCTGAGGCCTGGCAGTGACTTTAAAAAGTCTAGTATGCTTTTTGCCACATCAGATTTGACTAAACATATTTGTCCACTCAAAAGGGTCATTCATGTCCTGTTGTCTCTACAGCCTATTAGGACAGAAGTAAAGACCCCCACCTTGTGGGTCATCTGCTTTGCTATCCTGCAATGTCCTTCTCAGTTCAGTGCTTAAGTTTTTCAGTTTTCTACTGAAAATCATGGCTGAGTGGAGTTATGCTATTAGATCATTTAGTTCAAGGTTCAGAGCAAGATAGTCAACTTCCCCAAAGGCTATGTAGTTACAGCCAGGCACAGACTGGGAGCAAAGTTCTCTGGTTGTTCCAGGTGTCTGTAGATCATGCTCCCCGGGTCCCTCTTGGTGTCACTGTGGCTTTATTTATCATCTAAACATAGTTCTGACCCATCTTTTTTACTGGTTTGTTTCTGCTGAATTCCTCCCTATTTCTGTAATGTTAAGCAACCAGATAGAGACAGTACTTGTGTTCCTCCTGAAGGGTGTCCTTCATAGCATGTGGGAAATTGGGACTCTTTTATCCTTCTTCCCCATATTTTACTTAAATGAATCAGTTGAATAAGGGGTAGTACCTCTTAAGTCCTCAGTCATAAAGGCAACCAGGAAACAGAATTAAATACCATCCTGTGTTAAGCTTACACCAAAAGGTATGCCTGTTCCCCTCTCCTCCCTTCCTCCCTCCCTCTCTCTCTCTCTCTCTTTCTCTCTCTCTCTCTCCCTCTCTCCCTCTCTTCCTCCCCCTCCTTGTTTTGAACTTTGGGATAACTCCTTAGGGATGGTGAAATGGCAGAATTGAGCCATTGAGTACGTGATAGATGCAAACCAGCACCAGGGCAGAAGCATCTAGAATCAATTAAATGTTTACATAGATTATCATTGTTTCATTGTTCAGTTAGTTCTGCGAGTCCCATGAGCCGTGGAAACAGGTAAAAGGCTTTTCTACATGTAGGTTTTATCTGACTGATTTATCTCACTCATCTTTAAATGTTTTCATTAAAATAGCAAAAGCTGTTACTTTATGTACTATGTGCTGACATCCTGGGGAATTTTTTTAACAAGATCATTTTTCATTATGAATTTGTGCTATGTGTCAGCACCTTCCCACCCCCCCACCCCCTGGGTTTAAAAACAAAACATACCAACTGTATTTCTGATCTTAACATTAATTTTTAGATCTAGCTTAGAATCATTCTGCACTTTTATTGAGGCTGTTCTTACTTCCTATTTCCAGATCTAAAATCAAATACAGACATGCTATTTAAAACTCTTAGAACGTTTAACCTGGCCGGTTGTTCTTTTGTGGGGAGTTTCCCCTCGGCCTCCCAAAATAATCTGTGAGTATTTGACTACAGAAAAATCACTGGAGGCTTAGGAGCAGTGTCCAGGACAGGCTTCTGCTGTCAGCTGAAGTGGCTTGTCCTAAAGAGGCACTTGGCCTCTCTGAGACTCTGATCTGGAGTTGAGTGCTGACAAACATCAGGCAGATCATAGGGACTTAGTGACCACTCCAACTGAGGTCCATTACTCTGCTGAGCCATCTGTAAAGGATCCCACCAGAACACACGCAATTCCACCTCCAGATTCTTTATTAGATAGTGTATGACAAGGCATTACCACTGTCTTTAATACAAGGATAATGAAGTTGGAAACCTTTCAAAAACACCTGTTCATTTCTTTGAAAAATGAAGTAAAATACAGACTGACACCTTGACCCTTACAGTAGAAATACAGGGGGGAAATCTAATTGGGTGAGATTTGGAGAGGAGAAAGATAGCAAGTAATGAAAATCCTCTTAATTTGAAGTGCAGAAGCTCAGACCACATTTGGAACTGAACAGTGTCTCTTTCAAATCCCAATGCTTTCTTGTGCTTGTATGTTGCACCGAGTCCAAAGGAGGACTTGTTTTTAAAGCAAACAAACAAATCTATATTGTTCTTATTATCAGACTTTCATTTCATTGTCCCATTTAACCCAGCCTGAATTGTAAAAACAAAACAAAACAAACAAACAAACAAAAAACCCAAAACTTTATTTTGTAAAGTTAAAAAGAAACCCTGGTTTTTGTCTCAAAGCTACAGACAGTTTGTATGCTATAGCCAAGCACTGACAGAGACAGATGTGCCCAGGTGGCAGAGAGGTCAGCTCAGCACATAAA
Organism: Cricetulus griseus; assembly: GCF_003668045.3. Classification (NCBI taxonomy): domain Eukaryota; kingdom Metazoa; phylum Chordata; class Mammalia; order Rodentia; family Cricetidae; genus Cricetulus; species Cricetulus griseus. The sequence continues at coordinate 266,710,467 of NC_048595.1, read as the reverse complement.
GCAAGCACGAAGGGCTTCTGTAGGGGCCGACGAAGCATGGGCAGCCTTTGGGGGCCTCTTTCTCTTACTGATAGGTTTATAGAAGGCACACAGCAGCCAGTCTCCAGCAGTAATTCTTTAGGACCCTGGTCAGTTCCAGTGAAGTTTCCTTCCCGAGTTAGGTGAGCACACACTTAATTAGTGTTTTTAGCACTGTGGAACTCAAAGCACAGGCCAAGTTTCTCTGTACCATTTGCTTGTCCCTAGGATAGAACACTATAACTATAAACAATGGGTTAGGGAGGTGGAGTTGGGCTACTATACTCATCTAGATCTTTTAGGACCTCTAACTTGGTTTTCTACTTTCCATTAAGAACAACTCTGGTTCCCATCCCCACCTCAGAGTTGCAGTTTTTCTGTCTTCTTGGATTTGACATGGAGGTGTTTATTGTGTGTTGTTAGCGTGCTAAACTTGGATGGTTGTAGATGGTTTAATTGTTGTTTTCTGAGATAGCCTCTGGAGAGGTCTGTAGTCTGAATGCAGGCTTTGAACTGGTGATCTTTCTGCCTCCTGTGTGCTCTGATTAGAGGCATACACCCCTACTAGTGATAGATAGGTGCCTTAGAGGCAACAGGATTCCTCTAATCTCGGAATACTGAATTATGTGTCTTTGTGTATCTTTCAGGGTTCATTTTTCTGTATTCCTCATCTCTGTGTATAGCAATGATTCTAAATATTAGGCTCTATTTTGTTCATAAAAATCATCTAATATTGAAGTTCATTCTGGTTATATTTCCCAGACAGACCTTGAACTCACCAATCTCTTGCCTTAGCCTTCAGAGTAGCTGGGATATGAAGCCACACTGGTACTAATTTCTTAAAAAGGCTACTTTTTAATTGTTCTCATGCCTTGTCTGTTCATTTGCATTTGTGAGGTTATAAATGGCAGGTGCTTCCAATACTGATTTAAACATGTACAGTGCCCAGTCCACAGTTGTGCTTAAAAGGTACGAGATAGCTTATGCCTTCCTACAATTCTTTTGTTGTAGGAACAAGATTCTAATTAACTTCCTCTTCGATGCAGGAAAAGGTGTTTTCTTAGTGTAAGATTGATAGGTGAAAACCAAGAGGCTATTCTGTAGAAATAAGAATAGCAATTTGGAAGGGAAACTGTGACCTCGATGTAATGATCCTTGTTGGTAATCAAGCTCTGACTCTGAAGACACTGTCTGCAGGAGGCTATAATTTAAAACAAAGTTGATGAACCAGTCGAGTGCCTTTCTTAAAATTACTGCTTTAAAGTGGATATGTTGAAATTATCAGCTGCTAATTATTGGCTCACTGACAAATGGCATTATTTGTTTTTCCTGTTTGGCATTTTAATGTTATGGAATAAGCATTCAAATGTAAATGTCTAATAATTTGTGTATTATGGGAGACAATTTCATGAGTTTTACAAAGTAGGTTCAATAATTTGTCCTAAATAAGCCCGTGACCAGGGAAGGCCAGCCAGGCTTTCTTTGTATATTGTTATCTCCAAAGTCTCAGCTCTGAGATGAGATGCTCCTGTCTCCCCAAAGCTGGGCTGTAACCGGCAGCAGCAGTGATGAAGTGTTCTTAGAAGCATAGACAGATGGAATGAGGGCAGAGGAGACCAACATCTGCCTTTTTCAGACCTTTGCCACAAATTCATATAGGACCAAAAATAACACTTTTAACTCAGCAACTTTGTTTCGAGTTGTAGTGAGTAAAGAGAGTTTTCTCCTCCTCCACCCCCTTTCCTATCCTAAGACTGTACCATTAACTGTATATTAAATATTATTTTGATAAAGGGTATTTGATGATTTAAAAAAAAAACTGACATGAGAAAGAGTGGCCTGTCCAAGTTTGCTTATTCCGTGTTAGACAGTGGTTAATTTTTTGATGGATTGAATGAGGTACCAGCATGTATTATAACCAAAGTCCTGGATTCCACTGCAGACTATCTGAACAGTCCTTCACTTATCTGCACCTGCTATTTTAGATATATAATTTATACAAGAGCCACCAAGAAAAATAAAAGTAGAAATAAAAATCCTATGTTTTGCACTGCCCTTGGTCATTTCAGTGAGGTATTTCTGTTTTGAGCCAGAAGGAAAATTAAGAGAACCATCTGTACTGTGAGAGGCAAGCTGAGCAGTTCTTAGGAGTTCATTTGAATTGCTTCCTAGTTTGTGTCGGATTTTTTTTTTTTTTTTTTTTTTTTTTTTTTTTTTGATCAAGAAAAAACTGCCACAGCTACCATGCTTCTTCAGCAAACACCACAGAGTCGTAATGCATGAAGCCTTTAGTCTGAACAGGTCGTTTCCTCAGATCTTAGAAGCCACATCTTTTAGAAGCCACAGTCTCCTCATTACACATTCCATTTCAAAGAGGGACTTCTGACCACCATTGAGTAGATGTTAGAGAAGAACAAAGTTACTTGCAAGATCTTTCTTCTAGTAAAGAACTCTTACAAGCTATGAGGGAAAGAAGAGGGGGTAAAAACCTCATCTGGGATGAAAAAAAAAAAAAACAAAAAACTTAATGTGTTTGGTTTCTGGTTCCTTTGGCCTCTGTAGAACAAGTAAAGAGCATTATTTTGGTTTCTGAGGTTAAAACCCCCCACCCCCAAACACACTGTGTTTATGGTTTGAGGGAGAAGGAGGGACCTAGGGAACTGAAGGGTCTAATCTTGACATCTCCCTAGCTGCTTTATTCTCTTGGAACAGAGTGCTGATCTGGTCTTCTAGCATGAAAAGCAATACAGCAAAGAGCCACAGACATCAGAAAGCAATTCATTCCCTGGACTATTTCAGTAGCCAGATGACTTTAAGGAAGCTTGCTGTTAACTGTGGAGGCATCGCTGATGTCTTGCTGGGTTATCATTGGACAATTCAATAACTGACATACAAGATTGACACCTCAGAGTTTGAGTAATGAATTCATGCTTTATCTTTTTAGGTTATTGGAGTGGTGAGTAAGGAGTATATACCAAAGGGAACGAGGTTTGGACCCCTGATAGGTGAAATCTATACCAATGACACAGTTCCCAAGAATGCTAACAGGAAATATTTTTGGCGGGTAAGTAAGGAAACATTTTTAAGACTTTTAAATATTGGGGGTAGATGGAGATTAAAGAGCAGGGTTCCTTCCTTTTCAGACTGTGATGGGGGCGGGGCGGGGCTCACTCAAGAAAACCCTGGAATTCTGAGCAAGTTTGATGAAACTGGTTAAATGCTCTGCCTGGAAACTGTAGCTGTGGGTGGTTAGATGGGACTGCATGTGAAGCTAGATTTTTGCAACTCATTACACACAGCTTTGTGATGAAAGGAAACAGTTTGTTGCTTGCTTCAAGGGCAGGTTCATTTGCATTTCTCTTCGAGGAAGTAGTAATGAGTCACTGAGTCTTAGATTTCACCCTTTCTTGATTTCTTGCTGAGTTCACTTGAATTGAATGGAAGAGTTATGATAAATGAATTATCTTGAAGAGAAATGTCACTAAGAAAGAATAGGTAGAAGGTGGGTTAGTGGGGCAGAGAACCACAGAAGTCATTTCGTTAAATCCATCTGTACCGTAAAACTGTTACATTTGACAGTATCTTAAGTTGCTAAGCCTAAGGAAAATGCTCATACTCACGTGAGATGATAGACTTGGCTAATACAGCTATTTAAAAGGTCTGGCCTATGCACTCTCCCTTGGAATGTCAGGGTTTTTCAAGGACTCTGGAGGTGGGGGACCTAGGAGATAGGATTCATGAATAAAATCTGAATTGAGTGGATAAAGAAAAGTCAGCCTCCCTTTCTAAAGAAAAGTCAGCCTCCCTTTCCCCAAGATGCCTCTGGCATGCTCAGTTTGGGAATGAAGAGCTATTTATATAAATTTAGTGAGCACTTTTCCTCATACAACACAGAGCACATACCACCTGAAGATACATTAGTAGCCAAGACTGGATCATGCTTGCCCTGGTTGATATTTTTGCATAAGTAACTTACAAAGACTTTTGGTTAGGAACTCATGAAGCTATTCCTGAGAGATTCCTCTATGTCTAGACACTTTTATTTCCAGACACTTACTTGCTACTCCTACAACTGTAGGATTTGTTAGGAATTATTTGTTCTCAATTTTTATTTATTTAATAAACACTTGGGTGTTAAAATCTATAATAATATAAATAACTGAAAGGCTTTTCTTGAGGAATTATTAAATCAGTTGTTCACATGCAACAAAGACAGTATAGGGAATAAAGCTTCTCACTTGTTGGAAGAGCCTGATTAGCAGGGCAGGAATATGAACATCTGTTGTGAGGAATGAAGGGGTTTCATGCAAATTACACAGTCAAAGAGATGCTCAAGTTGAGAAACCAGTGACATTTCTTGTAACTGTACTATGAGTCAGCACGTGTTTAATCTTCTTGATAATAAATGGAAAGGCAGGCATCAGGGTGTGTTTTACAAATGCATGATTTTATTTTCTTGGGGTGTGTGTGACTTTATGACATCCAACTGTCTATTTTTAAATGAGGATACAGTAAATTTGTAGTTGTGGAAAGCCAACCAGGATCAACACACCCTAGGCTAGCAGTTTCTGCCCTAGTGCGAGAGCGCTGGAACCCCATGTTCCTGGAAGTTTGCGCGTCAGAGTAAACAAACTTGAAAACCCCTCTTGATAGCTGAATTCACCCAGTATTGTTACATTTTCTCTTAACAAGACACACCGCGGAAGCTCTCACAGGCTGCTTTGATGAAGCCACATACATCCCCCTCACAATTCACAGGAAGTCACTCTTAAAAGAAACTGATTCTGCTGTTTACTGCCTGTATTAAAGGGACAGAGCTCCTTTTCATTTCTGATAACATTGGAGAGAAATAGAGAAACCATCACACAGCCAGTGTGTGACTAAGAATAAAGCAATAGCCTGCTGCCCTGTAGCAGCCTCTGGGGTGAGCAAGCAGGGCACCTCTTGGAGACTCCAGATATTGACTGACTGTGTGTAAAGAAAGCTCTGGGGACTGAAGGAAGGTGGTGCCTCTTCAAAGAAAGGAACTTTCTGGAGAAGATAAGGAGTGAGTTTATTACCCTTTGGTTTCAATAAGAGTGTTGTCGTCCCCCCTCCCCCCCGCCCTTAACTGTGCCTTTTACCAACCATTGTGAGTGCAGCTGTTAGCATTGCTGAAGCACAAACTCTGTGTTCTTCTTTACAGGATATATATATATATATATATAATATATATATATATATATATATATATATGAATGATTTTTTCCAAAAGCCCCCAAACATGGTTCTGTGTGTGTTGTTTTAGCCAGCCTCCTCACAGATACCGAGGAATCTCTACTCCTTTGGCATGAAAGAGAGGCACAGGGCTGCACATGTTTACCAAGAGGAAAAGTGACTTCTCAGACTGCCAAACTCTGGCCTCTGTGCCAGTGGCTCACTCTGTTATGGCAGGTGAAGTTCACCTTTGCCCCACCCAGTGTTTCCACAAAAAGGCAGGGCTCCAAGTATTCATCTGAACAAGTGTTGCTGTGGGACTCAGGGCTGGGGGTGGAGGATGTTTGCGGAGTCTGCGCCGCGGGCGGAGGTGTAGGAAACACAAGTACAGAGGCCATAGAAAAAGCTGAGACTCGGTTTGCTGCAGTCCTCTGCTGGCTGGTCTGCCCAGTGACTCAAAGCACTAAAAGTCAGCATAGTTGGAAGTGTGCTGACAGGCGTGCCCATTCGCTACTGTATCAAGAGAACTCTTGATCCACTCCAGGCTGCTCTTCAGATGAGAGTTTTTTGTTTCATTCTTTTGCTGCCTACCCCCCAAAATGAAAAGACCATAACATTGAGATGGAAAAGGTAGCTGACAGAATGTACCTTACCTATTTCACCCTTCATTTCTGCTGATTCAAGGCGATTCCCAGCAGACCAATAGTTCCTTCTTTCTCTAACTAGGCAATGAGGGCTGGAATCCCAGAGACTGCGTTCCTTGCCTGTGTTTGTTCTGAGAGGTTTGGGGCTTTCCTTGGTTCTGGGTAGCTGCCTTTCACACTACAGCTTTCTTCTCTTTTGGACAGATCTATTCCAGAGAGGAGTTCCACCACTTCATTGATGGCTTTAATGAGGAGAAAAGCAACTGGATGCGCTACGTGAATCCGGCTCACTCTGCCCGGGAGCAAAACCTGGCTGCCTGTCAGAACGGGATGAACATCTACTTCTACACCATTAAGCCCATCCCTGCCAACCAGGAACTTCTTGTGTGGTATTGTCGGGACTTTGCAGAGAGGCTTCACTATCCTTATCCTGGAGAGCTCACAATGGTGACTCCTAGTAAGTGGATTACAGAACAAAAAAATGAAAAATGCCGGTCATGTCAGTTCTGCCCCTGTGAGCTAATAACATGTTGTTTAATTATATGGCTTCATCACCTGTTGGACTAAGTAGGTGGCTTTATCTAAGACTAGGAAGAGGAAAACATTTTTAATATCCCTATTCCTTATTTAATCAAATATTTATTACATGTTTATTATATATGGTGACCTGTTCTGAGTGTTGATTTCAGAGAGTTACAAGAGGAAATCTATCCCCAACTCTAATTTATACAAAAGGGCGACTAGAGGCAGACATAATGCAGACTGGTATGGGCATGTCGAACCTGCCAGCTGTAGTCCCTTATGGCCTTCCTGTGCCAGGGCTTAGAGTGTTCATTGAAATCTTATAAAGATACCTGTGGATATAAAGCCACAATCTAATGTGAAAGGCTGATTCTAGAAAAACTGTCATAATTTTTCAAGTCGTCTAAGCAAATAGCCCTAAAAGGTTTCATATCTCGGCTTCCTTCCTTATGGTAAAATGAATTAATCTCGATTTTGAATCAGTCTTACGGTAACCACCTATCGCTTTATCTTGACAGATTCTTGGTTCCTTAGGTTTATAAGCTTTTACTTTTTTTTTCTAAAGTTGTCATGACCTTTACAAAGCATTCCTTTATTTAGTCATTCTCAAGTAGTTTTAACAACAATTTAAGAATCAACAATTCTAACCTCTGTGGTTATATATATCTTCTGGGTTATACTGATAAATTTTGCAGCACTTTTTAAAATGACCATCCTTTGATTAAAATGAAATGTTGAAGGTTTAAAAGTTTTGGTTTTGAGCCAGGCATTGGTGGCTCACGCCTTTAATCCCAGCACTTGGGAGGCAGAAGCAGGCGGATCTCTGAGAGTTCGAGGCTAGCCTGGTCTCCAGAGCGAGTGCCAGGATAGGCTCCAAAGCTACACGGAGAAACCCTGTCTTGAAAAACCAAAAAAAGAAAAAAAAAAAAAAAAAGAAAAAAAGAGTTTTGGTTTTGTTGGGGGGAGGTTGTTTTGGTTTTTCAAGACAGGGTTTCTTCGTGTAACCCTGGCTGTCCTCGAACTCTGTGATCTGCCTTTGCCTCCTGAGTGCTGGGATTAAAGGCATGGGCCACCGTCCTCCAGCACAAGTTTTCATTTTGATACTATCTCATGCTAGAGGAAAAATTTCCAGAAAACTATAGAGAATTCCAAGTTATTGTTTACCCAGGTTTTACTGTGCAGCCTCATTCGCTTTCCCGGGAGGATAAATATAGTTCACATTTTACCATTGAGACACTGGAAATAAATGTTCATCTTAGTATTTTCACCTTAAGGCCAATGATCTAGTGATAGCAAATTCTGACTGGCTAGCTATCTATGGTCATTCTACAATGTTCAGGCTTTCAGGAACTTTCAGTTTTCTGGAAATCATAGCTTCAGTACCTTCCCTGTGGGATCCCATTATAGGTTCTGTGCCCAGGGCCCTTAACTCAGTACCCTTGAGCTGAGCATGGTGATACCACCCAGCTTGGCTAATGTGTTTGGGTTTTGTTTTTTATTATTATTTTGTTTTTGTTTTGACAGGGCCCCATTCAGCTTAGGTTCACCTCTAACTTGATAGGTAGCCAAGGATGCCTTTCAACTCCTGATCCCATCTGCACTCCCAAAGTGCTAGGGTTACAGGCATATGCCCCCCATGCCTGGCTGGGGCATTGATTCTTTGTGTTTGGAAGTAATTGTCATGTGTATTGTGAAACGACATCTTTTCTTCAGATACTCCCTTTGATTTATTCAGGGTTCTTCTGAGTGTCAGGTTAGCACTTCCTTTGTCTGCTATTCCCACTAAAGAAAGAGTTAACAATACCATTGCACTACAAGGCTCCTGTCACGATTGTGAAACCCGTTGGCTCAGGTGTGGTAACTGATGATTGAGGCTGTGATCAGGGAAATTTCCACCATTTCATCAGGCCTAATAGGCAGAGTGTGTCCATGATGACTTGTGCTGGATTTCCATGCTTAAAGCACAATAGAGTTCTGTCCAGAAACCTGCCAAGGCTTACATGGGGGAGAGAGTGGAGATGGAGTGAAGGAAAGAAGGGGCTAACTGGCAAGAAAGAAACTGGAAGGAAGAAGCTAAAAGAGAACTATTAAATTTAGTTCCTTCCCTTCCAAATCTTTTTGGTAATTTTTTTCTATCTATCTAACTAACCCATCTAGAAATCAGTTGACCAAATTATAGACTTCTGCATGTTAATCTGCTTTCTCGGTTTCAGTTGAAAACAGACTTTGTTTTGCCTACTGCAGAACTTCTAGGTTCTTTCTTGTAGTCCTAGGGGTGCTTATTATAGATCGAAAATGTGAGTCGGCATAATGAAGCCATTGAGAACCTCAGAGGCAGTTCACTCTTGAAATGACTCTGTCCGCCTACAGCCATTTAAGATTTAAGAACAAAAACAGATCTTGATTTTCTTTTTCATGTTAACTCAAGCTGCTAAGTGGGAGAGTCAGAAATGATACCAGCTCCTCTGATTACTCAGCTGCTGAAGGCTGAGTTTTTAAAAATGTACCTTCATATACAGTCTAATTTCCAGCTGTGAAGTATTTTAGAGACACTGACATTTTCCTGAAAATCTTCCTTCCGAATAAGCTGGCGGCCTGTTTTTCTGAAGACGAGACACCAAACACGATGCTGTGTGTGTGTGTGTCACAGAGAAAATGAAGTTCTGACTTCTTTGTGTGGTGGCGCAACCATTAGCTTCAGATGAGTTCAGTATTGAAGTGCTTAGCAATGATTAAACATGGGCTCAGCATTGGAAGAGCCTAATTCCTTATACTAAGAACTTTCATTTGTTACATTTCCACAGTGGGGCTACTAACAAAAACATTATGAGGCTTCGATGTGATTTGCCACATAAAAATGGCACAGAGTTGAAAGTGGTAGAGCACAACTTTAATGGCAGCAATTGGGAGGCAGAAACAGGTGAATCTCTTGAGTTCTTGGCCAGTCTGGTCTGCAGAGCAAGTTCTAGACCAACCAAAGCTGCATAGTATAGTAAGACCTATCCCCTCCCCCGACCAAGAAAAGGGCAGGGTTAGGAGGGTTATACACACACAACCTGATTTTCTTTTCTTTTGACCTGAGGATGCTTCCTAATCATTATTTTTTTTAACCTCTTGTAAATCCCTTCCTGTGACTGTGGGATGCCTTGCCTATCAGTTTTCCAGCTTACTTGTCTCTCTTCCTTTACCATTTTAGCTTCAAAAAACAAAAGTGACAATTTGAACTTCCTGCCTGCTGGGCCTCACCGAAAGACTGATATTGGCCTGATAAGGGGATATTTATTTTGGTTTAGAGGCTTGAGAAATTGCTCTCCCACAGAAAGCTTTCCATCACTGACCCCACCAGCATCGTCCTGATAGTGTTGGCCCCTGTGTTTATTCTGGGGCTCTGGCTGCCCAGGGGGAACTGATAATAGCTGGCAGGAGATAAAGGGCTTTCCAACTGGAATTGAATCCCTCCAGCCTGTCAGCCTGGAGAATAGATTGGGAAGATTTAATTCTGGGCTTCCAAAGAGTTCATCTTCAGACCTATCAGGTAGCAAGCCTGGAGTTCCTTCTCAGTTAAGCCCGACAGGGCTGTTTTATAAGACTGAAGAGGATTCCTTTTGTGTGTGTGTGTGTGTGTGTGTGTGTGTGTGTGTGTGTGTGTGTGTGTGTCCTAATGTCATCCTGAACCTGCCACATCTTCAATTGCAGAGGCCAAGAATCTTGCTTCTATTCAGAGCATGTGTAACCCCTCCCCTGTACCCATGCCACCCCCATTGCCCTCAGCCTACTCCTGGGTAGGAGTGCCTGTTTGAGAGAGCACCCCAGGAACCATAGCTCAGCTTGTGCATCGTATGTGCTATCTTTGGCCAGGGAAGTTGAGCTGAGGCTTCTCCTGCAGGCTTCATCTTCCCTGAGTAATTGGGCCAGATGGCGGTGGACAGTCTAGGAAGGGCCTCATTGTTTCTGAGCCTTACCAGGGAATACATGCGTCTTTAGGAGTAAATGCTTTCCTCTTAGCTGCCTCTGTTTTCTTTGGTGCTGTAAGTAATTGAACTGGCCTGGGAAGTACCTGTTGTGGTTTGGCAGAGGTGGCTGTCACGCCTCATAATTCCAGGAGACAGCCCAGATGGTAGCCTAGTTAGACCAGAGCTTGGTGAAATTCTGGTGCTGTCCTTAGTCTATTTGGCATAGGCGGTTTGAACAGGGCTTTATGGAGTTCCTAGTTAAAGAATTAAGTTGAAAATTGATGACTGTTCATTACTTAAAACTAGTTTTAATCTCCCATCTAAGTTTGCAGAGTGTGCCTATTTCCTTTAGGTGAACTGCAAACATCAGAAGGACTTATTAACCTGTGACAACCCCCCACCCCTGTATTTTTCCACCCCATGTCAGTGAGCGCTCTACTGTTCCAGTTTGAACAGCACTTTCTGTCATAGTTTGCACTACCGGAAAGGAGATCTTCCAAGGGGTGCTGTGGCTCTGTGGAGGCTGCCATTGTTCCCGTTTTTGTTGTTGTTGTTCCCACTTTTTTTCCCCTCTGAGGAAATGGAGCAGGCTTCTGAGTGGGTGGCCCAAAGCCCTCTGGAGTGAGAGGCGTCAGGGGCCAGGTGTCTAGCCTTTGTGTTGCCAGCTGCTACTCAGGGTTTCTCAAGAAGAGGATGCTTTCTGATTTCACTTCGGCTCTCCACAGTCTCTGAGTAACTGTCCTTTCTTCTTCATTTTAGCACAAACGGAAAGCTACCCAAAGCAATACAGTAGTGGGAAAAATGAACTTTACCCAAAGACTGTCCCCAAGAGAGAGTACAGCGTGAAAGAAATTCTAAAACTGGACTCGAATCCCTCCAAAAGGAAGGACTTCTACTGTCCTGACATTTCATCCCTCACTTCAGAAAAGGACATGGATGGCTTCAGGAAAAATGGGAGCCCTGACATGCCCTTCTACCCTCGGGTTGTTTACCCCATCCGGGCACCACTGCCCGAAGACTTTTTGAAAGCATCCCTGGCCTATGGGCTAGAGAGACCCACTTATATTACTAACAGTCCCCTTCCGTCTTCCACAACTCCGAGCCCCCCAGCAAGTAGCAGCCCCGAGCAGAGCCTCAAGAGCTCCAGCCCCCAGAGCAGCCCAGGGAACACCGTGTCACCCCTGGCGCCAGGCCCCCTAGAACCCCGGGACTCCTACTCCTACTTGAATGCCTCCTATGGCTCTGAGGGCCTGGGCTCCTACCCCGGCTATGCACCTGCCCCCCACCTCCCACCAGCTTTCATCCCCTCTTACAATGCTCACTACCCCAAGTTCCTATTGCCACCCTATGGCATAAGTTCCAATGGCTTGAGCACCATGAACAACATCAATGGCATCAACAACTTCAGCCTTTTCCCCAGGTTGTACCCTGTCTACAGTAACCTCCTCAGTGGGGGCAACCTGCCTCATCCCATGCTCAGCCCGGCTTCTCTACCGAGTTCCCTGCCCTCGGATGGAGCCCGAAGGCTGCTTCCACCGGAGCACCCCAGAGAGGTGCTTGTCCCCGCGCCCCACAGTGCCTTTTCCCTTACTGGGACTGCTGCTAGCATGAAGGACGAGAGTAGTCCCCCCAGCGGATCGCCAACGGCGGGAACCGCAGCCACGTCAGAACACGTGGTACAACCCAAAGCTACCTCAGCAGTGATGGCAGCCCCCAGCACTGATGGAGCCATGAATCTCATCAAAAACAAAAGAAACATGACTGGTTACAAGACTCTTCCCTACCCACTGAAGAAGCAGAACGGCAAGATCAAGTATGAGTGCAATGTCTGCGCCAAGACGTTTGGTCAGCTCTCCAACCTGAAGGTAGGCCTCCATACACCTGCTGCCATGCTGCCGATTATTAATTGCACTTGAGCTATAAGAGACCCAGCTTGGGACTGAGCTGCACGGGTGCTCCCTGCTGAATAATGAAAATGCAGGGTTTATTTTGATGCCTTTCCTAAGATCGTTGCATCGAAGCACCTGGCTCTTGGAGCAGAAGCTTAAGTGGTAGGCTGCATCTCAAACCCCAGAGCTAACCCCTGTGGCTTCTTCCCAGGTCCACTTGAGAGTGCACAGTGGAGAACGGCCTTTCAAATGCCAGACCTGCAACAAGGGTTTTACTCAGCTGGCCCACCTGCAGAAACACTACCTGGTACACACAGGAGAAAAGCCACATGAATGCCAGGTGGGCAGAGTTTTCTGGGTAGAACTTTTGACCTTTGTAGAAAGTATCTGTGGCATTACTTTCCAGTGTTGTTTCCACCAACACACGATTCCTGCCTTGCCACAGGCTGCTGGAACAGCGAAGCTCCTGGGCCCTCTGTGGCTGCTCACAGGCTGTAGTGATGGGTGGGTGACAGTTAGCTTCCAGTGATGGGTGGGGAAATGGCCACAGATAAACTACACCCTCCCTCCTTATTGCATACTCCACCATGAGTGCCATTATGAGGCTTCTGGGCTCCCACTGGCAATATTTAATCTTACAATTTTCCCTCTCTCCTTTCTCTGCATTCTTTCCTCTTCACACTTTAGGTCTGCCACAAGCGATTCAGCAGCACAAGCAATCTCAAGACCCACCTTCGACTGCATTCTGGAGAAAAACCTTACCAGTGTAAGGTGTGCCCTGCCAAGTTTACCCAGTTTGTGCACCTGAAGCTGCACAAGCGACTGCACACCCGGGAGCGGCCTCACAAGTGTGCCCAGTGCCACAAGAGCTATATCCACCTCAGCAGCCTCAAGGTCCACCTGAAGGGCAACTGTCCCGTGGCCCCAGCTGCCGGGCTGCCTTTGGAGGATCTGACCCGAATCAATGACGAGATTGAAAAGTTTGACATCAGTGACAATGCTGACCGTCTTGAGGACATGGAGGACAACATGGATGTGACCTCTATGGTGGAGAAGGAGATTCTAGCTGTGGTCAGAAAAGAGAAAGAAGAAACTGGTCTGAAAGTGTCTTTGCAAAGAAACCTGGGAAACGGACTCCTCTCCTCAGGGTGTGGCCTCTATGAGTCATCAGACCTGCCCCTCATGAAGTTGCCTCACAGCAACCCACTACCTCTGGTACCTGTAAAGGTCAAACAAGAAACAGTTGAACCCATGGATCCTTAAGATTTTCAGAAAATAAGTGTTTTGTTTTGCTTTGCTTCTTGGGTTATGACTTGGTGAGTCAGGGTGCCTGTATCGAATTGCTTGTAAACAATTCCAGATCTGCAAAACTCCTGGCAGCAGGTGGTTCCCTGCACCTCTCTGGAATTTAAGAAGGACTCCAAAGTTACCAAAATCTCAGGGCATAAATGAGGCAAAGACTCAACTATATATACATATACATATTATATATATATATATATATATACTTATTTACAGCCATGTCTATATATTTGAACATGTGTATTTTGAATATTTGTGTGGATATGTTTGCATAGCCTTACTATTACTAAAACTATTGCCTAGCCATAATTATTTTTTCAATGATAATCCTTCATAATTTATTATACAGTTTATCTTTTAAAAAGCAATAATTAAAAGGTTTACAATGACTGGAAAGATTCTTTGTAATTTGAGTATAAATGTATGATTGTCTTGTGGCCATTCTTTGTAGATAACTTCTGCACATCTGTTGAAATGCCTGAGACTTATGTCAACCGTGTGATTTCAGTCAGCCTTTCTCTATAACAATGCTTTAAAATGAGCTTTTGATATTGCCAAAGTCATATGGTTGGTGTATTAACTCAGAGAATAATACCATTTGAACAACATTGTGTAAGTTGAGGGTATGTGTGCAGAATTACTCAGCAATAATTTGAGGGGAAGGAATCAAAAAAAGAGTATTTTATGTTTTTCGATGATAGTTTATTTTTTCCCCTCCTAGCCACAATTTTAACCAAAATAGTGACAGGCTTCGCCAGCCTGTCCCTCCAAAAACATAGGGTCTTCCTATCTCCAGTGTCATAGGACCATTCTGAGTGGCCATATGATTTTGGCATCCAGTGTGTTATCTGAAAATGTGAAGAAGATAAAAATGCCATGTACAAACCACCAATAATCTGTCTTGAAGTACAGATGATTGTGTGTGTATGCGTGTGTGTGTGAGAGGGTTGGTGGCTTGAGGCTGGGTGTCATTTTGTTGTTGACTTGTCTTTGTTTTTTAATGTCAAAATTGCACAAAGGTGGTGCCCTACATAGAAGGATTTGATGTAGATAAGCTCAGACCACACTTAAAATACAAACTGAAAACTAAACAAATAAAAAACGGGTGTTCTTGTCATCTTAGGTTAAGCGGGTAATGAACATTCCTATTCCTAACACATCAATTGTAATTTCTGTAAAACTCAGCTTTTCTCAGTATTTGTGTTTCTGCATTTTATAATTAATTTAATTGAAGATGAAAGGGCATTGCAAAGTTGTTCAACAACAATTACCTCATTGAGTGTATCCAGTAGGAGTGCAGGAAGTGATGTCTTATCTCATGACTTGCTACTTAGCTGAGCATGTGTGCTCTGGAGTGGTAGGCTGGGTTGTTCTGTCTTGTACTCGTCTAAGCCCAAAGGTTACCTGTTGGTGTTCAAGGTGTAGCAAAGAATTATGTATATTTATGAATCTATTTATACAACTATACCATGTGTATATATATTTATAACCACTTAAATTGTGAGCCAAGCCATGTAATAGAACCTACTTTTCCTAAAGAGTAAAAAGAACCTCTTTCTGAGGGTTTGCTTGAAACTCCATGACCTCACAATCACACTGGTGCTCGGGCACCACCCTGCCTACTACCAGAGACCATAGCACCACGGTGCAGAGGTGAGGGCCGTGTAGCGACTAGGGAGGAATAGAAACAGCATTTTATTTTTTTTATTTTTATTTTTATTTTTTTTTTTTGGTTTTTGGTTTTTCAAGACAGGGTTTCTCTGTGGCTTTGGAGGCTGTCCTGGAACTAGCTCTTGTAGACCAGGCTGGTCTTGAACTCACAGAGATCCTCTGCCTCTGCCTCCCAAGTGCTGGGATTAAAGGCGTGTGCCACCAACGCCCAGCTGGAAACAGCATTTTGCTTTGTAATATCATCTGTCTTATTTGACTGTTCTGCTACATTTGTGTTAGTTGGGTCACAGAAAGAAAAACGTTTTTTCCATCTCCACTATACACTCTTCATCCCCTTCCTTTGGAATCCTGACACCTCCTCGATCTGCAGTCTAATGCTTAGGGTAGTGTTTTGTATATATCTATCAGCTTACAAAGAGGAAAACTTCAAATCATCCAGGGAAAACCGAGAGCCTTACTTATCTGTTGCTGTGACTAGCAAGATGGGTTTCTCTTCACCTACAAGGATCAAAACCAGAGATACTACACATGCTAGCAAGCAAGCTGTCACTGAGTTGCAGCCCAACTCAAGACTGACATTTCTGGATGCATCCATGTTTGAAAATTGTCCTTAATTGTAGGTAAACCAAAGCATGGTATGACATTGACACCAAATAGGTTTTCTTTCTAGTGAACTTATGATGTTTTTCTTCCTGTGTTTTCTTGTGTTGGGAGGATTTTTACAAGGACTAATTGCTTTTCTTGCCATCTGTCTTCCTCTTAGGCCTCTTACATGTAAGTGTTGAGCCCACAATTAACAGTGGTTTTATTTTTTTTTTCCCTCAGAGTTAAGACTGACCAAAGTTATGGCTTTTTACTTTGCTAGAACAACAAACTATCTTATGTTTACGTACTGGTTTACATTGTTATTTATGTGCAAATTGTTAAAATGTAAATTAAATATAAATGTTCATGCTTTACCGATGCTTGTCTAGTGTTTTGAAATAAGATACCTTGTCCTGTTGTCCCTACTGCCAGGGTGTCACTGAACCCCATTTTGAAGATTTTTAAAATTTGTCTCCCTGCCCCATCAGCCATCCTCTTGTCTCAGCAGTACCAGCCACAACACCCTATTTCCCACCTTCCTATGCTCTGCTAGAAAGCAAGTGAACATTACTGATTGTAGTATCTCTCAATGCTCCCATTGAAGTACTAGCCAGGCCAGAACCTGCTTAGCTTCCAAGACTGTTCAGGGTGGTAATGTCATGACTCTCAATAGTGTGCAGTTTTTCTTTCATTATGAGTTATGATGATTTATCAATATACTTGAGGTCACAGGGAGGAGCCAAGGAACACTAGGATCTATTTCAGAAATGGCATGTGTTTACTCAGCCCTGGGATGAGGGGAACTGGGAAGCTGGGTTCAGAAACATTTCCCACTGATGACAGCAGTATTCTTTCTACAGTTTGAAGCTAATACAAAGTGTGCCATAAGGAATGCTCTAAATTCCACCCCCCATCAATTTGGGAAGCACATTTGCAATTTGGATATTTAATGTAAATTTCCAAAACGAAACTCTGGGCAAATCTAGTCATTCTTAGTGAGAATGCCAGGGTTCATGGTGGCATGGCTCTGGGTCTCATGGATCATACAGTGGGAATATGTTTCATTTCTTGTTCATGGATGTTCCAGAACCTTACCTGTCCCAAGAGAGAAGGCTCAAGCAAATCTGATTGCCTTTGGTGGATAAAAACAAGAGACAGGTTTAAAGAAGTGACAGCGCTCTCTGGAGAACATCTCAAAGCCCCTTACAAAAGCTTGTCATGGTTCCCATTTTGCCAAGTTCATGAGTCCATGCTGACTGCATGTTGAGAAAATGATTCTTCTTACATGTAGACACTCAAGACTCCCTTATGTTTTCTTTGCTTTCCATGTTTCTTTAAATTCACTTGAATATCTGTGCCAAGAATTTGAAGTGCTGCCAACATACAATGGTATAGTAAAGGAAACCAGAACCCCGTTATAATTACCAAGTGGTGCTGGTTAGTGCCTAAATTCTGCAGAACCATTGTAATAATTTTTTAAGCCCCCATAAGATCTAGGGTGTAACAGTTACTAGCATAAATCAAAACTCTTGTTTTCCTGAGTGTTGCCTGTCTCAGGAACACTTGTGGATTGACGTGGACGGAAAATTAGTAACAACAGGAGTTCAAGACCTTCCCAAGTCCATATTGTTAGATTTAGGCATCACGGCCCTCTGTGGGGCAAAACAAGTCTGCAGAAGTCACTATGTCTCAAACCTTTCTTTAATTACATAAAAACTATGCAGAGATATTTCCTCCCAAAGGACAACATACAGACTGTATGTGTTGCACTCTAGGAGTTTATGAACACATCTCTTGATGGTTTTTCTTTGGGGAAAATGAAATCAATTCATGTCCCATAAAGTGGTACAAATGAAGTTGTTTTCTCTCTCTCTCTCTCTCTCTCTCTCTCTCTCTCTTCTTCTTCTTCTTCTTCTGTGTATGTGTGTTCTCTAAAAGATGATGATGCCAGGTGTGATAGCACACACTGTTGATCTCAGTATTCTGGAGTGGGAGGCAGAGGTGGGCAGATATCTCCGAGTGCAGGCCAGCCTAGTCTACATAGGGAGGTCCAGGGCAATCAGAACTATACAGTGAAACCTTGTCTCTAAACACACACACATAAACACACAGATAACAAGAAAGGGCCAGGACAGAGGGAACTATGACAATGATTAGAGGCACATGGAGAAGGATTTCTGACATAAAACCAGGCATGCAGGGAGATCTATCTAGAAAGAAAGGCTGAAGCAGGCAGGGCAGTTAAAAGAAGTGTGAATAGCAGGAAAATCACAACCCACTCACTGAAGCAGCCAGCGGGTGCCCCTTTTCCTTGGAGAACCAGGGGGCACTTTTCCCATAATATGTCCATTTCATTACCTTCAGCCAGGCCACTTTGGGGCATTGGCTGCTTCTTGAAATCCACTTCCAGCTGAGTGATGATTGTAAAGTTTCTGAACCAATGGGAAAACCTCCCATCACACCCTTTTCAAGACCTCGGAACCCCTGAGTCCAAGTGTTCAAAGTACAGCTGACACCTCCTCAAATGAGTGAGAAGTGATTTTAATTTCAATACAGCCTTAATTATCGTGATTCAGACAAGAACTGCAGCAAGATTCCAGAAAGTTATTTTTAACCAGATTTATGCAAATATTCTCTGCTCAGCCCAGCTTCTCAGAATACTGTAAACTAACAAGCCCTCCCTCTCCTTGTTTGCCCCTTCCAGGCTTGCCAATGCTGAGTCAGAAGTGGCCATGTGCACATTTCCCTCTGTGTATTTAAGATAGAAGGTGTTATTCAGTACAAGTGTGGCATAGTCATCTCTTAGTTTTCCTCTACCCTATCGAGAAAGAAAGAGGAAGTGACAGATAAGCACCATGGAGCAATTTTGGTAAGATATTCTTCATTTGGTGAAATGGTAGGAAAACGCCCTATCTTTAGGCATCAGAAGGGCTCACCTGTGGATAATGGCTAGCAGCTGATCTCCATTGTGAGCAAGGATGGTGAAAAGGAAAGGAAATTAGCCCTCAGCAGAAGAGTTTAAACCAGCAGCTTTCAACTTGGGGGTCGCAAATCAGATATTTACATTGTGATTA
This sequence comes from Cricetulus griseus, assembly GCF_003668045.3. NCBI lineage: Eukaryota > Metazoa > Chordata > Mammalia > Rodentia > Cricetidae > Cricetulus > Cricetulus griseus. The sequence goes on along the minus strand of NC_048595.1, from coordinate 266,691,613 downwards.
ATAACAGTAGCAATATTACAGTTGTGAAATAGCAATGAAATAATTTTATGGTTGGGGGTCAAGACCACACGAGGAACTAATTAAAGGATCATGGCATTAGGAAGGTTGAGAACCACTGGTTTAAACTGAGACTAACTTAACTAACTACTCTGAGGTTGGCAATAGAGTTTCTCCCAGGGAAGGGACAGAGCCTCCCTGCTTGCAGGACTTAAGGAAGACTCACTTGGCTTGAAAACACAAGCTCAGCCTAAGATGACATGGCAAGTTCTTCTAAAGCTACAATCCAAGCATTTGTTGATTCTGTGTGCAAGTGAAGGCCAAGACACATACAAAGCTTTTGTGGAGAACTTCAGTTTCCTTAACATACCTGAGGTCTTTTTGTCTCTGTGTAACAGCCCTGGCAGTTCTGGAACTCACTTTGTAGACCAGGCTGGCCTAGAACTCACAGAGGTCTGTCTGCCCCTGCCTCTCAACTGTGGGGATTAAAGTCATGTGCCACTACTGCCCAGATGTGATGTGTATAAGTAAACAAACTAGGAGAGCCTACCTAACTCTGAGGAAGAACCCATAACACTGTGCAAAAAAAAGTTATGTAATTATAAAAAAGTTCCATGTTGCAATTCCCAGGGCAATGAAAACATCTGACACTGTTAGAGAAACCCCCAACCAAGTAGGTTCAGGAGCAGTAATTACTTGGGAAGAAGGGGCCCTCAGACCTCTCCTCTCCCATCAGTGTTAACACAATGGTCCTGAGTATAAGTTCCCTTCCACACAGGCAAAGAAGTATGGGGCATCAGCATCTTCTCCTTTGTGAACCTTTCTCACCCAGTTTTAATACAAGTAACTTGACAGAGATGCCAGGAAACACCCACTGACTGAAGGTCAATAATGGGATCACCTAACTCCTGCTCCCACGTGTCTTGGGCCCATAGTCTAGGAATACATTCAAGGTGCAAACTGAGTTTGTACCCGTCCTCTCCTAGGACACACTGTGTACCCAGAATAAGGAGGATAGCTCTAGCCTTAGGTCTGCCCGTCATCAGAAGTGTCGAGAAAACCCTAGAGCCTTATGGGCCTCTGTCCTGGTCCTTAGAACGAGGAGCCATTCTTGAGTTGTTTCCAGCTCTCTCTGAAGTATTATACCTTTGCTATGCTAAGGTTCCATGATTTCCTGTTGTCCTTTGAAGTCTGGTTGCTGAGGAAGGCAGCTATAAGTAAGAGAGTAGAAGACTGAGACTCAGAAATGAGGGGCAAACTGGTGTGGAGCCAACTACTGTGTCTTCTGGCAAAAAACAGTGAGTGAGCTTGCTGGCCCATCTAACATGTGAAAACAATGCACTTTCATATGCTCCTGGGAAAGAAACCGACATTCTCTTAATAGAAATAATGGGTTGTAGTCAAGCCAAAGCCCTGCTAGGCTGCAATATCAGAATTCTAGAGTGTCTAATGGGTTTTTTGTTTTTCCTTCTTTGTCTTTTCCCTTTTCTTTTAATTTCTGTAAAGCAAAGTCATCTTTACAAGACAAGTGAAGAAGATTGAAGTTTGTTGCCCCCAAAATTTCAGGAGACAGAACCCTGACAGCTGAGGAAGAACAAGAGAACACAGTAGGGAGATCCCAAAGGAGACCTTGAAAGGAAATATTTCAGTTAGTAAGCCATTGAGGCCTTGCTACCACTTTAACGGCTCAAAGTTTAAAAAGGGGAATAAAGAAAAATTGAGCAGAGAGAGGGAGGAGTAAGGAAAGGTTAAGCCAAGACAGAAACTGTGAGTAGATAGATGTGAAAGGGGCTGAAAATAAGTGAAAAGTGAAAAATTGCTTTATGAATAAACCGTTGAAAAATAGTGAGTGAAAAAGCAATCACACTTCCAGTTATTACTGAATCACAGGCTGTGGCAGAGGCTGGCCTGAGCAGTCCTAGTCCCTACCCTCTACTGCAGCACTTGGCTCGCCGGGGCCTGTGGGCGGACACTGTTTTCTACTTGACTGTTGAGTTTCATTGTGATTGCCTCCAGCACAGACGGTATGGGACACTTAACCGCCCTGATCACTGAAAACATGACTGGTCACCTTTCCAACCTGCTGACATGACAGGCAAGTGATAGCCAAACAACACCCAATGGGACAAGCCAAGGGTGAGGGCAGAGTGATAAAGAAGAAACAGAGGGGTTCATGAGACCTGAAGCCATGACCTGCACCTGCCTTTTGCTGTTCAGGGCTTCTTGTCATTCCTGGTGGTATTTTCCCACAAGGTAGAATGATCCCAACAAAGTCATGGTGGTCTTGCCCCAAGTCCCTTCTCTGATGACACCAACAGATGACCCTTCCCTGAGCACACCTGGGCTCAGGTGTAGCAAGAAAGATGCCAATCATAGCAGACTTCCCTCCTCCACCCCTTTGCATAGTTGGGGAAGTAAGTACAGGCAGCACTAGGAAGTGGACCAGTTCTGCCAGTATGAGTCTACCCTCCTGTGACTAGGGATACCAGAGGAAGTGCCCAAGTACCCATCAGCCAGGCCTGGTGTGGTGGAAAATGGCCAGGACCAGATCCATAGCTAGTTCCCCACTGTGGGTTTGCAGACAGCTAGGTGGTGGGAAGCAGGTGGCCACACATCCCAAGCTTAGTTGTGTGGATGTGTTTTCTGTCCACTCCATTGGAGAGCATCTTCCTTCTGTGAGCACACCCTCATCTAAGTGCCTCTCTAGTGATCTAGGCACTCGGGAAGCTTAGGCCCAGGGGACATTTGACCCAGATGACCCAAGGAACTACTAACCCATGCACGCAGTTGGGTGGACAACCAAAGGATGAGTCTTCTCCTAATGCACCTCTTTCATCTTTAACAACTATCATGTGGATGTAGTTCTGTCCACTGGCCAGTGAGGCTGAGGTTTTCCTGAAACCCCACAGGGCCCTGGGTACCTATTAGACTAGAAGATGTCCCTTGCCTTTGTTAGTGGGAAGCTTAAAGGTTATGTGCTTTCCTTGCAGGGGTTTTCCATGAAGGATGTAGAAGGGGTTGGGCTTGGAGTATCTCCAGCCCAGACATGGGCAAAGGGTCAAGGAAGATGTCAAGATATCTAACACCTGCATGCTGGAACTGGAAACTGACTATGCGCAATATGTTAGCTCCTGCTGTAGCTGAGCAAACAAAGGAGCTGCTGTATTGCTTGTACTTCAGACAGGTACCCAAAGTGAGGGCTTTATGGAACTACATTGCTGCCTGTTGCTTTGTTGGATGCTGAGCTCTTCTGTACTGGGTATTGAGTCTAGGTTAGTGTTTTACCACTGAACTAGACCTGCAGCCACATGGCCAGGAATCTCAACTATTTGTAAGTCATGTCAGGAAGGAAGAGAAAGGAGTCTTGGAGAACCATGTCCTGCCACAGTCCTCTTATTCTGAATGCTCCCCACTTCAGTCATTCTAAGGTTGGCAAGTCCTCTGTGGATTCCCTCGAGGAGTTTGTATTTCTGTTGCTTTTGTAGACAGGTAGGTGTCAGGCTTGTAAGCCAGCCTCAGATCAACTGTTTTTCAGAGAGGAAACTGAGGCACTAAGTTAGCCCACACCTCAGAGCATGCCTCAGCTTCTGGGTAGCAGGTATTAGATAGGCATTTGTTGTTTAGAAAAACTGCTTTTAAATGTTCCTTCAGCTTTGAGCATGGAGCCTGGATATTGTCCACACGTGAAGGAAGACATATGAATGAACATGTTTCTATTTCAGATACATAGAAAGGGCCTAGGTTGCTCCTGAGTTTAAGGTGGTTCATTCCCTGCCTTGAATATTCCCCATGTGGAGTTAACCAGTGTACCTGGAGGCAGAGACAGAAGTTAGAAGGAAAGGTCTGATCAACCTTTTGTTCTTAGGCAATGAGATCCCAACAGACACAACTCCTTTCGGGGCTGTGTGAAGACTTTTCACATGGCCACCGGTCACACAGCTTTTGCAACCGACAGAAACCCTAGAACATTTATAGTTGTATTCCTTCAAATTGGCAGTTTTTATCTCCTCTGGTTTTGACCTACATGTGTGTCCCTGACTAAAACTTACATTATCTGAGGTAAACCAGCCCATATCAGCTAAGTTCCAGCTGTTTCAACCCTTCCTCCAACTTGAAGGTAGTAACAAAACATATTATTGTCTATCTGTAGCCTGAAGAGTTATGTGAGTTTTCAAAAACTGACTAGGAAAGAAGGAAGGAAGAAAGGAAGGAAGGAAGGAAAGAAGGAAGGAAGGAAGGAGGGAAGGCAGGGAAGGAGGAAGGAAGGACCCCTTTAAAACTTAGAGGCGAGAAACACCTCATAAATCTTGGCCTGAATCTTGATTCACATCAGAGAAAGGAGTGTGAAAGCGGTGGAAGTGAGTCTTGCTGGTATAGACTCTACCCTGAGCTCTGCTGAAGGCCTTCTCCAAAACAGCAGGTCCTTCTGGGAGATTCAGAAGAAACCTTAAAGCGTGTGCTGAAGGTGCACAGACTTCCTTCCATACTTGCTCTTTCTCCCTTCTAAGGGCTGCTTGAAAGTTTTCTCTGCACTTCTAACTGTGAAGAAACCACATCACCTCTTTTGTCATCGTCTTTGCTCACCGCTGGAGACCCTGGTGGTTAGAGAGGGAAAGTCCCTTTGATGGTGCTTGTGGGGGGAGAGGGTATAGAGCACTGAGAAGGGTTGATAGGGGAGAGGGTAGCAGAGAGGGCCTGAAGCTTGTCTCTGGCCTACACAGACTTCAGACTTTAGTCCTCTAGTCAGCCGAGCATGTCTTTTGGGGTGTGCACTCTACCTCTCATCATGTTAGGATGAGGAGAAATATATCATTAGACAAAGAAAAGAACACTAACTTCAAGAGCTCTGTGGTTCTGAGAAGCCCATAGAGTGGCCACAATGACTTCTGGGTAGCCTAAGAACAGTCTATGCTTGACTCTTTGGCACAGGTGCTAATGGGGCCCAGAAGGGCAAAGGCAGGTGGGAGCACAGGTGCCTATTTGGGGATAATTTCCATAGTGCCATGTCTGTCTGTCTGATTGACTGTGTGTCTTCTCTCTTACTTTTCTTTTCTTGTGTTGAGATAGATCCTCATGTATCTTGGCCTGCCCTCAAACCTGTTATTAAGTAGCCAAGAGTGATTTTGAACTACCCCCAAGTGCTAGGATTCCAGGTGTCTGTGACCACACCCAGTTTATGTGATGCTGAGAATCCAAGCCGGGACTCAGGGTATATTAGACAAGCCTTCTATCAACTGACATCTGTGACCTCTCTTTATTGTTATAAAAGACATAAATGTACAATCTTAAGCATTTACAAGTGTTTAGTACGGTGGTATCTACTGTAGGTACTTTGTTGTGCAATAGATCTTTTTCATCTTGCAAAACTGAAACTCTAGTTCTCATTCCCCTCCCCCCTGGGTACTGATGTTTCTTGATCATGCCACTGATGGTGAGTGCTTTTCTTCAGTTCTGTCTATAAGCTTGATTTCCATATGTAGGCCTGTTTTGAGTTCACACACCAACTGCCATGCTGTAGGAGCAGTTCAGATTCACTCGTTCTGAGTGCTCACTGTTCACTGCAGACCTCAATCACAAACCCATGTGCTCAGCACTCCAGTGGGCTGCAGCAGTTTATGGAGTTGTTATTTGCACCAGCACACTAGTCAGGAATGAAAATAACAATCAACTCCTTAAAAGTTTATAAGCCTCTTGGGCTATTGCACATGTAATTTAGAGTTGCCATCTTGTCTCCTATTCCTTCTCAGAGGAATGGAATGTCCTCTTCTTCAACCTGGTGGCTGTAGGGTTGTCAGGAGGAGAATTTTCGTGTCAACATCGTTTGAAGTCCTCTTCCCTCTTCGGTAGCAGGTTGTGTGGTGGCATTTCCTCATGTAAGTTACTACAAAGCAAATCCTCCCTGCTGGTTGTCCCTGGAACCAGAGCAAGGGCAGGTAAGTACTCTCACCCAATCAGCACAAACAGTTTGTCATTCCCTGAAAATAGAGTTGTCCCTCCAGTCTGGCCTGTCCACCCCCAGCAACGCTTGGCTGGTGGGGATGGAGAGAAGGCCTGACTGCCTCTGAGCAAGGCCACATTCCAGGGGAGTGGTTCCTCCGCATTCACCGCACACTGGGCGTGCTGTACCTCGTGCCTGCAGCCACCCTTGAAGTGTTGTTGTTACACAACAGTCATGAACTCTGGAATGTTTCTGGTCATTTACAGCGTGACATGACTATGTCACGCTGTAAATGACACTGTCAAGCTTCAAGGCTCAGAATGAAGTTAACTTGTTTTTCAATAGATCATAGTCCCGCCCAGAACAGAACAAAGCTTGAAGGCTTTTACAACACGCTTCTTACTCCGAGACACTTAAGTAGAAATGCCAGGGAAATAAATGACAAGAACAGACATACAAATCACACTCCACTCATCTCACAGACCTATAAAGTACCCTGAACTAGTTGCCCACACTGCTGGCTGATGAGCTTTCTAGAAATTAGCCTAGCACTCCCTGTAGTGACTTTGTGTCCACTCTTGTCTTTCCTTCTTTGGTTCATTTCCTTCATGAGATAAATGAAGAAAGCAAGAGATTAAGGTTCCAAAGAGCATCTGATTCATGAGTCATGTCTGTTTTTCCTCCGTAGTATTCATTTAAAATGGCATGGTTCCAGTAGAACAAACAGAAAGTAAAAATGAACCTTAAACACAGCTTCTGTGACGCCAGTAGTTCTCAACATAGTGCCTCGAGCTCCTGTAGAAGTCACCAAGTTGGTTCCAATCATTAACTTATCCTCACAAATGCCCCTTAAAGTTAATTTATTGGGTCCATTTCACTTGTATAGAAAAAGAATACCCAAAAGGGTAAACATTAGATGATTTAGGGAAACATCAACAGTGCATATAAGAATCTTTTCCTTTATATGACTGAAGGATGAACCTAGCACCTCATAGGACAGGTTATGGCTTTAACACTGAGCCATAATGCCCAGCTCTCTTTGTAATTTTACTTTTCTATTTTTTTGAGACAGGGTCTTACTAACTGGCCTAGGTAACCTTTGAATTTGTAGTCCATCTGCCTCAGTAGCTGGATGTGTCACTAGGCATGGCTCTAATATTTTTTGTTTTATTATTATTATTTCTAGTATTATTATTTGTTTTTGCTTTTGTTTTTTGAGACATTGTTTCTTTGTATAGCTCTGGCTGTCCTGGAACTAGGTCTCTGTTGACCAGGTTGGCCTCAAACTCACAGGTATCCACCAGCCTCTTCCTTCTGAGTGCTGGGATTAAAGGCATGCATAACCACTGCCTGGTGTAAAAATATATTTTTAAAAAAGATGTATGTATTTTAATTTTATTCGTATTAGCGTTTTGCCTGCATGTATTTGTACCACATGTGTGTCTAGTGTCCATGGAGATCAGAAGAAGGCATCAGATCCCTGGAACTGGGGTTATGAACTTCTACGTGGGTATTCTGGGAATCCAGTATGGTTCCTTTGCAAGTACAGTAAGTGTTCTTAACTACTTCGTCATCTTCCCAGCTACTCAAAAAAAAAAAAAAAAAAAAAAAAATCTCCCCTCCCCAGACAAGGTTTCTGTATGTAACAGTCCTAGATGTCTTCAATCTCACTCTGTAGACCAAGATGGCCTCAAACTCACAGAGATCTGCATGCCTCTGTCTCCCCAGTGCTGGGATTAAAGATGTGTACCAAAAGGCCCTGTCCAAAACTATTTTTGAGTAACAATGTCATACTTACTTGACCAAAACCTTTCTAAATTATGGCCAACACTTTTCCTTCTCAGAAGTTCAACCTTATTTAAAAAAAAAAAAAAGAAAAAAAGGCCTAGATCTTTGAAGTGAGATAAAGTTTACAATATATACTGAAACCTACATTTTATTGTGTATTACCAACTTAGAGAGTTTAGGAAGGAGCCGAAACTTAGGGCTGACACACTGTGGTGCATTTGGGTTCATTTTCCCCAAGAGAAACTGCTTAGGAAATCCTTCTTACCACTCCTCATAATTTTAAGTCCTCTCGTCAAATACATAAAGATGTGAGCCTTCAGATTATTTGATTTTATTTTTGTTCCAGGTTATGGATTTGTCATCCTAACAACAAAAGGAAACTATGCTTTCCAAGCTGTCTGCTCACTCATTCAAGGACCCTTATCGCCTGCCTCTTTCACTTCAGGTATTGGGCCAGGCCAGGTCAAGAGTCAGATATGAACAAGACCAGGACCTTGACCTTGGAATTACCTGCTTCAGGGGGAAAAGTGCAGTGTGTAATTTGGTTCATGTCACTGGTATTTTTTAAGTCAAGTAGTTATATGAATACATGCTAAGGGGGATCACCTTGATATCAAGAGACTAATACCCAGCTTTTAACTTTACATATTTAAGAAGTATCATCACATATTTTCATCTGGGACTCAAGGGGTTTTGTGAATATGAATAGTGCACATTCTGCTGATATTTAGGTTCAGATGTTTAGTAGAAAATTCCGTATAACACTTAGTATACTGGCCCAATGGGACAAGGCTAGAGGACTATCAACCACTGGCAAATCTGCCTGTGTCTTCCAATGAAAAGGTGAGTGATGACAGTATGACTCGGGTGTGGCTAGTTGGTGCTCTCTGTGAGGCTATTCATAGACATGAGTTTCTAGATATGTCCATCCACAAACAAAACACTGACTTGATTTCATTTTCCAGCATCACATGGAACACCTCTTGCTGAGATACTATGGGATTTTAGTTTCAAGCCAGCCTACTGTTTCATAAGGATGCTTAAAGTCATTGTAACTAGACATTATTTTATTTTTCAAAAAATGTACTCTGAAAAAATGGTGATAAAAAGCTGGTATCCTGGGGACTGTTGGTATCCGGAGATGGACAGGCATTGTATCAGGGGCTGTTAGAGGGCAGGTGACCAAGACACTTGGTTTGCTACTGGTTTGGCCAGGTGGATGAGTTCAGCAAAACATGTCACCTCTCCACATCTATAAAATGCCTCAAGTAAACCAGGTGACCTCTGAGTCTATTACTACAAACTAGCAAGCTAAACACATATTGCTCATCTTAATAAAGACATATTAAAGTTTAAAAGTATCATTGAAGCATCAGCCTGTGGCACTCCGGTTCAGCCACTTTGCTCTCTGTGGTGTTTTGGTCAAGGTAGCAAAGAAAAATCGGGTGGCCTTGTCCTGTAGCTCTTGGCTCTGCTTTGAAGGGACTGATGACTCAGCATGTGGCTCTCTGCCCTATGGGTCAGGGCTACAAGTACCCAGGTGGGCCTTGGTATGGGGTTGCGGCCAGCACTTTGAGGTGAGCCAGAGACTTGCGATGTGGGCTATTTCAATAGGCACTCAGATTCCAGGGCACTGTACTCAAGCTGAGGAGTGTCACCCTCCATCCCCATCCATCAGACTGCAGCCTTGAGTAATTACACTCCTCCACTGACTCTTGCATCTCAGGGTTGCACGGCATCCACACTTCCTCTTCCCTGGTGTGCTGTTCAAGTGTTGTTTTCCAGTTGAGTGAATTGGGAGACTTCTCCAAATCCAACTGGGCCTGCTCATCCATGTCACCAAAGAGAGGAAGGAAAGAGGAAAACAGAAGAAAAGCAGCCGCAGCAGCTATGGAACCCTTTCCCCTTCCCTTTCTGGTGAGGGCAAAGGGAACTTACTATCTCAAAACAAAAAGGCAAGGGTGTGTCCTATGGAGTCACTCTAGGTGGGGATCTTGGAAATCCATGAAAGGAGTCATAGAGATTCATGCAACACTGATGTGTATGAAAATCTTTCTGTTTTTTAGGGGTGTGGGGTTGCGAAACCACAGAGCCCTATCTTTAAGCTATGAGATGTCGACATAATTGTTTTGAGGGCCACCAATCAGACCACACATTGCCCTACCCGGTTATAATGAGTGCTCATTAGGTGTTGTGATAACAACACCCTCCTTGTCTGTTAACAAAGGAGCATTCCATCCACGGATCACCCACAACAGCTGAGGCGGCAGCACCGGAGTCACCCACTCCTTCCCTGTTTCCCTGATTTATTCCAGAGCTGGCATGTGCTCACAGGGTGCTTCTCCTGGTCCCCACTTCTTCATTGTCTCCTCTTTTGTCCTCTTCTGGGCTCTATATTAGTCCCCTTACTGAGAAGAATGACCTACTCACTAGTCAGGATCTTGGGACGATGTTGAACCTGAGTGTTTCCAGGTCACTGGGACACTACTGGGAGAACTGGAGTCAATACCAAGGGCAACTCCAAACGCTGGGACACCTGCCTACCACCCAAGATGACAGATTTTTCCAGAGAAGTTGTTTACTCTTCTTGCTGGGCTAGCCAATGAGATGATAACTTCTGGTGCACAAGGGAATGCTAGGAAAACATTCTCCCTTTAGGAACAAATTCTAAATATCAACATTATTTTACTCACCTCTTTATCAGTATTGCTGTTTGCTGTGACTGACTGGGTCTCTGTGAAATTGGGCAGGCCATTTAACCTTTCAGAATTTATCTGTGTAAAGGGTCACTGGAATGGTTGGGGAGTTTTGGTTCATTCACCCAGCATTGTAAGACATAAACTATGTGCACCCTGCTGCTTCTTGCTTTGGCAATCATGGTGTAACAGGTCTTCCAGGTCTCCAGGCATTTACAATCTCATCAAAAAGATATTTACATATGAGAATAAAATAACAGCACAAGGCAGATCATGACTGGACACTATCAGAGGTATGAGGGACATTTGTTTCCGCACTGTTTTTTTATGACTTCATTCTGGAAACCATTCAAATGTCTACTAAATAGAAGACTGGTTAAATAAATAATGATCAGTTACATAGTGGAATATTACACTGCTTTAAAAAGAATTTTAATGCCAGACAGTAGTGGTGCACGCCTTTAATCCCAGCACTCGGGAGGCAAAGGCAGGTGGAGCTGTGTGGATTTGAGGCAAGCCTGGTATACAGAGCAAGTTCCAAGACAGCCAAGGCTTCAAAAAAAATGCAAACATGACTATAGGTTAAAGAAAAGCAAGTATATATTGACATGTGTCCTGCTTCTGCTTGTGGTAGGAAAAGAGGAGTTGATTTATGAAGTGTTATCTATACATTAAGTATGTTCTTTTGTAGTGCTGGAGATTAAATGCAGGCTCTTGCACAGGCTAAGCAATGGCTGTACCTCTGAGCTCTACCCTGCACTTCTGTGCTGATGATCTTTGAACAGATACGCAAGACTTAAGGGAATATTGGAGCCTCTGGAAAGGGGAGAAGAGGAGGGTGAGCAGTGGGAGACTGACTACCTTGGCAATTATTTTGGATCTTTTCAATTTTGACCCAGCTACATATATTTTTTTTTAAATGTACTATCTAAAATGCACCCCAATCTCTGCTGGCTCTCAACACAGGGAGCTGGTGAATGACTGGTTTTTTTCATAGAGGTCTAGGGAATGGAATGGATTCTCTTTAAGAAACCTTGAAATAGCAGTGCTGGCAGAGGAGGGTAGAGTGGGAAAGTGCTTCCTGCTCCAATCAGATGCTTCTGGAATGAAAAGTAGGACAAGTCCCCTGTGCAAAGAGAGATCTGGGGGCACTGGAAAGCCAGCAATGAAGTCTTCCATCCCAGTGAACTATGTTGCACACTGCACTTCACACTGGTGGCCTGGCAGGCACAGGACAGCCCTGGCCCCTCCCCTGAGAAGCTGCTCCATGGCTTTTGTCTTCCTGCTGGCATATTCTCTCTGAGGGTCTGGCAGCTTATCCAACTTGCTTTCTTTGGAAGGTTTTTGTTGCTGGTTGGCTGGCTGGCTGGCTGGTTCTGTTTCTTTTTGAGACAGGGTCTCACTGTGCTGTGAGTCCTGGCTAGCCTGCAGCTCACTTATGTAGACTAGTTTGACCTGAAACTTCCAGTGATTCTTCTGTTGCTGCAGGGACTACAGACATTCTCCACTGGCCAGCCAGCAGATTCTTGATCCCCCAGTGACAGAACTTCTGGACTTGCAGATCTTGGAGGTTAAGAGGCCCTGGGGATTTTCCCCATCTCCTTCCTCTAGTTGTCATGCCCTGGCTACTGTAACAACACATACATCAGGTTCAGGAGTAAAGCTGGGCTCCACCCTGGTCACCTAACCCTGAGTGTGGTGCACTGTTTTCAGAGTGCCTGCTTCTTCATGGCTCCCTGGGACTCTGGCAAGAATACTCACAAGAGTTAAATGACGGGAACTGACTGAGCCCACTAAGGACAGTCCAACAGCTCAGGCTTAGGACTCCTCAGTAGGACAGGTGGCTGAAACCAGTTCTCAGGAATCTCCTCTCCTGCATGAGAGGAGGTAAGTGGCGGCATACACCTCCCAGCCTGCAAGCTACACAACCTCCCACCATAGGTCAAGTTCAACAAGCTTCTTCAGCAAACATGTACCCCAGCACGCACCTTGTATCAAATTTTATCCATGATAGGGTCCCACAGTCTCACATGTGAAAAAAAAATATATATATATATTTAAAAAAAAACTCATTAAGGACAGCAATGTCTTGTCTCTTTACTACAGAAAAAAAAGACTCAGTAATTGTAGTACTTTTTAGTTTTCGTTTTGTTTTGTTCTTTTCAAATTAAGTTTTTGGGTTTTTTGTTGGTTTGTTTTTGAGAATTTCATTTAGCCCAAGCTAACCTTGAACTTTCCATTTAGGTGAAGCTAGCTTTGAACTTCTGATACTGTCCCTTCTCTCTAAGGTCTGAGAGACTAGATGTGCACCACCAGGCCCAGCTTTGAACTATTCTTTTAATGTAACAAAGTCCAATGTCCCCCTTATTTTACTCATCCTGTGAACCTGCTCTGTGTGATGAGGGATGTAGACTTGTGGCCCACTGGTGGGGCTGGGCCTGGGCCCTGACCTTCTATTTCTTGTGAGAAATGTGAACTGTGAAGCTCTAATGAGGTTTACTTTCTATTTACCTAGATGAATTTCCTTTTTCATAATGACTTCAGAAAATGGACTCTGGACTACTTGGAGTTCAACACGACAAGACTTATCTTAGTCCTCCTGTGAATCATTGCCCCCTCACCACGTCCACAGACACCTGACTTGACTTAGTCTCATCTAATTCCTTCTGCTGTTTGCAGTGGAATTTCCATAACCCGAGCAGCATGAGTCAAAATGGGTCATCCAACTGCTTAACGAATTGAGCTGATTGTTTGGAGCCCGGTGTTTACATTGAAAACCACCAACCATCTTGTTTTTTCATGTTTTGACAGCCCGGAAGCTCAGTAGGAGGCAGAGGGACTCTCCATCCTGGTAGAAGCAAAGGATCTTTTTCCTTGCCTTTTGTTTGCGCTTTTCTGATTGCTTTGAAAGTCCTAGACTATGTCCAGTGGCCCAGGTCTTGGTGAATAATAAGGCGTGGGCACCTAAAAGAGCTAATCCCAGTTCGTTGTCTCTAGCCACAATTCAAGAGTTCTGCAGTTTGTCTTTGGAAATGAGTCAACAAACAGTTGAGGAGAAAAACTGTGCCTCTAAATTAATAATGACACACCTTCAAGCCTTGTCCTTTCATTTACCAAACCTGGAGTTTAACAACTCAAGACCACACTTCCTTGTGGGTGAGCCTGCATTTCACAAGATCCTAAAACTGAAGAAAAGGTCTGTGGTCTCTCTGCTCTCTCAAGGAGTCCCTGGCCCTATCCTGTCCCTACCTACCGTCATTTCTTCCTGCTTCCCCGAAGGACTTGAACACATTAAGAACGTGTCTTGTGGGCTGAGGAAGTACTTCACTTGGTAAAGTGCTGATCTTCCAAATATATGGAAGATCCCTAGCACTGGTGTAAAAGTGGGGTGTGGGGGCAGCACTGGTGTAAAAGCAGAGTGTTAGGGGCATACTTCTGAGGAGTTCTGGAGAGACAAAGATGGGTGGGAGTGGGGATCCTTGGGTCTTGCTGGCCAGCCAGGCTAGCTGAATCCATGAAGTTCACTGAAAGGAAATCTTGTCTCAATAAATAAGGTGTAGAGTTGGAACACCCTTGCCCAGCTCCAGGGCCTAACTTAACTGGAGAATGAAGAAAGAACATGCTAAAGACGCACAGACATACAGACACACAGAAAAGCTGGGACTGCGTGGCCTGGACTCTTGGATGGAGAAGCAGCACCCAGAAGCTCCGTGTGTTTATTACACATGGTTGAATACAAAACCAGGGTTACTGCACACAACTGAACAAGGATGCAGGGTTAGCTACTTTTTGTAGGAGCAGTCTGCAGGTTATAAACATACGGGAGGGGAAAGCTCTGGTGGGTGTTTTCTGCACAGGCTGTCACCATCCACACTCAAAGGAACAGAGGAAGGATTTGCTATCCCTCTGAGCCTCACCAAGGAAGGCATCACTACCCACACAGGGATGAGACACAGGGTCTCTTGACATGGATAGGTTCATGTCAACACTGAAAATTCATCAGGGCTTCCCAGGCTTCCTGCAGAAAGCAATTGAGAAAGACACCCACATGTGTACCATGCACATGTACCTACACATGTGAATTTATACACACACACACACACACACACACACACACACACACACACACACACCCCTTCTGAGAAGGGGTTGTCTCAGAAGGACTGGGGCTTTCCCTCCTGCATGTCAACCTTTGTATTCCTTGGTTGGCTCAGTTCCCATGACTGTCTTCACTATCCTCTTCCTTTCTTTGAATTTTTATTTGTCAAATGTTGGCAGATAATTAGGTCTTGCTTTAGGCAATGGTTGTTTTATAAAAGACACTATGGCTTGTTTGTTTCTTTCTCCATTTTTATATCCTATCATTTAGCAGAGTTCTTAGTGGTAAATTATGTGTATTTAATTAGAAGATTTATTTTAACACAAAATTTTTAGATATTTTTGTGTTTTCTTGTTTGTTTTGTTTTGCTTTTTGACATGGGGTTTCTCTGTATAGCTTTGGAGCCTGTAGACCAAGCTGGCCTGAAACTCAGAGAGATCTGCCTGTCTCTGCCTCCCCAAGTGCCGGGATTAAAGGCATGTGCCACCACTGCCCAGCTAGATTTTTTTGATAAGTAAAAATTATCATATAGTTGTTGGAGAAAGCAGTTAAAAGCACTTTCTTCTCCTGCAGAAGACCCAGGTTCAGTTCCCAGCATCTACGCGATGGCTCACATCACCCTGTAACTCCAGCTCCACGGTATGTGATGCCCTTTTCTGACCTCAGAGGACTTCTGCCTGCACACAGTGCACAAATATATGTGCAAGCGTACAGAAACACAAATAAAATATATGAATTAAATTTATTATATAGCAAAAATATTCATATTAACTGTATTTTTTTCTTTTCTCAAAAGTAAAAGAAGGGAAAATAGAAATACGGCTTTTTTTTTTTTAATACACTCTTATCCGGGATCAAAACCAATCTTTAGTCTTGGCTCACTCTTCTCTGTCATCAAATAGGAGCTCATGCTTCCCAAGGGCTTTGGGAACACTAATTCACACAATCCCTAACAATCATATTCTTGTCCTCATTTCCAAGGAGGCGTCTGGCTCTTCAAGCTGTCTTGCTTTATAGTACTGTCCCCTTAACTACCTCTGTCCAATTAAAACACACACACAACCTCTTGCACTGTGAGCTCTGGCTCTGTGGATGCAGTCTTGGAGTTTGGCCATTGTTCCCTTTGGTGAAGTCTATAGTGAGCAACACCACTATAGTATTAATAAGTGACAAAGCAACAAGGGGATGAAACGTAGCACAAAGGTCATCTCCTGAGAACCCTGTCACTGATAAGAAATTCTTCCAGCTCAATGGCTCGGAGACACTGGGAAGGGTTCACGAGATCCAGTGCTATAAGCCCAGCAGAGAACATGTGGGTTGAGTCCCTCAGTTAGAGTCTCAGACTCTATGTAGTCCTTATACATAATTCTAAAGGAATGAGAGAACTCCTCAGTCCACAAAAGACTGGAAACAGATCAAACAGCAGAGCCAGAGGAAAGATGTGGACAGCTACTGACTCTCCTGAGAGGAGGGAGGAGCGTTGAGACAGTTCAGTGTGGGAGACAACCCCAGCCACAGCTCCCTAACACTGAGAAATATCACATCTTCAAGTCACCAAAACAAAGACAGACCATGACCAACCACAGCATGGCAAAGAGGTTCATAAATTTCTTAAGAAATTCCTATATGCAATGGTTAGTTTTATTTCTGAAAGATATTAGTAACAGTAGGAGTAAAAATGACTCAGTCCCAGAGATTTCTGGATGGCCATGTTTTCTATTTGCATGCAAGTTATCCTAGAGATAAGGCAGATGGACATCTATTAAAGTAGGCTCTATGACCATGCTTTTATGTCACCAAGTGACAAACTCTCAGGTTATGAAATGGGGTAAACACTGTCTTTAGGGGTTGCAAAGCTCGTCCAACATCTCAGGACCCTGCATTTCTCCTGATGGGAAGCTTTATCCCTAGTTCTGACAAGAGCTGAAGCAGCCAGTGACCACACTAATGTTGCATACACCAAAAATCTCATAGTCTCCTTAGAGGGTTTGGGGTGTGTACAAAGGACCCTCCCTTTCTGCATAAAAGCACTTTACTTCCTGGATTATAAAAATGTTTTTACTAAAGGAAAGGAACTGGATTCTCAGCATGATGATTTAGATTTGTTCCTTGCCTTCACTATGAACCAGCCAGGCCAGACCAGGCGTGGCAGGGAGTCAGAATCTGGAGGATATCTGAGTTCAAGGCCAGCCTTATCTAAATCGTGAATTCCAGATCAGCCACTACATAGAGAGAGATCCGGTCTCAAAAACAAACAAAATCAGAAGGCCCTGTTGGTTTTAAGCTGACTGAATTTTAGATTCTGTCTCACACAATATGCCTTAGTGTGCCCACAGGTTAGAAGTACTTGGGTCTTCTAGGGTGCGAGCAGACAGGTACTACTCCACCATCAGATGTGACTAGAAGGTGTAAGACTCTCTACTCCACAGGAAATAAGTGCCAGAAGCAGTAACTAATTCTCTCTGTCTTTCTGTGTCTGTCTTTCTGTCTTTTCCTTTCTAGCTCTCTCTGTGTCTTTCTTCTCTATGTGTCTTTCTGTCTCTCTCTTCCTCTTTCCCCTTTCTATCTCTCTCCCCTTCTTTCTCTCTCTATGTCTGTCTATTTCTCTCTATCTCTGTATGTCTGTCTCTGTCTCAGTCTTTCTTTCTCCCTCCAAATGTTTCTTCTGGGAATATTAATGAAATTTCTAAGTTCAGAGTTAATTTCATAGGAATAATTTAGTCTTTAGGACAGAAGAGTTGGGAGGAACAGCCATGACATCTCTGCCCACTGGGATGCACAGGACATGGGAGAGAGAAAGGGGACAGAATATGGTGCCATGAGAAAGCCAAGTTAATAGTGTGGTATTGACTTTAAAAGGCAGTCCTACCAATAATGTGCATTGTGAACGGTTTTATTGCTGATAATTAGGATTTGGGAATGATAGAAAGGATAAGGGAGAAAGACCACTTAGCATTTGAAGAAATAGCTTAAGTCCACATCAGTTTTAGCATGAGAAAATATTGCTGGGATTGTATTTTTAACTATAGACAGCAGGTGTTAGGGAGGAAAGAGGTTTTGCTTTGTTTTACACTTTTTCATTGAGAAAAGTTGGCATCAATTTTGAGTACCCATGGCAACTGGCTTGTCACCTTAGGAAGAATTATCTGAGTCGAACTTTTCACTTCTGTCCTATAATACAAGCAGTATAGCAGCCAGATGTGCTGCATCTTGATCCCAGCATTCAGGTGGCAGAGGCAGGCAGATATCCCTGAGTTCAAGGTCAGCCTGGAGTGAGTGCCAAGCCAGCTAGGGATACACAGTGAGATCCTTCCTCAACAAAAGAAAGCTAATAAAAACCAAAGCTACAGTGTGGCTTCTCTCCTCTCTCCTCTCACCCCTGCCACACTGTAGTTGGCTGACGAAGGCAGTCCTTCTGCCTGGGTCTTGGGAAATCCCTGCAACAGGGAATGGACACAGCATCAGAACTTGTGGATGAACTAAGCTCCTGCCTCTATGTGATGAAGCTCATGATAAGGATATCTGTGATGAAGGGATGTGAGCCTGACTGAAGGCAGCTGATGAAGAGGCATCCCAGGACACTGTACCATGCCCAGCTCTGACCATAGGCACACTCACCATGAGTGGGAGAGAATGAACTGGTCACCAGGCTATGGCTGGCCTTCGTAGGGAGAATTGACCTAGATGGGAACCTGTGGCTGGCATCAGACCTCAGCTTCCTTTTCTGGCATAATTTGGGCCAATGAGAGGTTGACATGTCATTTCTGTTTGTGTGTCTGGGTGTCACTCCCCGCTGTGTGTGTGTGTGTGTGTGTGTGTGTGTGTGTGTGTGTGTGTGTGTGTGTACTTATGTGTATAGGTACAGGTATTTGTGGAGGTCAGCCTTGAGTGCTGATCCTTACCTCAGGTTCTTTATTATTTTCCTTTCTTTCTTCCTTCCTTCCTTCCTTCCTTCCTTCCTTCCTTCCTTCCTTCCTTTCTTTTTTTGACACAGATCTTCACTAGTCTGGAACTTACCAAGTAAGGTAGGTTGGTTGACCATGGAGCCCAGCAATCTGCTCGTCTCTACCTCTCAAGCACTGTGATTACAAACCTACGTTGTCCTGATCATAGGTGTCAAGCCTATGCTATCGAAGCCATTTTTTTTTTAATGTGGGTTCTGGGCTCTCATGCTTATAAGGCAGGCACTTTACCAATTGAGCCACCCCCCCACATCTATATAGATTTTAAATCAGGAAATATAAGGGCAAAGGAGTTAGATGATTTAGCTTGATGTCATGTTGTTGTGCCGTTGCCCTGGCCTGCACTGCTGCTGGCACCCTCCCGTCTTTGTCTCAAGCTCCCAACCAATACTTTTGGAAACTTGAGGTGATAATATGGTTGGGATTTTCTGTGGCAGGCAGTGATCTCTGGGAAAGGTGGTGACAAGTAAAGACGTAGGCCTGACAGCAAGGGAGGAAAGAAGTGACCTCAGGGACATGTCAGTCGCTAACAAACAATAATGGCTCTCAGACACGGGTGAGTTTGTACATGAGCTTAGGCTGAATACATATCTCTTTCTGGGTCTTGTTCTCCCAAAACCTGGTTTGTAAGATTTGGGATGAGGCCCAGAAATTCCAGGTGGTTTGTCTAAGATATTTCTTTAAAAACTGCTGCTGGGTAGAATTTCTTAGGGTCTGTGCTCACTTTGGCTCAGGAAACACCACACAGCAGTTGCAAGACACTCAACTATTCTGGTTCCACAGAAACTCCCGATGGATATGAGGTAACGCTGGCTCTCCATGGGTGGAGGCTGCTACCCGGATCCTGCTTCACTTGCTCCTTGGCTGACAATCCAGGGCGGGTGGGCGGGACATGACTTCGAAGGTCTCTGTTCCATACTTACCCTGGTGACATGCTACTGCCAGGACACCTTCTGAGTGGCATTAGAGCCACAGGAAAGAGTGTATTCTCCCATTCAGAGGAGAGTCTTGCCATGGGGGCCTAAATATTCAAAAGTTAGAGAAATTATGGCTCTCTATGAATAACCCTACTGGGTTATGTCAATTTTGATTTAAAAACTATTTTGTTAAAAGTTGGACTCTTGGTGGCTCATACTTGTAATCCTGGCACTTGGGAGGTAGGCAGAAGTGGTAGGAATCCATGGTTCTGCTGGCTAGTTTTATGTCAACTTTACACAAGCTAGAGTGTGAGCCTCGATTAAGAAAATGCCTCCATAAAATCTGGCTGTGGAGCATCTTCTTAATTAGTTATTGATGGGGAAGGGCCAGGCCTTTTGTTGGTAGTGCCATCCCTGGGCTGGTGATCTTGTGTTCTATAAGAAAGTAGGCTGAACAAGTCATGTGGAGCAAGTCAGTAAGCAGCACTCCTCCATGGCTCCTGCCTCCAGGTACCTGTCTTGACTTCCTTCAATGGTGAACAGTGATATGGAAGTATAAGCCAAATAAATCCTTTCCTCCCCAAGTTGCTTTTTGTCATGATGTTTTATAATCAGCAATAATAACTCTGACTAGGACAATGGTCATCCTTGGGTTCTCCGCAGCATTGGGCAGCATTCATATATTGGGTTCCACATTGAAATGCCTTGCAGGGCCTTGCTAGTCATGGGTAGTGGAGGACCTGGTTCTGGCACTGTCCTTTGCCCTTTCATGCTGATCACTTCTGAGTTCTGAACTAGTGAGCATGAGTTTGAAAAAGCACTGATCAAGAAGGAGGAGGAGGAGAAGAAAAGGAAGAAGACAAAAAGAAAAAGAAAAGAAAGAAAGAAAGAGCACTTGGTCACATGGCCCAGGCCATTTTTGACATTTTTTTATCAGTCATCTTTGCCAAGAATTCCTTGAACACTCACCATGGCTAAGCCCCATGATGGTCCTCCTAGGGAGATGACAAGATTCCATGGCCAATACTGAAACACCTAAAGTGGAACTCAAGGCTCAGGGTGAGCAACAATTTCTGTAATGCTTCTCCAGCCCCCTGCCCTTATCAGTTGCCTTGAGAACAACTGAGTGATACTGCCTCCCTGAACAGTAGACACCAGAAGGTGCGATTGGTGTCTGCTTGCCTATCCAGGACCATGTATAATAGAAGACATATTTTTGGTTGTTAATCCATCCGTGGAATAAACACCCAGCTGTCATATGACTCAACCAGAGCCCAGACTAATGCCAGTTTCAAGTTCTGGGGAATCTGGAATTTCTCTTTCAAACAATAGATACACTGAAAGTGTCTGAGCAGTCCAGTTTGTTGAGCTTTCTATATTTGTGCATATGTGCACTCCTAGATAAATTTTTGCTTTTATTTTTCAGACAGGGCCTCATGGTGAAGCCATGGCTAGCCCAGAACTTACCATGTACTCCTGGCTGCTCCAAAACTCACTATTTAAACCAGGCTCAGTCTAGACAGAGATCCACCTGCCTCTGCCTCCCAAGTGCTAGGATTAAAGGTCAGCACCACCACACGACACCAAAGAGCAAGTTCTATGCACACCCATGTTTACCCCTGAATATCCAGTGGGAGTTAAGAATAGCATTCCCTGGCCATACTTCCTTCCCCTTTACCCTGTCAGCAATCATGGTGTCCTTTAGTTCCTAGACGAGCCCATTTTCCCAGATCATACTTCATTAGTCTCAGTTAGTGGTCATACATGTTACCCACCCTGGCTCTGGGTCTCATTGTTATATCTAAAACTGGGTCTGATAAAATCAACTGTTACAGACAGGTTCCTGGGTCTGCCATATTGATGGCAATTTCTACTTAAGGGAACATAGTTTCCAGTGATCTGGCATATAAGCTAATCAGGGAGTTAGAAAGAATTTTTAAAAGAAAAACTCTTCACTTAATGCGTTTTCATTGTGTTTGTGAGAATCACTACATAAGGACCCAGTTTAAAGTTGTATACTGGAGCTGCATCAAAAACCTTAGAGGGTAACGCTGTGCTCCGAGGGGCCTACAAAGTAAAGGCTTGTGTCTCATCCTACAGCCTGTCCAGGGGAAATATGAACACCACAGATATAACTTCAAAGTTTGTAGCAGACATTAAAAAAGCAGAAACCCGCTATAAATGTTGCACTTGGGAAGCTGAGATGGTAAGGCTAAGAGTTCAAGACAGTCTGGGATATTTACCCTGTCTCAAAAAAGAAAAAAAAAAAAAAAGGAGAAAAGAAAAGAAAAAGAAAAAAGGAAGAAAAGAAAAACAGGAAATAGGTGGAATCATCTTTTTAAAAAATCTATTTCACCTTTAGTATCAGCACTCAGGAGCGAGAGGCAGGCAGATCTCTGAGTTCAAGGCCAGCCTGGTCTACAGAACAAGTTTCAGGACAGCCAGGGCTGCACAGAGAAACCCTGTCTTGAAGAACCAAAAACAAATGAATAAATAAGTAAATAATTAAAAATCTATTTTCTTCAACATGAGGTATCTAAAGTAACATTTTATAATCAATATAAACATTTTGAGATTTTTTTTGTTCTAAGTTTAATATAATGGATATTTTATGTTTTACTTTGAAACAGCCATATATATGCAACCATAGAGAGAGGCTCCATAGTATAGGGGAAGGTTTACACATCTAGGGCCTCATGTGGACTGACTACCTTTGGAGGCCCATTCCCAGCAACTACCAGACTCACCTAGTACTCAGAAGCAAAGTAAGGGGCCTATTTTGTCACCTCTACTGGGTCCCTCTAAGCCAGTTCAGCAAAATTGATTTTTTTTTTTTTCGTTTTGAAACAAAGTGTTATGCAGCCCTGACTGGCCTGGACCTTGCTATGTTGACCAGGCTGGCCTCGCTAGGAGATCTGCCTGACAATGCCTCCTGGATGCTGGGATAAAAGAGTGCAGACCGTTCATAGCTGATGCTCCTCTTTTTAGATACAGCTTTTAAATTCCGTGTTTGTGTGACAGTGCATGTGTGCAACTGTATGTGAGATGCATATATGTAAGCACACATGCCATTGCATCACTGTGGAGGTAAGAGGGGAACTTTATGGAGTCAGTTCTCTCTTTGCCCTTGCCTTTTGTTTCAGGGATCTAATTTGGGTCATTAGGCTTGCCTGGGAAACACATTTACCCTACATGCTTCTCTCTCTCTTTTTAAATTAATTTTTATTTAAATTAAAAACTATCTTATTTTACATATCAATTCCAGTTCCCTCTACCTCCCATCCTCCCAAGCCCCCCTCACGCCATCTTCCCATCCCACCCCGCATGCACTCCTCAGAGAGGGTGAGGCCTCCCATGGGGGAATCATCAAAGTCTGTCACATCATTTGGGGCAGAACCTAGGCCTTCCCCCTTGTATCTAGGCTGAGAGAGTATCCCTCCATTGGGAATGGGAGCCAAAAAACCAGTTCATGCACTGGGGATAAATACTGGTTCCCCTCCCAGAGGCCCCATAGACTTCCAAGCCCCCCAACTGACAGCTATGTTCAGGGGGCCTGGTTTGGTCTTATGCTGGTTCCCCAGCTGTCAGTCTGGTGTCCCTGAGCTCCCACTTGCTCAGGTCAGCTGTTTCTGTGGGGGAAGAGTTTTCCCAGCATGGTCTTGACCCCTTTGCTTACTGTTCCTCCCTCTCTACAACTGGATTCCAGGAGTTCGACTCAGTGCTTAGCTGTGAATCTCTGCTTCTATCAGCTACTAGATGAAGGCTCGATGATGCATTTAAGGTGATCATCAATCTCATTATAGGGGTAGGACATTTAAGGTAGTCTCTCCATTATCACTTAGATTCTTAGTTGGGGTCATCCTTGTGGATTCCTGGGAATTTCCCTAGTGCTAGATTTCTCATTAAGCCCATAATGGCTCCCTCTATCAAGGTATCTCTTTCCTTGCTCTCCTCTGTTCTTCCCCCAACTCGACCTTCCTGATCCCTGTGTGTTCTCCTCCCCCTCCCCTTCCCCCTCTGCTTTCTCTTACCTCCCTCTCCCCCCCCACATGATCCCAATTTACTCAGGAGATCTTGTCCCTTTCCCCTTCTTGGGGGTGGGAGGGTGGGGTGGGGTCCACCACAGGCTTGTCTTAAACAGAATGAAGTGTTGGATATAGAGAAACGAAGATGGTGGCCAGCCTTTATCCAGATGTTCTGTGAACCTACGTCGGGACTGTGAACAGTCAAGGAAGAAAAGCAACAGGCCCAGGCAGAGCCCAGAGAGGAAGAAGGTTTGAGGGGATTTGCTGCCCCAGTTCTGGCAGGAGGATTACTGACTGCATAGCTTCCTTACTGATGATCCTGTGTACCTTTGTCTCACAGGGTTTGTCAAGGAAGGAAGAGGCAGCAACTTCTCCAGCCCTCTGAGGAGAAAGGGAATGCCACCAAACCACCCAAGGGGCAGGGCAGATTGGGGGCTTCAGAACCACTAAGCCACAGTGTAAAGCACACAGACCATGGGCAAAACTTCTAATGGTCTGTCCCCAACAGCGAGACCTTGGGAGGGCCTAGGCTGCCCTTCAGCCTTCATAAGTGAAATTTAGAAGAGCACCTTGTAAGACAGTCCGATTATGCCAGGTGATTCCAAGTGATTAAATGTGACAACAGGATGCGTAACGGGGTGGCTCCCAGTTCCCCAGTTCCCTGTATCATTGAAATGAATCAACTTGGAGATTCTGAGTAATGCAGGGCAGGGCCCACACACTCAGGCTGCAGTTCCTAAAGAGAACTTGGGTTCCTCCCCAAATTTCACCAGTAAGTCCTGCAGCTTGACACAGGTAAAAGTGCTGCTTCACGCCCAGAGGCCACAGGATCTGCCTGCTGCGGCTCAGGAGGAATTTCCCTGTTAAATGCCACAAGAGCCAAATGATGCTTTACAATTATGTCTCTTAAAATGAAAGTAGACTCCCAGGGTTGTAAGGGACACAAGGGACACAGAGACCATGGGTCAAATGTCAGGCCATAAACTGCCAAGATGACACATGGTCAGGGCCTATAGGGTGTGGCTTGTTTGGTTTCCCCAATGCCAGTGGAGCTAACAGCACATTCAGACAGCTGGTATATTCAGGTAGTTGTGTTAGACTGGATTCCAAGGAAACCACACATGGCTGGTCTTTGGGGTAGCATATGCCCTGGTGAATGGCTGCTGCAGAGCCATCTAGAAGCTCTCAAATCTTGCAGCGCTGGGGGTCCTGCACAGAGGCCCACCCAAGCAGTGTTAGCAACTTCCCATCAAGGGCCAGATTGCTTGGAAGCCACACATATGGTAAACAAGCAGAAGGGACATGTGTTCATCCTGGGTCTCCCTACGCACTTCTCTCCCACAGAGGAAATGGTCCATTCCTGAAGTTCAAAGCTTCCCCACAGCTCAGAAGGAGGAAGCCAGAAGCTAGGACAAGTGTGTATCTGCTTACTGCACTCCCTGCTCAAATCAGCCAGCCAAGCACTCCCCAGTCTCAGTGAGAAGGATGTCTGTAGCTGGTAAAGTAGATACAAGGCCAAGGAGGGCAAGCTCCAGAGAGCCTGACCAAGCTGGCAATTATCGTCTATGACATAGCATACTTTATGGTGATGGCTTCCGTTCTGGTTATTGTCTTCATGATTAAGGGGCATTCCCACCCCACAGGATCTACTCACAAATTTTCAGAGAACTGTTGTTTTTCCTGGACATGCCATTGTTATTATTACTTTTGTAATGGCTGTGATTATCGAAACTGCTAGTTTTTAAATAGCTCTTTTTATTAGCCATTCCCTGAAGTAAACACCATGAGGTGATGCCCATGTGGGACACCAAGAGGTCATGAACACATAAAAGGTCTTGAGGAGGGGGGCTGGGATACCAGGGTAATGTTCTCCATGATTTCTATGAACTTGCCCGGGCCAGCTTGGGGCACTGTGAGCAAACAGCTGTATGGCCAAAATAGTGAGAGCCCAGCCAGCTCCAGGTCCAGCTCTGGTCCTACACTCCAAGCTGATTGTTCCCATGGGACCTTGCTGCCTTTTGCTTTAGGGTCCTGGCTCATGGGACTGACTCATGATAGACAGCATGGCCTAGATTGATTATATCCCCAAATGAAGAGTCGGCACTGGTAACTGTGATAAGTTCTGATCAGAAGTAAAACCTGTGGCCACACAGCCCAGCCACCATTGCCTGGCTCTGCAAATCTAAATCAAATGTACTAAATTCACAGCAGTGCTGAAAGTTGGTACTAACTGAATTCTCACGTGGGGGTGGGTAGGAGGAATGAAGAATCTGATAACGAGTCACTTTGCCCCACTCCTCAGAAATACGTGCAGTTAACAACGTGCTGTGAATCATCCAAGATTGTTCTCTACATGTAAGCTAAGATTTATTTGCCTTTGCTGTTATTTTCTTTTGCCTCTACTTAGCCTTCCTTCTAATAGCCAATCAGTCATCAACTCCCATGAGTATTTCCTTTATGCTTCTTATGACTGTCCAATCTGACCATTGCCTTACACTTAAAATATCAATATTAAACATTGACATGAGCCAGGGCTTTGGAATAGAATGTCTTATATTTCCAATCTCTTTCACCTTGCTTGGGAAGTGACACCAAGGGAATTACATCCATGTTTTTTGAAGTTAATGAAAATCAACACAGAGCCAGCCACAGTAAGCTCTGAACCATTGCCCGCATAAATAGTCTCCTCCAGGTGGCCTTCAAGAACACTTCTTCAGTAGTGTTATCTTGTGTCTTTGTTTATTTTTGTTTTTGTTTTTTTTGAGATAGGATTTCTTTGTGTAGCCCTGGATATCCTGGAACTCGCTCTGTAGACCAGGTTGGCCTCGAACTCCCAGAACTCCACCTGCCTCTGCCTCCTGAGTACTGGTGTTAAAGGCGTGAGCCACCAGTGCCTGGTGCTATCTTGGGTGCCTTATGCTTACTCTTTCTTAGAACAGGGCTTTTATTCTGATATGCTCTTTCTCAAATTCTCACCCACTTGATAGTAGGTGCAAAGTCTGCAGTTCCCAGATGAATTCCACTTGATTGTTAGTACTTGCTCTGGAAATGATGCTACCCCCTGTGGAGGAGGATGCTACATTACACTAGCCATGTCTTCTAAGTAAGCATGCTAACTGGCATCATCATTGACCTATGGCCTAAAGACCAGCATCACCCCTCTTGTCCACCTCTTTACATGTCTGTCTCTCCTCTGCACAGGTTTCCTTCTGATCTGTCTGAATGGCCATGTGTGTTAATTGTCTGTTCTCCCATTGATACTATCTGAAGACTAGAGCTTTCTCTTGCTCACCAGTGCATCCCTGGAGCTATGACACAACACCCCTAAGAGGCCGGTGTCGTGCTCTTGCAGTTCTCTCCCACAATGAGTGCTTCTTTGGTGACTAAATCGTGACTTTTCAAGTAGGTATTGGCCGGGTGTTGGTGGCACATGTCTTTAATCCCAGCACTCTCCAGGCAGAGGCAGGCAGCTTGGCCTACAGAGTGAGTTTCAGTGCAGCTAGTACTACATACAGAGAAACACCTGTTTTGAAAAACCAAGGGGCCAACCAACCAACCAAACAAACAATAAGTTCAAGCAGGCATTAATTGACAGCTAGGGATTGGGTCTGATCTGTCTTAGTGCTCAACAGGCATGACCCTGTCCAGCATATAAAATGTGCTCAATAAAATCTGAGTTGTATAATTACTGAGGCCTTCACTGTAGTATCAGGATCTGGGCAACACCCTACATTCAGAGCTCCAAGGCTGTAGACCACATTTGCGCCTGACCAGCCTTATTAGAGGGCACTTGTCATTCCTGCCGGCAGTTTCCCTCTGGACATGCCCCACAGTCATTTATTCAAATCACATGTTGCTTGGTAGTTTTTATAAAATCACAGGTTCCTAGAACCACCCTCATGATGCACTAGTTATCTGCAGCAATTATATATTGGGTACCATAGTTTCTGACTTTGGGGCTCAGTATGGAACAAAGGAGATGGGAAGGAGTTAGGAAAAGCAGCCTGGGCCTTGGGATTCTGCAGAACAGAAATGACAGAGGGGAGCTCAGTTGCTTTTCCCAACAGTGACGAATTTCCAAGAGAGAAGTGATGAAAGATTATCATGTTTTGTGTATTTAAGTCTTTTCTCTGGTCCTTTCCATTCCCAGAGATGAGTTTGCTGTTAGGCTTTTGGTTTTGGTACTGTGGGGTTACGAATTGAATTTAGGGCTTCATCCGTGTTACACAATTGCTCAATTCCCAGCCCTGGTGTTGTTTCTTAAGTTTGCTTATGTCTAAGATCATATAACATCTATATTAGAGGTCATACTATAAAAAAATATATTCCCTATTCTGCTAGCCCAACAAATGTTTTCATGCTGTCATGTTTCTTTCTAATTTTTTGTGTATGAATATTTTTCTTTTTTCCCACAATTTTCTATTCTTTGTGAATTTCGCATCATGCACCCCAATCCCACTCATTTCATAGTCCTTCCATATATACCCTCCCCAAAAGAAAGTAGAAAATAAAAAAAAATTAAGGTATTGCTGTGGAAACTACAATATGTCACATGGTATATACCCTTTTGATCAAACAGCTTTTTTTGCAAATGTTCATTGTAATGAGTAATTGGTCTGGTTTGAGGCCTCTGGCTTCTGCTACACCATCAATACTGTATCCTCACTGGGACTCCTCTAAGTTATCCTGCTGTTGCCCTGAGCCTTGGAGATCCTGCAGCTATCATTCGGCAGGACCAGCCCCTTCATGTGCTCCAGCAGCTCAGAAATGGAGTAGGTGTTGTGGTGGGCCTGCTCAAAACCCTGGAT
This sequence comes from Cricetulus griseus, assembly GCF_003668045.3. Classification (NCBI taxonomy): domain Eukaryota; kingdom Metazoa; phylum Chordata; class Mammalia; order Rodentia; family Cricetidae; genus Cricetulus; species Cricetulus griseus. Next base: position 266,663,383 of record NC_048595.1, on the reverse strand, counting down.
CTGGGCCTGGGTGGTAGCTGAGTTGGTCAGCCTTCTAGCTGTATCCATGCCACCAGGACTATCCCTCCTGCCCTGTCCAGGCCTTTGCATTCTCCAGCACTATAGCCAGCAAGGGGCGGGGCCACCTCCCCAGCATCTGTCCCAGCATGACCCTGTGGTCGCCTGTGGTGTTCTAGCTTAGCACCTTACTCAGACATCAGCATGTCAGCAGCCCAGATCAAGGAAGACCACATGGTCTTTGGTGGTGACACGGCTCACAAACATTGGCACAGATCCTTGCTGCATAAGAGCCATAGACCCAGACAGAGCCCTCGGCAGTAGTCAGGGTCCAGATATCACCATGGCCTCAGGTGGCAGTGCAGGCCTCTCACACCAGGCTGTTCCTTATCGCCTCCGCTCCAGTTCTGCCTCTTTTCATAGTGCACAAACGCTGCACTTCCCCCCCCCCCCCCCCCGCCATCTCTTCGTCACATACTTTCTCATCCTAATGGCAGGCGTCTGCATCTTCTGGCTTCCATGTTGGCCTGCACCTGAATATTTTTTCAATAATCATATTTGTTCAAGCAAGGTAAAGCTTGCTCCTAAAAATAAAAATAATAAATATAGCTGGGCAGCACTGCCGCACACCTTTAATCCCAGCATTCCAGAGGCAGTGGTAGAGAGATCTCTGTGAGTTCAAGGCCATCCTGGTCTACAGAGCTAGTTTCAGGACAGCCAGGGCTACACAAAGAAACCCTGTCTTGAAAACCAAACACAAATAGTAAATAAATAAATGGCATGAGATAATATGCATTTTATGATATGTTCATTTCTTTCAATGCCTCTGTCATAACTAGATCTTAAGCAAAATCCAGAGGAATAAAATGTCAAGGCAAAAATGGAAGTTCTTGATAAAAAAAATGCCCATTTGGAGGGCATGATGGTACATGCCTGTGTATCCTAACACTTGAGAGGTGAAGGCAGGAGGGTCCTAAGTTAAAGACCATCTTCAGCTAGATAGTGAGTTCAAGACCACATGGGATGTAAGACCATGTTTCAAAAGAAACAAATAAAGAGACTGTAGTCATTGCTTTACAGAAAGATGTTCTGTTTATTCCTATTTTAGGCTTATTCTCATGGTTCACAACATTTGAACTCTGTCCCAGTTCTCTCAGGGTTAGCTTCCATGGGCTCTCAATCCCAGGATACATAAAGTTATTGCTGTTACTTACAGATTCCACATGTGCAAATTTACCTCCTCATTTAAATTGACTTTATAATCAATACTTATGTGTTTGTAGTTATCTATGAACAGCAAAGACACCAAGTACCTCATCTCCACAGACACAAAGGAGGCAGTGTCTGCCTTGCTGGATCAGTGATCACACTGCGACTTTTCCTATGCCGTGGGTTTTTGTCTCTGTGTGCCTTTCATTAGTGACATAACTGGTACAGTGACTCCAAAATTGCTGAAATGTCACCAGTGTGCCTCAAAGCAGCAAGGCTGGGGTGTGCCCCAGGGAGAAAATGTGTGTGCCAGAAAGTTTATTCAGGTAAACTTTCTGTTATAGAACTGGTGTGTGTGTGTGTGTGTGTGTGTGTGTGTGTGTGTGTGTGTGTGTTTGCTTGTTGGGGTCGGGGTGCCTGTTTAAACACGTGGAGGCCAGAGGAGGATGTTCTCACTTTCCATGTTATTCCCCTGAGATACAGTCTCTCACTGAACCTGAAGTTTGCCATCATGTCTTTTTGGCTACTTTGGCTGGCTAGTGGACTCTCAAGATCAACCTGTCTCCATCCCCCAACACTGGGGTTACAGGAATGTGCAGCCATGTTCAGCTTTTTTACATTGGTTCTGGGGATCCAGGTAATTTTGTTTGTGCAGCAAGTGCTCTTACCCACTGAGCCACCTACTTGGGCCCCATCACTGTTTCCTTGCTAATAACTCAGCAATATGTATAAAGAAGGAATCTCCACACAAAAGCATACAGGGACATGGTGATGTGTTGACCAGCTGACAAAATATTATGACTTTTAATTTAAAAAAATGTGAATGTTAAAACATAAACAGCTGCTGCTCACTAGGAATGTGTACACACTCTTAAGAACCATGGCAAAAGAGAGGGCATGGCAAACTCTGATAGGTAAATGAGGAAAATGAGGTGGGGGTGGGGCTCGAGTCTGCAAGACTTCCAGGTCCACACTGCTAACCACTAGGCTGATCTTGTGCCTCATAGGTGGGGGATGACTGGCTGCTGCATCCTCCACCCAAGTCCTTTGACTACCAGAAGCCTCAGTGTGATTCACCACGAACAGCCGAGCTGTACAATGCTCAGAGGCTCATAAGCTAAAGCTTGGCATTGCCTGAATGACAAATTGTAATTCTTTGGCTCTTCTCATATCTGGGTGAGGTGACAAATTCGAGGAGTTTCTAAAAATAGTTGGCAAATTCTAGGAGTTGCTAAAAATAGTGTAAGGGACCTTAGCTCTGTTAGAGAGGGGTTATTCTGACCTTTTGCCTTGGGGCCCAACCTCCTAAGGGTGACAATTTCACTACTTCACATGACATTTGGTTTCCCTCGCATGTGGCTGGTTAGGATTACACTTACAGGAAGCCAGAGAGAGCCCCTAACCTCCTTCTGGGCTATTTATTGCTTTGTAGCCTCTTTCTTTCTCTTCCTCTTTTGACTTCTTGACTTTGTGGGAGTCTCCTTGAGACACCCTGTCTAGTGGCAAGCTTTCTACTTTCTGGGGAAGGTGTGAGAGGGGTTGGCAAAGGCAGCCAGGTGACAGGGCCTGAATTTTGCCCACTGTGCCTGGCCTCTGCTCTCTGTTTCAGTTCAGAAACAGACCAGTTCCAGTTCTTAGAGGCATCTGCTTGCTGAAGGGGCCATTTAATAACCCTGTGTCTCCTTGATTCTAATGCATAAACACGAGGCAACACACTTACCTCTAGGAAGTATCCTAAGCAGTAAATGTTCACCCATTGGTGCTTTGAGCCAGCCAGATGAAATGCTTTCTCTAGAGAAGTGCTGGGTGCAAGTGGTATCTCCTCTGCTCTCAGCTTCCTTGCTTGCTACCTGCTACCAAATCATCCTTCCAGGAGAGGAACATGCTCACACCAATGAGACAGAAGCAAGACAGGACCAGCTTCCAGGGCTGTGTCCATAGTGCCCAATTTGGAGTACCCAGTACTGTATTTTCAGCCCGTAGAACTTGCCAGGTAAATGTGGCTCCGTGGAGTCAGTAGGTAGAGGCAAAATCAGGTGAGGATACACAAAGGTGAGACAGCCTACAGCAGACTCACGAGTGTGTGGGAAACCCTTTGCTCCCAGCACCTATACCTTTGATTAGAGCAGAGTGTGTCAGTGGACTTGGATGGCAGGGATAAGAGCATGGTGGCCAAGTAGCCAGTGACAAAAGCAATTCAAAGAGCCTCTGGGCTCTTTTGACCCCTCTCCCCTTTATGAGGGCTGTGTGTAGTCATGGCCCTGGTCCCAAGCTTCTGGTGACCTGCTGACTTTTCTTCTCTGCATCTGTGATAATCTCCAGCAAGGTATTTCCAGCCAGGTGACATAATATGGAGCAGGGGAGAAAGCACCCCAACACCTATACCTTCCAAGTAGGCTTACCAGAGATGGCAAGACATTTCGATTCAGTTTGGCTTTCAATTGAGAGGGCTAATGAGATTAGGGGGAGATGGGAACATGAGCTTTGGAGCCAAGAAGATACCATCTGAATCTTGACTCTACCTCCTCCTCAGGCAAGCCTCTTATTCTCTCTGGATAGGGGGTGACTCTACTATGAACTGAGCTCCCATGTTGACATAACTAAATGAGAGGCCTGTAATAGTGCCTGCCACACGAAGTTCTTGGTCCACATTAGTTGTGCTGGGAAAGTTGGAAGCAGTGAATTCTAGCACTGAGAAGCTAGCTTTCTGCATCATTGCCAGGCCATATGAGCTGAAGAATTTGTGTCAGAAACCCTCACACTGAAAGTTGACCAGTTCTAGAGTCACAGTCAGGCTTTTTGTCTACTTGAGCAGTGACTCTGATGCCTCTGGCTGTGTCAGCCTTCTCTTCCCTGGATGTGCTTCGCCACTGCTTTCTGCAGACACTAGAGAATCCCCCAAACCAAAGCATCTCATTATTAAAGAGTCACATCTCCTGGCAGTAGGGCAATGTCCCCACAGAGAGGGCCGCAGCAGAGGTGTCTCCCAGGGCTTCAGTGAACTGAGAAGGGAACAGGGAAGGGAGATACAGAGACAGAACCCAAGACTGTACCTGAGTGCATCTGCCTCAGGTTCCATACCAACCTAGGCAGCATTATGAACACATGTTGAGCTCTGATGTATTCTGAAGTTGCAGTTTTTAAACATATGGCCACATCACAAACTTACTACTTGAAATAAGAAACACCACAGCTTCTCAGGCTGTGGCAGTAGGACACAAGTCTGGGTCACAGAAGTACCACCGGATCTCGTGGCTGTGGAGGAGACCTTGGAACGGTTCTGAGGCAGAATCTTGTCATCGAAGTTGTAGTCTCCCACTCCTCCCACTCCACAGTGTACGTTTAAGCCAATCACCCCCAGGCTTCCCACCCCACCTTTGGGACCTAAATTAAGTGGAGAGAAGCTGAACCTTTGAAGATTGTCTTTTAACCTAAGAGGGTTGTGCAATACTTGAAGGCCAAGCATTAGGACACATGTGTACGGGAATGCCCATAGTGAAATCCATTACTTTGTATGTTACCCTCAAAAACTCAATTTTAAAAAAGATTAAAAGAGAAAGGGATGCAATCCTCCATGATTGCAGGCATGCACCATATTTAGAAGAAAAATAAGGCACTACTTGTGTGAAAGAAATCGTCATAGCCCATGCCTTTAATCCCAGCACTTGGTGGGCAGAGGCAGAGGCAGAGGCGGGTGGATCTCTGTGAGTTCAAGACCAGCCTGGCCTACAAGAGCTAGTTCCAGGACAACCTCCAAAGCCACAGAGAAACCCTGTCTCAAACACCCACTCCCCCCCAAAAAAAGAAATCGTCACCCACTGAACTGATCCATGCACTGGAGGAGTGGAACTCCATTCTGCCCTGAGATGGGTCAGCAGCATGACCACAGCAAGGAAACCCTCCATCAGTGAGTGTATATGCAGCAAAATGTAGTCACAGCAGTTGAGTTTTCTGATTACTCCTAAGTATCTTGAAAAAGATTCTAGCTTTGGAAAAGTAGAAAAACACAAAGAATGTAAAATCACCCAGACCCTTACTAATTACAAAAACAAAACAAAACAAAAAACAAACAAAAAAACAAAACAAACAAACAAAAACCCTGTGGGTAGATTGTGGATGGCTGTGAGAAAGATGCCCTGAGAAGGCTGGGAAGCCCATGGCCGTCTCACCGTGTGCTGTGTCTGTCATTCCAGGTGAGCAGTGTGGCCTCTCGGGACTTTCATTTGTCATTTGTGAAGGGATGAGTCCCAAAAATAAGTTTCTCTGTCTCTAACATACTATGGAGTGTCAGATTCTGGTATCCCAAGCCCCAAACAAACAAAGTGCACTTCTGCATGCCCTGCAGTATCCCAGGTTTTGGGTAAGGTCCCAAGAGACATGGCATCTCTGCTCCCACCCATGCAGGGTGTTTGCCAAGTCCTTACACGTCCTTGGGGGTGGCTGCAGACACCAGAAGTGTCAGAGAATACTACTTAGCTTGGGTTCAGAAGAGCTGAGGTGAACCCTGGCCCTATCACCACTCTGTAAATGCCTTGGGGACCCGTATACAGGCTCATCATGTCCTGAGCCTCAGATTTCCAATCAGTAAAACAGGGGAAATGACACCTGCTGTCCATTGCCAAGTTACTATGTCCATGGAAGAATCTAAAAGAAACCAAAACAGCCCAGCACGTGAAAGATCATTGTCACCAGCATAAAAAAGGCCAACTGAATGGAAAGTGGGCCTTCACCTCAAGCTCCATCCTGTCCTCAGATGGGCCAGTGGTGTAATCACCAAAATCAAGAGCTCACGTAAACACCAGCTAGCTTACTAACCAGGTGAATGGGAAACACAGGCAGTTTCAGACCCCGCTTTCGGTAAATGTTGGCCTGACAGCCACAAAGCCGGCAATGCTGTGAGAGCAGGTGGGAGATGAGGAGGGGAGGTTTCCTGGCCCCTGCCCTTCACCTTGGTCACTGACTCAGTGTGAAACAGCGCCTGCAAGGAGGAGGAGAGTTCTCATCCTAGTTCACAAATGAGCCTGTGGCCACAGTGGGGGCAAAGGGTGACTAAACAGTCTCCTCCTCATTAATAACAATAATACTTGGCATTTATCTAGTTCTTTGTGTTTTCAAAGTATTTTACAATCATTAATTACTTAACTAGCACTCACCACCACCACTCTGCCTACAGTGCTGAGCAGACAAAAGAGGCAGGCAGAACCTGCCTGCTTTGGGGATTCACAAAGCTAGAGAAAGTGAGGGCTGGGACTACTTCAGGGACTGCCTTGTCCAAGACAGTTACAGGGTAATGGGCACAGAGGACACCAAACACATGAGCGGGGACATGATCTGCCCTTCGACAACAGGCTTCCCTCTATTGAGAAAATGTGAGTGATGCTTCATGGGAAATTGAGGATTTACCTAGAACTGAGTACACCAAATCTTATCTGGGACGTCAGAACCAGAGATGGGTTATAGCACTAACACAGTGGTGGGTTACTTTCCTGTTGTGCACAAAGCTCCAGATTCAATCCCCGGGGAAGGAAGGTACTCACCTGACATCCTGACTGTCACAGCCTGGGGAACATGCAATCTCCTAACTGTCATACTTAGACAGTAGAAAGCCAAGTCATAAGCCAAAAGAGTGACCAGAAGAAAGCATGCATTATCTTTCTTCATGAGCGAGCACAACCCGTCTGAGAGCCCCTCCTCTGTAACTTGTAATTTAGGGCTTGTGTAATGACAGGGTGAGCTCCTCTTATTGATCTCCAGACTTCTTAGTAAACTAAATGACAGGCACACAAAGAGTTTAAGGACAGAAGTGTGGCAGCAGCTTCAGGAATCTTGCTCTGTAGGAAAGAGGTTCTAATATAGTCTGTGTTCTAGAACCTCAGAGTCAAGAGCTTTGGCTGGCTGAACCTTTCAACCAGGAGAGGCAGGTGTCACCTGCCTTGAGCTTTTGGTTTGTCACCCTCCTCGTGGCCTTGGGCTGTCTCTTGTCAGATCTCAGGAACTAAAAGCAAGGTGAAGGTTGGCTTGAGTTTGACTGGAAGAGTCAGGAATGATAATAATAATTAACACGACCCAACTTCCACTTGCACTATAAACAGTAATTAATGTACAGGAGCAGTCCAAAGAGGCACCTGAGTTTGGAGTATGACTCTTATTTTGCAGACAGGGAAACTGAGGCCAAGAGGTGAAGAGGCCTTTTCAAGGCCACACAAGGACTCACTATCACACCTGAGGTTAAAATGTAGGTAGGCTTCTTTGTCTCCTCATTGGAGGCTTCAGCTAAATTTACCTAATATTAAAGACTTAAACACAACAAAGCTACATACATAGACATTTTAAAAAGATAAAAAAAAAATGATAGTCAAAGTGTGCAATTTCAATCAGGATCCAGCCCATCACCGCAACTGCACAGCCTCTATCCCAGTCACAAGTCATAGGCTTGAAGTGTGTTCTCTTTTTTTTCTTTAAGTTTCTTTTTTTTAAGACAGGGTCTCACTATACAGCTCTGACTATCCTGGAACTTGCTCTGTAGAGCAGGCTGGCCTGGAACTCACAGAGATCCACCTGTGAGTTCCAGGTGGATCTCACAGGGATTAAAGGCATGTGCCACAGCTCCTGGCCACATGCATAGATTCTGCCAGGTTTGTGTTCACCTCACCTGACAGTTTGCTGGAACACTGTCAAAGCTCCTAAATTAAAACTCCAAATATTGTTTCTCTTGAATTGTTCCACCCCTACTCTTAGAGATAATAAATGCCAGCATAGAATGGACAAAATGTGGTTACCAAGCCAATCTCGGCCCCCCAAGAAGACAATCCTTCGTATTGCTGTTAAGGGGGAAAAAAGATAACCCCAGCACTCAGAAGGCAGAGGCAGGCTGCTCTGTGAGTTCAAGGCCAGTCTCGTCTACACAGTGAGTTCTGAGTCAGCCAAGGCTACATGGTGAAGCCCTGTTTCAAAAAAATAAAATAAAAAACCCTAACCCTCATTCAAGTGTCTTTTGGTTGTCACCGAGAAAACTATTCAAAACAGTTTAGATGGAAATGCCAAGGCAGTTCAGGCTTAATGGAGTCCTTGTAAACAGACACATCAGCATGTGTTTGGGGCCTGGCACTGTTCTCCTCAGGGCTCCTGCGAAGGGAGAGAATGGTGACCACTTAGGTTCACTGGACTTCCTCTGGTGGACAACCCTTTCCTACCTCCATGCAGGTGTGAAGTCTTTCCTGCATAGAGGCATAGTTTGAAGTTCCATAAGTGACTGTGCTTGCCCTGAGCCCCACACCACTCTGATATAATTTCAATAGAGAACTTGCCATGCTTCTCTAGGCATAGGTTGTCAGGCATGGGTGTGGTCCTGAGACCACAAGTCTCCCAAATCAAGGTGCTATTTGCAAAAGAGGAGGGAAGGGATGCAAGGCAGGTGAAAGCCCTGGCTGTCCACACCTTATACAGGAACAGGAAAGTCACCATTTCACTGTATACACTGCAGAATACTCTTTCAAATGCTCTTTCTGTCCTTGCTTCAGCTCTGCATATCACCACTAATGACACTTTTAGGAATGGAGCAGCAAATGTGGCTCCCCCATTAGCCTGTATGTCTCAGATTCTTCAGAATGTTTATGTCAATGACCTTGAGGAGCTCCTAAGTCTCAGACAGATAGGATAGGTGACGAGCAAGCCAAGCCAGCAGGACCTCATTGTCAAAGAAAACTGAGAGAGGATACACACCAGACTCGCCTCTACTTTGCCATCACTTTTGTCAAATGCCTTTCAGTGTCCTTCTTTCTACTCCATTTGGAAGCTCACAAGGAGTTCAGAGGACTTTTTGAGTTAAAAATAGTCATCAAGTCCACAAACAATGAACACACAGATGAGTAAGAGGGGTGAGAAAAGTATAGGTAGAAGGATACTGAGCTGGCTGAGTAGCCCAGGTTTGACGCCAGTTGGCAAATGAATTTATCTGAAGGAAGTCCTCTGGGAGCTCGGATTCTCTGTCCCACTTGTTTGCTGTTAGTGATGCGCTGTGCCACCTGGACATTTGTTCTCCAATCGTCAAAGGCCAACCTGTCCCCATGAGATGATATCCACCTCTCCTTTTCCCTGCTTTACTTCCAGGAACTCCCCAGGAGGAAGTCTTCATTTCCCAAAACCATGCTGCTTGTTCCTACTGTCCTTACCTGAGCCTCTCCTAGTTATTGTCCCATGAGCAGCCTGGACATGGCTGTCTCCCAGGCCCCTTAAAGCATGGTGGATATAGGCAGTGGTTTGGGAGTATCTCCCAAAGGCTCATAAGAGGGCTGCAGAGCAGAACGAGAAAATTGAAGCAGATGTCACCTCCCTCACAGGCTGCTGGTCTTCTTTTTCTGGCTACCCCTCACCCAAGCACCATTTATCACCATGTGGTCAGGATACACCATCATTCCTGAATGGTTATCTCAGAAATCTGGCCTTATGTATGATGACAAGAAGGAGGCAGAAAAGGAAGGAGGAAGGAGGAAGAACAGAAGGGAGGGAGGGAGAAAGGGAGGAAGGGAGGGAGGGAGGGAGGGAGGGAGAGGGGAGGGAGAAAAATAAACCTATATCAAAGAGGTTCCTTTAAGAACAAAAGGATAAATTAACTACCATGGCTAATTTGTTTCTTCCCAAGAATTCAAACATCCAAAGCAGAAAACCAATCACATCAAGAAACAAATTCAACTTTTATAACAGAAAAAAAAAAAGTCTGCTGGAAATCTTGAAAATACAATTTTTGCCCTGCCATTCCAGGATGAAGACAATACAAGCATGCCTGTCAAACTGAAAGGTGGCATGGGAAGGAAAACCTTTGTCCTGGAAGACCTCACCATGACTTCGAGGACCAGCTCAGAGAGAGTAAGCTGTGTCTATGCTAGAAATAAAGTAGAGTTAAGACCATCAGCAGCTCAATCCTGGAAAGAGATTGGCTTAGCCTCAGTTTGGGATGGAAAAAAGAGCTCACAGATTTAACTGACCAGTTAGTGTTAAGAACTAAGTGATCTGCCAGTAACAAGTCACACTCATCAAGAGATAAGAACTGTGGTCAGGCCAGGCATTGGTGGTGCACGCTTTTAATCCCAGCACTGGGGGTGGGGATGGGTCGAAGAGGCCGACAGATCTCTGTGAGTTCCAGGCCAGCCTAGTCTACAGAGTGAATTCCAGGACAGGCTCCAAAGCTATACAGAGAAACCATGTCTCAAAAAAAAAAATGGGTAGTGGTACACAACTATAATTTCAGTGCTTGGATGATCAGGAGGAGTTCAAGGTCTTCTTTGGCTATAGCAAATTCAAAGTCAGTTTGGATTACACAAGACCTTTTCTCAAAAACATAAAACAACGACAATAATGAGTGATCCCAACAGAGACACCCAGGGAAACACTGCAGGTTGAAGGGTGTGCAATTGTCATCTCAAGATCTTGAGGTGTTCAATATGGAACAAACCACCAATAACAGTGGTCTTCACAAACTCCAGAGTCTGCAAGCCTGCTCTGTGTTGTTCCAATTCAGTAGTCTTGTAGCCTTTACTGGAACTTACAAATATGTAGACTTAGTTCATGACTCCATACTAAGAACTGGCTTGGCTGAGTGAGTGGGGTGGGGGTGGGGGGATGGGGGAGTGGCCCATGCCTTTAATCCCAGCACTTGGTAGGCAGAGACAGGTGGATCTCTGTGAGTTCAAGGCCAACCTAGTCTACACAGTGAGTTCCAGGACAGCCAGGGCTACACAAAGAAACCCTATCTCAGGAGAAAAAACAAAAAACAAACAAAAACAAAAACAAGACAAAAAACAAAACAACAAAGAATTGACTTTTATAATTAGAGTGACTAAAGTTATAGGAGCTGTTCATATCCCACAAGATGTCAAGGATGTCTTGGCCAGAAACCTACTGGCATGAGAAGTGGAAGGTGGTGCAAAGCCATGTCAATGCCAAATCCTTTCTTACCACAATGGAATGAGCCAACGGGGGATGGGGTGGGTGGGTAGGACATATCCGCATCTCTTGTAGGGAAAGCAGAGGATCCCACAATAGCCTGGGAACAATGTACCCACATAGTACATACAGGCACAGTATTTGTACCCATGATTTTTAGAGGAGTTTATGAATTGTTTTAAACTCCAGAAAAAAATTAGGGTCTATAAAAGTTAATTAAATTTTGGTTAAAGAGATAAAAATTCTTGTTGAAAGGCATACTAATCTTTCTATTGACACTACTATGTGTGTGTATGTGTGTGTGGGTCTCATAGAGACAATATTCCCCAGGGCCCTTGATGTATTTAACCCCAGCTGCCTTCTTGCCCTTGGCACCTACAGAGTCCTTTCTGGCTTAGTCTAGACCCAACTGTGTACAGCAATCTACAGCACCCTTCTAGTTCATTTTCCTCCCACCCATTTGGTGGACCTGGGGATGATCATTGCCTGTTTCAATGGAAAAGCCATGCCTGTAACCCCAAGTGAGGATGGATGCTCACAATTGCAAAGCCCGCACAGGAGATGAGTGAGTTCAAGGCCAGCCTGAGCAACTTAATGAGGCCCTGTCTCAGAAAAAATAATTAAAAGAAGTAGGGGTACACCTCGGGTAAAATACTTGCACAATATGAACAAGGCTTGGTGTTTAACTTCGAGAACCATGAAAACAAATAAACAAACAAGTAAATAAATAAATCACATTCTTCCTAGCAACCAGGTAGTGTCAGCAAACAAAAACAAACAACAACAACAACAATCAGAAAATATATTTGACAAAATGCATTCTCTTTATGCCCTTGTAACCACTGGCAAAGAAATGTACAACTGCAGTAGCTGCCACACCTCTGAAGTGTGACCACAGTCAGTCCCCTTACAGCATTACCCCACTCAGAAGCCCACTCTGGACCTTGGCTGGTCCATATGAATGGCATTTAGCCCTGCTCCATGGACTGCTGTCACTACAGTCAGGAGCCACAATACCATAACCTATGAGCTCAAGATGTTTTCATTCTGTTGTGTGGAAAACATATAAATGTCATGTCTAGTCTACAGGGCTTCCCTGGAATAAACTGACGTGGAGATGACCTTGGGGAACTAACTGCTGAAGACCTTTGGGAAATTATCAAGGAAAACTAAGAAAGGAACATGATGCCGTGCAGGGGTCTGCTTTCCTACTGTCATTTCTTTCATTCAGATGTATAGCCTTCATGGTGCTCTGTGATTGTGTTTCTCCTTAATTGTGGTAATACTACATTATATTTACCATTTGAACAATTTGTAAGTGTGTAATTAAATGGTATCAAATATGCTTATTTTATTGTATAACTATAACACTGCCAGAGTCCCTACCCCTTAAATAATAACTTTCCTTCTCCTCTACCTACACTATTTTTCATCTGTGTTAATTTGCCTACTCTTCATACCTAATGCACATGGAATCAGACAATATGTGTCTTTTGGTGTATGACTCATTTTACTTAGTATAATGTTTCCAAGAAGGTCTATCCATGTTGTTACTTAGAATTTCATTTCTTTTTTTATATGGGTAGCAGTCCATGGGTTATGGCTACCCTACATTTTGTTCATCTGTTCATCTATTGGCAGCCATGGGAACTGCTTCTATCTTTTGTCTATTGCCATAAACCATGGAATACAAATAAGGCCTCTCTGTTCAAATCTCCATCTTCAGTTTTCCTGGATATGGATTCTACCTAGGGATAGAATTTCTGAATCAAATGGTGCTTCCATACCTAGCTTTTGAAGAAAGTGTCAAACAGTTTGTAATCATGCTTTGGTGGAAATGCTGATCTACAATTCGGATCGTTGAGCGGGCAGCAAAAGGACATAGAAAATGCTGTGCCCCAGGCACTCTCTCCTCACATTCTGGCAGGGTTCCCCAATCACTTTCCTTGTTGGGTGGTTATCACATGGACAGAAAACAGAAAATCACCTGACAAATAACAGAGCTGCTCACTGTTCTCTGCGGCACCCTAGTACATGGGCACAGCACAGGCAGCTCATGCCTGCCTCTCGTGAGGCAGAATGCTTGCCTAACAGCCTTTACTTTGTGTTTGGTATAAAATATACAAACAAGCAAAGTGCATATAGATTAAATAATAATGAAATGAACGCAAAGCCATTGTTCAGCTTAACAGAAACCTGACAGTATGTTAGCCCTCTGAGTGTCAACCTCTGATCCTGCCACCATATGTGTGACTACTCTCCTGAATTTGGCCAATTATTTTCTTTTCATAGTTGTGTTACAATAGACATGTGTTCTGATGTATATAATCCATTTTTGCATGTTTTGAAGCTTATACAAATAAAATTGTCTGGAATCTGTTATTTCTATGACTTGATTTTGTTCACACATCACTGTGATTTTTTTTTTGTGACTTCCATTCCAAACTCAGTAAGTGCAGTTCATTTTCACTGCTGTGGGTTGCTTTTTTTTTTTTTTTAAAGATTTTATTTATTTATTATGTGTACAACATTCTGCTTCCATCTGCACACCAGAAGAGGGCACCAGATCTCATAAAGGATGGTTGCGAGCCACCATGTGGTTGCTGGGAATTGAAGTCAGGACCTCTGGAAGAGCAGTCGGTGCTCTTAACCTCTGAGCCATCTCTCCAGCCCTGTGGGTTGCTTTTTTATACATCTTTAATATGTTTCCTATTCTGAAACTGGGACACTCTGGTTATTTCCTAAGAGTTCATTCTAACTGGGTGTCGTCCCCCTGCCCCCATTGCAACTGGCCCTAAACTATCTTAATGGTCATTGTTCTAACACAAGAGGACTAGCTTTCAGGTTGTGAGCAAGAGGATGGCAGGTGCCCTGTTCTCTTGGGTTCTGAGCACTTCTTCATGCCTAACTGCCAAGTCTGGATCCTATACCACTCTGCCAGGAGCCAAGGTAGTTAAAGTCTGTTAAAACAATAGACCCCAAAGGATTAAAATGTTGGCAGGAATCCCATGGTGAGGGAGGGAAAGGCTGAAGGCAGGAGCCAGTTAGAGGAGGAACTAGTTCTAACAGCTTGTTAGATAGATCACCTTGCTGGAGAGATTTCAGCCAAGACAATGCTGGGTCATTGATGGGTGGGGACCACACCTTGACCAGCACTGCTTCATTACAAACACCTCTAACCCTCCTGTGAGTGGGATTTCACAGGCAGCATGGAGCAAAAGGAAATCTAGAAAGCAGCCTAACACAAAAGTGTAAGCTTATTTAAAACTTTAACCAGTCGGTCTTTTGGTTTTTGCTGTTTTGCTTGGTTTTTGGTAAATGTCTCAATTTCAAAAGGTTGGATATTTCTGACTCATGTCAGTACCCCAAAGATAGCCTTGATCATCACTGGACCCCTTTATTTTGCCCTTCTTCCCAATGTTTCTGCTTTTCCCTGGTTTGTCTCTATAGTAGGCATACTAAGGACAGGTAGCTAAGAAGGGCTCGTGGCTGCCAGAGTCCAGACTTTCACCCCATAACTCCAGCAACAATTCCACTCTCTGATCAAAGCTGGTGGGATCATAGCCCATCTAATCTATGACAATCAGATACTTTCTCTGAAAATGTAAAACCCTACCCAAAGAGCAGTCTCCTTTGCTTTGTCATTTTATGTCAACTTGAGGTAGAGTCATTTTCAGAGAGGAAACATCATTTGAGGAAATGTCCCACCAGATTAGCATGCTCACCATGCATTGAATCACAGTTCACTGTGAGCAGTACCCAACCTGGGTGCACGGTCCTAGGTGCTACAAGAAAGCAGGCTCAGCAAGCCATGGAGAACAAGCCAGTAAGCAGCACTCCTCCTTGGTCTTATCAGCTCCTGCCTCCAGGTTTGTGCCTTGAGGCACTGCCCCAAATTCCCTTCATGATGGAGTACAAGCAGTAGGTGAAATGAGCCCATTTCCCTCTAAATTTCCATCATGGTGTTTATTGCAGCAATAGAAACCCTAAATAAAATAATCCTGCCAACATGGGAATCTGGGACCCTGAGTCTGGTGTCTCCTCTGCCCTATGTCTAGAGGGAAACAGCAGGTCAGGAAAGAGAGCTGGCGCATGTATGAAGTGGAAGGAGAGTCCAGGCCTTCTGACTGGTCCTACCAGCAAGCTGACTTTGGGGCTTGCAGGATTCCGTCATTGTTCATAATCAGGTCCTGAACTCATCGACTGCAGTTTCTTCTTCCCACCCATTCAGAAGAACTGCAGAAATGCCCAGGGACTCTGACTAGCCCGAGAATGAGTTCACTTTTTTACCTGACCAACCAGAGGTAGGCTGATTCACCAGTTCTGCAGGCAGCCAGCTCCAGGTGCTAAACAGTGGGCGGAGCTTCACCAGTTTGAACTGCTACACTAGTTTAAAGTCATGAAGACATGGATGTAGCTCCATGAGGTTTATCTCCTGAGTTTTTTTTTTTTTTTTTTTTTTTTTTTTTTTTTTTTTTTTTTTTTTTTTTGGCCAGTTATTAGAGATGCTATAAGGATTTTAGAATTTCTGAAAAACAAAACACAACAGTGCAGGGCAGTCAGCACTTAGCTCCATTATTCTCAGTGACTGGGAGAGCAACGGTGAATGAATGAATTTTACAGGCAGATCTTGTCTCAGCTCTTATCTTGGGCAATAGCTTTCTCTTCAGTCTTTACCAGAGCTGTGGCAAGAAACAAAAGGCCTGTTACAAGTGGAGGTGGTTTTTGTTTTGTTTTACTTTCCTTTTGTTTCCTCTACACTCCTCCAGGAAAAATGCAAATGAATGATAAGCTAAAAATAAAATAAAATAGGGCAGGTGGCTGGAGGGTGAAGAACACCGGCTAAAGAATTCCAAGAGTAAGCCTGGTGGTAGTGGCACATGCCTTTAATCCCAGCACTTGGGAGGCAGAGGCAGAGGCAGGCGGATCTCTGTGAGTTCGAGACCAGCCTGGTCTACAAGAGCTAGTTCCAGGACAGCCTCCAAAGCCACAGAGAAACCCTGTCTTGAAAAAAAAAAAAAACAAAAAAACAAAAAAAATAAAAAAACAAACAAAAAAAGAATTCCAAGAGTAGTAGTGATACTGGGGATCATGGATAGACACTACGGTAAGCTGTCCTTCTGGAGGCAGTCACATTGAGCTTGCATCCACAGCACACAGAGGGAGCCTTCGAAAAAAGGAAGAATGCCATGCTTTTGTTTAAAATCCTTTGTCAATCTGTGTTGCTCCCAAAGGCGTGGAATTTTTTTTTTTTCCCTTAGCCTCTGTCGAAACCAACAACAAATACTGTGTTGTAGAGAGTAGCCATTCTGTTCTGAGGTGTACTTTGAGGTGAGCTGCTTTCTGCCTTCTCTCCTTTTCTGCGCTGAAAACCACAGTATGGTCACGACGATGGTGCAGCACCAGCTTAGAAACAGGCATATGCTCTCTGGCTCAAACCTCAGTACTGCCTCAGACCAGCCTTGTCACGATTCTCTCAAGTGTAACATTGTACATTTGCTCTCGGAAACCTGTAGATGGTCATGCCTGAGACAGTGAACTGGGATAACACCAGAGAGTTGCTTGGAAGCAGAGAAGCTCATTATTCCTGGAACACACTGCTGGTGCGTGTGCTTCGGTTCAAGCTTTTGATGAACAGAAAATGTGCTCTGAACTCATTTTTCTTTCCATGAAACCCTGACACAGCATTCTGGTTTCAAAGGAAGCTATATAAAAGGGACCAAGGGAAACCCCACAACATGGGACCACCTTAAAATCAAGTTTACTGCCTAAATGGGATTAAGTTAGAGTTGTGTTTTAAGAAGAATAAAACAGAAAAAAAACAAGTCTTTGCTGCATGGTGCCCACTTCTATCTGCACAGCTCTGAAGTCCAGATGCAAGTTGTCACTGAACATCTCTGGAGAGAGCGTGGGAAGTTAAAAGTCAGTGTTTTTGATTAATTACTAATCATGCTCAGCTGTGTTGGCAAATGATAAAAACGAATCATCTGCCTTTAAAGTACCGGGTAGAGGACTCGTGCTTGCCCAGAGCCGAGTGGGGAGGAAGAGCAGCCTGCTGGCCTGGTCTGGCCTTCACTGGTCTGGGTGGTGAACAATAGGCGACATTGTGTGTCTTTTAGCTTATAAAGTCATGACTAGGAAGTACCAACCATCATTTAGACAGGCAGGCAGGCAGGCAGGCAGGCAGGCAGGGAGGGAGGCAACCGGAGCCAGTGCCTAAGGAAGAGCCCAAAGGACTGTTCCACGGCAACTGAGGTGGTTACAAGAAACACCCAACTAAGGAATATAGGCTGCATAACCGCTTCTCTGTCCACAGCTGGAAAAGTTGTCTGAGCTGGAGACAACAAGCTGTAGTTGAGTGTGTGTTTGTACATACATAGGATGAGGCAAAGTGTTATTGGTAAATAAGAGAACAAATAAAATACCTAGAGTCTCATTTAATAATAATGATAATAATAATAATAATAATAATAATATTTATTTGTTTATTTGTTTATTTTTCACTACTCTGAATCAAACCCAGTCCCAAACACTTCAAATTAAAACAAAAAAATCAAGGAAATAAGACAGTGACCCCATGACATTCTTCCCTGAAAGTCCGGTGGCTTCAACTGACTGACATTTTTCTCTACCAGAGCCTGTGGAGTTTTTGTTTTGTTTTGTTTTGTTTTGGTTTTGAGACAGGGTTTCTCAAGCCTGGCTGGCTTGACTCTCGCTCTGTAGACCAGGCTGGCCTGGAATTCACAGAGATCCACCTGCCTGTGCCTCCCAAGGAGATGCGCTACCAGTACCACCTGGCTGAGGTTGTCTGCACTGAGATTGGCTGAACACCCATTACCTGACATTAGTCATTCTTAGTTCCTTCAACACAGTGACTCTTGTCTTTTGGGCATGCATGGTAACAACAGTAATGAGATGAATGGCGCTAGAGGCTGTGGGTTTTTTGTTTTGTTTTTGTCCCCTCAGCTAAAGCTACTCTGATGGTTCTCATTATATCCTCTGTCTACAAAGAAGCCTCCTGAAGTGTTTATCTGATTATTCTTTATCAATAAAAAAATCAGGAGTCAGATATCAGGGTAAGAACCTGATTCATCAGAGAAGTGGAGAAGCCACCAGTCACCTCCTCTCTCTTCTGTTCTTCAATCCTAAAGCCCGAGATCCTAAGCCCGCCTTACTACTTCCCTTATCCTCTCTGTCCTGTCCTCCAAAACCTCTATGATTAAGCTTGGTCAGCTAATGGCTAGCTCTGCCCTCTGACTCCAAGCAAACATTTTAGTCAGAATTCAATCAAAATATCAGACAACAACCTCCCCTCCTGCTGCCTTCACTCAATTCACCGTGTATACTTAGTTCACTTTGGGTCTATCCTCTCAGCTCCTGGGCTTGCCATGGCCCCTTGTTGTTTACCAAATCACTCCCAACTTCATGCTGCTTCTTGTTCAGGAGCCTTCACACTGAAGGGACCAGCTCCCCATTTCAGCAGCCATAACAGCTGAACACATGCTTGTCTGACCTTGTCTTAGTCACTAGGAGGTCAGATGCCTGCCTTGTGGCAAGGAACCAATCAGAAGTTAGCTGGTGGTGCTATGCTTTACGGCTCTGGGTGTGCTGTACGGACATGTGCACAGCAATGACGCGCAGAACACAGCAACCACCTGGGAGGGCCTATGGGCCATAACAACCAGTTGACCAATCAACACAGGGCAAACCCTCCAAGCCTGGAGGCACACCAATCCTGAGCCTGTGCATACCCCTAGACACTCCCCTTACACTGCCCTATAAGATCTCTATGCAGACGCTTTGAGCTATCTTTACTAGCCATCCGCCATGGCGGGTGGATGAAAGACCCGAGCTAACACGGGGTTAGCTTGTTAAACAACTATAATAAAGCCTCGTGCAGTTTGCATCAAGCTTTCGACTCTGCCTGGTGATTGGGGTGACCGAGGTCCTGGGCTGAGATCCTGGAGGCCTGAGCTTCCGGGGGTCTTACAACACCATGGACACAGAACATATTTCTATGCTAACTCAAGCTACCCCTGATGCTGTCAAATGGCTGACACCCTGTATAACTCCCCTAGATCACCCCTCATCTTCTAGTTTCTTCCCTGAAGCCAGGCTGAGCCAGCCTTCAAGGAGCATGGGAGCCACCCTGCAGGATCTGGCTCCATTGAAAGGTCTGATTTCCTTTCTCTTGATCTTTACCAACATTCTGTTCAGTGTCATCTCCTCCTCCTCTTTTGTGCATCTGTGAGGCCCTTTATGCATTGCTCCAACTGCAGGTGAGGAGAAAGCAGCAGGTCCAGAAAGGCTAAGTTTATCTTTGCCTCAGTCCAACCCCGGTGTGCTGCTGAACCAGGAGGACAACTTCCTCCAACTTGCTAGAAACCTGCAGTCTACCAAGGCCATAGCCTATCACCTAAGACTCAGGGACCGTGACAAACATTTTAAAAATCATCTGGATATGGTGATACACTGCAGTCTCCGTCCTCGGAAGGCTGAAGTGAAAGAATTCCAAGACAGAAGTCAGCCTGGGCTATACAGTGAGACTCTGTCCAAAAGAAAACAATTCATAACTCCAAATGATTAAATATGTGTTGACATTACCAACAACCCAGTCCTATGAAGTCCAAAGTCTGAAACAGTATAGCTTGGCCCTCTCCTCCCTTCAACAAAGCTGTCCAGAGTATTTGTCTGGAGGTGTTAGGGAGGAAACCCATTTTTAGTTCTTGTTGGTAGGATCCAGGTCCCTGCCTTACCAGGTCTGGGGCCCTCAGTGTTATCAGGTCAGACCCATCATAACAGTATCTCTTTCTTATAGTTAGGGTTGGTCAGCTGTCCCGTAAAACATAAACCATCACATGGTATGTCCATGGGGGAGATATGGCTCATCTTTGAATTCTGCCTGCCGTATGATCTTATATATCAACTGCAGGTATTGTGTGAGAGTAGTGGACAAGCCAGTCTTGCCCAGGACTAGTGAAAAGGCTACTGCATTCCTCCAGGAGACAGAGACTGTCCTGTGACTAGGGAAAGCTTAGAGATTCTTGTAAAATCAGGAGAAGCCTAGAATTCCCGAAAGACATTTTCCAGTAAGGGAAGGTAGGGAAATGATGAAGACTTGGGGAGTGGGTGAAGAAGCTGGGCAAACTAAAGGAACCAAAGATGAGTGTGGGTTGCAGATTCTCTAGGGAAGAAAGGTACCTGTAACCCTTGGCTGTGCTGTGTTTCTGATCAACACACAGCTTGTGTGTGGGGAAATGTGGCATGGCCAATACCTCAGGGTAGAGGGGCCCACCTGTGTGTAGACATGCAGGGACGAAAGCAGAGTGTGCTGGGAGGAATACACAGGCTGTACAGCCCCCAGAAAGGCCGAAACTGTGTAGGGAGACCAAAGCAGGCTAGGGTTTTGGCTGTGGAGCAGATGGGGTTAAGACTCCTTAGAATAGCAGTTTACAAAGAGTTGCCATGGATAAAGCAGGGTTTATTTGCCCCCCAGAGCACAGAGTCCAGCTCAGTGTTGACCTAGGGGACATTTTGAGCCCAGAGTATTTATGACTGACCATGTGACTGCCAGCACCCGAGAGAATCAAACAATAAGTTACTCTCCTTTATAATTAATAACTATTTTATTTGTTTTTCAGTACTTTGGATCAAACCCAGTGTTCAGTTCTGAATACTTCAAATTAAAACAAAACAAATAAAACAACAAAACAAAATAAAACAAGCAAACAACACAGTGACTCTATGCCACCCTTTCCTCATATATGAATCAGAGACCCACAACAGCCAGGACTGCTCAGCCTGGTCAGTGCACAGAATGTCTCCTTTGCTGCCTGTAACCAACCTTTCTCCCTCAGCATTGTGGCTTCTGCTCAGTGGTGACTTGCTGGTGCTGGGGAGCAAAGGCCTGTTGAGCCCAATCTTGGGTGTCGTTTGTCCAAAGACCTCTTCCCAAACTGGGCTCTGAGCCTGAGGATATTCAACCAGCATGGGGTAGGATTCAAAGAACAATTCTAACTCAAGCAAGAGACTCTTTAAGCTGTAGGGTCTCTTGCTTGATTCTTCCTAGAGGAATTTTATGGGGTTTCCAGGATCAAGAATCACATTTGAATCACCAGACTTTGTTGTTTTGTGAGGTACAGCCCAAATGTCCACTGTAAAAAACACAAACTGTGAAACAACAGTAAAGCATGAAACCTCATCGCTAAGTCCCACATACCTGTGCTGGGTGGTCACCATGGAAATCCTCTGCTCCTTATACTGGCCAGGATAGAGCGAGTCTATCAAGACTAACTGGCATGTCTTGAAAGTTCCGAGTCCTCGACGAAGTGCTCAGAAGGAACCAGGCTGCCTTTTGAAAGTTCCTGAGGACCTAGAGGAGCTGGCAATAGTTTGAATCCAGTAAAAAAACAAAGGTAAAGATCTGATGACAACTTCCATTATCCAGCAAATGCTGGGACAAACCATTTTGAGAAGTGATGGAGCTGGGACTGCCTGAACGTGAACCAGGTCTCAGAGAGCAGTCCAAATGGATCCCAGATTTTGCTTTAACCTCATGGGAATATACAGTCAGGGTTCTTTCCATCATGAGGAGGCAGGTCTTTCTGGGCCGTAGCACATCTTACGGTCAGAGGGTGCTCCATATCTGACCAGCAAGCGGCCCTGGGCTACTACATCTCTATGTGGGAGCTCCAGAGACTGCCCCGCCAAGCATTAAGACAGGGGGTAGAGCTGCCACATGGACTTACTTCTCTGTATGATCCCATCCTTCCCAGCTTTCAGAATGACCCTACAGTCCACAGGGCTGTGCTGGGAACAATAATTGGCCAAGGACAGGCCTTTATGCCTATGATCACTCTGCCTGACCTTGGTTCTTCTAAGGTTACTAGGAGAGGCTTGCCTTGATCTCGAGTCCCGAGTCTCCTTCAAAGTCCCCAGGGAGCTCTGGGCTCATTTTAAAGATGACTCCCTTTTGCTTCTGCACTCAGCCTACAAGTTCCTTCAGTGTCTTTTTGGAACTGAGCAGAGGCCGGCCATCCCTTCAACCCTAGGGCTGGGACAGTCAGCTTTCCATCACGGTAACATATACTTGAAGTAATTCACTTTGAAAGAGAAAGGCTTATTTTAGCTCACAGTTTTCAAGTTTCAGTCTGTAACCCACTGGGCCTGCTGTTTATGTGACAAGAAAGCACATCATGGCATGCTCGACAAAGCCGTTCACTCCAGGCAGGGAAGTGAGAAAGCAGAAGGAACAGCATCCCACCATCCTCTTTGAAGACATGTTCCCTGTGATCTGAGGACCTTCCACAAGGCCCTGCTTCTCAGATGCCTGCCACAGACACTACCACCCCAATAGCATAACTTGGAGACCATTCCTTCAGCATCCCAGGTCTAACAGCCAACAGTGGCCCTGTCCACAGTAATTCTTAGCACCTGTCTTTGCTCCTGAGTACATCACCATTAACCTCCTGCCCTCCATCATACCCCTGCTGTTTGAATAGTGCAATCAGACTAAACAAAGGTGCTGTGCAGCCTGAGGCTCTGCCTTGCTGACTTTTTGAGTACTGGTTTAGAGAGAAGAAAATTTCCACTAATTTTTACCACTGAGGGGCTGTGTAGCTTTGGGAAGACACTGCATTGCTTGGCCATGTCCCTTCATCTTGTGTAATGAGACAACAGACTACATAATCTATGGTGTACATAGATAGCTCCAGCATACCATCAGTTCTGATCATGTCATGCTGCCTCCTAGGAAAGCCTCAGGTATGTATGTATCCAGTGAATGTCTATTTGGCAACTGCACTATAGACTAGGGGTATGTTGTCCAGGAGAGGCAGCCTCTGCTCCCAAAGACTTTATAGTCTAGTTAGAAAAAAAGATGCCAAACTTTAAAAAGAAAATGCATACACCCCTTATTAAGCAACGTGAGTACTGTATAACAAGTGAAGGCAAGCACAGGGCCCCTCATCTGTTTCCTGGTTCTCAGGGAACACTGCTCTTTACCGCCTCAGGTGTAGTGTTGTGAAAACAGGTATTCTGTGTGTCCTGTCTGCTTTTCTCATGGAGGTTGTTGCAGGAAGGAAGACAAATTTGGTCTATCACGCCAGACTGGTTAGAAGAAGCTCCACCAAACACTTTTGGTCATACAATCTAATAAAAAAATGAGCCTGCATTCACATCACCTTTTTACTTACTTTTAAGCCGAATATATGTGTGATTGCGGCCATATATAGTAAATATTAGTCACATTTATCGATATTCCTACTACTACTTATAAAGCTCAGTTTCTTTCTCATAAAATACAGATATAAGTGGAGGTTAAAAGACTTGTTTTCTTTCATTTCAAGGTATACCCATAGTCCAGGACAAAGCCCGTAGGAAGTTCAGCTCTGAAAACCTTCAGAACCAGTTAAATGGAAGCCGAGATAAATACTTGGTCCAGGCAACATTACACAGTTCTGACATAACACAGCCTGAAGTGGTATGTTGGTGAATACCAATGAAAGCTATGGTTTTATGGAAATAGTTTTTTAAAGAATTGTGTTAAAAAAAACTGCATTATGCCACACCAAAGTTTCCTTTCCTTTTTCTTCAGGTTTTATTTACATGTGCACAGAGTCCATAAGCATTAATTATTTTCTCAGCTCCAGGACTAGGCTTCATGGGCAACTGCAAGATATCTGTAGACCTGCAGCCTCTGAGTCTGTGGCTGCTTTCTGGCAGGTGTCATAGGAGAGTACACCCATGGCAGGTGCCTTTGTTTCCTTATGCTGCTGTCACAGAATACCAGGTCCGGTACTTGATAATGAAAGGAATGTCTCAACTCATGGTTCTCAGGACCAGCAAGTTCGAGACTGAGTGAGTAGCAGCTGCTGAGGGCATTTGTGTCCAACATCCTATAGCAGAACAAAGAGAGTAAAGGTGGCTGAACACTCCCTTTTCTGAGAATCCACTCTGCTCTCAAGTTCAACCACCTTTAATCAGGCCCCACTCTCGGCACTGGTACATAGAGAACGAAGCATCCCAGCACTGTGGCACCATGGCAAGTGGGCTGTAACTGCCTGCATCTGAACAAAAAGGACAAGGATGCTGGATTAGGTGCAGTTCCTTTCTGGGACTTGGAAAGATGCCAAGAGATCTGGCTCACTTTTTTTCCCTCTGCCAGCCTCTTGAGTCTGGCTCTGATAGCCATTGCAAGCAGGCCAGGGCAGAAGATACCTGCAGAGGCGTGTAGACAGCAGAGCAATGATCACTTTCACTGTGTTGGCTGGGTGCTGGCTAGAGCTGGCACCCCAGGCTGCTGGAAGGGCCAAGGTAGCAAACCAGCAGGAAACAGAGTGCTTGGCAGAAACCCATCCTCTAAGACAGAGAGAGGCTTTATCTCCATCCTTGGCCACAGTTGCAAAGGGACATGGCACTCAAGTCACCAAATCTGGTTTACATGTAAGATATACAAAACATTCCTTGCATTGTGAAATGGAGTCTATGGTAGTCCCATCCCAGCAGCCTTGGCACACCTCCCCTCCTCCATTCTAATATCCAGGTTGCTCTAGCTGCTAAGAGTGACAGCTGACCTTTGAAAGGGAGGTGGAATGCCCCCAAGAGATCCCAGACCTAACTTCAGTTTGGCAAACCTTTATAATAAGAACAGATTGCACAAGCCTGCACGTGCGGGTTGAGGGAGGAAAAGGGAAGGGTGTTCCTTGCATGTGACTGGGACCCTGCTCTTCATTTGACTTGGATTTCAGCTGAGTTTTGTAGATTATAAAGATAGGAGTATGTGTCAGGACTAGAGAGACCTCTGCTTTCCGCTGTACAAGAAACCCCACATCTTCCCCGAAGGCCAAGCTATTCCTGTCAGATCCTGGGACCAACCCCTGTGCTTTCAGGGGAAGCTGACCTGAGGGATGTCTTGGGTCATACCCACTTCACACTGCCCAACAGTCCTGTCAGGCACTATGGGTGCTTTCTTTGGCCTTCATCTTCTGCTCTAGCCTTGCCCCTTGGAGTGGACAGGAAGCAGGATTTAGAGTTGGCACCTCATGGTGGTGGAGCATGGATTCTGCCCCAGTAGCTCAGGGAAGGAATGCTGGTCACATGGGATCCAGAGTTGGCTGTGTAATGTGGGAGACAATGAGTTCCATGTTCCCACACTGTAAGTCATGATGACACTGTTAAAAATGACTGGTGGGCGGGGGAAAGTGAAAGAAAAAGAGCCAGAGGGAAGAGAAACCGATGTGATGCACACAGAGGATCATGCAAGAGAAGAGGGAAGGCATGAAGACAGGCTAGGGGAGGGCGGCCTGGAAGTGAATCAGGGAAAGGGGACAACAGGCAAAAGCGATTGGGCAGGAGGAAGAAGCCAGGCTAAAGGGAACACGATGAGGTATTTATAGAGAGAACACCTCTGCTTGAGCAAATGTCCCACTGTAGCAGAGGGTGGAGGACAGGTTTACTCTTGAATACATCACCTTCAGACTCTGGCTCCAGGGTTCAAAGTCCCTCACCTTAAAGTCTGTCTCTGCTTACTGAAGGCCTGACTAAATTCAGAGAGATAATGGAGGGGAAAGAGTGGAGAGCCATGTGCTTAGAAGAGCCCTCTCAGGAAACCCCTAACAGACTGTGTTCTGCCCATTACCTCAGGAGTACTGCCAAGCACTGGCTTGTGGTATCAAGAAATTAGAGAGTACTAAACAGCCATACTGTCATTTGGACTCCACAGACAATGAATACAGTAAGAAAATATTAATGGAAGATGAAATAAGAGAAAAAAATTAAATGAAGAGTGGCTTTCTTCACAATACCACAGAATTTTCTTAAATGTGGAGATTAAGGTAGAAAAATTTAGTCAACTAAGGAAACATTGACAACTGGACAAGAAGGTCCAGTATGGAGTCTTGACAATAGCATAGCAAAGTCAAAATGGAGAAGTGTAGCACCAAACCCCATCTCCTGGTGAGCCAGCTCAACATATAAATTGGATACGATATTTGAGATATATTTAAAAAGCAACAAATCACAGAAATGATTGGAGTTGATGGAGGGAGATTGGCTGTGTGTGTGTGTGTGTGTGTGTGTGTGTGTGTGTGTGAGAGAGAGAGAGAGAGAGAGAGAGAGAGAGAGAGAGAGAGAGAGAGAGAACATTCAACTTGCAGTTGACAATGAGAACTAATAATTATTGTTTTTTAAGACAGGGTCTCACTCATCCCAGGTTGGCCTCATCCTATGTAGCCAAGGATGACTCTGAACTTCTGATCCTTCCATATCCCAAAACAGTACTATAGGCATGAGCCACAGTACCTTGTGTTATGTGGTGATGGGGATGGAACCTGGGGCTTCATGAATGCCATGCAAGCACAACCAACTGAGTTACATCACCAGCCAAAGACAACTGACATTTAAGGAGTGCCAACTCTGTGCCTGGTGCTTTCTTAAGCATGTTACATGCATTTATTTGTTCATATAAGCTCTTCTATCACCCTATTAGGCATTTCCTATTAGTTGCATTTTATACACAAGGGAACCTGAACACAGAAAGAACAATTACATGGAAGTTAGCTCAGGGTTCCATGTTCTGTAATTCTTAAATCTGAAGACATGCTGGACAGTGGTGGTGGTGGTGGCGATGGTGGCGATGGTGGCGATGGTGGCATATGCCTTTAATCCCAGCACTCGGGAGGCAGAAACAGGCAGATCTCTATGAGTTCGAGGCCAACCTGGTATAGAGCCAGTTCCAGAATAGCCACAGAGAAACCCTGTCTTAAAACCGCCCCCCCCAAGAATTGATGTTTATGGTTTTGTGTGTCTGTGTGTTTGTGTTTGTGTGTTTAAAGAGGTTCTTATGTAGTAGATGTTGGTCCTCAAACTCAGTATGTAGCCAAAGATGACCTTAAACTTCTTTACTTCTGATCTCCCCAAACCAAATGCTAAGATTTCAGGCTTTTGCCACCATGCTTGGCTATGCACCGTCGGGTAAACACTTTGCTAATTTAGCTGCAGTCTAAGCCCATTTCTGTTCCTTTGTTTGTAAACATTCCCCTTGAAACGTGATTATAGACACACTGCCAAAGAGAGGATTCTGTGAGGAAACTATGATTTATAATGAGAACCTTAACATTGTCGTTAAGATGATGCTTTCCCCAGAGAAAATGTTCTGTTGTTCTAGTTCAGGATGCTGAGGCCTTCATATTAAAGAGGCCCATCAAACTAAGAGCCCTCTGGGTGCTCATAATGGGCCACAGCATTGTGCTCTGATACTCCCTTCCACTGTGAAAGCACTGATGGGGGGGGGGAGAGCAAGATTCTTTCTCTTTAAACAAAAAAAGAAAGAAAAGAAAATATGAAGGAAGAAAATGAAAGGAAGGAAGGAAGAAAGAAAGAAGGAAGGAAGGAAACAAAGGAAAAGTGCCCCAAGCCCTGGAAATGCACCCAGGTTCTTGTTCTCAAGGTAGCCTCTTCTACAAGAACCAGAGCTGAGGAGCAAGGTATGGCAGAGATGGGCTGTGGGTCTGGGAGGCAGCAGATGAAGAAATAGATAGCAAATACATCTGTTTTCTCATGAGCCTGTTGTTCTCTGTACTAACTGCTATAAAAACAACATGAAACCAGCCACACTTCAGTTTTGGTTCTAGTGACTAAATCAAGGAATGGCACAATGGTGCTGTGTCATTAGAAATGAAACCGGTTTTTAAACAAGAGAACAGGGCCACCATTTTAATAACCCGGACTACTTCATAGAAAAATCAAAGCTGAAACTCTACCACCCCAGCTCTGAACACCTGCTGCCTAAGGTTGGTTATGAACCAGTGAGCCCTCTTTCTTGCCATGAAGACACCAGATGTGCCCTGACTTGCCTGATGCTGCCAGGGCCAGCCTCCTCATGCTCATTGTACTAGTGGGAGGAAATGAACCTTATTGTTGGCTTCAACAACTGTATGTGATACTCTAAAAAGAAACAAAAGTACTTCATATCTGATTTTTATTTTTTCAAATATATAAACTTACATATGTTCACCCTCCATACGCAATTTTGTTTATTTGTTTGTAGACAGGGTCTCAATATAGCTCTGGCTGAGCTGGAATTACCTATATAGACCAGGAAACTCAAGAGATCTGCCTACTTCTGCCACACAAGTGCTGGGCCAAACATATATTTTCATATATGAATTTGATCTTCACTGTGGGGTTGCCATTTACATTTTATTTTTCAGATAAGTACTTACTCTGTGGCCCAGACTGGCCTGGAACTCATGCCAAAAGCCAATCCTCCTGCCTCAATCTTCTAAGTGTTAGAATTACAGGCATGAGCCACGTTTTTTTCAGATTAGTTAGAAGCAGGCAGAGCTGGCATCCACAACCAGGAGTGTTGGCCAGCAGTATTTGGGAGAGGTCAAAAGGTCAAGGTCAGTGTGGTCTACACAGGGAGACCCCCAAAGAGGGAAAGACATCTCATCGATGTCTGTATAGCCCGATCTAACTTGGCCTGTACCACAGTAACGAAGGTTGTGCCATAAGCATTTGTCAGCTGCCTCATCAACTTCTCCTCAGTTGCCAGGGAAGTTCCTCTCTACTTCCCTTCTTGGGGACCTGTGCTGATGCCCATCATAGTATGCATCAGGACAGGTGATTGGCTCAGTCCAGGCCAAAGGGGTTTGAGGAAACATTTGCTAGCCGTTCTGAGAAAAAGCATCCTTGGTTCTCAGTTCTATTACTAAAGGAGGCAATCTCTCTTTCCTTGACGGCCTAGCAGAGAACTTGAAGTCTGCATTCCCTAAACTAAGTGCCAAAAATGCCGGCCTGTGAACCAAGCAAGCACACAAAATAGGCAGTGCTCATGAATGAAACAGATGTGGTGCCCAAATCATCTAGGGACTCAAGCAGTAGAGCAATATCAAATTTTCAGAATACAAGTAAAAGCAATCCCTTCTGTCACACAAAAACTGACAACCAATGGAAACACTGCCTGAGCCCAGTAACATCTGCTTGTGCTTTGGCTTCTCAGTCAGCCTGAAAGTGTCCCTCAAAACCTATCATTAGTTTGGGGGCATATGCACCCCTATCCTACTTCAGACTCAGAGATCCCTACCTCTCTATTTCTGAGGTCTGGCTTCTTCAGTTTTCTGCCCCATCTCAGCCCAGCTCAGACAAAGGCAATGCTCTTCCGAATCCTACCACAGTGACAAATAACTGTCCTCTGGAAAAGAAACTAGCAGGGGAATGGACAGCCAGCTGCAGGTGTCAGGTATCACAGTGAAAAAGACCAGTGCTGAGAAAGGACCCTGCCACAGCCCTTTCTTCATGAAAGTCAGGCAGAAGGCCCTGTGGAACAAAGATTACCTCCTTACTGGATCCCAGATGGAGCCTTGACCCCAAGGAGTTTAGGAATCTTATTTGTGAGTGGAGGAGTCTTCTGGAAGTTTAGACATTTGAGATCATAATTTATAAGTCATATAGGTTTGAAAACCTGTGAAGAGAACTGGTTTTTGAGATTTTACTCAATCTCAGTTTCTCTTGAAAACTCTGTTATTTCCACTTCTGAGCAGTATGACTGACTAAGCACAGTTAAAGTCACCCACCCTCTGCTGCACATCGAGAAAACATAAGGTTACATGTGCAAAGGACATTCTTCTTCCTCCACCCCTGCAGCCTATCAACAAGACTTTCTGTTTTCCAAGTGACTTGATTTCTCTCCCTTTTTAGTAGAGCTCTGTAACCCATTCACATGACAAGTATTAGGGCTAGACATTTAGCGCAGAGGTCAGAGCCTGTGAGGTACATAGGCTGGTTCTCCTCCAGACATGTTCTAGCACCTTTGGAGAACACGAATATGCCCTGGTGAGTCCTCACATGACCAGAAGCCACCTACCTGCTTTGCCTTTTGCTCTCTCCTTCCCTTTCCACACAATACCTGAAAAGATCTAAGACATTCATATTTCCCTAGTCAAAACCATCTAATTGGGGCTGGTGAGATGGTTCAGTTGGTGAAGGCTCTGGCTATCAACTCCAATGAAGAATTTAGTTCCTTGGTTCTACACGGTGACCCAACCAACGCACCTACACACACACACACACACACACACACACACACACACACACACACACACAGAGAGAGAGAGAGACAGAAACATAGTTTGAAAAGTAATAAACCTTCCTTTAAAATGGTTAGATATGGTGATGCATGATGCATGCCTTTAATCCCACCACTCAGAAGACAGGGACTGGTGGATCTCTGTGAGTTCAAGGAAAGCCAAGTCTACATAGTGAGTTCCAGGACAGCCAGGGCTGACTACGACTACAAAACAGAAAGAACAGCAATAACAACAAACAACAATAATAAAGACAGTCCAATGGCTTTCCTTGTTTCTCTACTTAAACCCTGTGGTGACCTCCTAGGTCCTGGTGGCCACTGCCTCCCTCCATCTTTGACTTTTCCCTATCCATCTTCCTTCCTTAGAAGCATTCAGGCATGTTTTCAGATCCTCAAGCTGTTACACCCTTTTCTCTTTCTGAACATTCTATTTAGTCTGATTGCTGCCTAAACAGTAGCTTTCAAACTTCTTTTTGAGCATAAAACCATTAAGAACAAAACAAAACAACAACGAACTTTATCATCTTTAACTATAACACATCTGTACATAGAGAGAATTGACTTTTTATAAGATAATACTTTGGGTATTTTTATTTCTTTTGAAAATTTATTTAACTTTTCAATAGTGGTACAAACACAAAATGAAATACAATTTGTCTGTGAAGCAAAAATGAAACTTGCAGGAAAATGGATGGACTTACACTGTATAATATTAAGTGAGGCTACCTAGACAAAGAAAAACACAGCACATTCTTCTTCATATGTGACCCAGGCTATAATGTACTTATGTAAAGAGCTGCATGGGCAGAGCAGGACGTTTAGAATGGAGATCAAAGAAAGGGCAATGCTAGGTGACAAGGAAGGTTGGGATGCACGCAACAGAACATGTGAGTTGTGAAAGCAGGTAAGGCTAATTTTTTGCGAGTTTCAACTGTTCTAGATTTTTCTTCATGGTGTCAGTCCATGAAAATGTAATTTACAGTGAAAGGGCAAAATCCCAGTGAAACTCCGTGGCTTCCGAATGGACATTCTAACAGTATAGAATTCACTGAGATGCACTGATTGGGACTGGGTGTTTGATTGCTATCTTAATCTAGCTGTGTGATGTTTTCACTTGGAAGTTCATTATAATAAAGTGACTAAGAATAAACTGTATTGTTTGTGTGTGTATCTGGGCATACTCGAATGTGCATGTATGCAGGTGGCCATGTGCAGGTAAGAGGACAACTTGGGGGACTGGTTCTCTCTTTTCAACATGTAGGTCTCAGGGATCAAACTCAGGGTTGGCAGCAAGTGCCTTACCTACTGCTATCTTGTCAACTCCATTCCTTTCTTTGAAAACCAAATCCTGACCCACTAACCTACAGTCTGGAAATCCTCAATTTGCTCTTGAAACATTTTTTTCTCATCTTCCAGCTGCTCCCTAAGTGTCAGCCACTCACAGAGTCTTTCTCCAACCACATGATCTAACCTAGACCACAGATTTGGAATATTTCAAATCTCTGCCAGTTGTCCCTTCCCTTCAGAGAATGTATCAGAGTTACAATTATGTATTCATTAGTTGAGAGGTGTCCCTTGTCT
Source organism: Cricetulus griseus (assembly GCF_003668045.3). Classification (NCBI taxonomy): domain Eukaryota; kingdom Metazoa; phylum Chordata; class Mammalia; order Rodentia; family Cricetidae; genus Cricetulus; species Cricetulus griseus. The sequence continues at coordinate 266,631,567 of NC_048595.1, read as the reverse complement.
ATCTCTCAGCCCCCAGGTTAGCTTTCCAATGGTGGGATTTTATCTGCTTTCTTCCCCATTGTATGTCCGGCTTCTGGTCCAATGTAGCATCAGAGTAGAATATAGCAGTCACCAAATGAGTGAGTGGATGGGTAGGTGGCATGGTTTTAAAAAAATGAGTCTTCTCAGCACACACCTTTAATCCCAGCACTCAGGGGACAGAGGCAGGCAAGATCTCTGTGAGTTAGAGGCCAGCCTGGTCTACAGAACAAATTCCAGGACAGTCAGGATCATTACATAGAGAAATCCTGTCTCAAAAAACAAAACTAGGGGCTAGAGAGATGGCTCAGTGGTTGAGAGTGCTGGCTGCTCTTCCAGATGACCCAGCACCCATGTGGCAGCTCACAACTGTCTGTGACTCTAGTTCCAGAGGATCTGACATCCTCACACAGACATACATGGACGCAAAAACACCAATGCAGATAAAATAAAAATAAATATGTTTAAAAAATGAAACTAAACAATCAATCAATCAAACAAAAATAACCAACCAAACAAAAGTCAAGCCTTCTCAATAAAAGGAATCAGTGTCCTTTGGAGAAATATTGGATTTTAGGGCTGAGACAAGAAATACATTTAAATACCAGAAAGTAAAATAACTGTTCACAAACAAAAGTATGGGGGCATGTCACAGGACCACAGGGGCCACCCTGGAAAGCTCCAGTTGCCAACAGGAGGAGCAGTAAGAGACACAAACCTATCAGACCACTAGACAAAGCATTAAATATCTGAGTTTATATTTATATAAATAAATGGACTTCTTAATACATGAATGCAGAAGTCAAACTTTCCTTACAAATGAATTTCAAATATTTATCTAGATACTGCCCTCAAGGAGGTAGAGTTAATTCTTCCCATCCCACCCTACTCCCTTGAAAGGAGGAAATGCTGGCCTCCAGTTGGCTTCTAAGCAACAGAGGTAGGGGAAGCAGAGATAACACAGAGTAACTACCCAGTGGAGAGAGCTGGCAGACAGAACCCTGGTCCCAATGGAGGCCAACCACATGATGATGTCATGACAGCAGGTACCCTGATGCCTAAGACAGGGTGAGAAGGGCATGTGCTGCAGTGGCCTTCCTTCTAGAATCCCACTGTAACAAGAAAGTAGTGGCAGTCACAGTCAAACAGGGGCAGTTCACAAGCTTACTGTTGCTCCCATCAGCGAAAACACGAAAAACTAGAAACTGTCACACAAGAGGATGAAGGCAACAAGAAAACCTATGCAGATGGGGGAGGGGTCCTTGCTGAGGAGATATTGGCAGTTGAGGGCTGCACGAGGAGGATGATCACTGTTTGAGGATATGGCCACTGGTAGGTTGTCCACACTCCAGTGCATGGCTCCATACCCATGGACTCAAGGTAAGAACAACATAACAACAACAATAATAAAGAGGACATTAAGTCAGGAGGGAAGTGGGTTAAGAGATCCTGGGGGCCGGGGAAAGGTGGTAGGGGGTGGATATGATTGCGATATATTGTATACATTTATGAAATTTCCAGAGAATAAAAAATATTTAGGAAAAAACACTCCCGTGTAATGTGGTATCTTAGTCCTGTAGACCCAAATAAATCAGAATAAAATATGGCCTTTTAGTTAACAACAATGTCTAAATACTCGTTAGTTATGGTAAGTATACAGCAGTAATTTGTGGTGAGAGGCAGTGAGTGTGAGGGATGGGAACTCCACACACTCATTGTAGTTTTTTTTTTTTTTTTTTCTTTCAAGACAGGGTTTCTCTGTATAACAATTCTGGCTGTTCTGAAACTTGCTTTGTAGACCAGGCTGGCCTTGAACTCACAGACATCCACCTCCCTCTGGAGTGCTGGGATTAAAGGCTTGCACCACCACTGTCCTGCTTCATTGTATGTAAGTTCTACATTAGGAAATACTTTTTAAAATAAGTCATAGATTTGGAAATAGTACACATAGTCATTTTCTGTTAGAAAGCATTGCTTGCTAGGCATGGTAGTAAATACTGTACCAGCACTTAGACTGAGGCAAAAAAAGTTGCCATGGGTTCAAGATTACTCGGAGTTATGTATCCAAGCCAGCCAGAGCAACACAGTGAGGCCCTGTGAACAAAACAAAACGAGCATTTCCTTGTCAGATGTACATACTTTAAAAACATCTCTTACCTTTACTAATGCATAATACAATATGAAGGATTTTAAGAGAATGTCTCAAGTCTCTCTGAATCAACTAACAGGAACTCCCAAAATAACCAACCAGTAAGTATTCAGTTGAGGTAAATACTTGATTAAGACCACAAGCTGCTCTCAGAAGTGTCCTATCCTCTCTTCCTCCAGAGCAATATAGATTCACACTTCAAAGACAGCACTTTGCTTAGTGCTGGGAGGGAGGCTGGAGGAATACAGAGAATTTGAATTCCATACAGCAAGTGTGCACTGCAATCACATGCCACCTCACTTCAGAACAAAGGGTATTCAACTTTTCTTACACAGATCTCACTGTAAGGTAAAGCCAAATGTGCAGCATATCTTGATGCTATTTCAAAGAGGGGGATGTCTCATGGAACCGAGAGGGTGAGATCTAAGGCCAGCAGCGTCAGTGTAATTTGGGTGCAGGTGGAAGTGTTGAACCCAAGGCCCGCCACCACCCAATCCCTAAGAAGCTGCATTCAAACACATGGCCACGCCTCTGCCTTCTGACCAGACACTTTGCCTAGTTCCACTGAGGCCATGCTTCCTGGTAAAGACCATGGCCACGCTTCTGCCTTCTGACCAGACACTGCCTAGTTCCACTGAGGCCATGCTTCCTGGTGAAGACTGGGTGTCATCCTCAGTGACAAAGGCCAATGTCACTTTCTTTTTTCGAGACAGGGTTTCTCTGTGTAGACCAGGCTGTCCTCAAACTCAAAGAGATCCACCTGCCTCTGCCTCCTTAGTGCTGGGACTAAAGGCATGCACCACTGCCGCCTGACCCCAATGTGTCTTTTTTACACCAGGGGTTTCACTAGTTAGAAATGCCTGCAGGGATCATTGTTTGCATCCTCACTGTGAAACTCCTTCCTCTCCCCAGACCACTCGATACCCTGTGAGGGTGATCATTACTCTTGTATCCCACTGGTTCCTAGACCTGTGCATATTGCGCTGGATCTCCTAGACACATAAAACTCAGCTTTCTCTCTCCCATGTGAGGCTCAGCTGTACTCTAACCTCTTTTTTCCTCACTAAATCGTATTTTATTTCCTAAATATGCGTAACCAATTTTCAACTCAAAACAGCTCTTATGAGGGTCCCAAGTATTTACTCGCCAAATCCCAAGGTCTGGTCCATTATCACCCTGGGTCCCTGCGAAGTCTATGAATTTTTTTTTTTTTTTGGCTCTAACTTCCCAGCATCCTTGCCTCCCCCTTTGCCTGCTACCTCAACTACAAGGTCCCCTCCATGCAGAAATCTCAGTACCTTCAGTACTGGCCTGTGCTTAAGTAAGTATTATCTTTATTCACCTAATGAATTTTTTTTTTTTTTTGAGACAGGATTTCTCTGTGTAACCCTGACCATCCTCGAACTCAAGAGATCTGTCTGCCACTTGATGAATCTTTCACAGTATTGTTAGGCACTGGTGGATAACACAGACAGTTCCAGCCCTCACAGAGCTTTATAGTCTACCAAGGAATAGCTATGGTGCAATGAACACAAGCGGGAATGTGCTACGGAGGGCGGAAGCCAACTCTAGTTCAGGAAGACGTCAAGTAAAGAGCAGAACACCTAGTAATTTCAGATAAAGGACATACGCTGTTTCATATTCATGTGTCTTAAATAGCACACAGGGTTGAAACAGCAAAGGATACACTTGAGAGTATGGTTTCCAACTCAGCTGCAGTTGATTCAGCTTTCCCCCGAGAAGGGACGTAGGGAGACACGTGAAAGGCTACTGCAGTGAACTGGATGAGATGTTGGCTGGCCGGTGAGCATTATGTTACAGAAGTGAGGGTGACAGATTATCACAGATGTGTTACATTTTAAGGTAGACAGACTCTCCGAGACTTACTGACGGACACAGGATGGTGGAGAAGGGCAAGTGTAGTGCTAATGTTGACATACACATTTCAGCACCAGAGGGGTGAGTAGCATTTAAGATGGGGAAGAATGGGACAGGTGGTGGTATGAGGCAGGGGGAGTCAAGAATTCTGCTCTGCCGCTCAAGGTGGAATTGCTATATACCTGACACAGATGTCAAGTAGGTGGCTGAGTGCTGGTGATAACGAGGGTGTTAAATGTTCCAAAGCGTGGGTCTGGGAAGACAGCTCAGTAGGTAAGAACCTTGGCTGCTCTTATAGAGGACCTGGATTCAGTTCCCAGCACCCAGTCACCTCTAACAATAGGGTTTGGGGGGATCTGACACCATCTGGTGACTGTGGGCTCTGGCATCTTCACAAAAGCCTACCCACATACACTTTTTGGTTTTTTTTTTTTTTTGAGACAGGGTCTCTTTATATATCCCTGGCTCCCATGAAACTCACTATGTTGTCCAGGCTACCCTTGAACTCACGGGGATCTACCAGCCTGTGCCTCCAGAGTGCTGGGATTAGAGGTGTGCATCACCTCACAGAGATCTCCCTGCCTCTGTCTTCTAGGGATTAAATGCATAAGCCACCGTGCTCACATAGACACATTAAAAAAAAAAAAAAAGTCTTGGGATGACTTCAAGTACCATAGAGGAAGAGGCCCCAAGGTGAATGCTGGGACACCACAATCAAGGTGAGAAGGGAAGGAAACTGAGAAGGGGGTTGAGATAAGCAGCAGGGCGTGGTGACCAGTGAAGAAAGTGAAGAATGAAACAAGGTGTGGTCAATTGTCAAATGTGCTAGAGTCAAATTAATCCAGTGTCATCTACCACAGCCCAAAGCTAGTCTTGACCACTGCCTCACTTGTAATTTTTCTCATTGCCTTTTCTTGTTTTCTTTGCAGTTAAATTCTGCCTGTTGCCTTCTCACAGACACTTGTTTATCCCAGAACATCTGCTACCATTTCTTTCCCTGTAGCTCTCTCTCTCTCTCTCTGTCTTTTTTTGTTTTGTTTTGTTTTGTTTTTGAGACAGGATTTCTCTGTGTAGCTTTGGAGCCTATCCTGGCACTCGCTCTGGGGACCAGGCTGGCCTCGAACTCACAAGAGATCTGTCTGCCTCTGCCTCCCAAGTGCTGGGATTAAAGGCGTGCACCAACGCCCGGCCTTTCCCTGTATCTCTAAGTAAGTATGTTACATGGACTTCTATAAAATCCAGAGTATGTCGAGCACATAAGAGCAATTAGCATACCACTGCAGCAATGGCCTTACTTCATATGTGGTTGTTGAGTGTGGTGTGTGCTGCCTCGAAGGCCAGGGCAGGAGTCATAATTTCAAGTACCAGCTCACGAGACCCTCACTAAGAAAGAAAGAAAATAATAGAACTAACCTGTGGGTTTTGCACGTGTCTGAGGTGGCCTGCTGCTAATTACATTCACCTGGCATTTTCTTTGTCTCATTTTTAATGTCCCATGTAATGCCCTGCCCCCTAGTCATTTGTTTATCTCAAGCTGATTGGTTCCCGAACCTTTTAAAGTTTGTTCCAGGCCTTGGTGACAACCAGTATCATTGAAGCCCTATCAGAGACTTGAGATGGCAGGAAATTTCAACAGTGCCAGGAAGAGTTAGAGAAATGCAGGTACCAAGATGACTTTTTAAAGTGAGATGTGGTTATGAGAAATAAGGAAAGGCTGGTAGCTATGGGATAAAGCTTCCCTAACTCCTTACAACATGAGAGGGAGTAGACAGATCTACACATCAGTTATTTCTGTAGAAGTGTTAGCCACCAACAGATAAACAGCATGAACATCAGAGCCTGGTACAGACAAAAGCCTCCAGTGACACAGAACACAGGACAGTCATGGCAAACTCAGGCAAGTCCAGAGCCAGCTAGATGTCAAAGACACCTGCTGCACATGCCAGGGCCTGAGAGCCAGTGCACACATCTGATTCCCTTTCTCATGCTCACAGATTTAGGGGCATTCTCTAAATTATTGACTACTTGGCAGATACCAGATATTCAAAATGGGACATATGCAATGAAGGAATGAGCAACTAGAAATGCTTGGCTTGGAGATGAGTTAGCTTGAGTTCTTTTCAAACAGCTAGAGTCACCTTAAAGTGGCAGAGGTGTGGGGGGTGGAGGGTGGGAGGGTGTTAAGAGTCATGCTCTAAACCCTGAGTCAGCTGAACCAATGACTTACTACAGCCCTAGTTTAATGGTTGCTGGGAGACTGGGGGCAAGGGTTCTATTCAAGAGTTAGGGAAATGCTGGATTCAACCACTCTCATTTTCAGAAGGACAGCCGCAAGCACAAGCATGACACAAACCAACCGTCTATGAAAAGGTCAGGACTAATGAAGGGCTCCAGATGCTGGCTCAGAATAGCAACCTAGGGGCTGCTCAGGGTGAGGTTGAAACAGGCCTGTGCTGTGGTCGACACTACAGCTAAAATGAATGTGGGCTGACGCAAGGACCTGGTCCACAGTGGTTCCTACTGAGAGATTTGAGTAAGCACGTCTTCATTGGTGATGCCAACCCCAACCAACTGAACTTTGTACACTGATTTCTAAATGACAAGGTCTGTCCTATTTTTATAGCTGGTAACTCTGACAGGAATACAAGACCTACTTACAAATGCTACTAACCATCAATTTTGCCGTTTTGTAGATAGGTCTTTTTTTGGCCTTGTGATTAGAGGTAGGAGAAAGCTTTGCACCAAGCATTTTTAGGGGTCAGATGATGTTTCAGAGCACACTGAATATTCCTAAATTCCAAGACTTACTTTTATCTGTATCACTCTAATATTTCTAAATTTAAATGTTTCAGTATTAAAACCCATGTATCTAGTGAGTATCTCCAGGATCTAAGCACAGAATGTTTGACTTTGTGATTGCAGGGTTAGGCCTATAATACTAGGCATTAGTACATTTGCTAGTGCTTGAGAAGGACCCTTTGTCATACGCAGGTGCACAGGGAAGACTTCCTATAGCTGTTCCCTGATTCAGATGGGCAAGTTGAAAATATCCAATAGGAAAAAAAAATGTATCTGATGAATAGATGGGGTGATACATACACACTCGTAATCCCAGAGCTGGGAGGTAGAGGCAGGGAAGTTCAAGGGCATCCTCAGCTGCATTGAGTCAAGGCCATCCTAGGATATGAGAGACCTTGACTCAACAGCAACACATGTGATTCACATACCTGTGAACCTGGTAGCTTTACAATACAGCACACTGAAGAGTACTGCTTTCAGACTACCTGACCTGGGGATTCCCACTGCTGCCCAGCTTGAGACAGCATCCCCACCACATGTGCCAGCCTAAAGCCATCAAAGCTCTGACGTGCAGCTTATACTGCCAGCCTGTCACTTCTGCATCAAAAAGACAACCGGCAATTACAGAGTGTCATTTGATCTCCAATAACACGAACAAGATGCATGCCTCTCCTTCCTCCTCCTTCTCCTCCTCTGGAGTATTCTCAGGCCAGATGAATATGTTTAGAAAACACAAAGAGGAACAGAACTCAGAGACAGGCATTGTGAACAACTCTCGTCATGGTGGTTGTGTACAAATGAGTCCAAATTGTTCTGATTTTTCTCCAATCACACCCAAGAATTTTATCCTGTTATTTGAATTATGCTGGCACAGGTAACAGGCTCCCCAACTTCTCTCAGACCCAAGCATCAACAGAAGATAAAGAGTGATCTGCATTCTCCCGAATGAGACACATGCACCAAATTTTTAAAACTGAGAAGACAGGTTATCTGAAAATATACTTTTAAGCAAACATGCCACAGAAAAACAACCATTAAAAAGTTGATGGGTTAAGGGCGTTTGCTGTCAAGATTGACAATGTGAGTTCAATCCCCAGAACATACAAGGTGGAAGGAGAGAATCAACTCCCATAAGTTTTCCTCTGACCTCCACACTCATGCTGTGGCATGCATTTGTGCTCCCCTCCCAAATAAATGAAATGGAAAAAAAAGAGAAGAAGAAGAAAAAGCTAGTAACTCAATGTTAAATCTACATTCTTTTCTTAGAATAATCCACTCAGCTTTTCTGATGGGAAAATCCTAACACGGTCCAGGGCCATTCCTCCTCATACTTAGATAGGAACATGTTCTGTGCATCATCATTTATGCTAAATCCCAATAGATAGCACAGGAAAACATAGTGACTATTAATTAAACCCCATCTATGCTCAGAGCTGAGGTCATCTAAGCACTGAGTAACATGATGAAGGTAAGTGATAACTCACTATTGTTTGAATCCCCCTCCCCCAAGAGTAAGCCACTTATTGAGACCTAGCCCTCATCCTTTTCCTGAGAAACTTACAGTCTGAAGATGAGGGAAATCCTGATATTGCTCTATAAATATTTCACCTCCAACTTCTAGGAATGATGGCAGACATTTCTCTGGCCACTGGACCCTTGGCTCACCTGGTTTTATAGGTGTTTGTTTATGGTGCTATTGTGGCTGGGTGGTATTTACTTCATTAATCTGGAAGGGAAGGCCAGCAGCTCTAAAATACCCCAGAAATCCATCCCTCCAGTGTCACCTGTAAAATCACCATGGTTACCTTCTGACCACGCCTCACAGAGAGGGCTCTCTGGCATATGACCCTTCTGCTCAGTGATGCTCTTGTCAGTCTGTCAAAACACCAAGGGGAAAATCCCCAAACTCAGCAGACGAATAAACACTTGTAACGTGAACAATCATATTTAGACCAATGTCTTGCAAAAATACAAGTCAGTGGATTTTTCTTTATGTAACTCAAGCATCACTATTTTTTCCTGCCTTTACTAAAAGGGCACTTTGTTTTGTCACCCAAATTTCTTCTACTTTTCTGTGACTGGTACCCAATGTTACTTCTTTTACTATTTTAATTTCCATTTTTGGATATTTGCTCTTTGATCCACTTTATCTCATTTTGTGGATAAATCTGGTTAATTAGTGAAAAATCACAAAGACTTTGGGGGGGGGAAGGGTAGGTAAGGAGCACTAACAGGATCTCACTTGAGTCATCACATAAGTTTATAAGAAAACATTTTTATTATAGAATCTAAAACCATTATTTTATGATACTGTCTTTGTGCATACTCAGATGGGTTGACATTCAATGTGGACATAAAGCTAGCTCACAAATCAACTGTAGGAGTCTCCAAGCAGCTGGCCATAGGTTGCAGCAAGTTTCCTTCAGAGTGGGAGGAGTTCCAGGAACCTCTGGAGGTTTTGGTAATGATAAGGAAAAGCTACTGCAGTCTAGAGACAGGTCACCTTCACGATTTAAAAACTGGCTGACAGGGGACCACAGTGACACAATAGTCCTAGAGCCAAAAATCAAACAAACAAAAAAACCCAAACCAACCAACCAACCAACCAACCAACCAGATACCAAAGGAGAGGAATGGGAGTTTCAAAATACGTAAGATTACCTTAGATGAGCAATTGGAATACTATGATTCGACAGGGTTAAAATGACCAACAAAACAGCCAAGGCAGTTCATATTCTTTCTACCTTTAGTGCAGAAGACAGATCTTCAAGTTGCAGTAATAAATCCCACAATAGCTCCTGAGACAAGTTGCCCTATGACCTGCACCCTTGCCATACCAGGGAGAACTGGAACACAGAATAAAAAGAGACTTACTATATGGGATTCAGGGTGTCCTTGAAAAGTGACAACTGTATGTTATTAAATGACAAAACATAGTTAGAGGCTTTATTTAAAAATCTCTCACTGTTCATTATCAAAGTTACAAGATTGTTTGCATACCAATAGACTGACTGTAAACAGGAAATTCTCATTAAGGAAAGATGGGTTTACTGTAATTTGATCTTTTACAAAAAAATTACTGTAAGTTATTGACAGCAATTTCTCTTTTACTTTCTTAAGTCTAATTTTCTTGAAAATTCAACCAATGTTTCCACTTTCTTGACTAAGGTTCAAGCACGGTCACCTTAGGAAATACCCTGCTTATTTGTTAGTCAGAAATACAAACTGTGGCACATGTTTCCATGTTATTCCTAGAGCAAAGGCTTCAGCTGCATTGTATTTCATGAGAGGAAAAGACACTCCAGGTCCTGTTGTGTCTCAGCTCAGTTTAATGATGGCAGTGTGGCAAAGCAGTGGTGGTGCCCAGTCAGACCTGCCAGGCTGCCCTATCTCTCTTGGGATCTTCTTCCTCCTAGGCTTGCAGGCAGCCACGTGTCTCCACCACCACTGAACCTGACTGAAGCGAGGGTGACATGCTGACTCAAGGTGATTCCACCATCCAGCGAGGAGCTGCTCTGTCAATCTGTTGACTGGGGGACAATGCTAATATGAAGAAAGTTATCTGGGTAGCTCAGATGCTCACTCAGCCACTGCAGAGGGGTTTCCAGCATTGGCTCAATTCCGTGAATCATCACTTGGTTCTTTTTTTCTCCATCTGTTCCAAGAAAGAAATCCAAGAGTAATCAATAGAAATGAAAACCACCAAGAAAAGATAATCTGTTGCTTTTTCAGATTCCTTAGTGAATTAAATAGATTGAAAACTTGTTTTATCCCCTCAACAGGAAATGAAGACGAGGAGAAAGTTTAAATGTTGCAATATGTCTCATCCTGAACAGAAACTTGAGGTTGCAATGAATTCTGATAAAAATTCTGTTGCTATATGAAAGTATTTGTTCTTTCTTAATTACTGTGCTTGCCCAAGATTGACGTTAGTGAAACTATCCTGGAGAAAACAGCAGGTTGAACCCACTGACCAAAAGTATTCTAGTACACATTTAAAACCACTGTAGAAGGCTGTTAAAAATGGTAACCTCGTGGAGGTGGGCCACACACGCTGGGAATCTGAGAGGATGTTTAACAGATGGGAGCTTTGCTGATTATCAGCAATGTGCTCAAGTGTTGGAAGTAACAAAAGCACAATTAAAACTATTATTACAGAGAACCAGCAGTCTGTCTTCAGAGTCACCAAACCAAACCTGATGGATTTTTGCTAATTCTCAATTGCTAATTAAAACAGTATTATAAGCCAGGCGAGCACGCCTTTAATCCTAGCACCCAGGAGGCAGAGGCAGGCGGATCCCTGTGAGTTCGAGACCAGCCTGGTCTACAAGAGCTAGTTCCAGGACAGCCTCCAAAGCCACAGGGAAACCCTGTCTCGAAAAACCAAAAACAAGCAAACAAACAAACAAACAAAAAACAGTACTACAGCGCCTGCTGCTGGGCTCAGCAGATAAAAAGCATTTACGGGCTAGCCTGTGGTCTGAGTTTGATCCCTGACACCCACAGGGTAGGAGAGAACCTAGTCCCCAGGTTGTCTTCTGACCTCCATACATACACACATGGTACATGGGCAACCACCCCAACCACCCCTACACTGAAACTAATTAAAAGCAAAACAAAATCCCTTATGTATCGAGCCCCTCTTCCCAAAACAACCACTCCAGACCAAACAAAAATTACTCAAAAAGGAAAAGAATTCTTTAACTGTCTTCAAAATACAATGGCAATCCCCTCACATCTTTGGAAACAAAAGACAAGAGGGCCCAATTCTCTGATGGGACAGGAGCACTCCAGCTACTGCTGTCCTTGCCGCTGTATTCCAAGTGCCTTTCAATCCCCACTGTGCTAAGGTACAGGAGGGCCTGGTTGGCACCTAAGAGCAGAACCTATAAAGAAACCGGGGGGGGGGGGAGGGAGAGAGAGAGAGAGAGAGAGAGAGAGAGAGAGAGAGAGAGAGAGAGAGAGAGAGAACAAACAAAGCTTCCCCACATACCTATCACAATTCAGCACAACTTTGGGGGACAGACTACTGCCTCATGACTCCAGAAACTAAAAACTGTCTCTATTGCTTTCATTTCCCTAGCAATCTTAATTTTCCTTTTTTATTATTTAGTTAATGTATGTGTGTCTGAGTGTGAATTTGTGCATGTAGTGAGTGCAATGCCCATGGCAGCCAGATGAGGATGTTGGATCTTCTGGACCTAGAGTTACAGGCAATTGTGAGCTGTCCAATATGGATGCTGGGATCTGGGTTGGGTCCTCTGAAGGAGCACTGTACTCTTAACACCTTAGTTATCCCTCCAGCTTCCCAGCCATCTTTGTTGCATCTATGTAATTCTTTTACACAGCTGTAATCACATAGTTAATACAATGATTAGCTTCATGACACTGGTCAGAGCCATCAACAAACTGAACCCTGAAGAATTGGTGTAAGATGGACGAACACTAGAGTTCTCTAGAATGATTGATTCATCTTTCCAAGTTCTAGATTGCCAAGGTCTTACCATATTAAATCTTTCTTAGAATATCTAGAAACAATTCCAGTACGGTTCTCTTAATATTCTTATTATATATTTCTTTGAGCTTTATTTTAATATTCTCAGAATTTCCTCCTTCTTAGAACCGAGTCAAAAAACGAAAGCGTGGTGAGAGTAAAAGTTCCTTTTGTGTACAGGTTCTCAAGCCAGAGCCATCTTTTTCCAAGACAGAAAAACTAACAAGTCACTCCTCACTGTTCAACACAGTTCCTAAAGCAGCATTTAACTGGAGTGGACACATGCGAGTGCCCCATCCATTGATGCACTCATGCTTGAGAGGAGACTAATCCTCTCACTGTGTGACAACAGTCACACCGTGCAAGCCAGAGAACATCAGAACCATCCTAGCTCTTTGTCCAATCTGGCATATCATGCCATCATGGCAATAGGCAGGCAAACACTAGTTCTCTGGCTTTCAGGTTGCTTGAACTGCATAACTAAGTTGGATCTCTCTCTGCTTTACCCATCACTGAACAACTGTGGATGCGAGATATGATCAGGGACAGTGGCTCATGTTTGTAACTGAGCACATGGGGCAGAGTCACAAGGGCAGTCTTAGTTCAAAGCCTGCCTAGTCTACAGACTCAGACCCTATTTCAAAACAAAGAAAAGCAAAGCAAAATAAGACAAAGATGTGAGACATTTTGTCATTGCATGCATCAATCCAAACACATCATGGGTATTTATTCTTTTGTTTACTTTCTGACTTCCCTTCAAAAGTAACTGTAAACAGAGAATTCTTGGGATGGGGCAGGGTTTCCTTGGGACTGTAATCAGAGCTCCTGTTGTTCACGGATGTCCCCAGCAGCTAATATGGTACTGATACACTGTGATAATGCAGTGGAGTTTCACAGTGGCAGGTGGGGTGGGCTGCCAAAACATCTTCTGAACTGGGTCTGATGGCCACCCCACCACTGGGCAGTGTGTGACTGCAGAACTGCTGGAGTTAGTGAGGTAAAGGCTACAAGTAGTCCCAAATAAATAACAAGTATGTATGTTGCCACCTAAATTTATGCTTCCATAACAACAACAAAGCATGGCTGGGTAATTTGGCAATTATCTACATGAACAAAAAGAATAGCGATGAATTAATTCCTACCTTCCTCTAACAAGAGAAAGGGAGCCCTTGATGAGATTGCTAAACTAAACACATTTAGTAAACATGTCTGTGTTTCTGATTCTAGACTTTATACTTGAAATTGGAAACATCACTCAAAGCAGATGACTCAGGACTCCACTGTACACTTCTTACTTGCAATTTTGCCTTTTGTCTGTTGGGTGATGCGAGATTAACCAGGGTCTTGGGCTTGCAAGGCAAGGCCTCCACTAGCAGGTTTTACCTCTGCCTCCACTGGAGTTTCCAGTATATGGAAGTCTGTCGAGTGTTGTCCTCTGGCTGTGGCCTTTGGAAATGTGAGCATCTGAGATTACCAAAAAATCTGCACTAGACTGAGCCCATTAGCTTTCCACTGTGGAAATGGGGATGGGCTCACAAGCCATGCCCCATCCTGAGCATTTATACACAATGCTTGTCACATCCCACTGGTCACCAAGCTAGACTTGGATTTAATCCTTTCTTGGATCTGTCCCTGATCCTATCTGAGATGAGCAGAAGACAGCTGTTCCCCCAGAAAAAAGTTCATACAATAGAAGCTCTAAGTTAGGCAAACGTTTAAGATAGTAATCAAGAGAGGCAGTTGTGGTCATTCATATATCACTTTTGCAGGGTGACTCTTATTCTGCCATAACTTTCCATTTGTGATGTACATTTTCTAACAAATATATTTCACAGAACTATTGTGTAGTTAGTAAAATTTAAAATGATATCAAACTATTAGGTAGTCTATCATCAAACTTCAACAGTCCCAATATTTTTGTCCCCAGCTTGGTGCTTAGTCCAGTCCTGTCTTAGGTTGCACTACTCTTGGACAATTTCTCAGAGCAGGATATTCCTTCTCTTCTCTTCTCTTCTCTTCTCTTCTCTTCTCTTCTCTTCTCTTCTCTTCTCTTCTCTTCTCTTCTCTTCTCTTCTCTTCTCTTCTCTTCTCTTCTCCCCTCCCTCCTTTCTTCCTTCCTTTCTTTTTGAGACAGGGTTTTTCTGTAGCTTTGGAGCCTGTCCTGTAACTTGCTCTGTAGACCAGGTTGGCCTCAAACTCATCAAGATCTGCTTGCCTCTACACCCCTTGTGCTGAGATTAAAGGTGTATACTACCACCATCCAGCTAGGGGAGTTTCTAAAGAACAGTCACAATTCTGCGGCTGAGTGAAGGTCCAGGTACTAGCAAGTGGAGTGGGCCTTCATCTGATGTCCCAAGACAGTGGACAGGCAAGAAAAGGCCCACAGCCTTTCAAAGGTTCCAACTCTAACATTGCTGCATGAGGAACCTTCCAAGTTAGGGATCCGAGGGACACTTCCATCTGCAATAGGGTTTGGACTTTCAATTTTGAAAAGTATACAATATTATTTTGGAAGGTATCCTCACAGTAAAAATCAGTAGCTACTTTTAAAGTGAATAGTGTTACAATAGTTGTCTTTTAAGGAAAATATATTTACGGTTTGGAGAGACCACACCATGGCTAAGGACTGGTTCTGCTCTTGCAGCAGAGGTCCTGGGTTTGGTTACCAGGATGGTGTATATATCATCCTACCATAATTGCACACAAACACACACGCATACACTAAAAATGAAAATTTTAATGCACACATATGTATTCAAGCACATTTTGTCTATATGAGAATGGTAGCAGTACACTGAAACAAACAAAAAATACAAAACAGGAAAAATCCTATTGGCTAATAAATAGTAAAGGCTTAAAAACAATGGTAACACACAATGCATCTATAAAATATGTTGCCTGCATACAGATACATGTACAGCAAATACAAATGCACACAACAGTATAAATCAGACATAAAGGAAAGGCCAATCATGTAGACCAGTGCTATGAACAGACCCTGGGAGTTCAGACACTTAAATCCCTGGGAATGAATGACCTTATTCCTTTGAGATTTCCTTATATAGGAAGTAAAGGTGTCACACTAAGTCATAGTTCACATTCTGATAGACCATCAGCAGCAAGAGAGAGGTTAACAGAAAACAAACACATAAGTTGGGTTCTCTTTCATGAACCTCTGCAGTACAGTCTGTTTTAGATGTTCTGTAGAACCAATCCAACCATCACATTTCCCAAGGAGACCCAGTTGGTAATGCTGTGAAGCCTGATGTGTGCTAAGACATAGCCCAGGTCCTGCTTGCTGTGTAGAACCCAAGGTCGCTTCTCACCTAATTCACCGGCCAGACTGTGAGCCTCTTGTCTACAGAGTCCCAACAGTTCTAGTCAATCTCTTACTCTCTTATGTCAGAACAGCAAAATCTTTCCTTTAGACATTAGCCATCAACATTTACTAACTATGAATCCTTTGTTAGATGTGAGTCTCCAGTTCTTCATCTTACAGAGGGAATAAAGACTCATCTCTAGTACTCCTTGGAGAATTGAATGAAATATTTAAGAAGAGAGCCCAGCTGGGCATTGGTGGCACATACCTTTAATCCCATCACTTGGGAGGCAGAGGCAGGAAGATCTCTGTGAGTACTCTGAGGCCAGCTTGGTCTACAGGGAGACAGTTCCAGGACTTGAAGGCTGTTACAAAGCGAAACCCTGTCTTGAAAATCAAAAAAGAAAAAGACAGAGAAAATGAGTCTGGAGTATACCTCATGTGGAGGAGGCTTCTTACTGTGCACACAGCCTTTGGTTCGATCCCCAGCATTTGTAAACTGAAGGGAGTGACACATACCTGGAGTCCCAGCAAGACAGGGGGAAGAGACAAAGTTCAAGCCCACACAGAGAAATTCTAGGTCAGGCAGGGCTACTAAGACCACAAGGGTGAGGAGAGTCACGGGGAGAGTAGGGAGAGCAAGCAGATCAAGAAAAGGTAGGCATATGCTGCAAGGTATGGTAATAAGTTAATTACGTTAATTACGTGGGTACTAGATGTCGACCAATGTAAGAGCTACACAGAGAAACTACACAGAGAAACTCTGCCTTGAAAAGCAAAAAGCAAAAGAAAAAGAAAAGATAAAAATACTCAACTAGAACAAAGCAAAATCCATTCAAGCTTTTGCTACACCTCCCTCACACTGGCACTTGGGGGCTCACACCAGGCAATGGTGGCCTGCTGGGAACCAGTCCTCAGGTCCCAGCCAACTGAAACAAGAGATCTGTAAAACAAGCTTCTAGGGATATCCTGCAATTTCTTTCTAATTGACAAATACAACGGACTCTCTTAGTTTAAAAAGGGGGCTAAAAAGAGGGAAGACAAAGAAACACAGCCTTTCATGAGAAAATTTCAATTGAATTAATCCCTTTTGAGGTCCATACCTCTATGTATGCAGGAAGAGAAAGCTAAGGTCAAATGGACTGATTGCAGGTTTTCAGGGTTATTTTATGATTCAAAAACAAATTTTCTGAGAAATATTTAATAATTCTAAAGATGTTTTAAAACCAACAAGGAAATAAGTTTTTTTTTTTTTTTGATTACCACTAACTCTTTTGAACAATTTTGCTCTATCTGATGAATTCCCCAACCTCTGTTATGGCCAAGAACAAGATGCCAACTGACTGGATGCAGTGACAGGAGAAAGCACAGGCTGAAGTCTGAAGTGCATACATCATGCTGAAGGGCTCTGATAGCTGCGGTGGTAACAGGCAGTGAGGTCAGGTCAAAGGGGGTCAAAGCAAACCAGGATATGGGCAAAGGAATACATCAAACACTGATTTTAAAAGGGCAATTAATCTTACCCAGAAATGCTTCCTGGGGAATGAGATCTCCATCTTAAGAGCACACTATATGCTGTAAATGAACACGAACACACGAGCACAGGGCTTTTATCCCATGATCACAAACAGAAGGAGAGAGTGCTGTTTATCAGAGCCACAAGCCTTTTACAGCGCTCCATTAACACCTTCCGGGACTATGCTCACTCAGGGCCAGTCTTAAGGAGCCACTCATAGTCCATGTGTCGTTCTTCCACGTATAAGCTGTCTATTACCTAGATTATTTTATTCCTAACATGTTTCTGGAGCCTTGGCTCTTTTGATAGTTTCATGAATTTCTAAACATGTGCATTCTCTTGACTATTGCTTATAACTATTATATTTCTTTGTGAGAAGGACATAAACCAAAATTTAAATTAAAACAATGTACTTAAGTATAATCATAGAAACTGTAGTTAGTGACTGGTTAGGCCATTTAAATAAACTGGTTAAGACCCTCCGGGCCATGAATTGAAAAAATAAGGTGAAATAAGATATAAATACAATCAAGAGTAGGGAACAAAGCAAACCCAGCTAGAAGAGACTAACAGACAAGGATCCCACTTCTGCATGGGTCACTATGGTAGTCTTCCTGCATGGCAAACATTCCATTAGCATCACCAGCACTGGCAGCCTACTTCTCAGCCTCTTTATCATGTTTTAACAAGTTATGTGACAATCAAGCCTGCTACACACTAAGCAATGACTGTGGAGATGCTGCAGTTTCTTCCTTACCACAAACACACTCTGGCATTTCTACTCCTGCCCAGAAGCTGATTCCTCAAAGCATTAATCAATGGCATAGAAGTTTGCCATAAGTGAGGTGTAATTGGCCTTTTTGAATTTCCAATGAACTTTTGTTTGAAAAAATATGTTAACAGGGGTTGGAGAGATGGTTCTGTGGTTAACAGCACTCTGTACTCTTCCAGAGGACCCAGGTTCAATATCCAGCACCCACATGACAAGTGTTGGTAATTCCTGTTCCAGGTGATCTGATTCCCTGACACAGACATACATGTGGGCAAAACACTAATATACATATATTAATAAAAGAAAAACTAGGCTAGTTGCAAAATCTTAGAAATATAAGACTATGAAGTCTCACACGGGAAAAAGTTGTCTAATTTATGTTCTACAAGCATGCTATAATAGGAAATATAATTATTGCATAAACTAAGAAACCTGGGCTCATTAAAGAATTCAATGGTTGCCCAATTAAATAACAGGAGGGTACAAAGATATTAGTTCACATTCTAATGTAATGCAGACAATGACTAGAGTTATACAACCATTACCTCATTCTTCAACACTCATCTTAGGTTGCAGGGTGGGGGGAGGGAAAGGAGGAGGGCCTACTTCAGTTTTGACATGTGGTCACAAATTCAAATGCTAACTCCTCAGGAGCAGTGGCTGTAGTAACAATGCACACCCTACGATATCAACAACCAACTTTAACCTCCAGAACCTGAAGGACCTGCCTCTGAGTGTTTTTGTCACCCACCCCCGCTGTTGTGTTTAAGAATAACACACCACACCACATAAAGAATTTACCATACAAAATCATATAGAATAAGGAAAATATGAATTAACTAAATTTTATTTTTGTGACTCCTGTGGTTTCCCATAAAGCATATTAAAATAACATAACTACCAGGCATGATGGCACATACTTTAATCTCAGCATCTGGGAGGCAGAGGCAGTTGAATTCTCGAGTTCCAGGCTAGCATGTACACAGCAAGTTCCAGGTCTCTCTCTCCTCTCCTCCCTCCCTCCCTCCCTCCTCCCCCCCACCTCTCTCTCTCTCTCTCTCTCTCTCTCTCTCTCTCTCTCTCTCTCTCTCTCTCACACACACACACACAGAGAAAAGTAATTTTGAATTTAGATTACCTAAACTGAATATCCCAAGTCCCCACGCTTCCATTTCACTGAGTTCCTTAGTAACTCTCCAATATATCCAAGCTTACTGACAAATTCAGGCATGTATAAAGAAAAGGCAGACAAACTCAGCAAACAGACACTACATGCCATGCAAAGGCAGCTGGTGAGGGTTCCATGGTAGGCACATTCGCTGTGTGACCTGATCCCTTTTTCCATTTCCAATTGCTTCACTTCTGCCCATCTTCGTTATGACTTGTCACAACTGATGAGGGCCATACTCACTGTATCTTCAGTCAAGATCATCCCACAGCTGTGTATCTTCCTGTCCATTCCAACTGGACCAAAGCTTTTTTCATAGAACACTACTCTATCTTTTGTATCTTAGAGTAACAAGACAACATGTACAATACAAAGAAAATGAAAAGTTATAACATCACACGGACCTGAGAAGTTAAACAGTTGTCAAGGAAAGATATCAAGGAGTTAAATTAAGTGCACAGAAGTTGGAAGAAACTGGAAAGGGAAAACATGCAAGCTTACTGAACAACTCATCCCTCAGGAGAGCTACAGGATGCTAGGACTAACCTGTCATGGACTAAGTCTTTCTTTACACCTGTGCTGTCCATGTGATACCAAAGACAAAATCAGGAGAAAATAGCCCAACACAGAGAACTAATCAATGAAATCTTAAAAGAAACTTATAGAAACCAGAATGGAGGTTTATTAAGCTATGCAGCTTACCAGTTTTCATAATTATATTAGAACAATGGAAAATAAAGTATGAGCCAGTAAAGTTTATAGGCTTTTTATATTCTTCTAAATAAAAATTAAGTATATGACTTTTGGTTTTTAAATATTAACACTTAATTTATTCATTCTGTGTCAGAAGATAACTTTTAGGGGTTACTTCTATTACGTGGATCCCAGGGACTGAACTCAGACTGACAGTTTGGAAGTGGGTGGCCAACTACACTGAGCCACCAAATTGGGCCTGGTTTCTGACACTGACATTGTAGTACACTGAAAGAGGAAGATACGTGATTTGATCCCAGTGCAGAAGTATTCATCTCTGAGTCATTTTATCCACTGAAACCACAGACACCATGTACCTGTGCTCACCTTTGCTTTGTTTCCTGTTCCTTCTATCTTGGCTAATTTCCCTAGCCACTTACAGATCAGAAGGAAAAGAACACAAAGCAGCTTGTCTCGGTACTCCAATGACCCCAAGCTCAGCACATTCTGCTGTCACGATGAACTAAGACTGAATTCCTCCATGGCTGAATCACAGGGAGGAGCATGCAATAGTGCCACATGGGTTCTGTAAGCACTTTCTCTTTTTATCATGTGATGACAGCTAGGTCTTATCCACACACACCCAAATTTCAAGTCTTTCACTTTCAGCTTGAGTGCATGTGTGTCACTCTGACAGCGGACAGGTACCCCGAATCACATAGTGCATCTCCACTCTGACAGCAGACAGGTACCCTGAACCAAACAATGCATCTCCACTCTGACAGCAGACAGGTACTCTCAACTGCATACTGCAGTTTTTCTACTCAGAGACTTGAAGCTTCTGAATACACCCACAGATTTTAAATGCTAATTTTTCCTAATTACAAATATGAAATGAAAAGAGGCAAAGATAAAAGCTTTCCAAAAGAAAGACACAGAGTTAAGGATGTGCCCAATTTCACAGCATGAAATTCAATGCTGTGTGTTGGTACTATGTATGTCATACCAGCGAAGTTTCAGTCTTTGCATCAACCAGCGCTTAATGATTTGAGGAGCAGACCCCTGTTAATTCACCCATAGCACCTGAACAGTCTGAAGCAGATCTTCAGGTTAAAGGCTTTTTGTTATTTTTTTATTTATTTTGTGCATACAGGTGTTTTCTCTGTCTGCATTATATCTGTGCACCATGTGTGTGCCTTGTCCTTGGAGGTCAGAAGAAGGCATCAGTTATAGACAGTTGTGACTCTAACAGTTACAGCCACCATGTGGGTGCTGGGACCACTAAGCCATCTCTCCAGCCCTTGCCAGTCACCCACAGCATCTGTCACAGTCTAAGGCAGACCCATGAGTTGAATTGTGTCTTAACCTACAAAGTCACTCTGCATATTCTCTAGCAAAGATCATGCAAGTACCAGAATTCAGGAGAGAACAAAGAAGCTTTGCAAAAACATTCACAAATGTGCTCACTATTCACAGATGAGGCCATGATAATCTTCCCCTGGAGGGAAGATGGCAGAAGCGAACACAAACGGGCTCTGATAAAGGGTTTCAGACTTTCCTGTATAGCTTGCTGTTCACAGTCACCATTTTAGTGTACTAGACAGTTGGCAGGAAAGGCAAACACAACAAAATAAACACAGAAGCAGCTTAGATTCTAAGGTCACACCATCAATTTAGTCAAGAGAACTAAGTGAAGAATTCAGAGAATTAAGTTAGGAAAAAGCACACATTTCAGAACACTTTCAGATGAAGGTTTTTAAGGACTTTGTGTGTGTCTCTGTGGGCATGTGCCCCATGAGTGTGGTGGGTGCTTACAGAAGTCAGAGGGGGCATAGGATCCTCTGGAAATGTAGTCACAGGAGATGGAGTACTGAGAAATAAAGAGTAGTCCTCTGGAAAGTAGGCAGTGCTCTTATCCCTGGGCCATCAGACTAGCCCCAATGAAACAAAACAAAACAAAAACACAGAAAATGAAAACAAATGGCCACTACGGTTAAGTAGAAAAACCGATACATGGTTAGCATGATGGCTCAGCAAGTGAAAGTGCTTGCCACATAAGCTGATGATCCCTGGAGCCTATATTAGCAGGGGGAACTGTCCCCTGAAAGTTGATCTTTGATCTCACTCTGTCTCTCTACACACACACACACACACACACACACACACACACACACACACACACACACACACACACACACACACACACACACACACACACACACACAGAGAGAGAGGACTGGAGTTCTTCACCTCATTCCCAACTAATCAGCGAAGAGATACTGCAATGCCTGAAAACTGCAAACACTGGGCTAATTGAACCCAAAGGCTCTAGGCTAAACACCTCTTCACAAACGCAAAGGTGACCCTGACTCGGCTCCACTGCCTTGTGAACTTCCTCAACCACACCTAACAGCCAGAACAGAAACTGGCAACCTCAAAGTAAATGAACTCAGACTCCAAGTTAGTGAAAGAAATAAAAAATTAAAATCCTATTTTTTAGATTAAAAAGAACTATTAAAGTTATTTTTAATAAGCAAAACACAAGTCTACCAATCAGAGAATTTTAAATTTCTTTGATTCTTACTTGACAAAATGGTCTTTAAAACATACTACAAAGTACTCAAAAAACAGAAAAGTTTAGTGCGAAGAGATGAGCATCTGAAAAGCCAGCCACTGTGGACAGGTGTGGGAACTACAGGTTTCATCACATTTAAAACTCTGATGAAGGTAGTGAAGACATTCACCAGGTTTGCTATCCTCTAACCAGCACTGTAAGATTATCCCGAAGCAACAAAGGCTCCCAATTTCTAAAACTTGCGTCAACAGGAATTAGATTAGAAAATGTAGCTATGCCTCTAGATGGGACCTGAGACAGACTTCTGAGTTCCTTCCTATAAGCTTTCACTATTCTGTAATTATACAAATATATTACCTACAAGAAGACTCCTACCAGTTCTAATTCTATTTCTTAGCAAAACCACTTCCTTAGATTCTTTCATAAGAAGCTATTGAAGAATTGCTTTCACGATGAACAATTCCTACCTCCTTCCTACTAGGTCCAAGATTAAGGATGCTCAGGGTATTACTGAACATGGTCATATATCACTGAAAATTCCTCATAAAAACTAGTCAGTGATGAGCATTGTAATAGATCATGGGGCTAACACTGCAAACTATTTAATTTCTTACCCAATGACTGGGTGAGGAAGACACCTGCATCCATGTCCACATACAAGTACACACGTGCATATGCAGAGCAGATCTCAGGTGGAAATCTGAAATGCCCTCATATTTTAGCAGTGAGGATGTAGCAGCACACATGGAAACCTCCACAGCTGAGCACATGTGACAGCTCACATAAAAACGTAGGCACACTAAAAGTACCATGGAAATCACCTTTAGGTTGTGTGTACAGGTAATGTATGTGTGTAAGAGCACAAATGAACTTGGTGTTTAAGCTTGCATTCTATCCCCAAAATAATTCAATACATGTATGCAAATATTTCAATTTCTTCAAGAAATCTGAAGTACCTTTGGTGCCAAGATTCTCCAACACATATACATGTGCACTGATTTTCAGATATACAAACTCATTGAAGTAGTACTTACAAACCAAACTGATTTCTTGTTTTATTACAAGTGTTATAAAACAGAAGATTTCCCCTTAAAAGGCAATAAAAGATACCTTCCTAAAGTGTATCAATATAGAATATCCACTTAATGCCAGCAACCAAAGGTGTAGAAGAGAAAGTGACAGCACTTCTTTGGGTTGTTAAGCACCTTACCTTCAGCGGTGACTGCGGAAGGACAGACTTCTTTGAGAAGATCTCCAAGTGTATGCAGCTGTCCATCTGCAGCCACAGGACGGAAGAGCTTCTGAATGAAAGGTCGTTCAGTTGTAGTCTGTTTGAAAAAGAAAAACAACTCAAGCAAGTCAGTCTTTGTTGCTGTTGCTGCTAACTACACAGACACAGATCATAAACATGGTCCTGGCACTAGTGTCTTCTGATGTGACTTAAATATACAAAATAAGCATCACTGATGCAGTATCACTGGGGAAAAAGGTTAACATAATAAATGCACATAAATCAGATTCATGCAAATATGGAATGTCAGATACTCTTAAAAACAACTAGCTAGACTTCAAATAGCAACCTCCCCTTCCCCAACAGGGACAAAAGGCATTGTCAATAACTCTAAAAGTGATACCATAAAGTCACCAAATACAGAAACACACCATGGCTGACTACTGCATTAAAAAGGATTTTTTTTAAGGGGCTGGAGGGATGGCTCAAGGGTTAAGAGCACTAGTTGCTCTTGCAGAGGACCATGGCTTGGTTCACAGCACCCACAAGGTGGCTCACAACCATGTCACTCCAATTCCAGGGTATTCAACACCTTTTCTGGCATCCATGGGTATCAGGCATGCTTGTGGTGCATATACATACACACAGGCAAAACACTCACACATTTAAAAAAATATTTAAAAAGAAGCTTTTTAATGAATGTATTGTAAGAGAGTTATGGGTTAAGGGGAACAAGACATTTGATAACAATGAATTCAGATCAAGTATCCAAGGTTTGATAGAGATAGGATTTCAGTACCAGATGTGGGATACTTCCCTGAGTTAAAGGTCAAGAAGGCCCTAGAGACCACCGAAACAACAGGCTGTTATTGCCATTGCTCTTGGTTGCCCACCATAACTAGATAGTAAGGCCTTATTGCTAAAGACACCACACACTTTGGTTGCAGGACATAAAGAAATCAATTTGGAACTGACCTGGAAATTTCTCCCTGCTGGCTAGCTTTCATAGTGCTGGAAGGTGCTACACAGGCCACTGGGGGAGAAAAACCATCAACAGTATTACCCAGTGGTGGTCCCTGCTTGCAACAATACTGACCTGCCAGACAAGACATACTCAAGAAATCATGAAATAATGGTATGACTCTTAGGGGGAAGGGGTAACCAAGTGCTTTCTGATTAGACCTGAGGCCTACTCTACAGGGAGGAATTGAGGCCTGACTGTAAATATAGTCAAGCCCCCCGGGCTAGGGGAGCGACTGGCCCTAGTGGGAACCCACTACTATTGTTTTGTTAAATGGCCATGCTGTTGAACTGGTTTCTACATGTTTACATTTATATCTGTGTATAAGTGTTGCTCTAAACTGGTCAGAGAAGCTTCTTGCAGTAGCAGTAATATAGAGACTTATAACTGGTCAAAGCACTGAGAGTGAGTCACTGAGTTTACTGCAACCCTCCTCCTCCCAGGCTCAGGGAACATCACAGGGCAAACAATGAGGAGGACTATGAAATGCTGTCCCCAGGGACATGATTTGGTTGCTGCACTCGTGAACTCATAGCAGCTGTGATCACCTACACAAGATCAAATGGTTCAGCACGGATGGTGTGGGGGCGCAGCAGGTCCCACCCAGAACTACTGGCAGTTGCTGGCTGCTAAAGGGCTGTCATTATTCTTTAGGTGTGTAGTGGATGCTAAGTTGCCCATGCCCCAGTGATGCTTACAGTGCACAGCAGCATTAACTGGAGTGACTGAGTGAGTTACTTAAACAAATAGAAGAAGATAAAAGAAAAAGACATGGAAGGAAACTGGGTATGATCAAGGTTTCTACATTCACATGAAACTGTCCAAGAATAAGTAAAAATATTCTTCAAAAACAAACACTCTACACAAAAGAACCCAGCTGACTACTGCACTAAAAAGGAAACACCCTTCTTAGAAGAGTCCCTCTAAGAGTGGTGCTGCACCCTGGGCAACAGACATCCGCTAACAGCGTTCTCACCAAACTTCTGAGGTTTGACAGAGTTATCAGGATAATCACAACAGGATTGATTCCTAATAGCTGCGTATCTGAGCCACTCCTAAAAGACCATTTTTCTTTTCTTCAGTGATTTGAGTACAGAAGCTCTGCAATCAAATACCTGAGGCTGGCCTGAGACTTACCAGCCTGCTTCCACTCTACCTCACGAGTGCTGGGACTGCAGATGTTGCCCAATACCAGCTCAACATCCCTGTCTCTCTTGTCTGTTGTTAAAGGACTGTGCCAAGCACAAATAGGTATATTAAGAGAATGGAAAATATTTCTTTTCACCTCAACTGTTAGTCAATTTTATGATGTTAAGTTTTAATTTTCAGCCTCTTGGTATGAAAAAGAATCACAAAATGTCTAAGAAGAAAAATATGCCTAATCTAAAAATATGACTTTAAACACTTACAAAAGACACATCTTTGGGAGAAATAATATGTATATATATCCACATTGGCTTTTAATCAGAGAAGCTCTCAGTCTTTTTGAAACACCTATCATTTTTAAAATTAATAGAAACTAAACATGTGAAAAAACTTGTAAATGTAAGCAATTCAGTGGATATATAATAAATGTTAAAAATGGTATGTAAACAACATAGCTGAGAATGTGTGGCAATCATAAAAATAAACTGTGCAAAATAAAAGCTTAGAAATAATTTGGTTCCCTTCACTTACTTAAAAAGCCTATACTTTGCTATACATATTAAATAAAAACTATCATGTCCAGGTAACTGATTAACTACACAAAGATAATAAAGTTAGCAGAGTCCCAGAAGAAAAAACGAAAAGGGATGAAGGTAAACACTTAAATTGTCACCACCCACTTAGGGTTGTCTGTCTTCTAGGTCACCAAGAGGCTTTTCAGACATTTTAGGAAAGGAAATGATGTGAGGCAGGAGGCTTCTCTCCAGACTAATGGAAAGCAGCCTGGGGACAGTCTAGGTAGGGGATGGAATGAGGACAGGTGGCAAGAAGTGACTGTATAAAACAAGCCCAGGTGAGATAGCCTGGCCAGGGAGGGAGAGGAGGGGAAAGGGTGTCGAAGGGCAGCAACGGATTCCCACCTAAGAGAGGCACGAAGAATGTACCGGTCGGAGCTGAAGCCAGCAACGTCACAGGAAACTCTAGAGGGTTCAGTTCTCACTCATACCTAATCAGCAGCAGAAATGTGAGGTGGCTGAGTGACAATAAAAATACTTAAAAGCAACAGGCTAAAGAGAAAAAGCCAAATAGTCAGGTTAGCAAGTTAAAAACGAAATTCTAATTCCATCATTGAAAAGAATGCCCCCTTATATATCAGAATAGCTCCCGTTTTTACTCCTCCAGTTACAACAAAGGTGAAACTTCCCACAGTAACACACCTTAATTCAATACCATATAATGGTAACCAAGACCACTCTTCAGAGGAAAGTTCTGTTTCCATCCATCACAAATAAAATGCAAAAGAAAAGGCCTACCAAATACAGCCAAGTAGATCAACCAGTATTGACGGGACAACTCTAGCTTTCTTCAGTCAACTTACTAGACCTATTCTAGTAAATTAGAAATTAGAAAACATATAGACTGTGGAAGAGGCACATTCTCACAAATGAACTGAGTTTCAGGCATTTATTAAACTTAATGTAACAAAAATTTAAAGTACTGACGAAATAAAGAGTTAGCTGGCAGTTGCCATTCATTATAGAACCATGGACACAATGACCCAAATTTTCTGAAAGTACACACATGCATACACACACACGCATGCAGGCAGGCATGCACACACACTCATGTCTGTGTACAGATGAACCTAAAACATTCCATCCTGCAGAAAAGCCCATGTAGGAAGGTAAACAATTCAAAATAGATTCAGGAAGTCCCTGAAACTGACCAGATTCACAAGCACCCCCCCTAGCCCCCAGTAAGCATTACAAGTACCTCTCTGTTGAAGGAAAACTGAGCTACAGACTCCCATCCCAGACAAGCTGAACTGCAAAGGTGACTCTGAGAGCAGACCAGCTACCTGAAAGAGGTTTAGATCAACTGAGGCACCTGGAAAGGGCCTTCTACCACCTGATGCAGGATGTGCAGTGTGCTCAGGTTTCCAGCTTTTATGAGTTGTCATTCATGATGGGGCAGGCAATGGTGATCCAGCTGTCTTTGAGTCACTTCTGCTCCTGTAAGTAACCCCTCACCCATTCTCCTGCAAATAATCCCAATAAAACTATTGGTTCAGGAACTTGGACTTCGGTGGTGTTCATACTTTGGTCCTCCATTGGATCCCTATCTGGGGTGAGTAGACATGTGTGTTGTGTCTCCCCAGGAAAAAAAATTGTCACATAACAATAATGCACAGGACAGCAAAGTTAGAAACAGTTTTAATTCAAAGTAAGAACAGTGGTGGGTGGTGTCGAACGCCTTTAATTCCAGCACTCGGGAGGCAGAGTCATAAGGATCTCTGTGAATTTGAAGCCAGCCTGGTCTACAGAGCTGCACAGAGAAACCCTGTCTCGAAAAATCACAGAAAGGAAGGAAGGGAGGCAGGGAGGGAGGGAAGGAGAGAGGGCAGATGGACAGTATCTTAGATAGACTTCTACTTGAGACTTCTATTAGCAAAACTTAATAATGAGAGGGGCCTGATTTATTAAAGTCTGCACAGAATTTGCTAACAGTACTCCCTCAAAGGTTTAACATCTCCCAGTGACATGAATCACAACTGAATGGCAATCTCTTGGGTTGCTGTGAGTATACTATCGTAGTATAGTGCTCACCTGGCATTTGAGGGTTTTGGTTCAACCCCAGCACCACAAATACAAGCAAAGGCCAAAATCTTTTGCTCCAGGAGCCTTAGATGTATACTCTAGGACTGTTGGTTAGGCTGAAGAAACAGATAATGACAGCTTACATATGTCACCAGCTATTTCACATGTGCTGGTTTTAAGTCCCTTTAAATAGAGTGGTTGAACAGAGGGACATTTATCAGTAATATTTATATGATTTAGAAGTATTTCTCTAATGGAGTGAATACTATCAAGTTATATTATATGTACACCCAAAAATGTCACAATGAAATTCACTATTTTGTGCAATTATTCTAACTGATAAAAAACAAAATGTAACAAGACTATTTGGGTATGGTGGTGCAAACCTATAATCTCAACACTCAGGAAGCTGAAGCAGGGGGATCAAAGTTTGAGGCTAAACTAGGTTGGATATTGAGAAAGGATGGGAAATGAAAGAAAGGAAAATAGAAAGGAAAACCCAAAGTACACAGACAAGATGGGGGTTTGTTGTTCAATTATTGCAGAGGATTTGTTATGGATTGCAGGTATTTACAAGATTAAGGGAAAAATCAAGCTATATTGAACTGGAATTGGAATTAGCAATGTCTACTGATTGAAAATGTAATTAGATTTTCTTAATTAGGTAACAAATACTATATGGTAAGAACTACATCTAGGATGTACACAAGTGTGCTGATGTGACCAAGACTGTTTTCATTTCTATTACCAACAAAATAAATTTAATTGGAAGGTATTAGAATAACTGTGCTTTAAATAAAAATCCAGGAAAATTAACCAGGACTCCTTACCAACAAGAACAAAGATAGAACAACAACAAAAACCTCTAACAAGTTATTTAAGTTTAAGTTCTAAGGGTGGAAGATGCCTGAGTAGGTATAAAGTAAAGCAGCCATTGCATAGTACACTGAATGTAAATTTTAAAACACATCATTTCAAAAGATGATGAAAACCAAGGTGAAATACAGATGGCTGTCAATCTTCCAACTTAGAATCTCACTGATATTTTTTAATGAAGAAAGAGATCATGACATTTCAACATTCACAGGGACCTGGAATAACAGTACTTGTTAGAAATTAGTGAATAACAAAACCCAGCTAAGGGCCAGAGGGCAGACTACAGCACAACATACTGATTTCAAGAGGCATTCAACACTGGAAGTCTGTTTCTCAATCTGATAAGCTGGGAAATGTTATCTATAAACTATTATTATGATAAAATAATAGGATAGATGATACTTAAAATGTGAAAGAAATAATGCACTAGGTGGTAACAAAGGCTAGTTCTTTTCATCCTGACTTTTAAACCACTATTGAATGAAAGGAATAGTTTTTACCGAACCAATTACAGAGAGAATCAAAAGTATTTAACATTTTACCTTCAATTTCCTTTGATACTTTATTAATTCAAGTAAGTGCTCATGGCACAAAGTCAAAGCTTACACAGGCCGTGCTGCTATACTTTCCCAAAAGCAACGTGACAGAGGCTTCAAACTGTAACAGGCACATGTAGCTCAAGATATACTCATGCATGTCAAATTTTGCATCACATGCTTTTCAGAAGCAGGTTCATATTTAAATTAGCTTAAGAATATACACAATTACAAGATCCATTAGATAGAAATAACAGAGCAATTTAAATCAATGCTTAGGATTTTCCACTAAACAGTCTATGGTGGGAAACTAGGAAGAGGAGCAGAGGGATTCCTTTATCTGTTATGGAGGGAAACGGAGACCTGAAAATAAGCATGCTGAGTGGTCCTGCTAAAATAGTCTGGAGTCTACTTTCAATATTCCTAATACCACCAAGAAATAATAATTAAGATTTGAAAAGCTGTCATTGTTACAGTCAGGAACACTTAATCTCCAAAGCTGCAGAGTCTTAGTTGAGATGATGATTAAATTTAAAGCATACATTCCAATCCATCCTCACATCTGGCTTAAAGGTTATTTTGTCTCATTGAGATTATTATATTTATTATAATATTGTCTAGACAATGCCAAATGTATTTTGTCACATAGTAGTTACAGCAAATACAGATAACAGTTTGTGACCTCTTTACATCCTTTCAACTAAGTAGTGTGTGGTACAGGGTAGCACAGTTAACTACTGAGGACTGAATTTGATGGAAGAGACAGTTGCTTGGAAATATGTTCTTTATTGTGTGTGTACGTGTGGTGTATTTGTGTGTACACACATGTCAGAGGCTGACATCTAGGTATTTTTAACTCACTTCTCCACCTTATTTTTTAAAATTTTATTCATTTATTTTTATATCTTTTTTGTCTGCATGCACATCTGTGTATCACAGGCATGTCTAGCTCCCATGGAGGCCAGAAGAGGGCTTTGGGTCCCTTGAGACTGGAGCTGAAGATGGTTGTGAGCTACCACAGGTATGTTGGGAACAAACTCAGGTCCTCTGGAAGAGCACTTGAGTCCCTGTTTCAGCTAGCTTGGCTGGCCAGTGACCTCAGGGGTACTCTGCAGTAGGTAGACAGCAGCACACACCCATGTCCGCTTTACATGGGTGCTAGGAATCTGAACTCAGGTTCTCATATTAATGCATCAAGTACTTTCTCAGCAGGGCCAGCTCCCTAGCTCCATTTTAATGTTTTATATGAATTTTTAGTAGCATAGTCAGAGAAGATTCAGGTAAAGACAGTACTACTAATGATTCTAGAAAGTTATCTTAATACATTAAAGATCTCTCTCCAAAAGAATTCAGTCATACTGAGAGAATCACAGTTGAAGTTTAATTTTATTTAGTAGTTTTGGCATTTTTGCTAATTTTATTGAAAGCCATACTAAAACGTTAGGTGAATATAAGAATAATGTAGCTAATACCGTACTTCTTCTGGAAAGTCAAAGGGTAGTTTTGCATGAAGTTTTTATCTTTATGGATATTACCATAAAGTAAATTAGAAACACTTTCAACTTGTACAAATAAAGTAGTGAGAGGAGACGCCTGAGTAAAAGCAGCTGTGACCTCAGAAGTGGGCGTGCTCTGAAGGCCAGTCAACTGTCTTCCCCAGGAGACCGGTGAGTCTAAACCAGGCCAAGAACCCGTGACTCTGCACAGAAACAGAACATCTCTTACACCCGCCCCTCCATACATGCTCCAATAGTTTTACAATGAATGCTGAAGTTTACCATACGGGGATATTATTTTTTAATGATGCATATACTTTTTCAATGTATTTCAACGAACTATCAAGAAATTATATGAAAATTCCTTTCAATTTTTTTTTTTTTCGGTTTTTCGAGACAGGTTTTCTCTGTGTAGCTTTGGAGCCTATCCTGGAACTTGCTCTGGAGATCAGGCTGGTCTCGAACTCACAGAGATCCGCCTGCCTCTGCCTCCTGAGTGTTGGGATAAAAGGCGTGCGCTACCAACGCCCGGCTGCCCTTTCAAATTTTTGAAGAGGCAAATAAAAGTGATATTCCATAGATCTGCCTGCTGATATAATCTCCAGATCAGCAAGTTTAAAAATAAAGCACCTGACTGTTATGAAACATGAGAGAAAAGTAATGAAGTAAAAGCACACAACTCCTAGAAGAAAACTCAGGAAGATGCCTGTGACCTTGGATCAACAAGGTCAGGTCAGATTTTCTTAGCCATGAAACACCTCAAAGCATGAGAAACAGCAGAACTTCACCAAAAACTTTAAAGTTTGCTCTTCAAATGACATCAAGAAAAAAAAAAAAAAAAGGGAAATCCAGAGTAAAAGGAAATATTTTGCAACTCATACATCTGATAAGACTAGTATTTAGAATATATAAAGAATTCTCAAAACAATGGAAAGACAATCTCACTTAAAAATGATCAAAGGGATTGATATGTAAAATAAGATTGTTTCTAAAATAAATAAATAAATAAAGATCGAAGGGGCTGGCAGGATGGCTCAGCAGGTAAAGGTGCTTGCTGCACAGTCCTAATGACTGGAGTTTGATCCCCAGAACCCACAGAAGCTAAAGGAGAGAACAGGCTCCATAAAGTTTTCTTCTAACCTCCACATATGTACTGTGTTATGTGTCCTGCCAACCCCCACAATCTCGTATGCATACACAAAGTAAAAATAATAACTAACTAGATAAAAAGGAACAAAAGCAGATGAGTATAATGGTATACACCTATAATCTTAGCACTTGGGAAGCAGAGGTGGAGTTCAAGGTCATTCCTCAACTACCAAGCAGGGTTGGGGTTAGGACCTAGGCCACTGGACTAAAAGCCTGTTTCTAAACATACCCCCTCCCCATAACTAACTAATTAAACAAACAAAAACAAGAAACAAACAAAAGCCAGTAATTTAATGATATTTCTCATAAGAAGATGCTAAGCACATGGGAAGATTCTAGGCAGTGTTATTAGTCATCAGAGAAATGCAGATCAAAAGCACAATGTGACCATGGAACAGTGCTGAGATGAAAATGACAGAGACTAAGAACTGGCAAGCTGCTGGCACCTTCATTTAGTATGGGTAGGAATACAGTGAAGATGCTTTGGGAAATACACCAACAATACTTCAAAACACTAAACAACCAGCATAAAATGGTACTCTTTAAATACCTACAGCAGAGAAAGGAACATAAATGATTACCATAATTATAATTACATTCATAATGCATTAGTAATAGCCCGAAGTGGAAACAATCCAAGTGTCATCAGTGGGCAACAGCCATATACTGGATCATACAAAGACCCCGTTGCTCTAAAGGAGCAATTGTGATCCAGAGCAAGCATGAACCTGGGACATCATGCAAGTGAACAGACCCTAATTTCTTACCACGTCCAGAATGGGCAAAAAGCACAGACACACAAAGTAAATTAGTGGTTGAAGTAGGGAGATGAGTGACTGCTAATGGGCCTGGGGAGATGAAAATGAGAAATGTTGTAGTTTCGACAGCTGCATGAATTTGTGATGTTCTGAAAAACTCACTGAATAGTATTCTAAATGAGAGACATGTATGCTACTAGAAAAAACACCAAAACTGTTGAATACTCAGGTGTGGTTAGTACAAGACCTACAAGAAACAGCAAGATACTGTTCCCTGCCACACACACAAAAGCCCCCCTTCCCCTTTACTTCAAAATAATTATAAGGAAAGAGGTCGACAGCCCCCAAAGGTTAGAGAACTATTCTTATCTTTATCAATTCACAACATTTCCACATTTCTCCCAACAGAATGAGCATCATAGCAATTCTGAATGAGAATGGAACAAGCTTTGACTGTTTGGCAAAAGTCATTTGATATTTTATGACCTGGTAATTAAAATGCACCTGGAAAGTTTTTAAAGTACAGGATGTTATTTGTTTGTTTGTTTTTTGAGAAAGGGTTTCTCTGTGTAGCTCCAGCTGTTGTGGAACTCACTCTAGACCAGGCTGGGATTAAAGGCATGGACCACCACTGCCCGGCCAAGATGTTAGTTTTAAGAGGAAAGTTTACTAAAATACATGCTGTTAATAAGAGTTAATATGAGTGTGCACACCCACAGACGGCAGGAAAAGGCAACAGATTCCCCTGGAGCTACAATTAGAGATGGTTATAAGCTGCCCCAATGAGTGCTGGGAACCTAACTCAGGTTCTTCCTGCAAGTGCTCTTAACTTATGAGCCCCCAGAGCCACGCATCTCATGCAGTCTGTCCAGTTTATTAATGTCTTTTCTTCTCAACAAACAATTTTTTATAAACTCCAGGCACTATGAATTCTTTTAAGATATGGTCTCTGAACTTAAATTAGTGAGTTCTAGGGTCACTTCCAGGTGGATGCAGAGGGTGGGCTCACCTCTGCCTCCAGGTGTCCTAATACCCAACAATACCACTATTGTTGGGTGCAACACACCATCAAGCTGATCAAGGCTGACAACACTCAGAGCCCAACACCGGTCAAGACTGTCCTTCTGGTACAGAAGCCCACACAATCTCATGGGTTGCTTTGCCATGCAAAAGCTCTCAGCATCCAAGGATGATTAGAAGCAGGTGCAATGAAATCTGGAGTGCAAAGTCACTTCCTGATGCATCATCTACCTGCTGAACTTCACCCGCACCTGCCTATAGGCCAACATAGGCAACTGCTTCTGGATCTGTGGTCAGACAGCACCTGCAACCTACAGCAGGGCTTTGACGTATCCGTCTAAGGCATCAGTATTTACCATGTCATTCTCTTTTGGGTGTGTGAGACCACCAAGGGCATGCTCCAAGACCCTAAGAACACGTGCACCACACTGTGGTGAGCTGGTCATGCAGGTGGTGACTGCTGCAGTCCAAGTTGTGTCCTACCCCTCCAATATGCAGACACACACACACACACACACACACACACACACACACACACACACACACACACACACACACAATGCTGCAGTCTGGAAGGAAAGTAGCCGACATCATGTTACAGGTAGCCTGTATTACTGTAGGAAGATCTTCAAGGACAAAGATGTTCTCTGTGGCAGACGTAGAGGCTTCATGCTGGTTATCTACAATGAACTCTCTGTTGTACATCGTAGCATCTCGGGTCTACAAGCCAGCAGACTGACTTAGAATCCAAATGCTCATGGGACCAGCCCTGTGTCTAAGCAGACATGCATACATTCCTGTTTGTTATGAAGCACTTGCTCCTCTGTGGTGCTGCTAAAATTATAATTATGTTCTATGGAAGGCACTCTGCTGGGAAACAATAAACCAGGACCCAGAAGGAGTTTAAAAAAAAAAAAAAAAAAAAGAAGATAGGCTCTTGCTATGTAGCTCTGGCTGGCTTCTTATAATCCCGAATACTAGGATTACAGGCATACTCCACCACCCCCCAATAAATGACTCATTTTAACTAGTCAGCTCCTTGCCTCACATGTAGAACTACTCTTGTTAGTACTCACGACAACAGTGAGGAAGCATTTATAAGCAGCACTGGTGAGGCTAAAGTATTACCACCAGGACATTGTGACCTTTATTCTGAGAGGATCATGTGTACCAAAGAAGGATATAAACTAGGTGTAGTGACACACACCTTTATTCCCAGTACCAGAGAGGCATAGGCAGACAGATCTCTCTTTGTGAGTTTGAGGCACAGCCTGGTCTACATAGTGCCAAGACAGTCCAATGTAGAGAGACCCAGTCTCCAAAAACAAAGCAAAACACACAAAACAGACTGATATAACTCTTACATAATTTAATAACAATTTGCCCAAACTAAGAAATGGAGATTGTGGTAGTAAGCTGAACAAAATGCTTTCTGTAATTGAAGACTTAGTGTTATCAAAGACTAGCAAGAGAGGATACACATGAGTATGGCTTCATGAATAATTACCAACCTTGAGATGAGTTGAAGAGCATCATGTTATTTAAAATATACTGTTTCATTCAAAAAATTTTGGTTGTCCTAGAATTAACTGCAGTTAAGGGAAAAGTGCTCCTGATCACACAAAACATGAACTACAACTACAGTATTTAAGATGAATGTTGTTAGAACATTCCAAAGCAATAAAACTAATCCATCATGTATAACACAGAGAAGGCATAGCAGTAAAAACTGTAAAAACTTAAAAATAACAGTGTAATTGAGAAGAAAGTAAATTTGTTAGTTCTTTTCTATTAAGCACTCCTCAAGCAACATAAAAATCAGAGTTCAAACTACACTTTGATGTGCAGGTCCTTTGGGAGCTCCTGTGCCCTGTTTTATATGAAGCATCTACGAGCCCCCAGTGAAGAGCATCGCACCCTGGTCTGACATTGCTTTAAACATGCACAGTCAGAAATTAGCTGTGGCTTACAGTAACAATTACCTTCATCTTGATGAAAAGGTCTTGGTGTAAGCTAAGGGAGGCAGTTTTCTTCAGCAACCCATTCCTTAAAAAGTAAACTTCAAGACTTTCATTAAAACAGGAGACGGCTTACTATTTAGTAAATACACCTCAGATTCATGAAACAGAGGAGAGGGGGATTCCACAAAGGAGGGAAAATGGGAAAGTTGGAAAAAAGAAAACAGAAAAAAGGAGAAAAAAAAAAGATCCAAAGACCAAGAGAAAAACATATTAGAAATGTGTTTTGAAACAAGTAGAATAAATTATTTTTCCTTTTGTATATGTGAAATAACCAATGAGTCTCTTAACCTGTGCTTTGAAAAATCTAGGTAAAACATTAAGAATAAATACCACACTGGGTATCCACATTAGCCTTTATTCCTTTCAAGACAGGTCTAATACAGCCCATATTGGCCTCTATCTCATTATATAGCTGAATATGACTTTGAATGCCTGTTCATCTGGCTGTTACTTCCAGAATACAGAATACAGAAAACAAGGCCATCCATGCCTTGTTTTCTAGGTCTTTAACTTTGAAAGCATGCTATTTCTTAACACAGATTAATTTTCACATTTTGAATATACTTCTATTTACAATGATATGAGGATATGCTTATATGGCATAAAGAATAGTTAAATCAAGTTGAATAAATAATATGCCTTCTCGTACATGCACAAGCATTAACTTAGCCACATTTAATACATAAGTACATCAATGAACTCAACAGACATTCAAAATGCTAGTTTAACACAATTTTACAACTAGTTCAATTTGATTTAATTTGTTTTATTCATAATTGTGTCACAACATGTGACTGCAGCAAGTTACTTTCATGAAAGTATCACACCCAAGGTACACATATGGTCTACTCAAATTTGTATCCAAGCCGGTTGGATTGTAATCATTCTTGCTTTCAATGATAGAGCTTGCTTTCAATGATAGGGCACTACTCTCCATTGGTGGCTTCCTGAACCAGCACTGTTCTTTTTGATTGGAGCCTAGACAATTTTCTTTGATTTTTCTTTTAATCAGTGTATCTTATAAAGTATATGACAGAGTTTTTGGGTCACACCAGTTTAAAAATATTTTTATTCTTGAACAATTTCATACAGTTATACAGTGTGGCTTGATCATATCCATCCAATATCTCCTCCTACCCCACCCCCCTCACATACCCCTAGCACATCTTTCTTGACCAGACCTTTGGCTGGTATTCTCTTTCTAGCAGACCATTAAGAAATCTATACTGTTCAAAGTAGAACATAGTCTGTAAAATGTTCCAAGGCATCAGACTCAGATAATAAAATAGAATATTTGTATCCTACTATATTATTGAGTAAGGATTAAAATATCTCAAAGTACAAAGAGCAG
Organism: Cricetulus griseus; assembly: GCF_003668045.3. Lineage (NCBI taxonomy): Eukaryota > Metazoa > Chordata > Mammalia > Rodentia > Cricetidae > Cricetulus > Cricetulus griseus. Next base: position 266,593,984 of record NC_048595.1, on the reverse strand, counting down.
TCTGCCTAGGCAATGGCTCATGTATACCTGTCAAAATCGATTCATGATCGATATAATCTATGCATACATCAGTGCACTTTGCACATGTGTATAAATTATAAAAGATCTACATGGACCACAGGACAAAGTAAACTAGGATGGGGTCATTCTTCTTATGGTGTGTGGCTGATGGTAGGTTGCCCATGCTGATGCTGCCAGCACAAACTGGACTCAGTGGGTTAGAAAACAAGAGGAGGACACAATGATGGGAGGGACATATGTTGGGGGTATGTGTGAGGGGAGCAAGATGGGAGGAGAGATTGGGTGGATATGATCAAGGTCCACTGTACAATTGTATGAAATTGTTCAAGAATAAAAATATTTCTAAACTGATGTGAGTCAACAACTCTGTCATATACTTTGTAAGATACACTGATAAAAATAAATCAAAGAAATTTGTTCAGGCTCCAACTAGAAAAAAGAGAAATTGGTTTTGCTTTGTTTGAGTGTTTGAGTGTGTGTGTGTGTGTGTGTGTGTGTGTGTGTGTGTAGGTGGTGCTGGGGCCTTACCTTGGACCTTAGGTACACTAGGCTCATGCTCTATCACTGATCTATACTTCCATCCTACCTTGTTCTTTAAAAATTCATTTTCAGCTGGGCGTTGGTGGCACACCGCCTTTAATCTCAGCACTCGGGAGGCAGAGGCAGGCAGATCTCTGTGAGTTCGAGGCCAGCCTGGTCTCCAGAGCGAGTGCCAGGATAGGCTCCAAAGCTACAGAGAAACCCTGTCTCGAAAAACCAAAAAAAAAAAAAAAAAAAAAAAAAAAATCATTTTCCTTCTCATATTCCTAAGCGATTACCTTATGTTTAACCTACTTGGAAGTATTAGCAAGTAGTTATTTTTAAAGTCTGAGTAATTCTACCAAAAGCAACTCTCATATTTGCCCACTCCTAAGAATCAAAGCCTGGTAATTCTGTTCTCAACAGACAGGTGTGTGCTCCGCATGCTATATGAAAATCATTTATGAGAAGAACAGGGAAAAATTAGAAGGTAGTTTTCCCTATTGAAACAAGTGAGTGAGTAAGCAGATTTCCAACAGCAGAGCTGTCAGCAGGTTGAATGACTGAGAAACGTCATTTTAGATGTTGACATTATGTATAGTTTTTAAAGAGACTTATGGAGTCCAACAGTGCCAAAGAAACCAAGAAACCAACTGGTCAGTAGGGATGATTATAAATAGAAAGGTTAAAGAATGAAAATTCTCAACAGTGACTAAGACAGAGTTGCTACTGCTAAGATTATATTAGGGTAGGGGAAAATAAGGAACCTGGCCCATTAGATGTCTGTGAATGCAGGAGAACTGAATTTAGTCATTGAAACAGTAAGACCAGCCACTTACTACCAGAGCATACAATCCAACTTAGAAATATCAGGAATAAACATTCTCATAGATTTGATAAGTGGACAGCTTACTGCTTTGTGATGTTAAATACTACCGATTAGCTCATCACACACTTCTATTTCCAACAACTGTAACATTTTAAGCTGTCTTACATTTAATATAAGTATCATCAATTTTTAAAACTGGCCAATTACAGCCTCACTTGTTCTTACTGTATCTACTCAAATTCTCAGGAAGGAGAAGTAAAGTTAACATATTACTGGAAGAGAAAGAAATACATGCCAATAACTGATACATGTTGTGTATGCTGTGTGTTTTATTAAAGTAGCAAAAATACTCTTACTTTTTAAAACTTATAGTGTGAGTGGCGTGTGCATGATGTGCGTGGATGCAGGTGTACGTGTGTACATGTGTGCTCTGGCATGTGCGTGGTGGTTGGAGGACAACTCTTAGGAGTCTGTTCTCTCCTTCCACCTCATGTGGGCTCTAGGGAACAAACTCTGGCTGGCTGGTTTACCTGGCAAGTGCTTTTATCAGCTGAATCACCTCATCTGCTCCCAAACACTGTTTCTAACAACCAACCAAGAGATTCTCAGTGAAACTGTTTAAACCAGCTCATTTACAACTCTGTTAAGATGAGATACTAATGACTGAGGCTTTAAGGTTCCTTCACATTATCTCACGCATAGGTACAAGCAATAACATTCATTCTATTCCTAAAATTGATCTTAAAGCATTCAATAAAAATTGACTAATTGGTAAATAAAGAACTTGCTGTAATGAAGAAAAGGCCCCACAATTTTAGCTATGTTTCAATTTCTTCATATTTTCTGTGACCTTTGTCTATTGAAGAAAATGGACTGACGGTTGGAAGCCACAGAATGAGGGAGTAACATCTGTGTGTACAAATTGAATACAATTTCAAATGAGAAGCAATAATATGGCTAAGAAAGCAAAAGAAATGAACTCAACAGCCTATGAAAGAGAACAGATTGAGTGAGGCTCCACTGTCTCCATTCGAAGCCCAGGTTTTCTAATCACCAGATGGATGAACCCAGTGGATGTCAATGACCAGTGATCTGTGATCTCTCAGTGATCTCATCTGTATACAAAGCATGAGCACACAAGGGAATAAACACATATACAATAGTCAAAACAGAATCCAGCTCTCAAAAACACAAAACAAATGTTAGCAATTTCTGTTATTCATATATAATTTGTTTTCCTTAAAAATGTTTTCACAGGAAGTAGTTTAATTCTAAACCATCTGAGATTATTAAATACATTAAAAACTTGCTGTGTTGGACTGCCCCCTGCAGGCCTCAAATTACCTTCTTATTTTAAGAGGAACATAGAGAATATAGGATTCACGTATGTTAAAAACAACACTAAAATCATAATTTACTCACTCATAATGGTAGGATGCAGCTTTTGGAACAGCTATCAGCTGTTTACTGAATAGAGAAAAACTACATGCCACCCTGTCTGTTAATATACAGAGAGGGGGTAAACTCAAGATCACAAGGCCCAAATTAAGACCTGCTATCAGGTCATTGCTTCTGCCATGGCAAAGGTGCAATACCCAAGATTCAGGACAGAAAACAAAGAACTAACCTCTATAGAGCACCTCTTTTTGCTATAGAGCAAAAAGATTAAGGAAGATTTGCCGGAGAAGTTATGTTTGAGGTAAGGTTACAGGTACTGTGAGAGAAAGTCCTATTTCTTTGAGAAGTTAACAGGGTAAGAAAATAAAACAGCACAGCTTTAAACAATACCACGTGAAGTTATCTGGATAGTGGGTAGCTATATGTAATAACAAATTAACAGCAATGTGCTGGCTGGGTATGGTGACACATGCATTTTGTCCCAGAACTTAGGAGGCCGAGGGTTCAAAGGCAATCCTGGCAACAAAGCAGGAAGCTGTCTCAAAAACACAACAACAATAATCCCCATTACTCGGCTCCCCCCCCCCCCGCCCCCAAGACTGGAAGGAAAGAAACAGGTAAGACAATTCTATGAGAACCAGCACAAGTTCTGCAAGGAGGAAGAGCATGAGTGCAAACGGAAAGATGGAGACTGAAGGCAGGCTGTTCTGGGACATCAGAATGAGGCAATTCAAACAAACTAAGCAGAACTTATACCAAGTATCTCAAGTATGGAGTCTGGCAACTGTGGGAAAGATACAGAGTACATAAATACTAACACAATGAGCAATTCATCATGTGTGCTCCACTGGCCATGAAATAAAATACAGAAAGCATGACAAAACATTAAAATGGTTTGCAACAAAAATATGATTTAAGTCAATTTGTGACAAAACTCCCTTGCCCAGTGCACAAATGATGAGCTAGCAGGTCTGAACTTGGGCCTTCTATCGTTACCTTACCCCTTATCCATACCAAGCATTCTTAACCATTTATTGTGACCCAGACACATGTAATCCATACTTTACAGATACTGAAGATCCAGAAATGTGACATGAGTGCCCCAAGTCACATGCCTAGATGGATGCATTGTCCAAATCAGAAAGAAGCCTCTTTCACACTTTGGAGGTGGCCAAAACTGTCCTGAAACTTGCCATTCTTGTCACAGTTCCAAGCCTGAGCTTATAGTTATGTATCACTGTACCTGGCTTGAAACCTCTCCATTTAACTACTGTATGGCTACATGTTAGAGTTAATTCTTTAAGGTTTTCCAAGGTTCTCTACATGGAGGATCATTCTATACGAGGCGGACGTTTTGTGGGGAAAACAACCATTAATCATTTAATATAGCAAGACTCTTATTCTTAAGTAGAATACTCAGTTAAAAATTTTGGATTTTAGAAATAGTTATTAATGCCGGCGGCGGTGATGGCGGCACACACTTTTAATCCCAGCACTCAGGAGGCATAGGTAGGTGGATCTTTATGAGTTCAAGGCCAGCCTGGTCTACAGAGCGAATTCCAGGACAGCCAGAGCCACATTGAGAGACCCAGTCTCAACAAAACAAAACAACAACAAAATTAACAACAGTAGCAGCCAGGCATGTACGCCTTTAAACTCTGGAGGCAGAAGAGGTAGATCTCTGTGAGCTCAAGGCCAGTACACAGCAAGTATGGGCCAGTTAGGATTACAGTTAAACACTGTCTAAACAAAACAAAACAAAACAAAACAACTCTCCCCTCCATCAAACAACAACAAAGCCCTAGGAAACAACACTTTAGTCCACTGCTTTCTTCAAATTTCTAAAAATCCATTTATCAAGTTTTGGAGGTAGCAGAGGCTCTCTTCAGTAACAGTCGGCTTTTCATAAGCTCTCCTCTACAAAGTCAGGAGAAACATGGTGATGGTCAGTTTAGTTACCCCCAGGGATATAGGCCTCTGGCCATGCCTGTGGGAGTTGTGTTGAGCACACTAAATGAGGCAGGAGCATCAAGTATGTGCTTACCACTCTGCTCCTGACTGAGGATGTGACATCAGCTTCCTCTACTTTCCCACCAGGAAGGACTTTGCTTCTCCTTCCCAGAGCATGTGTGTCAGAACCCTTTACATAACAAAAGAAACTGAAACCCCAACAGCGTTTCTCAAAATTAACTTGTCTAAGCAAACAAGCAAAAGAGCCAAAGGCTTGCAAGAAGAAATTTGATCACTTTGGAGCTTTCTGTGATTCTATCTCATGCCAAGAGCTTTACAATAGACTATGCACATCCTCAGCCTGGATTACAGCCTTGTTGCCGAAGGAGGGACCAGAGTGTGGCTCAAGTTCTGTTATTTGACTTGTCTATTATAGAGTTTATCGGGTCAGACAGAGCATTCACTCAGTGAAAACAACCTTACGCCACTGAACATTTAAAAACATCAAAGCTAACAGTAGATAGCAGTAAGAACAAATAAGATATCCAAAAAAATTGAGTAGGGAAATCTAGAAACAAGAAATAAAAGAGTATGAAAGCCCCAGAACATCCAATGGAAATCCTGAACAAACAGACATGGAACAGAACTGCACTCAAAAAAGCTCATGGTGAATCCCAATTCCTATCCTGAGGCTAGCTTTGAAGATGTCTTCATGTAAAAAGTAAAGCCAGGTTGTACATTGCTTGTTCACACATTTTAGGTTTGCAAAATGCATATGGGGGCACTTACATACACACACACAAGACAGGGAGGTGTACTCATTACAGACAATTAAAGAATCTTTTGAAGTTGTCAGATGATCACATAAATTATATCAAATACAAGAAATTAAGGAAATAAGTGGACAAAGGAGAAACATCACATAGTGGACTTGAGAAGACCAGAAACTGGATGTGCTAGAAAAGGACTTTAAACAGAACTACTTAAATGTAAACAAAGGAATAAAGGAAAACACTGTGGAAACAGAGGAAAGTAGGAAAATGTATTTTACTAAATAGCAGAAATAATGAAATTAAAGAAATAAGGGTTGAGCATACTAGCTCATGCCTGCAATTACAGCTCTTATGAAGATGAATTCAAGGGCAGCCTGAACTACATCGGACATAGTGAGTTCAAGGCCAGCCAAGGCTATATGAGAACACTCCCAACCCACCAAGCTAATGAAAATGTAAGTTGAGTCACAGTTCATTGAAAATTGAAAGCTAAAATTAAATAAAAATAATTGGGGGAGGGGCTGGAAAGCTGGCTCAGCAGTTAAGAGCACAGCTGCTCTTCCAGAGGACCTGTATCCCCTCCCCATCCACATGGTGGGTGGTTCATAACCACCTGTAGCCCCAGACCCAGCCCTCTTCTGTCCTCAGCAGGTATGCACACAGTGCACACACACACACACACGCAAGCAAACCCACAGACACATAAAATAAAGACAAATTAAAAAAAAAAACACCATGAACTAGGATACTGAAAAACAAACAAACAAACAAACTATACCGGGCATCCAGAAATAGATTCTAGTAGCCAAATTACTTTATCATAAAGGGGCTGTGGGCAAAGGATAGTTTGTAGTAGGAGAAAACAAACTATAGCCTGTAAGCATAGTCCAAATGTATTACAAATTATAATATACATTCTTTGGAAATGAGTTAAAACTGAAGTTAAAAAAACTATTCAGTTTATTAAGGGGCACATGCCTTTAATCCCAGCACTCGGGAGGCAGAGACAGGCAGATCTCTGTGAGTTCAAGACCAGCCTGGTCTACAAGAGCTAGTTTCAGGACAGCCTCCAAAGCCACAGAGAAACCCTGTCTAGAAAAACCAAGAAAAAAAAAAATCCCTCTTCTTTGTCTCCAGCTTTCCACGTGAGGTAATAACAAAATACTAACTGAAATATAAGACAGTAAGAGACAAGGTATATAATGTCTTACCAACATGCAATAACCCTGGAGGAGAAGAATCCTAAAAGGCACTGCTATCATTTGTCACACATTTCAGTTAGAAATTTCAGAAAACACAGGGATGTCTGAAATCTAGCCTCTCCTCAGTTTAGGAAGCAACAAGTTAGTTCCAGCCAATCCAGCTTCCAATTACAATCATGTTCTCCTAAATCCCTTAACTATTACATTTTTAAGGGTTCCAGTGCATTACAAGAGATGGGAAGTAGATTTGCTTAAGTAAAATTGGCAAGCAAACCTCTCAATCAAATTAAACACTAACGAGGCTTTAGTGGTATATTAAAATGACTTTATACTGGAATAGTGGGAGGGGAGCAGAGCTCTGGTGATTACAAAACCCTGATAAACTTTGCTTTTACGGCTGATAAAGACAAGCAGAAATCATCTGAACTTCCTTAGAAACTAGACACTATTTACCAACCTTTCTTTATTGTTTGAAGCTTAAAATAACATTGCTCTATTATTTCTAAAAAGAATCTCAAGCAACCTGCAGAACAAAGTGACTAAATGATGTTGAAGCATGACTAGCAGCTATTCAGATTATTAGATATCCCTTAAGACGCCCCTTTCTTTATTGGATAGAGGAAAATCCTTGATGCAGTAGTAACCCTTTCCTTTGCAGCCTTATTCCTTGCTTAATTCTTACTCTTGATGCCCATGACAAACAGACTTTCCCCAAATCAGTGTCTTCTTTGCCTATAAGTTGTCCTCATGTCCCTTTGCCTATCCTAAACCCAACCCCTCTTCTCAATTCTGGAATGCATCACTTCCTTAAGGAGGTCTTTTCTGTCCTCCCAGAAGACAGACCCCACCCACCCACTGCCTCTGACTTACAGCACAGGATAGATTTCTCCTCTTCATGGAAATCACACCTGCAGTTTTGCACTTAGCTGTACACTTAGCTCATTAGCTTCTTTTAACCTTTTTGCTAAAAGTTTTGCAGCAGTGTAGTGTAACATCAGCCCAATATAATATAATACTATCCACCTGACTCTCAGAGCACAGCTCAGGATGGAATATGCCACAGAAGTCAAGTTAGAGTGTTCTTACTGAACTCCAGTGGCAGAGGAACAGTTGGATATCCCGTGCTTCCTGAGAAGACATGACATCCTCACAACAGCCTAACTGTAAAGCATGAACAGCGATGTCTGGAAGTTTCAGCATAAGCTGCCATGCCCAAAGACTTTACGGCCATTTACAAAGCTTCTTGGTGGGTAACCTCATTAGTCACCATCTGTTACTGTGTGCAATCCTATATAACATTTCGGTTACAAGTCGGAAACACCTCTTGCCATTAAGCTCATTTCTAGAACACTGGCTCACAAGAAGCACCTGGAGCTCAGGAACACAGACCTGAAACTCACGCACTGACTACTATGTAAATGCAAAAGCATGGTCTGTAACAACACTAGAGAATTCTGGATGGTCTGACTTTTACCATGAAATTCTGTCTCCGATGAGCATCACACATGAAAAAGAAACAGCACCTAAACAATCTTCACAGAAGCCCAGTATGTGAAGACTATCACCAGCCACAGAAGTTCAGATTCCTATTGGCTCATCTGGTCAAGCTGTATTCAAGTTATCTCAATCATTGTGATATTTATAAATATGATAAATTTAATTTGGAAACAAAAAGCAAGTTGTTGACATTTCAGAACAAGGTGTGGGTGCTAATTCTACATTTCATTTGCACTATCCCAAGGACATGAGTCTCTTCAGAATGAACTATATTATGAACTATATTTTAGTAAAAAAATTATTCTTCACTTGCTTATTAAACATGGGCTTCTCAGCTTTAGTAATCTTACTGATGCAAGGTCTCCTGTGTGTGTGTGTGTGTGTGTGTGTGTGTGTGTGTGAGAGAGAGAGAGAGAGAGAGAGAGAGAGAGAGACAGAGAGAGACAGAGACAGAGAGAGACAGAGAGACAGAGAGAGAGAGAGAGAGAGAGAGAGAGAGAGAGAGAGAGAGAGAGATGTTAAGTGTTAACTAAATGCTACATACATAACACCTGTATCTAACAAACAGACTATTACAGCCACACAGATAAGAAGGAATTGGATCTGATGCTATTACTAGAATACAATTAGGAAAAAGAAATGGAGGCCCATTTTCCTTCAGTTAGGGAATAAAAGGGAGACTTAAAAGAGAAATGAAGCAAGCAAAGACAATAAATTAGCAAAAACTAAAAATCTAAAATATTGGTGTTTCCTTACATACCAAACTTCTAAAAGTTTATTCAGATTCAAAACAGAACCAAAATGGAAAGGAAGAAAAGCTTGTAAAGCAATTCAGAAACAATGAAGGCTTCTGCTCTTCCCCTGCCCCCACACAGGAAAGGGCCTGCAGGAAGCTGGGCTCTCACAGCCTCCATCTGGCAGCCAGGTCTAGTGGAGTCAGTTCTGAGAACTCTCTAAGTTCCCACTTTCTATCTGATGACAGAATTTATAAAAACCATTCTTTCAAGTTGGGGCAGTAATGCACACCTGAAATGTTACTGCATGAAAGCCTGTGAGTTCAGGGTCAGTCTAGTCTACAAAGCAAACACTGTCTCCAAAACAACAACCCTTCTCTCCACACACACATGTGCTCCATACACCTCTCCACACTGAATTCTTCTATACTATGACACCAAAGCATGGGATAATAAACCTGCACTACTGGGACAACTATAATCCCTACAGGAGTATGCAGTGTTCACAACAAGGAAATTATAGCATCATGCAGAAAACGGGCCAGAAACAAACAATTTACATCAGCACTGTGGGGCCCCAAGCTCAAAGCACTGTGGAACTCTTCTCATGGTGCTGTCTTCAGAGACTGAATATTTATCCAATTATATCCCACAATAAGGTACTTTGTGAGACCATGAAATACCTGACAGTAAGTTACTAAGGGCTCATGGCATATGAAAATGAAAATAAGAGTTAACAGAATTTACACTCAGGACATTTTTGTTGACACTGGTCTGAAAGCATCAACTTAACACTGCCTTTGTGAAAAACAGGAACCCTGGGAATCACACCTGCACTGCTACTGCCGGGTACTCGGGTACTCGTGCTTTCAATTTCTGCTATTGAATGATTCTCCATTACAGCAGGTCCCTGCCCTCAAAAGTGCTAACAGCGCAGCTTCTAACAGTGCAGTAACTGAACCCAAGGCCTCATGTACGCTAGTACTGAGAACTCTAGCACTGACCTACACCTGCAGACCTTGAGAGACACACAGTTCACATTTGCCATATGGTAAGCATAGTGGATTCTGAAAGCACTCTACAGAATCTTGTCTTGACTTCACGTGAGCTTGCTGTGCGACCGAGCACCAGGCACTGTGGACACCACCAGGACTGCCCATCTAGGCCCACCCTGCTCAGATGCAGTAGCAGACACTGCTCCTATGGAGGCAGGCCATCTCTGAGCCTTTATCAGTTTATCATCAGACAACAAAACCATGCTTTATGTATGCTTCTGTCAGAGGCAGCACAGTGTCTAGGACCCATTTCCAACATTAAAAATCAATAAAAACAAAAAGAAAAGCAGTATTATTAAATCAACTATGAAAATGATGCTATGTTTGCTTATAAGGTGGTAGGTGTTTGTTCCTTTTATGTAGGGACATACATACACATCAGGCAAATAGTTTTACCACTCTTCATACCCATATAATCCCAGCACTGACAGATACAAATTCAAGGCCAGCCAGGCTGCTGTGGGAGACCATGTCCCAAAATCTAATAAAGAAACACCTTGGGGCTTGGGATGCAGTTCAGCTGATAGAATGTATGCCTAACATGCACAAAGTTCTGGCTTCCCAATATAAAACCAGACAGGAGGCTATGGTTGCAGTCCATGGGAGGCAGAGGTAGATGTTCAAGGCCAGCCTCTACCAAGTAAGTTTCAGGCCAGTTTGTGCTCCTTGAGACCCTGTCTCAGCAAAACAAACAGGACTTCAAAAGTGCTTCAAGTATAAACTTAGGGGTTACAAATAGATTGAAGCAAATGGCTGAATCAGCAAGTACATTAGATATTACCAGTAGCAACTCTGAGTCAGACACTGCAACACAACCTCCAACTCTACTACCAGCAAAAGAAGGTTCTGAAAAACTTGGATGCAAACCCAGATGCTAGTAGGTTCCCACATAGACAGCAGAGTTTTAGACACAGTGCTTCAAGACAATGTCCAAAGTTTTTAAAAAGTGGTATTTTTCATAATGTTACTTCCTACCTGATATATTCTAAAAGGGATATAACGAAATCCATTTTCTTCGGGTGGATATTCCATGAGTTTCCGGTTGATGGCCCAAAACTGGTCAAATCTGTCTGAAATGATATAAATTCTGTTATTAAGAATGAACATCGTTAACAGACCAGCTCATAAGAAGACATGAAAGTCCTAAACATTCTCTCAAATGTTTCTGAAAAGCAAATAGGAGTGGTTTGCAAATTATTTCTCTTAATGTTAACATAAAGCAAGATATGAAATTAATCTTTCTACAACAGTTTTTCTCTCAAGAGAAACCCTAAACAGGCATGTGACTATTTGTGTTACCAAGGCAAAGACCAGCAGGAGAGACAGAATGACTGTTCATTTAACTTAGGCTGATAATCTGTATTAGAACAAATCTGCATAATTTAAATATTACCCAGCACTTACATAGAGAAACCACAGTCTAGAAGAGCTTCTGAAAGAAATGTGCAACCTGGTGCTGGGGCAAAGTCTCTATAGCACATGACTTGAAAGCATGACAGCGAGTTCAATCTCTTAGAACCTACATAGAAATGTCAGGCATGTTAGTTCCTGTTTGTAATCCCAGAATTGCAGAGGAAGAGGCATCGAATTCCAGGCCAGCCACCTAGCCTAACTGGCAGGCTATAGGCAATGGAGTACTTTATTCTAGGCAGAGGCTTTCCTGACACTGTGAGTGTCCTTTGGGCTCCATGTGCACTCACACACAAAGAGAAAGAGAAAAGCCAAGGAGGGATGTAATCCCCCTGGAAGAGCTGGCTTGCCTAACAGGTACAAAGCTCTTGGCTCAAATCACAGTACATGGGGGAGGTGGGTGGAAACAAAATAAAGAAGAGTATGTGTGAACTGTCAATTGCAGTGTTACTTCATACTGATTGCAATTTAAAAATTGTTCAAGCTGAATTACAACATTACTAAGTTATAATAAAAATCTACAGTCTCTAAATAAATTCAGAGGTTAGAACATTTATTGTAAATGCAACCATGCAGTATGTCATCTTTTGCATTTACTCCGTGTATATATGTGTGCATGCTGCATACGTACAAGATGGTGTTTTCAAAGTTCATTCTTGTACCATGTCCAAAAGTTTCATTTATCTTTAAGATTAAATAAGCACCCAATGGTAGAGTTACAAGATTTTGTTAACTTATAAATTTTGGAGTAATTCCTACTTTTGGCTATCATAAGTCACATTACTGAGAACATCAGTATACACAATTTTTATAACAATGTTTTCAATTCTCTTGGTGGACCAAAGAATGAAATCCCTGCCTCTTACAGCAAAGCTGTTTAACTGATACAAGGCAATTGTTTTGAGGAACTGCCAAACTGTTTTCCCAAGTAACTGAACCATTCTCCATTTCTACCAGCAATGTTAAGAAGTTCTAATCCACGTTTGCCACTGCCAGAACTAACCATTTTTTTTTTTTTTTTTTTTGAGACAAAGTCTCACTATGCAACCTTGGCTGGGTTCAAACTCAAAGAGATCCACCTGTCTCTGACTCCCAAGTACTGGGATTAAAGGTGTGTACCACCATCAACTGTGTCCCCCCCCCCTTTTTTGGATATATGGTGGTATGAGGCAGTAACTCAATGTGGTTTTTATTTGCATTTCTTTAATTACCAGTACTGAGTATCTTTTTATTTGCTTGCTGGTCATTTATGTATCTGCAGATTTCTCTGGAGAAATGCCCAAAGCTCTTATTTGTTTTATTTTTGTGTGTGAGCACAGTCACACATGCCACATTGCACATGTGAGGTCGGAGGACAACTTTTGGGGGTAGGCTCTCTCCTTCTATCATGGGTTCCAGGGATCAAACTCAGGCATGACAGCATACTTTCATAATTAACACACATGGGAGGTGGAGGCAGGATGATCAAAAGTTAAAGATCAACCTTGGCTACACAGTGTCTTTGAGGACATCCTAGGCTACTTGAGATCCTGCCACAAACAATTCAAAAGCCTTTTGGCAGAGCTAGGCTTGGTGTGACATAGCTGTGATCCAGCACTTGGGAGGCAAAGGCATGAGGATCACTACAGGTTTGTGGCCATCCTAATCTATATAACCAGCCAGCACTAAATATCAAGATTCTGTCTCAAGACATGCAAAATAAATCCCCAAAGTAAACTTTATCAAAATAGATTTATATGGATTCCAAGAGGGGAGTGAAGGGGTAAACATCCAACCAGAAAACAGGCTAATTCTCAACTAGGGAAGATTTGAGATTTAAATTTAAGATTAAAATTAAGATTTAATAAGATTTAATTTAAGAGGAGATTGAGTAATTGTCTGAAGACATTATTGGTTGTCTAAACTTGTCTGTGTGCCTAGCAATTAGTGGAGGGAGGCCAGGAAAACTGCTACACACTACAATACATAGAGCAGCTCTGCCAAACAACTATGTTGACCCAAAATGCCAATGGAAGGAAAGCAATCACAAGGTATTGACAGGGGATGAGAAAAGTTTCTGGAAAAGACCTCCAAGGTGTAAGTGTGTAAACAAAGGAGCACACTCACCCTTGCTCACAATTCACCCTGCAGCATGTGCACTAGAGTATGGGCTCAATCCTTCCCAAGTCTTTAGAGTGGCAACTACTTAACAGATTTCTCAGCAAGTGTGCTGAGATTCCAATGCAAAAGGCTCCTCTGCAGTTTCCAATGGTAGCAAGATGGGTCAGTGTCATTGGGGTAAGGGCATCAAGGGAGATGTCACTCCCTTATATGCCCAGTTGTACATTCTTTTTAGGAACACAGAAGTCAGCACTTAGAAAACTTCCTGCCTTTATAAACATGGTGGAGGCCCCAAAGTGGGACACACACCCAGCACACATTTGTTTCCCCCTGTAGTGCCAGCTCAGAACCAAGCTGCTGATCTAATTTTAAGGTCTGTACAGATCACTTACTTGTGAATTCGATCCCAAATTCTAGAATCTGATTGTTTAGCTGCTGTTATGGAATAATTTTTTTGTATGCTGTGAAGATGTGTCTTTGCCAAGGTGGCTTCTGATTGGTTTAATAAAAAGCTAAACAGCCATTAGCTAGGTAGGAGGTACAGGTAGGAGAGCCAGAGAACTCTGGGAAGAAGGGCAGAGTCACCAGTCAGATGGAGAGGAAGCAGCATGGACAGTCCAGGGCAAAGGTAACAAAGCCACGAGACAAAAAAGCAGACTGATAAAAGTGGGTTAATTTAAGTTGTAAGAGCTAGCTAGTAACAAACCTAAGCAATGGCTGAACTTTCATAGTTAATAAGATATCTCTATGTGGTTATTTGGGAGCTGGCAGGAGAGACAGGAAAATAAGCCTACAAGCTGCTAATTCTTCAGCTGCTGCTTCCCTCTGACTTGCTGTGCCCTCCATGTGGGCACCTATCTGCTTCTCAGTTCCTGGTTGTTCCTCCTGGTCCCTTAAGATTTCCTCCCCTTGCCCTGTGCCATGTCTTTCTGGCTCCTGGATGCAGCTTCTATACCTTTGGGGCTCCTACCACATGAGCAACTTTTCCTCTGGGTTCTGGCCTTCTGTACACCTATGGGTCTCTCTACTAAAGAACTTACTCTCTCCCTTTTCTTCACTCTCCTGGCTGTCTCTGACTCCAGACTGCAGTCCTACAGCTTCAGCTCTCAGCTCCTTCTTGGAGCTTATAGGAACACACCCACACAGCTTTCTGCCTTGCAACGTTCTCTTCTTCCATGTACTTGGATGTGATTACAACAGCTTGGTCTTGATACAGATCAATGGCCAAAAATTGGCACACTTCACTTCCAAATTCTCATAGATTATAACAACTGCACAAACAAATGATCCCCACATCTCTCCTATCTAAACTCACTCTGCTCTCTCTACACTTCCAAAAGCTTCTTATCTCTGAGGTTCTAGTTTCCACTCTAAAGCATTTTATCTCTATGATTTCTCTGCACTCTGCTCTCAAAAAAAAAAAAAAAACCTCTCTTAAGAACTATGCTATAAAATCTTATCTCAGGATTTATAAGTTGTTCATTGGAAATGGATTAAAATCCATAAAATCTTTAAGAAAAATATGGCTTTAAAGTTATAACAAATGGCTTAAAAATCTATACATATATATATATATATATATATATATATATATCCATGTATAGATTTTTATGATTTAACTCTTGTTTAGGGTATGTGTATAACTTAGATTCAACTCTCATTTAAAAAGATTGACTAGGAAAATATGTTTTTAAACAGCAACCATATGGTTTTCCTCCATCTTGGCTGATGACCTCATCAGGGTGTAAGTAGTCACATGGCTGGTAGCCATCATTACTAAGGTTAAAGGATACATGCCATGTGACTTAACTTCGGATGACCACATGACATAGAACAGTAAGTGTAAAATTTCTTGGTCTAATGAGCTGTGTTTACCACTGTATCTCTTTTTTAGGCCAAGGAAGCTACAAGTCTCCAAAATATTGTGGATTTGTATGGATTTTTATATGATGATAAAAATTTAAGGCTATATTTGCTACAACATACTATACACGTGATTCAACTCTGGTTTAAAATATACTATATATGATGATAAAATTTTAAGGTTATAAAGTTTTGCTGAGCTCATCAAAAACTGGTTTAAGACACATGCCTAACTACTTATGTCTTTGCTAGAAAATTTAGATAAGTAACAACATGTTTGATAAATAAGGTATATTCAATAGTTAAGATTTATAAATTCTTAAGCTCTATTCAGGTTCACAGTAATATTTGTCTAGCTTCTTTGTCTTTGCTCAGTTTAAGCTTTAGTCATTTGGATAAACTAAGACATATAAAAAGCCGCATGTTCTACAATGGTGCACTGTAAATGGATCAGCAAAGTTGCCAGTCTCAGTATGGACTGAAAGTTTTATTTTGATACTAAAAGAACTTTAATTCAAAAATTGTCATTTTTAAGGCTAAACCAAACAGGGATGAAATATAAAGTCCTAGTCTTATGAAAACTATTAACCTGTAAAGTGCTAAGGATAATTAAAACATGCAACTGGACCTTATAGATGATCAAATGTGAACTATACTTGAAGTCATGCTAAGTACTAATGTAATTAATTATAGGAACAAGCTTTATTTAGCCTCTTGTATATGTTTTCAAAGTTAAGCCTAAAACAAGTAACTAGAAACAAGCAAAAGTCTGTTCAGTTTAGATACATTTAATAGATAGATGGTCCTCAAATTCTTCAGATTGGCTGAATACGGCATTTAAAATGTACAATAATAATAATGATGATGACGATAAGCTTTTCGTGATAGAAGTGGCAGTGCCCCTAATCTCCTCCAAAGAGGGTGATGATCACAGAAGAACTCCTCCTGGAGCCTGCTTTAAATGTGGCAAAGGAGGTCACTGGGTAACAATGTGCCTTCCACCTTGCCCACCATCAAGCCCTGTGCAGACTGTGGACAAGCAAGACACAGGGGAGTTGATTGTTCTACTTTTCTTAGATAAGGTAGGCTGCTCCCCAAGTTCCTGTACCACAGGAAAATCTATTGGATCTTCCGGACCAGGTAAGTGAATATGATGCTGCCCTGGGTATTTGCCCCTTGGAGGAACCTAGGGTGATTGTCCAGGTAGCCAACAAGTCCCTGTCATTTTTAGTCGACTCATAAGCTGCTTGGTCTGTACTTCCTGCTTATTCCAGTGAAGTTTATCCTTCTCAGATCTCTGATGGTGTTGACAGGCTAGTGACAGCTCTGCCAATTTAACAGCAGCAACCAAGGTTTCAGCTGCTTTCTCAGTTCTATTTATATATAAAAACCAGGCCTCAGTTCTCACTTTCCTAGATCTACTACTAGGTCTAGATACAGTTTACCTTGCTACCAGACTCTAAAAAGGAGATACACTTACAAAACAGATTTCAATGTAATTTTACTATTCCTTTAAAAGGAACTCGCTTTTTAATGATTGCTCTCAGTAATCAACCACTGTGTCTCAGGGGGAATGATTGGATAGAAAAAAGGTGTAAATGTATTTAAGGTCTGAGGATACGAAAGCTTAAGTTGTGAGGATCTAAGAAAATGTTTTATGGTCTAAGGTGTTTTAAGCTGTGTAAATGCAATTTTTAAAGGTATAAGGAAGTGACTTAAGGTATATAAAAATAAAAAATGTTTCAGTTCTCTTTTCCTGTTTATGCTATTGTTCTATTAAGGCTTCAAAAGTTCAGAGTTCTAACATTAATCAATGGACTTCCAATAAGCTATAAATCTATCTCTGGTAAGCACTGACTACTATTACTATTGTTACAAAATCAAGATTTTAAATTTCCTTTGGATATCGTCTAAGTATAGACTCAAAAGTGCTTCTCACTGTGCTAAACACATCTGTCTAGTCTATACATACCCAGTCTTCTGGGTCCCTGAACTTCTACTACGACCGACTCAAGGGTGTTAGTCTACAGCCTTTTCTACAGAAAGGATTTCAGTACAGATTACAAATAGTGGTAATGCTGACATATCTGAAATGTTTGCCTCGTTTTATAAACTTAAAAAATTCTTGGCTGGTGGTGGTGGCCTATGCCTTTAAAGGGAGGCAGAGGCAGGCATATCTCTGTGAGTTCAAGGCCAACCTGGTCTACAGAGCAAGTTCCAGGGCAGGCTCCAAAGCTACACAGAGAAACCCTGTCTTGAAAAAAAAAATTCTTGCAAACTTCAGGAAATCCATCTCTCACAGGTCAGATGGACTCCAGATCTGTACTGTCAGTGAACAGCCTGTTTCCCCATCTGCCTATTCCACTTATTCCTGAGGGTGGGAATCTACACTCCCTTTTCCCTGATCTTGGGACTTCCCTCTCACAACTACCAGGAACATGGGTCTAAAGTTTCAAAAGCATCACCTAAGAAGAAAAATTTCTCCTAAGCTCTTTAACTTTATTTTCTGTCCCCAATATATGTAGGGAGACACTGTAACCACACTTCCTAAGGGTTGGCTACAGGTGTGCTTAACCATGCCTCTCAGGGCGTGGTCAGGGGAGGTTCAGCATGACGAGGGGCGGGGGTTCTTAAGGTGCAGGAGACATGTGGGAGCCCTGTCTCTGGCCTCCCTAGATTGCTGCCTCTGGGCATGCTCTGGATTGCGCTTGGCTGGTATTATTTGAATAAAGGTATCTTAACCTACTTATATCTGTTCTAATTACCTGCCAGCTCCAGGTGTTCCCTCAAAATCTGCATCCCAGACAGCTGCAAAGTGACTAGCCCCAGGGGTGCAGCCTCAGGAACTGCTCCAATTACTGCCTGCATATCTCTAGCTCCAGAACCTGAACAGCCAGTGAAACAGCCTACTCTTCCAGGACAGTTCCCAGAGACTTGATATTCACAGAAAACAGGAAGCAGTCTAAAAAAGCATGGTACCATGGTTCCTGCCTCACCATCACCCCTTCTTATTTCCTCACCTTTTATAAATGAAAGGGAGGAATGTAGGTGATCTCCAGAGCTCACCTTCAGCAACTTGGTGCCATCAGCCACACCATCACCTGCCATCCAATGCAACACATCCCCATTGTTGCCTTGGATTGCACATTCTCCCCATGCACATACACTATACCCTTTAAGAGGTCCCTGCCATTACAACTCTGCAATGCGCTCCCATGTCTCTCTCTCTCATCCCCACTCAGAGGCAGACTTTTGCCCTATCTGCCCAATAAATCTCTTTCGTGAGATCTGTTGCATAGTGTGATTTTTATGGTATTCCTTGGTCCTGATCAATCTGCCAAAACCCTAACAATAAGACTTTATAAAGATGTACTCAATCCACTGTGTGGTTTCTACCTCATCGAGTAAAGAAACTTGCCACGAAGACTGCAATCCTGGGACTCACAATGTGGAGAAAATCTACTCCTGCAGATTGTTCTTCAAGTTTCCGATGCACATGCATGAACACACACAAAATAAATGTAACAAAAAATCAAAACCACAAAGAATCTGTATTAATTACTTTTAAACATTCTAGGAAAACTCTAGTGCTGAGCTATGCCCATCTGAGATTTCCTAATACCAGTAAAAGCTTAAGTCAGCAGAGATTGTGGAAATGTTGGTTGATGACTGGCAGGATTTTTTTTAGGATATCAACTTTTAAAAAGAACAATTTTTGCAATTCTTCAAAAAATATTATTCATTTTATTATTGTGTGCATGGGTATAGAGGATAGGGTGCATTTGCCAAGGGGCATGCACGTGCCTTGAGGTCAGACTGTTTCATCTTACTTGGGTTGTGGGACTCAAACTCAGCAGGTGTTAATCTCCTAGACTTGATTGGTGGTACCACCAGAAAATATGCAATAAACAAATTATAGCACTCTCCAGGATACACAAGGCATGGTTGCTAACCTATGTATTCCTTGCTCCTCATATGGAAAAACAACACAGAGTAGTGTTGACTTATATTCTTACAAACTACATTTTATAGGTAGATGGAATACCAGGCAAAATACTTTTCACTATTCTTATGTCAGAAAAAAATGTCTTTCATCGCCCAAAGGAAACACGGAGGACAAATTAGAAGGACAAATTGCTACGAAGCTCAATTCAGCTGGCACAGACATTTGGCAACAAGATAGGTGTAAGACTGACTCTTCATGCACATGGTATGCATGTCTTAGGATTTAAGAGCAATACTGCAAAGACAAATGAATATCACTGTGACAGGATGTAACAGCCACTCTAAAAGCCCTCTAGAGAGAAAAACAAACAGTTGAAATCATTCCTGATGGAGACTTACCCTTCAGAAAACTGTGTGTCTACCACGACATTCATAGTAGTACTATGAAAATGTGTGTGATCTATATAGTGTTTTAACTAAAGACTTTCAAGGTATATAGCACAAAGCATATCCAATTATAAACCAATCTGAAAAATTTCTTCATTTTTAATAGGTTAACTATATTTGTAAGGCAAAATGGGGGGGCACACAAATAATTACTAGTGGACTGCCCCAAACCAGCTATCAAATAAGTGATTTCTATCATTAAACTATGTCTTCAGAAGCAAGCCAGTAAGAATCATACTTAACAGGGCAGTTGGGGTGAACAAGGGGTAAGGAGCATTCTCTTTCTTTCAGGCCATCCACCACTACTCAGCAGAACTATACATACATTAAAACATGACACACAAAATTTTGGCTCTATTGCATGATATTTAAAGTGACTAGAATATATCTGGTAGGGCTCCTCACCAAAATAACTTTCAACCATTTTTAAGAGCTATAAAAATTCCCTGTGAATGCACAAGCAGGTAGGGGCAGTGGCTATCCTCTGGTACCTGGCTTAGGTACCAGGCCTGAAGGAGGCTAATCCTTCATCCTGCACATAAACACATTTTGGTAATAAGATTGAACCTAAAGGAATTTGTTGTTTGAATGAATTAAAAGAGCAATAAAACCTAGGTCACAGGAAAGAATGATAAAGACACTGATTCACAGGACAATGACTGGAGATATTCTCTCTTTGGCCCTAACAAAATAAGAACCACAATCTTGGAAAAATGGGCACCAAGAACAATAGTCAATAGTAGACTTTGTTTCTGTGCTTACTATTACCACTTTCATCTCTCTTCTCTCCCATTCAACAGCCTCCTAACTGGTTACTACCTCCCCATGTTTACCCCCAACAAACACCACTCAGAGTGCTGTTTGTAAACATGAACCAGGAATCCATTTTTCAAATATTTTCCTAACAGGCTATAAAAATGTAATGATACACTTTAATAACATGATTCAGTACAAGAATCCTTTTTGAAAACATAATTTGTATGCACATGTGTGTGCATGTTTGTGTGTGTTTTTGCGTGTGTGTGTGTGTGTGTGTGTGTGTGTGTGTGTGTGTGTGTGTGTGTGTAGCTATGCATATGTGTGTAGAAACAACTTCAAGCATCATTCTTCCTCAGTCACTGTGCACTTTCTTTTGAGACAAGGTCTTTTACTGCTGGAGTCAGGGCCTGCTCAGTGCTGGAATTCTAAGTAAAAACTACTACGCCTAGGTGTTGACATGGATTTGGGATATCAAACTTAAGTCCTCATTGTTGTGGAATACTCCTTTACACTGTGTGAAGATATGTCACTATGATTGGTTTAATAAAAAGCTAAGCAGCCAATAGCTGGGCAGGATTTTTGGGGCAGAGAGAACACAGGGAAGAAGAAAGGGAATTGCCAGCTGGATGCTGAGGAAGCATGACATGTATGAGTTGAGATAACAAGCCATAAACCACGTGACAGCACATAATTAATAGAAATGGGTTAATTTAATTTATAAGGGCTAGTTAGAAATAAGCTTAAGCTATTGGCCAAGCTTTCATAATATGAAGTCTCTGTATGGTTATTTGGGAACTGGCAGGTGGGACAGAGAAAGACTCACTACAATGTTCAATGTCCACATATTTCCACATAAGACCTGAGAAAGCTTTAAAAGAGGTTTCAAGGGGCTGGAGAGATGGCTCAGTAATTAAGAACACTAGCTGGTCTTCCAGAGGTCCTGAGTTCAATTCCCAGCAACCACATGATAGCTCACAACCATCTGTAATGAGATCTGGTTCCCTCTTCTGATCTGCAGGAACACAGACAGACCGAACACAATACATAAATAAATCTTTAAAAAAAGGTTTCAAACACACACAAAAACAGAGCCAAATGTGGCTTTCTAGTCCCACAGTCTCTCATGTGGGCTGTGGTATAGAGATGAGTCTCCCACCACTGCTTTAGCCACCAGAGCACCATGAGCTAAGCTGTGTGGCAGTTTAAGGTTTCCCTCATGCAGACAGAAAAGATTACAGTAAAACAGATCCAGATGGGAAAACAACAACAACAACAACAACAACAACCAAAACCAAAAAGTTACAGTGTTTAAAAAATGTGCATAGGCTTTAAAAAAAAAAAAAAAGAAGAAAATGTGTATAGACAGTCACAGAAAAAATAGTTTATAAATAGTAAGAAAAAGCCTTTAAAGAAAAAAAAAAGAAATAAGCCATTTAGGGATAGTAAATACATAGGGAGTCTGGATCCTATGTTATTGTGTTGTCTTTGAATTTTTTGATTGCTGATAAGCAAACAACAGCTGCTGGGAGATATGGGATTGTGAAAAGGACTGCTGGAATAAACTAACCTAGAAACAGTAAGAACACCTTAAGTTTAAAATGGAACTCAAATAATGTATTACTTAGTGAAGAGGTTATGTGGGACAGTACTTCAAAATTCCTGCTTCATAGAAAAGTCTGCCAGATACTCTGCAGGACACACAGGAAAGTGGCCACTGAACTTTGCCAAAACAAGGTGGGACAGTCCCTCAAAATTCCTGCTTCACAGAAAAGTACATCGATATTCTAGGCTCTTAGGCTAAAGATGGATGCCCCAATGTTGCAGAGAACCCTTGGGGTGACTCTCCAGGCAGCCAGATGTCTGCCATTTCTTAGTTTTCAAAGTAGTTTGCCCTATATTTCCTGTGTACTCAGGTAATATTATATCCTTCTGGGGTCTTTGATGGAATTGAAGACTAGCTAGATATAGTTTTCCTTAGTTAGA
The DNA here is from genome assembly GCF_003668045.3 of Cricetulus griseus. NCBI lineage: Eukaryota > Metazoa > Chordata > Mammalia > Rodentia > Cricetidae > Cricetulus > Cricetulus griseus. The sequence continues at coordinate 266,571,499 of NC_048595.1, read as the reverse complement.
ACAGAAGATAAATTAGTCACAAAAATTTGGATAGATAATGGAGTATTTTCTCTAAATTTGCCAAATGAGTTGGACATTGTATGTGTAGTTTTACCTGATAATTGTTCTTACTGTTTATAGTTTTATTATGTTAAAATCTTTCCTTTTTATTTAGACAAAAAGGGGAAACATGGAAATTCCTTTAAATGTGTGAAGATATGTTACTGTGACTGGTTCAATAAAAAGCTAAATGACCAATAGCTAGGCAGGATTTTTGGGGCAGAGAGAATGCTGGAAAGAAGAAAGCAGAGTTGCCAGCCAGACAACATGTAAGCATGACATGTAGGAGATTAGGTAAAAAGCCATGAACCACGTGGCAGCACATAATTAGTGAAAATGGGTTAATTTAATTTATAAGAGCTAGTTAGAAACAAGCCTAAGCTATTGGCCCAGCTTTGATAGTTAATAAGAAGTCTCATATTAGTTATTTGGGAGCTGCTGGACAGGATAGAGAAAGACTTGCTCTCACGAGAAACATTTTGCTGAGTAAGCTTATCCACCCAGCCCCAAGAATCACAGTCTAAAAAAATCAGATCTCCTCTTTGCCTACAACTGGGGCCGACTGGTCCCTGTCCAGTTCCACAGGTAGGAATCAACAGTTAGTAATGAAGCACCTTTCCCCAGGTCCCAACCCTCTCCTCCCCCAGTAAAGCTCTGTTGTTCCTGCACTCTCCAGTGACCCAGTGACCACATCCCACCTCACTCACACTCATAGATTCAGACAGCCAGTCGCTCACTCATTCACATTAACTTGCCTACTTACTAAACTCCAAGTCACAGTATTTTTTGTTTCTTTCCTTGGAAAATGCTAAGTGTATGTGTGCTCATCTCACAATTGTAGTAGGTTGGAATCTCATCACTCAATTTCACTTTGCTGCTTCATTCTCACCATTCAACTCTTAACACAAATGCCATTTTTGACTTCCTCTTTATTCCTAAACCCTATTCTCTAACCATTCCCTATTATACCATTATTATTTTCCCCCAACCACTTATTATTTGAGTCTGAATATTTATTCATTGTCTTTCTACTTTAGGTAAAATAAAGATCCATGAGGCAAAGACTTTGTCTTCCGTATCTTTAGCTCTAGAAAAGCACATAGTACACAGTCTCTGGGTATTAGCTAATGATTAAACAATGAAATGATGAGTTATTCAGGCAAAAAGGACATCAAAAAGAAACTGGAAAAGGTTCCATAGCTAGTGAAAAAGGACGGATACTCTAGAGCACAATGCTCCATTTTCACTTTTGCGCCAATAGCTGCGGCGAGACATCATGTATATGTCTATGTGTGCAAGTGATACGTGTATGTGAGAGACATGTTCAGGTACTCATGCCCATGTGCAAATGCTGAAGCCAAAGAAGGGCACTGGGTGCCTGCTCTAATACTCTTCACCTTATTCCTTTAAGATAGGGTCTTTCATCAAAGCTGGAGCTACACTAGTGGCCCGAGTGAGCCTCCTGTCTCTGCACCCCCAGCACTGGGGTTACAGGCATGCCAGTTTTTATGTGGGCTCTTAGAATTTAAACTCAAGTCCTGGTGCTTGCACAGGAAGTGTTCTTACCCACTGAGCATTAGGCCTGGACATGGTGTTTTTAAAACCGTGCTTCAATTTTTTCATCTACAAATTGGAGAAAGTAGAAGGGCATACTCATGACAGTATTGAAAGAAAAAAAGAGGGAACGGATACCAAGTGCTATATCATGTTTACTATCACTATTACCTTTTAGGCTGCCTCCAGATTATACAACAAGGTTAAGGAAGTGTATGGAACCCTGTGAAAACATAGTTCTGTTCAAACACCATTACCACATGCTTTCCTGGAGTGTTCACCATTCTCAGGGACAGTATTTTCAAATGTACTGTGAATGCTGCTAAAGTTGTGCAATTCAGCAGCCTTTGCTAGCCAGCCACGATGAGGAGAATAAGAACCATCACAACCTGCTGCAATTTATATACCATTCCATTTCCTCCAACCTATTTAGCCATCACAGGTTCTATCTTGTCAGTCAAGGGGTACAATTTAGTTGCCATTAACTTTTTGTCATTTTCAACTGCATTTGCCTTGAGGTATAACAAGAAACAGTAGCAGGGACAGGAATGGTGATTCAAAAGTGTCAAAATCTTAGGGGGCCCCAGTGTGGACAAATTGGTTTGAGTTCTATGCATTTGAATGCTTGGCCTATAGGGAGTGGCACTATTAGGTGTGGCCTTGTTGGAGGAAGTGTGTCACCGTGGGGGAGGCAGGCTTTGAGGTCTCATATGATCAAGCTATATCCAGTGTTGTAGACAGTTCACTTCCTGTTGTAAGCAGATCAAAATGTAGAACTCTCAGCTCCTTCTCCATCACCATGTCTGCTTGCTTTCGCCATGTTTCCTGCCATGATCTTAATGGATTAAACCTCTGAACTGTAAGCCAACACCAGATAATCATTGCCTTTCAACCATTCTTTATCTTAACATACTAAAACATTGGAGGGGAACTATATGCAGCTCAACAGACCACTTGCCTGCCATATACAAGTTTATGGTTTAGTTTCCTCTCCCCATGCTCATAGAAAGACTAGGGGTGTAACTCAGTGGTGGAGAACTTGCTTGGGAAGTGCAAGGACCTAGATTCAATGTCCAACAATGCAAAAAAAAAAAAAAAGATATGGAAAAAAAACTAGTATGATGGAGGAAAGATTTCTAGTTAATCTGGGAAAGTGAGAGGTTTTACAATTATTATGCTTGATTAAAACACAGGCCTATAATTATGGCCAGTAATAAATAGTTTTCATGAAAACTTCATAAATAGTTAAAACTACTGCTAAAACTTAAAATCTGATTAAGCACTGAAGTAAAATCAGGCTAAATTTTAACTATGGTTTTTCTTTCTTTTGTTGTTTTGTTTGAGACAGGGTTTCTCTGTGTAGTCCTGGCTACTTTGAAACTCACTTTGTTAGTCAGGCTCACCTCAAACTCAGAGAGAGATCTGCCTGCTTCTGTCACCCAACCCCCCCCACCCCGTGCTGAGATTAAAGGAATGTGCCACTGTCATCCATCTTAATTATGGTTTTTCTTAAGAATTATTTTTATTTCTCTGGATAAGTTTCTGTCATTGCTCGCAGAGGCCGAATGATAGCGCCAGATCCCTTGGAGCTGGAGTTACAGTGGTGGGCCATCTGATGTAGGTGCTGGAACTAAGCCTCTGCTCTTTCTCTGGAAGAAGAGCAAGAGCTCTTAAACACTGAGGAACCTCTCCAGTCCCTAGGCTAAATTTTAATGTTCATGTCATTGGCAACAAACTATAGCTGCATATTATATCTTTAAAGTACTCCCCAAATCCACCCAAAGTATACTTTTAAGAAGGCAATTACTGAATTCTTACTAGGAAGTATTTATTACAAATTTATTGAAAAACTGAATAACATAAGATTCTAACTACAAAACTTTCATCAAAAGCTAACATACTTTGTTCTCCTGTGTGCTCACATTAAAAAATGTGAAAGACTGATCTTCACCCAAAGTCACATATTCCCTTAATCTAAAAGATACCCTTTAAGTTTGCTGAACAGGCTGGAAAGCAGGCTTAGTGGTAAAAGTGCATACTGTTCTATCAGAGAACCTGAATTCACTCCTAGCACACACCACCCAGGGGACCCAACACCCTTTTCTGACCTCTGAGGGCACTGGTACTCTACACACATATATCCACAAACATAAACACAACTTAAAAAAAAAAATCTTCCAAGCATGGTAGTGCATGCCTTTAATCCCAGCACTTGGGAGGTGAAAGCCAGCAATCTGTGAGTTTGAAGACAGCTGGTCTACACAGACCTCCAGGCCCTAGAGCTGCATGGTGAGAGCCTATGTATTAGTAACTTTTCTGTTGCTGTGATAAAACACTACAACCAGGAACAATTTATAAAGAGTTTATGGGGTTATGGTTCCAGGGGGTTAGAGTCCATTATGATGGGAGATATGGCAGCAAGCAGCAGCAATGGCAGCAGGAGGAGCTCAATCTTCAAAGGCAAACATGAAGCAGAGAAAGGGAACAAGAAGTAGGGTCAGGCCATATGCTCCTAAAGTCTGTCCCAGTAACACAATTCCTCCAGCAAGGCTGCGGCACCCAAATCCCCAAACAGTGCCCCAATTGGGAACCAAGTATTCAAAGGCAGTTCTCATTAAAACCATCATCCCTGTCTTAAAACTTATATACCTATTCACTTGCGTGCGTATGTATATATGTATGTATGTGTGTATGTATGTATGGATGGATGGATGGATGGTTTTTTGAGGCAAGGTTGCCCTAGAACTCATTCTGTAGACCAGACTGATCTCAAACTCAGAGACCCACCTGCCTCTGCCTCTCAAGGCACACTTAAGGGCATGTGCCAATACCCCTGGCTGATGTATTTCTCTAAGAATATGTTTGTAGATATGTATGTGCATATGTGCATGAATGATAGAATTAGAGGCATGGGCCATCTCACTCAGAGCAACAAAAAATAATAAAAAAAAAACATTACTAGAGGTTCTTAAAAAGATTTACAGAGCTAGAGCACAGCGTATGCCAAGACTGATTATCTGTGTTCCTGTTCAAATCAGACGGCATCTCATAACCTGATTCTCCGTGTGCTGAGAAAAATGTTCTTCCTCTTAGACAGAGTATCACTGTCTGAGACTCAGAGTTCCAGAAACAAACTGTATAATGAATCAAACCCAGTTCACTTCACTCAGGAAGCAAATTAGACAAAAACAGAAATCTATTCTAAGTTTGAAAAGTGTCCCCTAGAACAGGAATTACTGATGGCTGTGAGCTACCACATGGTGCTAGGATTCGAACCCTGATCCTCTGGAAGAGCAACTACTACCTCTGAGCCACCTCTATAGCCCTGGTCAATAAAATCTTTGTAATGCTTATTATATAAAGTATTTTCTCTTTATCTAATACAAAATTCTTATATTTCAGTTAGGAAACAGTGATGATTGCCTATTGACAAAATGTTTCTAAGCAAGGAATAGTAGGGCCTAACAACTTCTTAATCTGTACACTGTGCCCCTACTTAAAATTAAAAACAAAAGAACATAAAAAAGTACACAATACACTTTTTCCTTCACTTCATATATAACTGGAGAAGTCCAACCAGCATGAAATAACAATTTCTAAAATGTCGCATCAGTCCTTCTCGTTTAACTAGTAGTGCTTGGTGGTTCAAGTCTTCTCTGCCCACCCAAACCCATTTCTCAAATGGCAGAGAAAGCTCAGCCAAGTGGTCCTGAACTAGAAGAACACACGAGATGTCTTGATGGTGGAAAGCAGTAGCAAACACACCACAGTGGCTCAAAAGTGGAAAATCAGATGGGGCCTAGAGACATGCAGGTGGCATGGTTCACAGCTACCTGCCTGTAACTCCAGAGGAGTCCAACATCCTGTGGCCTCCTCAGGCATCTGCATGTATGTGATACACATACAAACAGGAAATTATGTAAGCATTGCGCGCACATACACACACACTCTCACTGTCTCTCACTTAAAAACTGGTTCAGTAAATTCTTTTTTCAGACTTACTTATTTCATGTGTAAAGCTGTTTTGGTTTACATGTGTGTATGTACACCACAAACATGCTTAGAAAGGGCATCAAATCCCCTGGAATTAAGAGTTACAGATGGTTGTGCAAAACTATTGTAGGGCTGGAAATCGAACCCAGGTCCTCTGCAAGAGCAACAAGTGCTCTAAACCACTGAGGTATCTCTCTAGTTTCCTATTCAGTAAATCTTGGTAAATGATATACATAATAAAGCCTAATCAGAACTTCTAAGAATCCTAATTGCAAAAATTAGGTTAATAAAACTCAAACAAATCTATTACTTCCCACATTATTTGCTTCCAATGCAAATATCGAAATCTCATAGTATTTCTCTTGAGCACAGCACATGAAAATAAACAGTAAACTATAGGCAAGGAAGACACTCTTTCCTGCATTTCAACGCTCTTCTGTTCCGTTCCTTACTGAAGATGGACAACCATTTCTTATGCTCCACAAAGTATGTGAAAGAGATTATACGGTACTTAACACTTTACATAAAAACCAACATTAAAATGATGAAAAGTAAATGTAGGCAAGAATGACTGTAGAGCAAGATCTAAGTAAAACAGGTAAACAAGTAAAAACAAGACAGTAAGAATTGTCATAAAATCTTCAAGGTTTTATCATGACAATGTGATTAAAATTTAGAATTAGAACTGCAGAAATTTACTTCAATTCAACAGAAGGTAGGATATTTTGATATCCTAAAGATGACAAAGAAATGAGCTAAATGGAGAGAGCCCAAGAATTTACTCATAGTCTGGATCCCAGAGGACCATACTGGGGAAGATAACCACAGGGACTCACTCAGGTCCAGATCTGACACAGCCACAGCAGAAAGAGATAGAAGGCTCGATTTGTTTTTTAATTTGTACAAAGTATGGAGAGTGTAATCTTTCAAGTTATTATGCACTTAATTAGTAGTACGAGCTGCAGAAAATAAAAAAAAAAGCCCACAAAACTAGTACACAATGGACTGTTGCATCTCAGATTCACAAATTTGTTTATTCTTTTATAATTTGATGTTTGTCATTTCTTGAATTCAGAAACCTGGTAATTCTTTGAGACAGCCATAGATATCTTTATAATACTTAAATATGATTCATACATAAAAATATTTTTGAATTTTTCAGTTGCTTTTAAAGTAATAAAGGAGAAAAGTGATTCAACGAGAAACAAGAAACTAGGGTTCATTTCTTCAGTTTAATATGTAGAATTCTGAAATCAGAATTCATTGTTACCATAGCCATTGATCAAGACTCATGAAGGCTGAGGAGCAATGAAAATAAAGACACGGGTTGAGAACAGGGGCCTGAGCTTGTGAAATTCTTAGTACAAATAATTTATCATGTTTGTTTAAATCTACATGACACTTAGAAATAGGTGTCTTAGTCTGGGTTTTTATTGCTGTGAAAATACACCATGACCACAACAACCTTTATAAAGAAAACATCTAATTGGGGTGACTCGCTTACAGTTCAGAGATTCAGTCCATTATCATCAGGGCAGGGAGCATAGTGGCATGCTGGCAGGCCTGGTGCTAGAGCTGAGAGTTCTACATCTTGCAGGCATCAGGAAGTCAAAAGACTGTCACATTGAGGGAAGTCTGAGCAAAAGAGACCTCAAAGCACACCCCCACGATGTGGCCACACATCCTAATAGTGGCACTCCCTTTGGGGGCCATTTTCTTTCAAACCACCACAACAAGTAAGACATTAAGTATCATTAATATTAATATTGCTGCATACTGAGCAAAAATATGTATCTGACCATGTAGATCCCAGAGATAATAATGGATGGAACTGAGGCCAGTAAATTCAACTCAAGAATTGAGAGGAAAAAAATGTTAAGATATACAGAACTGGGAAGCTGGAGAGATGGAGGACTAGGGTTCGATTCCCAGCACCCACACAGTGGCTAACAACCATCTGTAATTCCAGTGCCAGAGGATCCAATGATCCCCTTGGCCTCCCCAGAATTAAGAGAAAGGAAGGAAAGGAAGGAGGGAGGGAGGGAGGGAGATACAAAGAACGAACACTGGGTGTGTTAGTCCATGATGATGGCACTGGGAGGCCGAGGCAGGTCTCTCTGTGAGTTGAGGCCACGCTGGGCTATGTAGTGAGTTCCAGGACAGCCAGAGCTATTTTGTAAGACTCTTGTCTCACCCATCACCCCCTCAAAACCAGATATGTGAAACTAGATTATGTAAGATGCAGAGAACTTGAGAAGAAAATGAAAAAAATCAAAAAAGAAATATGCAGAAAACAAGTTGCTTCAGAAGCCCAAGCAGGGACTAGAGATGGCTCACCAGTGAAGAGTATACTGCTCTTCTGGAGGACCAAATTTTTGTTCATGACACCCACAACAAAGGATGACAACCATCTGTAAATCCAGCTCTAAGGGGATCCGATACTTCTGACTACTGAGGGTAGTCACATGCAAATATATAAAAGTATAGGTAATTAAAAATAATTTTAAGGGCCAGGCTTGGACACACATGCCTTTAATTACAGCATTTAGTAGGCAGAGGAAGGGGGATCTCTATAAGTTCAAGGCCAGGTTAGCCTACACAGTGAAATCTGGGAAAGTCAAGGCTACCTAGTTGAGACTGTGTCTTCAACAGATATTTTTACATGTAAGTAGTAAGTGTAAGTAGTAGGCTAGGAGACAGCTCAGTGGATACAGCACTTGCTGAGCTCAGATCCTCAGAAGCCATGCAAAGTACTGCCGGCTATCCTTATTGGAGTGGGAGTGGGCAGAAAGCAAGCAGGAAGCTGAGACAGGAGAGGGCCAGAAGCTCACCGGCCTACTAGAGTGGTGGACATTCAGGAAGCTTGTTGGACACAGCAGTGAACATGAGAGGCTTCTATCAAAGTGGAGGGTGAAGTGACAATTCTGTTGTGACTGTGACAATACACAGTTGTCCTCTGACCTCACAGGAGCCATGGTAGGGTGCACACACCAAGACTAATCATTAATGCTGAGGACATACCTCAGTGGTAGAGCTACATCCCCTTGCCTATATACTTGCCGAGTGTGTCCTGGGTTCAACCCCCAGTACCACCCAAAACAAAACAAAACAACGAAAAACAAGGTAAACAGAATTGATCTTAACACACAATTTGCCATTTAATAGTGACTTGAACAAGTATAAAATCGTATCTCAAACTAGAATGATTAAGTTTACAATAAGAAAGTTACAAGATTGAATTTTTCTAAGTACCAGTTAAATGTCTGTTTATATACCAAATTCCTCTGGTTTTTACAAAAAGAATTCAAAGCCCAGGATGGTGGTTTCGTCTCTAATCACAGACATAGGAAACTGGTAGAGAAGGGTCAGAAGCTCCGGGCCAAGTCAGGTAACTTATCAGGACCCCATCTCAAAAAAGGGAAACATTATAACTCACTAAGTGAGTCAAATGGACCATTGCTAACAACTGCACACACAGATCCAAGTGCTGAGCTGCTGAGATAGATCAGAAACCTAATAACTTCGATGGCCCAAACTTTGTATAGCTGCTGTGACAGAAGTGATAGTTCAGAGCAACACTCAAGTACACAGACAGCAAAGAACACAGAGTGGCACCACAGCATCTCAGAAGTGCTCCCTGCTATAGTATCCATTTTTGTTCTCTTAAAGAGAATCATGAATTAATTTACCTTTCAGTACACTCACTCACTTGAAATTATGTTAAACAATACATATTTGTGTACTCAGATGTGCCTATTCAGGTATATATGGCATTCTTTTCTGAAGAGAAAAAAGGAATCACGTATACATCTGAACAGCAGTCAGTAATGACTAAAAGAATGAGAATCACTTTTGTTTGTCAGCCTGATGCGGTAAGGCAAGACAGTAATCCAACCACTCAGGAGATTCAGGCAGAATCATGAGTTTGAGATCATCTGAGCTAAATAATGAGACCCTATGAGAGAGGAAGGGGGGGAGATTGATTGATTGATTGATTGATTGATTGATTGACTGACTGATTTTTGCTTGAGCTAGGCATGATGGCTCAAGCCTGTCATGCCAGAAGCCAGGAGGCAGGAATGTCACTAAAAGTTCAAGGTTAGCTGAGCCACACAGTGTGAGCTATGGGCTAGTTTAGGGTATGTTTAGGAGATGGCAAAACCCTGTGTCAAGTAGAAGAAAGAAAGGAGGGGAGGAAAGGGAAGTAGAAGGGACAAAACTACAATATAAAACAAAAAGATGTGTTCTGATTTCCTTTCTGCACAATGGACCAATCTATACATTCAGAAGAAATGCTTCATGGACCTTCCCAAAGTCACTAAAATGAAAGACACCAATCTTAGAACTTACAAAAATTTTAAGACTTTGTAGGTGAACCAAATGTAAGATAAATATATAACAAATATGAAATTACATTTCAAAGGGAATATGACAAAAACTAAACCTTTATATTCCTATAAAACTATTATTTTTTATTATTTCCATGAAATGCATCTTCAGTAGTAATCAGAATATCAGTCTAAACACACACACCAACTAGAGATAACCTCTAAGACAAACAGACTTCCACTGCTATCAAGATGCCTTCCAGCAAACTTACACTAGTATAATATGTTGGGTATTCTTAAGTAACTCTCAGTGTTTTCCCAAGGTTTTTTGTTTTTGTTTTTTTGTTTTTGTTTTTTAAATCTATGATGTTTGTATTCTAATAGGCTATGATCCAAATATTGCATGTGTTTATTCATTTTAATTTTATGAGCATTCTTTCTTCAGAAGCCTAGCAAGTGTCTTTCCATGAAAACACAAATGCGTTAACTTTTAAAATTCACATCATCCTTTCTGCATAGAAAGGATGGACAGAGGTTGACCCTGGGTGACTTCTCAACCACCCTCCATTTTACTTACTGAGGTAAGGTATCTCAAAGAGCCCAGAACCCTGCACTGTTTCCATTAGTCTACGTAGCTGGCTAGCTCAGGAGACCCAGCACCTCTGCTCTCCCACTCCTAGGTGCTGGAATTACAGGCAGCTCACTGCTCCCCACCTACCAGGAGAGGGATTCTGGTCCTCCTGTGTGTTTAGCGTGCACTACAGAAAAGAACATCGAATGACATGTACAGACACATATACTCACATATAATAAAAAATAAATACTAAAAAGCAAAAGACTGAAATGTAGGATTATAAAACCAGTATCAGAATTTTTATGAAATAATGAACAATGGGGAGGTAGGTGACTGAGGTCTTAAGATGAGCAAACACTCATCTGAAAACTGAGTTCATTTCATTGCCTGGCAGGTTTGTCTTCCCTCTCCAGCAAAGACCATTTGGAAAGTAAAAGTAATTACTAGAAAACAATGTAGCTCAAGTAATGCAGACCCTTTCCCTAGGGTATTACGGAGTTGACTCTTACAGCTTGTGTGCTGGATGAAAGTGCAGGTATGTGCACCCAACAGTTCCTCTTGTTCCTACGATGCCTAGACCTCAGCCTTTACAGTTCCAATTCCATTACAACCATCTTGGTTTTACTAACTTCACATCTTACTCATCTAAAAAGGCTTTCTCTGCTTCATCCAGGCAGTCCTCAAATCAATGGGGGAAAGAAAAAAAAAAATCAGTCACTAGAATCCTGCCTTTGCATCACTAATGGAACTCCAGAGAGAAAGTGATCTGACTGATTTACAGATAAAAGATGAGCTACATAACAGCAATGAACAGACCCAGTCCAGTTCACAGACCAATGAAAACAGCAAGATGAAAACATAAAATATCTGTCTCTAGCACATAAGCCTTTAGTATACCATCTCTATATCATCAGTCTTTAATATGCCACACAGTTTATATTTCATGTGCACTGGTGTTCTGTCTGTGTGAGGGTGTCAGAGCTTTTGGAACTGGAATTACAGATGGTGAGCTGCCATGAGGGTGCTGGGAATTGAGCCTGAATCCTCTGAGGAGCAACTAGTGCTCTTAACTGCTGAGCCATCTTTCCAGTCCTGTCTATTTCCTCTTAAAACCAGGTTTATGTTAAAAATGGCAAACTGGGACTGAGAGTGTTGGTATATGGACATAATCCCACCATTCAAGAGACTGGGGCAGGAGGATCCCAAGTTGAAGCCAGACCATACTGCAACCCTGTCTTAAAAAGAGAGAAAACAGTACAGGGTATGTGTGTGTGTTAAATAGCACACTGTAAGTTAATTAAAAAGTCTAACACCTTATAAGCAATGGAAATTTTAATCATATTTAACAGTCAAATCTTACTTTTATGTAAGTGTATGGAACTTCTTATTTTCTTTTTTAAAAGTGTTAACTCAGACTGAGTGTGGTAATGCACACCTACAATCCCATCACCTGGAAGCTGAGGCAGGGATATTAAAAGGTTGTCTAGCCTGAACAACATGAAACCTTGCTTCAAAAACCCAAATAGATAAAGAAGTAGATATATTCAGGGAAGACTTGTTAAAAGCTGAGCCTTGTATTATTCCTGTTATCTTTTAGTAACTTCCTCAACTCTCCCACACAATGTGACATTGAGCAGAAAACGTTTGCATGGACTGACAACTGCTTCACAAATAAAAATGCTACTTTCTTTTCTGTTTGTGACCATTAGCTCTGTTTCAGAGAGGTGGCACACCCTTGTATCTAAAATGAAAGCCTATAAAAAAACCGAAAGGCACATTATGTCTTAAATGAGTTTTCTTGGTTTCATAAGCTTTTCTTATTTCTCCTTCAGAGGGCTTCAAAATTAAAATTAGCATTTGAAAGTATTCAAAAATCGTTGAAACTTGTGCTTAGCTTTGGTGCTCTCCAGGTGCAGCTCTGAATGGAACAAACAGACCACTTGCTTTGTTGGAATCTGGAAAAATTTACAACCACATTGACAAAAAGATGACACAAATCTATGATCTCACAAATAATTAGGACCTTGCTTTTGGGTCAAACAACAACAACAACAACAAAACCCTTAAATATAAAAATATAAGGACTTTTATGCTATTTATGAAACACCTAAATATCACTTCCTGACCATGTGAAAAAAGAGCAAATCAAAACAGTATTTTTACTCTCTAAGACTACATACACTGTTTTGGGGCTTAAAAATATAAGATATCACTAACCACAGGTATGATATAGTGCAATACAGAAAACATACCAGTGCAGTAACACTAAAGAACAAAAATGCATCTAAATGGAGTGCCTAAGTACATGCAGTGTCACAACCCTGCCTGGCTGTCTCGTCTCCAGGTGCTTAAGGATCACACCTTCTGACACAGTGACAATACAAGTTAGATACTCTTTGTTAGCCCTACAAATAGAAGGCTTCACACAAAAGGTGATGATAAAATATAAAGAAATGAGAAATTAATCAGTCAGAAAAAGAGAGAAACAGTGTTGCAGAAAGAAAGGACAATGAAGCATCCACCTTCACAAGCATGCCGTAATTAACTTTAAGCATTTTATTGTGCAATTTACAACTATTTGTGTGTGCATCCTGACATTCATGTGCAGAGCAGAGGATAACTACATGAGTTGGTTCTCTCCTTCCTCTACACAGGGGCCAGGGAGAGAGCTCTGGTTGTCAGGCTTCTTGGCAATGGACGGAGCCATCTTGCCAGCTCTACCGCTCTACTCCACAATTTATTTTGAGCTTGTGTGTGTGTGTGTGTGTGTCTGTGGGAGTATGTGTGTGTCTGTGGGAGTGTAAGTGTGTGTCTGTGTGTGAGTGTATGTCTGTGGGAGGGTAAGTGTGTCTGTGTGTCTGTGTGAATATGTGTGTGTATCTGTGTGAGTGTGTGTGTCTGTGTGTCTCTGTGTGTGTGTGTTTATGTGAGTAAAGGAGTGGGTAGTGATTGTGGTATTGAAACAAGACTTCATGTAATCCAATCTAGCTTGAAACTTGGCTACATAGGTGGGATGGTCCTCCTGTATCCAGACTCAAGTTCTGAGATGACTTGAAGTAAACTTTTTCTTAAATATCTTCTCTCTGCACAAGCCCCAGCATCTTTGTTTGTGACAGGCTCTCTTGTTGCGGGCCTCCACCTCTAAGTGCTGGGTTTACCTAGATGTGGTACCTCAACTGAGCAGGCAGTGTACTTTATCTGTGGCACCACAACTGAACAGGCAGTGTACTCTCTCTGTGGCACCACAACTGAACAGGCAGTGTACTTTCTCTGTGGTACCGCAACTGAACAGGCAGTGTACTTTCTCTGTGGTACCACAACTGAGCAGGCAGTGTACTCTCTCTGTGGTACCACAACTGAGCAGGCAGTGTACTCTCTCTGTGGTACCACAACTGAGCAGGCAGTGTACTCTCTCTGTGGTACCACAACTGAGCAGGCAGTGTACTTTCTCTGTGGTACTGCAACTGAGCAGGCAGTGTACTTTCTCTAGGTTACAAATCATTTCAATTATTTGGTAAACATTTTTGAAGGGAAAAAAGTGTGGTGCATGCCAGGTTTTGAAAAATTCCAGATGTATAAAATGAAACTATGGAACAATTCCATGTCACCCAGATCAAATGTAAATCTAACAGAAGAATGAGAAATGTGATTATCATATACATCATAAAATATGTGCCTTAAAAGCTGAGGTCACAGAGTCTGCGTAAAGTTCAGAAAATACCAGTCACACTCTGACTGGGCAACAGTGCAGTTTCACCAAGAAAGAACTTACACTGGACGTCTTCTTGGCCAAGGGTAAACACAAAGATACAATACATGCGACTGTCATACTCGGCCATGTGCACTGGAAAAGTGACACGTGGCTCAAAATATGTAATTTTAATAACAGGGAAGGCTGGCATGGCACCTGCACCTGTAATCTGGGCATTGAGGAGGTAGAAACAGGAAGGCCATGAGCTTAAGGCTGACCTGGGCTATGTAGTGAGATTCAATCTTGGATGGGGGTGGGCATGATGGCATTATTCTATGATTTGTCCAACTTTTTCATCAAAATATTAGAGATTCTATTTATTACTATTTCATATACAGCGAAACAAAAGGAATTTAAAACACAAAATACAAACTTTTAGGATAGTAAGAATATGTCTCAAGGAAGGAAGGAGGGAGGAGGGAAGGAAGGAAGAAAGGAAGGAGATTGAAGGGAAGAAGGAAGGAGGAGGGAAGGAAGGGGGAGGAGGAAGGGAGGGAAAGAAGGAAGGAAGGAAGGGGGAGGAAGGAAGGAAGGAAGGAAGGAAGGAAGGAAGGAAGGAAAAAACAAAAGAACAACTGTTAAGGAGATGACTCTCTGGTACAATACTTGCTATGTAAGAATGAGGACCTGAGTTCTGATACTGACACCCACAACGTGTGCCTACAACTCCACTGGTAAGGACACAAAGATAGGCAGCTCCCAGGGCTTGCCAGTCAGCCAGTGTGTCTAAGATGGAGAGCTCCAAATTCAGTGAGGCCCTATCTGAGCAAGTGAGGTGAAAGCAATAGAAAACCTTTGGCCTCTGCAGAAGCAGGAGCAGGCAAGCAGTCACTTGCCACATATACACCCCCCAACACAATTTAATTTCTTTGTAAAACACAATGAAGTTAGGAGAAACCATCTTTGCTATACTACCTAACCAAAATATTTGTTTAATGAACGTAAATATCTCATATTTGCATTTTTATTTCCTGCATTACCTCTGAGAGTTGCTTTGCTATGAACACCAAGAGCCTCACTTAACCTGGGATCTTGTCTGCTATCTCCACTTACGTTAATGAGTTCACCTGTATATGGTTTTTCCCGCTGCATGTCAATAGTCCTTATTGTTTTCTGTTCAGAGCAACATCACTGTTACATTTTCAGTTTCTGGACCATTCCCTTTTATCCCCATCCATAAATGTTAAGTGGACTCAACAACTAAAAGTACACAGGAAGTTACAGCACCACATGCTTTGCTGTTTGTGTTGAGAATGGCAAACGCATAGTGGTTAATCAACAGACAATAAGATGGAATGCTGCCCACACTAAAATGCTAGCAGTAGAGGCTGGAGAGATGCTTCAAAGGACTCAAGCTCATTCCCAGCACCCACAACTCAGTTCCCAGCAGTTCACAACTGCTGATAACTTCAGCTCCTGGGATCTGACACTTTCCTTTGGCCTCCACAAACACACATGTGGCAAGTGAATGCATGTATATATGGCACACTTTTTAAAAACCTAGCAATAAAATTCTACTGTACTTTATTACTTATGGTAATATGTCACAGTAGCTACAATCTGAGCAATTTAATTAAGAACTGGGTATTACTTAGCCATGCACAATGGATGACAAGAAGCCACAAGAAATCACATTTCTGTGTGCATTAGAAGGCAAACAATGCATGCAAGAGTAAGAAGCCACAGATCTCCAAAAGATAGGAATGCACATGAACTCATTTTCTATCAGGAGTATTTGCTTTCTCATTCCACTTGCCTCATCAGCCATCTCTCTTCCTCCTCATTGCCTCCCTTCTCCCTCCCTTGGTGTACCCCAGGCTGGCTTAGAACTTGCTGTGCAACTGACGACCTCCACCTTCGGATCCCCTTGCCTCTACCTCCTATGTACATGCACCAGCACGCCTGCTTGTGCTGAGGATAAAGCAGGGCTTCTGAGTGCTGGGCAAGTACTTTAATAACCAAGCTAGATACTCAGGAGGAGTCTCTATATCAAAGCAAGGCGAGAGAGTACTCGTGCACAGAAACAATCTACTAGTGTAAGAAGAGGCTGGAGCAGCA
Source organism: Cricetulus griseus (assembly GCF_003668045.3). Classification (NCBI taxonomy): domain Eukaryota; kingdom Metazoa; phylum Chordata; class Mammalia; order Rodentia; family Cricetidae; genus Cricetulus; species Cricetulus griseus. The sequence goes on along the minus strand of NC_048595.1, from coordinate 266,555,202 downwards.
TCCCTCGTCTGAGGAGAGACCCTTCAGGACACATGCAGTTCCCAACTCTGATCAGAAAGGGCCACACCTAAGGAATGAGGACCACACTCTGTCTTCAGAAGAGGAACTTAAAGTTTATGGTGTTTCAAATCATGAGCTAAGTGATCAATCAGCCTGTGAGAGGATCCAGGAACACAGCAATTCCGGCAAGCTGAAATGCAGGACATGGGCCTGGAGGCCAGAGCTAGGTGACACTGCTAATGCACGAACTGCTCACAGGGATAGTTTGTGCTACTGCCCGTAGCACTTAGAAGTCAGGCTATGTAGTTACCATTCTGCAGTCCCATCCAGAGTTGCTTGTGGTCTTTTTTCTGCATCTCATTGATGACCTGACTTTTGTGCTTTAGAGCATCAGCTTCTTTCATACATGACATAAAATGAGCTTCGACTGCATCCTTGGATGGACAGTGTAGAAGGTCCTTTTCTGGAAAACTCTATCAAAGGGAAGCACACAAAACATGCATACAGATACAAATTAGCTTCTAAAGAGAACTTCCCCCATTTGCCAATGTTCCCAGCAAAACTAGATTTTATTATCACAGTAACTACAAATACTTAAAAAAAAAAATTAACTTAAAAAACATTACCAGTTTGACACAATCTTCCCAAATAATCCTCATCTGTGAGGTTGTCTTTTTCAGGTTCCTATGCATAACACATGTACAACAGCTACAACTGACACCAGCAATCACAAATGAGTGGTCACTGGAGTCAGAGAGGGATCTGCAAGAGGGCACTGACATTCCTCTACACTTACCTTCAAAGAAAGGCCGACCTCGAGCTGGCCCGGGGAATCAGGCATGGGAGACCTGGCCCCACTCCTCATCTGCCATATGATGGCATGGGCTGAGGATGTCTGAAGTGGGTGGGAGAGCAGGCCCTGCACCTCACTTGGGCAGGACAATAGAGCCAACCCCATTTGTGATGTGGGTGAGCAACAAGAGGGTATACACGAGGAATCCTAGTGAGGGCCCAACAATGATAATACAGAAAAAACCAGAGGCCTCAAACCAGACCAAATAACTTTTTGCAATGAATACTTACAAATAAAGGTATATCAATTAAAAAGAAAAAAAGGCCCACCTCAATCTAGGGAGGTTCTGAAATTCTTCATGATAGGAACTCAGGGAAAACTGGAGGGGAGGCAGTAATGTAAGAGAGAGAGCTTACTCATTCTAAGCAGCTGAGTGAAGCGACAGGTCCCTCCTCACAGCCCCTGGCTCCCACCTGGGACTGCATCTCTTTCACATCTACCCAAGTGACAATAAAAAGATTTGTTTTTCAAACCTCACAATGAAGTTACAAAAGATCCTTGATTCATTACATTTTTATTTTTCCTAGTATGCATTAGCCATTGTGTAAAAACAAGCTTATCTTTCTGACCTAAACAAATTCTCAAAGATAAAAAGTGCGGTGCAATGTTTACTCTCTCATTTATCTTTCAGATCAGAAGCATGACAAAATAAACTTTATTTCACTTTTACATATTCTGAAAATTTCCCTTTATGTATCAGTTTACTTGGAGGTGTCTTTTTTTTTTTTTTTTTTTTTTTTGTCATTTTGCACACACACTTCCCATCACATTCTAAGGACCAAACCCAGGACTTTCTGTGTTCTACCATTGAGCTAAATCCTCCAATCTCCCACTAGAGATTATAACTGTTGCTTAATTAGAATATTCATCAACTGTCTGCAATGTATCTAGATATGTTAGAAGTAACTTAAATAGCATTAAATCAAAGCATTACCTTATGAGGGGAAAAAAAAAACTGAGCCCAATGGAAATACCACAAAACTGATGGTATTTTATTAGAACAATAAAGTAAATTCAAAAAATACATTTTCTAAAATACATTTCCATCTCATAAAAAGAATCACCTATCTGATTAAACATAAGCTCTCGCTGTTTTATCACCAACTCACTTCTAGTACTAGGTTCACCTTTGGAAAGAAAAATATAGTCACAGTTTATAAATTTACTTTAATAAAAATCATAAAAAAAAAAGTTTCCCAAGATTACTGTGGTACACATACACAAAAGGTTGGGAAGGGAGGGCATTTTTCCCCACAAGTATTTCTTCTAATGTACTATTTTTCAAGAAAAGAAAGAACATATTGGGAAAAACAATCCTGTGCCTGTTATATTCCCACATTCAGGAGGTGGAGGCAAGAGGGACACAAATTTGAGGCCAGCATGGGTTATAGACTCACAGCTCACCTCCTCCTGTGCCTTCCCTACCCATAATCCCAAAGCTGAGAGAAGTTAAACGCCAAACATGGTAGCACATGCCACAAAATCCATCATTTGAAGACATGAATCAAAGTCATGTGTGGTTTGGGGACCAGCCAAAACTATAAAACCCTGTCTTAAAATACAAAAAGAAAAAAGAAAAGAAAACCTAAACAAACCAATGCTAAAATAAGTGTACCAGACACCAAATGTGCTAACATTGCCCAATTTTCTAAAAATTGTATTTCTACCAAGGTGTAACCTACAAGCTTAGCTACAATCAATTATCAGTCCTCCTTGCTACCATCTAGAGGGTATTTAATTCTCATCGTGTCTCTTAGGTCCTATTTGTTAAATCTTTAGATTCTCCCATAAGAGTACCGTTGCTAATTCTCCCCTCTACGCACTGTTTCACATATAGTCTTTCCATTTAAACACTAACCAAACCCAATCACAAGCCTCATCCTCAGCTTCTCTTTGGCTTAAACTCTCAAGATGCATCCCCACACATTCACACCCAAGCCTTTTAGTTCTTATCAATTCCCTGCCATCAGTTAACCACACTGGCTAGTTACAGAAACACCTTTCAACTGGCTGTTGTAAGCATTCACCTACACAGTGACTGTTCTCCAGTCACACACAAGTTTCTTCTATCAACAATTCCCATTTTCATCCTTTCCTACCCTGTTTGCTTTTCCAAAGCTATTCTTAAATATTGGTGTGGTTTGTGTCTAAAGTATGTAACCTAGGACCCCTTTTCTTTTTCATTCCATATCCTCACCTTGAATAAGATTACATATTTCCATACCACTTAGGAACTAAAGATTATCAATATTGTTTCCCACCAGGATCCTTCTTAGAACCTTCAGTCCACACAAGTCTAGTAGGTGTCCTAGAGGTATATGCAACTCAACAAATCCAAAGATAACAAACTAATGCCACCACTACCCACTCCGAATTTTCCAGAGCAAACCTAGTCCAATACTTTATATCCTACATAGATCTGGAAATTCCCCGCTTGCAACACCCCAGGCTAAGAACTACTCACAGTTCTGAAAAACCTTGCAACAGCACCCATGCAGTGTGTTCTGTTACTGTGATAAAACACTGATCGAACAAATTTACAAGGGAGGAAAGGACTTCTCTGCTAATACTTCCAGGTAACAACCTATCAATGAGCAAAGTCAGAGTAGAAATTCAAACAAGAACTTGAAGCTGGAACCATGGAGGAATGGCGCTTGCTAGTTCACTAACTGGGAGGCTTATCCTCAGCCAGCTTTCTTAGACAGTTGAGGACTACCTGCCCAAGTTATGGTGCCACCCACTGGGACTGACCCCTCCAATGTTAGTTAACAATCAAGGTAATCCCCAACATACATGTGCACAGTCCATTCTGATCTGGGCAACCCTTCCTCTTAGGTGACTCCAGGCTGTGTCAAATTGATAGTTTAAGCTACCAAGGACACACGCCTATAATTTTACACTCTTAATGTTTTTGCATTTGGAGTCACAGTGACCTTCAAACACTAAGACCTAACCTTCTCCCTCAACTTTTTCTTCTTTTAGGACATAATCACACCATCAAGATTCTAAATTACCTCAGGGTCTGCTTACCTACCTACCTAAACTTCCCACCCTATTCCCTGGACACATAACCCTCCCTGCTTCAAGTACTTGAGTAGCTCCAATCTTCAACATTCTTTCAGTTTTTCCAGCAACACTGTCTCATTTCTGTCTTCATATCAACTGTTGGAGCACTCTTTTCCTTTACCTAGAACATTCTTTTCTCCTTGCCCAAGTACTTATACATCTGGCCAAAGGCTCCTCAGCTTCAGGTTCAGCTTTTATGGCACACCATCCAGGAAAACTTTCCCTTCTCCCAAGCCAAGGCTAGCATACACTGACCCTACACTGGATTCTATAGTAGTTACACTGGCCAATATTACAATGGCTGTTAACATGTCCACAGGTAACAGTAATCTGAAGTTCATAAAGCAGAGGTAATGCATCAAGTATCAGTAACTCTTTCTTAAATAAGCCAAATTACTGAGATGCAGTTCACACACGTTGAAATTTAGCCAAATTACTGAGATGCAGTTCACACATGTTGAAATACAGGAAGTTTCAGTTAGATGAATTTTGAGTTTGAACAACTACCAACCAAACAAAATAGAGAACATTTCAACATATAAACAATCACATCCTCTCATTCCTCACCAAAAGTTTACCACAACCACTACCGCCACCCTCATTCTCCAGCAAAAGTTAACCACACTTTTTGTCCTGGGCAGCAGGCTCTCATTTTCCTACCTCCACCAATCACTGATATGATCTGTTGCAGCAGTTTTGCCCACAATAAAATCTTACATGAAATAGTGTACCATTGACTTAGTATACTCTTGAACTGATTCCTTTTGTTACTTAGTTATAATGAATGAATATGTCATGTGTTTAATCCCGAAAACCTGCTGCTAGTACCATTATCTCCAACCTTTACCTTGCTAATAAAGCCATTGTGAACAGCAATATGCAAGTGTCCAAGATTTTCAAATTTCTAAATACACAGATACAAACAGCAATTAATATCATCTGAAAGCTGGCCAACTATTTTCTTGAAGTGACACTCAGTTTTAAACTCTCATCAGCAACATTTTACAGTTCTGGGTACTCAATGTCAAACTTTTTATCAGTCCTTTTCATTTTAGTCATTCTAGTGACTGTAAAGTAATATCTCTCTCTGGTTTTCATTTACATTTCCCTGATGACTAAACATGGTAGGCACCTTTTCATGTATTTATTGGTAATTTCATATGCTCTGCAAACTTTCTGTTCAAATCTTTTGCATTTGTTCCAAAGCAACTGACACATGAGGTAAGAGGCTGCGCATAATGTGAATTCTGTGTGTACTTATACAAATATTGCCCAAGAGAAGCAGCAGGTGCACTCCAATCTGTACCAGCTAAACAGATCTGAGTAGAAAACAGAAAGTCTGAAGCCTCCACACTGGAAATACTTGACGTTAGCAGCCACACTCTCCAACACTAGCCACTACAACTTCTGATTCCAAATAACCTTTCCACAGCTTCACAGCTGGCACGTGCAACCCATCTCCATAAGCAAACTTTTAGTCTTTTTCAATTTGAAATGCCATCCTTACTACAGTATTTACATACCTCTGTAAAACTGTGCTGTGGATTATGGCATTCCTATCTTGTTAGTTATATCATCAAAGCTTTTGAACTTGTCCCCATGGTTTTTAACTACACAATCTTACAAAACGTTTTTGCTTTGTTTTAAGGAAAACATGTTGGATTACAGCAGAACATCCTTGTCTCCTTCCTGACTCAAAACTATCATGTAGGGGTCTGGAGAGATGGCTCAGTGGTTAAGAGCACTTGCTGCTCTTGTCGTGGTCCCAGGTTAGGTTCTCAGCACCCGATGGCAGCTCACAACCACCTGTAAGTCTAGTTCCAAAAGATAAGACACCTCTTCTGGCCACTACAGGTAGTAAGCACACGTATGGTACACATACATTCCTTCAGGCAAAATATTCATACATATAAAATAAATCTAATCATTTTTAAAATATCAGTTAGGATGATTTTTGCTATGCCCTTGGTCAAACTAAGTGAATTCTCTTTTATTCCTAAGCTTGCTAAGGGTTTTGATGGCACTGGTTATTAAACTCTGTCCATTTTTCTTTTCTGTGTCTATTGATTTTGTTGTGTGGCCTTTCTATTTTATTTTGCCAATGTAATAAATTATGCTGATTGATGACTGAGTTTTGAATCAATCTTGTATTCATGAGATAAATTCAGCATAGTTTGTATCGTGCGTTTTCTAGGTACTGCGGTTCAATTTGCTGATTTTCTATTGAGGATTTTTATATCTAAGTTCATAAAAGATATTGATCTGCAACTTACTTTCAATTTCTTTAATCACATTAGAATCAGTTATTCAGGTTATTCAACAGGCTGGGAAATGTCTTCTGTATTTGAGTGTCTTTGTGCACTTCAAGCATAAATCCCATGCTCCCAGAACAGTGTCGGGCTAGCACACAGTAGGATCTCAGTATTTACTGAATTAACAGTTGTATTTTAACTTAGAATTCGGAATATTTTAATGTATGTTAAAACACACACAATTAAGCAACCTAGGTACCTAGGTGACACCACTAAAGCTTTTCTTTCAGTTGCTGAACAAGCCACGGGGGACATGCGGATGCCATGGAGGGAAGGAAGTCAGAGACCTCTACAGCAGGGACTGTATGTAGAGGTATGTAGAAACATGGCTGCAGTGACTGTGAAGCTGATGAGAACTACTGAGATGGCTATAGAGGCAACATAAAACTTATTAGAATATAATGGATGGAAAGGAAACAAACAAGGAACAGCAACAAAAAAACCTATGATGGCTGTAAAAGCTGATGCTATGTGTACCAAACTGTTATATCATGTTGAGTAGCCCATGTCAGTTTGCTGAGACTGAAACGGACTTGGAGGCTGGAGGGATTGCTCAGTAGTTAGGAACACTGTCAGAGGACCAGAGATCAGATTCCAGCAACCACACCAGGCACCTCACAGACTGCTACAACTCCAGCTCTAAGGGAACCACATCCTCTTCGAACCTGTACCTACCTAACTACACACACACACACACATACACACACACACACACACACAAGTTTTAAAAATTAAAAACAAAAGCAAATGAATCCATTTCAGTGAGACCCTTCATAAGTACTATATATAAAAGTACAGACCAATCTTACAAGGTGGCTACATTAACAACTGCCCTGAAATCCACCATGGCCCAGAAGCACATCAAAGTGTGCACTGTAATGGTGGTGGCTCTGAACTTTCCAGACTATTTGATAGAATAAATTACAGTAACCTGTTAAAATTTCATCCAATTACTAGAACTACTTTTTATTTCTAAAACTAAAAGGAAAGGCTTGTTGGACAATACTGATCCTTTACATCTGTTTGAAGTAGTTTCATTTTCATGACACTGTAAACTGCAATTGTTATATATACATGAAGCCCATTCTATATACATTATGGCAACTGAAACTCAGGCATATTAGGACTGAGGGTTTACCTGTACAGTGCTGAGATAACTAAGGTCTATAGTAACACACTGTTTTGCAAAGCACCTTATTGTAGATGCACTGGTATGAAGAAAAAGCATCATAGGAAGAACGGAGAGTGGTGTTTAGGACATAACTGAATAAGCAGCCCTTACATAACGACTCTCTCATGCTCTTTATGCTTCCCCACCTCCCACTGCCATCTGACAGCCTCTTGCTAGGGATAACTAAAGATGTTCTTCAGGAGCCTATAAAGTTGTTCGAATTGGAAGTAGGAGGGGTACTACACAAATAAAGAGGGAGGAAACCAGTATGTTAATTTTTTTATTATTTTTATTTCTTATGGTGGGTTTATGATGTAGTCAAAGTTGGACTCAAACTCCGTATGTAGCCCAAGCCCTAGCTGAGCTTGAACTCAAAATCTTTCTGTCTTTACCTCCTGGGTGCCAGGGTCACTCAGTGCATTGCTCTGCTCAGCTGTGACCAGTATTTTATAACTTCTTAGGACAAAATCAGGCAACATTAAATTTACCTGGCTTCAAAAACCACAGGAATGAAAGTGTCAAAACAGAGGCTCACCATATCTTTGGACTTCTGTCAAAGTAGCTACAGAACTTTTCAACAGTACTAGGTTGTTCTAATCTCTACTCTCAAGCCACATCTACACCTGGGATTTAGTTTTTATATTAGCTTAGAAATATAACTATATATATTAAATGTAAGTTATATATAACAAGTTCTATAACCTGTTGTAAATCTAAAACATGGTTTACTCAACTCTAAAAAGGAAAAGATATTTATATATTAAATGGTTTTGCCAAAAATTTGGAAGAAACTAAGAATAAATATCTCAGGGCAAACAGAACAGCTGTGGAGAGCTAGAGCATCAGTGATTGTCCTGGAGTGGGTGATTAGTCAGAGGTGGAAGCACAGGCCTACAATTCCAGCACTAAGCTGGCTAAGCAGGAGATCTACTTTGAGTTTGAGTCTAACCTAGACCACACAGTAAGTTCCTTGCCAGCATGGGCTACAGAGTGAGACCATGTCTTAAAAACAAACAAAATAGGAGAAACAATAAAAAAAAATTGAAAAAAAACCTCTAAACTATTAAGAACCACAAACGAAGCAAACAGGAATTGCTATTTAAACTATACCTTGAAATGTACTGTGATGTTCCAAGGAAGAGCTGAACTTGATGCAAGAAGATCAAATAGTAAACCAATTGGATAATGCCTAAAAATGAAAGGTATATCTTAAAGAGAGAAAAAAATACATAAATTTGTAACTAAAACCCCAAACAAATTTCCAGCACATTTTATCCCCCACTGTCACAGCCTTTGCTGGTTACTTACAGGAAAGTAACTTTATACAGCTGCTTGCCTGGCTCACTATCTGTACTCCATCCAGCTGCCAGCTGTTTTCCTTCTAAACTTTTACGTTTCCCACAGGAGTCCAATATACCCAAGGGGATTCTCATCAGTGCTATAGTGTAGTGTCGATTATCATCTGGTACTGATAAGAGGAGACTATTCTTTGTAAGTTAATTTCAATACTAAAATATCTTGTTTGTTTTTGAGAGGAACCCATTATGTACCTCTGGCTGGCCTACTCATATCTTAATCAGACTGGCCTAAACACATAGCAAAATCAATCCTTCTTTCTCTACCTCCTGAATTCTGGGATTATAGATGTGCACAATCACATCTGGCTTCTTAACAGCAACTGTTTTGTTCTGTTTTTGACATAGTATCTCAGTAGCTCAGACTGGCCTTGAACTGCTGGTCCAGGTGCATCAAGAGCTGTGTTGCTAAAGACACTTTTATCTTTTTCTTTTTAAAAGTAAAATAAGCAAATAAACTTTTGTTGTTGTTGTTGTTTTGAGATAGGGTTTCTTTGTAGCTTAGGAGGCTGTCCTGGAACTCACTCTGGAGACCAGGCTGCCCTTGAACTTACAGAGATCCACCTGTCTCTGCCTCCCAAGTGCTGGGACTAATGGTGTGCGCTGCCACCACCCAGCTAAGTAAATAAACTTATATTTATTTAATTTTATGTTGTAAGGGTGTTTTATCTTCAAGTATATCTGTGGACCATATGCATGTAGTGTCCTCAGATGTCAAAAAAGGGTGTCAGAACTCCTGAGACTGGATTATAGACAGTTGTGAGCCACTGTGTGGATGCAGTGAATCAAATGTGAGTTCTCTAGATCAGCAGCCAGTGTTCTTAATCAATAAGCCATCTCTCTAGCCCTTGCTTTTTATTTTCAAGATTTATAAATTTCTAAGTGTAAAGATAGGTACCTAAAGAGCATGCAAATCCAGTTTTATGATTATTTCACTTAACATTGTGTATGTATGTAAATATCCAGCCTTTTAACTATGAAGCATGTTGATACTGATTCAGAACATCCTTTAAAAAAAGCATCAAACCCTCTAGGCATGGTTGCACATGGCTATAATCCCAGCATTCAGGAAGGAGAGGCAGGATCCAGAATTAAATGGTCAACCTCAGCATCATAGCAAGTTGGACACCAGCCTGGGCTATGTGAAACCCTGCATATATAAAATAATAATAATGATAATATAAATAAATAAAAAGAAAGAAAAGGCTGGAGAGGTGGTTCAAGCAAGCCTGTCTACTTAATTCAACCTCCTGTTCCTAAATTAAGGAGAACAGACTCTATCCTCCACAAGCACTCCATTGAACATTCCCTACACACCAGACACACATGCATGAAATCAAAAGAAAAAAAAATGATCCATTACTGGAGTACTATTGCCCATGTCGTTTCATGGAAATAAATCTTTTTACCCAAAGAATCACCAAACTGAAGATTCACAGGTTATTTTTCATTGAGTAAAACAAGGGCAACAACTCTAACTGCAAACACAAGTAATTTAATGCATTTGCCTAGTTATAAAAGCCTGAGTCTGATGTCTGGTACTACCCTTGCACTTGAAAAAGCATTTTACAAAATAGTTTTTAAAATCCACAACCTGGGCTGGAGAGATGGCTCAGCTGTTAAAGACTAGGCTCACAACTAAAATCCACAACCTTACAAAAAATGAATAGAAAAGATAAAAACTACTGGAGATAAGAGAATAATCTACACAGTATTTACAGACTTAAGAGCATCCCACATTCTAAGGAGAACTATGAAAGTCTACACTGGGTATCTTGCTGGAATGTGCTCCTGAAATTGTATGTGATGCTTAGGCATTGTACTCCATCTAAGTTTAAGATCAGCAGTATTTCCTTTGTTTTTCAATTCAGAAGTCAGTTTTAAGCTCCTACTGCCATAGTCCACTCTGAAAATAGTTTACATAACATTTAAAAATCCCAAATCCCCAAATACCAAAACAAAAGACCTTTCTTATTTATGTACTCAAAGGTCGAAGATCTAATTTCTAATTCATTTTCTTTCTTCTCTCTACCATCTTTTTCTGCAGTGGTAGGGAATCAAACCCAGGGCCTTTTATAGGCTAGGCAAGAATTCCCCTATCAAGCAAGAAACACAGCCAGATTTTAACCATTAACAGGGTTTACTGCAAAAGGAGTCTTGAGCTGTTACAGTAGTAAAGTATCAAATACAAATGATGACTACTTAAGCTGTAGTAATAAGAAACTTCCCTCTGTAGCACGCAGTGTTAGAGCACCCTCTACTGTCCAGTCAAATCATTCAAAAGTTAAGATTTTGAGATGCATCAACACTTCTGTTTCTCAGATAATTTTTAAGAGTTAGTAAGACAATGCACTAGGGCTGGCAATGGGCCCCATGACAAACCACTTGTAGACTACAAGAGGCTGTGTCTTAAAAGCTATCTGTGCATCAATAACATTGTTTTCTTCTGGAGACGGGGTCTTTCTGCAGAGCTCTAGCTGTCATGAAACTCACTATGTAAACCAGGTTGCCTTATACTCACAGAGATCCACCTTCCTCTGCCTCCTGAGTGCTGGAATTAAAGACATGTGATATCATGCTGGGCTTGTATCATTAACTTTCTGGGAATTCAGGGTGTCAACTACTTTCAATAGCTTTTTTATTATAATTTGGGCAAATTAAGATAAGCAAATAGGAAATTAGAGAACAGAATAGGGGAAAATGCTAAGTAGAATGCAAGAAGTTAGGGCACAAAAGGCCATGATCTGAAGCTCTCAATGCCCAGGTCGTGCCAAGCATTCTGGAGCATATCAGTTATCCCAATAGCTTAGAGGCCACAGGAGAAAACAGCCATGATTTCACACAGCCTAAATAGAGAGTGAGCTTCCCACTGGCCTGGGCTACAGAGAAAGAACCTATTTGGAAAAAAAAAAAAAAAAAAAAAAAAAAAAAAAACACAACAAAAAACCCAAACATACAAAAAAATGACTTTCCAGAGAGCTGAGAATGGCTGAAAATGAAGCTTAGTGGAATAGCAATTTGCCTAGGAAGCCCAAGACTAGATTGTTCAAGCCCCAATGATGGGTACAGGGTGGTGGTGGTGGGGCCTTCTCAAGGGATAAATGCCAAATCACTCTTTTGCAGTAAAGAAGAAATTGGTCCAAACATTACTCTAGTAGACACATCTTATTAACATACTAACCTTATAAGCTAAATCGCAGAAGTTCACTCCTTTTAAGTTGTCCTCAGATTTAAGTCATCTGCACAATAAGGTTATTTACACCTAAAAAGTTTCCTGTTATTTCCTAAGTCTCTTTCTTTTATCTTCTCCTCAAAAAATATTTTATTTATCTACCTATTTATTTATTTAATGTATGAGTGTTCCATCTGCACCTACAACTTTATGCCAGAAGAGGGCATCAGATCCCACTATAGATGGTTTTGAGCCACCATGTGGTTGCTGGGAATTAAATCCAGGACTTTTGGAAGAACAGCCAATGTTCTTAACTGCTGAGCCATCTCCAGCCCCCTAACTCTCTTTCCAAGCCTCTTCATTTTATTATTCCTAGACTGAGGACAAGTATTTTTAACCTATTTGTACTTTTCAAATTCCATTTAGTCATCTTAGTCAGCATCTGTCTGCAATCAAGGACACACACATAGGGGTATTCGAATACAGGACCCAGGCTATCTTGAACTATTTATTTCATAGCCTTTGGCTCACAGCTTCTCTACTTTAAATATTTTGGAAGCACAATAAATAACACTCTCAATAACAGAAAAATACCAAAACCTTATCTGCACATGGATAAACTGAAATTTAGGACTGTTTTCAAGAATCTTAAAAATAGCATAATAGCCAGGGTATAGAACTGGAGAGATAGCTCAGCAGTTAAGAACATAAATTGGGCGTTTGAAAGATGGCTGAGCAGTATAAAGCACTTGTTGCTCTTGCAGAAGATCCAGGTTCAATTCCCAGCACCTACAAGGTGGCTCATAACCATCTGTAACTCTACTTCCATGGGATCCAATGCACTGTTCTGATCTCTGTGGACACCAGGCATACAAATGGTACACAAATACATTCAGCAAAACACTCATACATCTATAAAAATTAACAAAACAAAGCTGACCTTGCAAAGGACCCAAGATCAGTTCCCAGTACCTATATGGGGTGGCTCACAACCTGTAACTCCTGCTTCAGAGTATCTGATGCTCTCTCTGTCCTCCATGGGCACTGCACGTCTATGTACATACACACACATAATTAAAAATAAAAAAAAAACTGTTTAACAAAAGAAAATACATTAATCTATCACCCAGTCACCCATGCATACAAGCAGAAGGCAGAATTCTTTTTTCCCCCTTTCTATGACAGTGTATATGAGAAAGGTCATCCAAACCTCAGTACTTTCATACTGGGTCCCTAGCTAATGGTACTGTTTGGAAAGACAGATTTTTTGGAGGGGTGGAGAGGAAGGATGGCTGGAGACATGGACAGGGTCTCATGTAGATCAGGCCAAACTCATTACATAGCCACAGATGACAAACTTCTGACCCTCTGGCCTCTACCTTTTGAGAGCTGGGATTACAGGTGTGCCTCATCACTCCTGGTTTCCCAAGTGTCAGAAACTAAATCCAGGGCTTAGAAGATGCTAGACAAGGCAGAATATTGTCTGTAAAATATTGTTTAATGGTTTAACCTTCACATCTAAGTTAAACTAGTCATGTCTTTCCTGTTCTGTTTTGTTTGAGAGGGTCCTGCTATATGGCCTTGGCTTTCCTGGTATTTGATATATTGACAAGGGCAGCCTCAAATTGTGGTAATCTCCTGCTTCAACCTCTGAACTGGTGATTGCAGGTGTGTGCTACCATGCTTGGCTTCATTTCTTTCTTTGTAGAACTTTTTACGACCGTCCCAGGGCAGTACACCTTTTTAAAGCTAGCGTATACTTGCTGTTTAACAATGAAGAAATTCACTCACCATTTCAGGGGTGTGCCTTCGTACTCAAACCATATCTCACTGACGTCCTCCTGTCTCATAGCCTTCTGAAAGTGCTTTTTCACTTTATCAGTTACCAACGTCAGATAACTGACTCTTGGTAAAAGCAACTGAAATGAAAAATGTTAAAGCCATATTTACTTACTCATTATTGTTTCAAAACTAAGACATATTAAGCCTATTAATTTTAAGGAAAACAGTGGTGTTCTTTGCATTGTTTTGACTACCTCAACTGCAAGCCATCTGCTTTGTATAGAAAATTCAAAGCTAGAGTTTAAAATAGTGAATGTTTCTAACTGGGTTATAACTTCTAAGTAGAGTTTAGGGCATATATGCTTATAACTGACACAAATCTACAATTTTCTTTCCCATTTTATAGAATACATAATACATGTCATACTAATTAAGATATTAAGTAATTCTATCAAATTTGTCTTAAATATTAAATGATTCATACAAGTATTATCACCTTTTTACATAGAGCTTAATGTTTAATATACTAAAATATATTTATAATACTTTAATTTGTGTGATGATTGACTGATTGACTTTAATTGTCAACTTGATACAATCTAGAATCGACTGGCAGGAGAGTCTCAATGTGGTACTGTCTACCCAGAGTTGGCCTGTGGGTAAGGCTATGGGTGATTTTTGCCTTGACTGTGTGAACTAATGTGGGACAATGCAGCTCACTGTGGGAGACATGATTCCCTGGGTTTAGGCTCTGGACTGGCTAAGAGTGGGGAAGGTAAAATGAACAGTAAGCGTGCATGCATTCATTTCTGTCTGTCTTCACTGTGGATATGGTGTAGCAGTTGCTTCAACTTCCTGATGCCTTGACTTCCCAATAATAATGGACTGTAACCTGGAATTAAATAAATAATTACAAATTATTTATTTAAAAACAAACCCATTCTTCCCTAAGTTTATTTCACCAAAAGAAAACTAGAATTTTGGCCAGGACCAGGTGTACACCTTTAGTTCCAGCACTCAGGAGGCAGAGTCAGGAGGATCTCTGATTTTGAGGCCAGCCTGGTCTACACAGCAAGATCCAGGAGACACACACACACACACACACACACAGATCGGGAGGGAGGGGAAATTTCAATTTAAAATATCTACTATTACAGTAATAGTTTACTCTGCAGAAAACAGTACTAACCTGCAGAGATGGCAAGAAGGAAGACATACTACAACTAGAGTGCAAGGGTCTCAGCTGCTGATTCTGGAGAGCACACACTATCATCTAAGGCCCAAACTGGCTCAAGAATTCACAAATGGGCCAGGCACGGTGGCACTCAACTTTAGTCCCAACACTCAGGAGGCAGAGCCAGGAGGCCTGAGACTTGACAGTGAGACCCTATCTCCAAAAGAGGAAGAGGGAAGGGGAAGAGAAGGAAAAAGAGAAACAAGAAAAGCAACTGGTGTTGGGGCTCAGGTTACCACCTGGGATGTGAAGGAAAAGGGACCAGGAGGCTGCATGAAGTTATCACCTTCTGCTACACAGCATGCTCTAGGCCAATAGGATTTTTTTCCCCAAGGAGTGGAGAACAGCTCAGTGGTTAAGAATGCTTTATTGCTCTTGCAGAGTACCTGGGTTTGGTTCCCAACACCCACATGGTGGCTCACAGCTGCCTGCAACTCCAGTTTCAGGGTATAAGACACTATTTCCCAACCTCCAAGGCTTCCTGCACATAAGTGGCACATATATATATATATATATGTATGTATGTATGTATGTATGTATGTATAGGGCATAGTGGTAAAGAATATATATATATCTTTATTCCCAGCACTAGTGAGACCTAAGCAAAACATTACAAGTTCAATCACACAGTCACTAACTCTTTATTTTATTTGTATTTATGTGTATGTGGTGTGTCATCCATGTGTAGGTGTCCAGAGGCTAGAAGAGTGTGTAGGACCCCTGGGTGGTTGTGACCAATCTGATGTGTGCTAGAAATGGAAGTGAGGTCCTTTGGAAAAGCAGCAAGCACTCGTAACTGCTGACCCATCTTACCAGCACATTGACTGATTTGTGTGCGTGTGTCTGTGGTGTGTGTGGGCATGCATGTATGTCTGTAGTGTGTGTATTTGTGGTGTATCTGTGATGTGTATGTGTGGTCTATGATGTGTGTGCATTCACCCATTCTTTTGCCACTGTCAACTTTATTAGAAACAGCTAGAAAACAACTCATTTTGCCTCTGCGGGCTACTGGGTAAACAGGAAGAATATCATCTCATTGACAGACACATAAATGTGGATAAAGAAAAGCAAAGTAAAACCAGGAGAACCTTGAAATTTGTTTTTAAAACAAAGAATGCAGGGTGGATGTGGAAGCACATGCTTTTAATCCTAGAATTCAGGAGTCTGAGGTATGTGGTGTGTGTGTGTGTGTGTGTGTGTGTGTGTGTGTGTGTGTGTCTGTGTGTCTGTGTGTGTGTCTGTGTCTGTGTGTCTGTGTCTGTCTGTATGTGTGCAAATATATGGTATTTGGAAGCTGAAGACCAAATCCAGGGCTGCTCCACTAAATGTTAAGAAAATATTATATCACTTTGTTTCACTCTAAGCCCCAATATTTTATTAAACATGCAAGGTCATACTATATTATGATCATACATTATATCATTAGGTCATATGTAACATTTGATCAATTTTTATTTGTGCATGTGCATTCATAAGTTCATGCAACTATAAACATATTTGACTAATTAGTTGCTTGGAACCATCTAAATACTTAAAAAAAAAAAAAATCCAATATGTGGTTGAGAGCAGAGGACATGGGTTCAGTTCCCAGTCCCCACATGACAGATCATAAGTGTCCTTAACTGTAGTTCCAGAAGGTTAAGACACCCTCTTGTGGATTCCTCAGGTACTGCAATCATATAGTATACTTGAGGGAAAACACCCATACATAAAAAATGAATAAAACTTAAAAAAATTCAACCTGAACCTATTATTAAAAATAGCTTCCTACTAAAACACAGTGCATAACTTATGATTCCACTGTTGTGGGTGTGTTAGGTACTGACATCCTAAGCCTGTGCTCTATCATTGATACAGCCCTAGCCTGACTCTACTCTAATAATACACATGAATACATACACACACAAAAGAACATGTATCAGTCTGTCTGCAGTGACTAGTGCGTACACGTTGTGGGTAGCATGATTAGAGGGGATTTTTTATGTAAAGATCGGTTATTGTTTTAATTATTATGTGCATGTATCTATCTCTGTTTGTGCAGGTACCTGTGAAGGGTAGAGCCATCAGTTCCTTCTGCAGGAGTTGTAGCTGCCAATGTGGGTCCTCTGCAAGAAGACAATTGCTCAACTGTCTCTCCAGCCCCTATTTATTTATATTTATTTATCCATGGTATGTCTGGTGCACATAGGTGGAAACCAATGGTCGGTGTCAGATATCTTCTTCCATCACTCTTCACCTAGTTTTTCAGATTTATTTTATGTGCATGAGTGCTTTGCCTGCATGTATATATGTCCAGCACAAGAATGCCTGGTGTCCAAGGCAAGAGGTGGGTGTCAGAGCCCCTGGAACCCAAGTTACAGATGGTTGAGCCATCATGTAGGTATTAAGAATGGAACCATGGCCCTCTGCAAGTGTTCTTTCTAAAGCACTGAGCCATCTTTCCAGGCACTCTCCACCTGAAACACTGGTTTGGATAGCCTGGCTGGCCAGCAAGCCCTAGGGACTATCTGTCTCTTCCTCCCCAGAGCTGACACAACAGTTTCTAGGTGAGTCCTGGAGAATCGGACTCAAGCCTTACACTTGCCTGCTAAGCATTTGACCACTTGTGATAACCCCAGTCTTCTAACTTTTCCTATAGCATGGGACAATTGAATCTAAAACGCTGGCTGAGTGACAGCCTTCAGGTTCTAACAATCTTATTTACAATAGCCAAGTTAAAGAGCTCATTTGTAACAACCAATATACTTACATAGTATGGCTCTGCTTCCCTTTCAGTTATCTCATCCTGATACAGTGTAAAGCAAGTTGGAATTCGTCCAAACCATACATCTCGAAGCACATCTTTGTCATCTGTCATTCTTCCAGTGGGTAAAGCAGTACATATATGCTAAGTTCTGTCTTCAACCAAAGCCAAACTGGAGATAAAATAAATAGCATTAGTCAGAGACTTACAAGAATTAATGAAAAGACTTCACAGACAGAAAATTAACTCCAAAAAAGTTCACCTAGCCGGGCGTTAGTGGTGCATGCCTTTAATCCCAGCACTCGGGAGGCAGAGGCAGAGGCAGGCAGATCTCTGTGAGTTGGAGGCCAGCCTGGTCTCCAGAGTGAGTGCCAGGATAGGCTCCAAAGCTACACAGAGAAACCCTGTCTCGAAAAACCAAAAAAAAAAAAAAAAAAAAAAGTTCACCTAAAGAAAAGGTGGAGTGGGGGCACACATCTTTAATTCCAGGACTCAGGAGGGAGAGGCAGGCAGATTTCTCTGCATATGAGGCCAGCCTGATCTCCAACACAGAAAGAAAACAAAAGGATAAACACCAGGAGAAGTCATATACACCTCTAATACCTACACTAGAGAAGCTGAGGAAAAAGAGCAGAAACAAGCTTGAGCTATTCAGTAAGGTGTGTGTGTGTGTGTGTGTGTGTGTGTGTGCGTGCGCGCGCGCGCGCGTGCGTGCACACCTGCACATGTGTATAATGTTACACATCCAACTAATATGTAATGAGAGCCATATCAAGATAGAAACTATATTTTTGTTACCCTTTCAAGCCCCATAGTCTCATTATTCACCTGGAGGACAGCCCTGTCCCTAAGTCCTATGATCTTAATCCAATTTCAAAAGATCACTAACACAATTACACTTGCCCCATTCAACATATTTGACCTCTCCTACCCTTCCTGGAAAGGAAACCCAAACATTTGTTTGGGGCTGCAGATGAGCTCAGTTGATGGTGTGCACCAATCAAGAACTGGGGGTGGTCCTGCATGCCTGTGAGCCTCACCAGGCCAGTCTAACCCTGTCTGAAGAAAAAACGATCTGTTCACATGAGAAAAACCTCTAGGAAGCCTATTTCCCGTTCTAAATTTCATCAGATCCATAATTTAATCCCACCAACATTTCCAGTTGTAGTTATTATACTTCTTTTTATAATCCCAATGTCTAGCTGCTGTGCTTCCCCCTGCCTAGCATGCTGCTATTTTCTCCACCTCTTATCTACTCTGTAAAGTGAACTAACAGTGTGCTGTCTCAGTGAAATACTTCTCCAAATGCCAACACTAACCCTGCACATGAGAACAGTTTTAGTCTCAGGGAAGGACAATTCTTATGACTTTAAGACACCCCAGTATCTTCCACTGTTCATACCCTCGGCCACCTGTGCACATGCTGAGATACATACTGCTGATAATTATTAGAGTAACCCTAAGAAGTGCTACCTGCATAGTAAGGTTCAATATATTACCAAATAATGTTCCACTTTTGCACCAGCTTCATGGGCAGTTAATTCATAATGTATTATAATGTATAATGAAAAATCCTAAATAATTGTATGATACCCCCAAATATTATGGGTCAAGGCAGGCATCAGTTTAAAATTCTTTTTAGATTTACAATTTTATGTTTATGAATGTTTTGTCTACATGTATGTGTGTGTACCACATGCATTCCCGGTGCCCTTAAGAGTCTAGAAGAGGATGTCTGATCCCCTGACACTGCAGTTGTAAGCCACAATGTGAGTGCTAGGAATTAACCCGGGTCCTCAGCAAAAGCAATGAGCGTTCCTATCGCTGAGCTGTCTCTCCACCGAGAGACACTGATGTAACACTGAGGTACATCAAGAAGCTTGTTTCAACCTTCTCTTCTCCACCAGTGCCAAATACAATGGGATTGTTATCAATTAATCAAAAAGTTAAAGGTCAATCAGATGCAGGGCATTCTCACATAGCACATTGCAAGAGGTAGGAAAAAATCTGCTTAATGTCAAATTATTGGCACTAGTTAACTCAGAGTACAGACTCTGTACTTAGCAGTGTCTCAACTTTTATTAAATATATACAAGTGTTTTAAGCAAGTAATATGTAAATTTCACTTAGTATCACAGTGAGACTTCAAATGTAAGCATGCTTGAATTTTACACTCACAAGAAAATTTCTGGGTGCACAGATCACTCAAATGAACTTGCTAAAAATAGGAAGCTCCTCACCACTTCCTGACTTAAGGCAAGAACCTGATCTTCAGAGTGCATGTCCAGGCTGCAGAGATGGCTCAGCAGTTCTGAATGCCTACTGCTCTGCAGTTCGAATGTCTACTGCTCTTCCAGGAGACCTGAGATGGCTCAGCAGTTCTGAATGCCTACTGTTCTTCCAGAAGACCTGAGCTCACTTTCCAGCACCCAGACTGGGTTCCTCACAAGCACCTGTAAGTCCAGTTCCCAGATCCAATCTCCTGTTCTGACCTTTTTCAGCACCAACAAATGTGAGTCATAAATTCACATGGGCACACACTGAAAAACATAAATGCTAAAAACCTGAGTAAAATAAATGTCAAAAAGCAAAATAAATTTTAATTAAATAACATTATACAAGTTTAGCTGGCTATGGACTAGTTAGCTGGCTCAGTGGGTAAAAGCACTTGCTGCCAAGCCTAATAATTTGAGTTAGATTACTGGGAGCTACACAGTGGAAGTAGAGAACTGACTATACTGCTGTCCTGACTTCTGCATACATACAAGGCACATATGTGCACACATGCACACATAATACTCTAAGTAAATGAATATTAAAGAAATTTAAACACAACAGTGTATTCTCAGAGAAAGAAATCAGGAAAAGTATTCATAATAACTCCCCAAAAGTTAAGTGTTTAGGAATATACCTAACTGAAGAAGTAAAAGATCTCAATGAAAAATTCAAGATTCTGAAAAAGGAAATCACAGAAGACGCTAGATGATGGAAAACGTTCCATGATCCTGGGTTGGCAGAATTCATACTGTAAAAATGTTTATACTACTAAAATCACTGCCAAAATTCCATTATCATAGTTCACAAGAAACAATACAAGAATTAACATGGTAACACAAAAGATCGCAAATAGCCAAAGCAACCTTAAGGAGTCACAACACAATACTGGGGACCTGACATTATACTATAGGGCCAGAGTCATAAAGACAGCCTGGTGCAGGCATGAAAATTCACAGGAAGACCAATTAGAAAGACGGAACTTCTCATGAACAGTGATGCAAAAAGACTTAACAAAATACTGACAAACCTAGGCAGTGGTGGCGCACACCTTTAATCCCAGCACTCAGGAGGCAGAGGCAGGAGGATTTCTGTGAGTTTGAGACCAGGTCTACCAGCATTAGTTCCAGGACAGCCTCCAAAGCCATAGAGAAATCCTGTCTCGGATTAAAAAAAAACAAAAAAACAAACAACAACAAAACCAAAACAAAACAAAAACCAAACAACAAACAAAAAACAAAACAAAACTGGCAAACCGAATCCAAGGACACATCATAAAAAATAAAAAAAGAAAGTCATCCACCATGATCAAGAAGGTTTCATTCCAGAGATACAGGGATGGTTCAACATATAAAAATCTGTCGATGTAATCAGGAGCATCACCATACCTGACTTCAAGCAATACTATAGAGCTATAGTAATGAAAACAGTTTGGTATTGGCATAAAAACAGACATGTGGATCAACAGAATTGAATAGAAGAACCTGACATAAACCTGATTTTTGAAAAAGAAGCCAAAAGTATACAATGGAAAAAAGAAAGCATCTTCAACAAAATGTGCTGATATAGCTGGGTGTAGGCATGTAGAAGAATGAAAATAGATCCCTATCTACTGACATGCACAAAACTCACGTCCACCTCAACATAAATCCAGTTACAATGACCCTGATAGAAGAGAAAGTGGGGAATAGCCTTGAACGCATTGGCACAGGAGACTACTTCCTAAATATAACACCAGTAGCACAGACACTTTGATCAACAGTTAATAAAAGGGACCTCCTGAAACTGAAAAGCTTCTGTAGGGCAAAGGACACGGTCAACAAGACAAAATGGCAGCCTACAGAATAGGAAAAGACCTTCACTAACCCCACATCTGACAGAGGACTGATAACCAAAATATATAAAGAACCCAAGAAACTAGACAGCAAAATACTAAATAATCCAGTTAAAAAATGGGGTACAGATTTAAACAAAGAATTCTCAACACAAGAATCTTGAATGGCCAAGATACACTGTTCAACATCCTTAGTTATCAGGGAAATGTAAATCAAAACAACTCTGAGATACCATCTTATACCTGTCAAAATGGCCAAGTTCAAAAAATGTTAATGACAGCCTATTGGAGGGGATGTGGAGTAAGGGTAATACTACTCTACTGCTGAGGGGAGTGCAAACTTGAACAGCCACTTTGGAAATCAGTATTTTAGTTTTTCAGAAAACTGGGAATCAATCTACCTCAAGAACCAGCGTATATAACACTCTTGGGCATTCACCCAGAGATGCTCAAACCATACCACAAGGACACTTGCTCAACTATGTTCATAGCAGTATTATTCATAGTGGCCAGAACCTGGAAACAACCTAGATACTCCTCAATGGAGGAATGGATAAAGAAAATGTGGTATACCTACACAATGGAGTATTACTCAGTTGGGGAAAAAAAATGGCATTGTGAAATTTGCAGGCAAATGGAACTAGAAAAAAATCATCCTAAGTGAGGTAACCCTGACCCAGAAAGACAAACACAGCATGTACTCACTCAAGTGGGTATTAGATGTAAGGCAAAGGATAACCAGGCTACAAGCCTCAGCCCCAGAGAAGCTAGGTAACAAGGAGGACCCTAAGAGGGATGCATGGATCTCCCAGGGAAGTAGATGTGGTGTTCTGGGTAAACTGGGGGTGGGGAGGAAGTTGAGGGGAGGAGATGGGGGATGGGAACATGGAATCAGGATGGTCGAGTTGTGGACAGGACAGTGAAGGAGAGTGATGGAGAATTTTGATAGAGGGGTTAGGTAGAAACCCATTGTGGGGTTAGGTAGAAACCTGGTGCCAGGGAAACTCCCAGGAACCCACAAGGATAACACCAGCTAAGGCGCCTAACAATCATGGAGAGGGTACCTGAACTGACCTTCCCCTGTAATCAGATTGGTGATTGGCCTAGTTGTCATCATAGAGCCTTCATCCAGTGCCTGATGGAAGGAGATACAGAGATCCACAGCCAATCACTGGGCCAAGCTCCGGGAATCCAGTTGAAGAGAGGGAGGAAGGATTGTATGGGCAGGGAGGGGGTTCAAGATCATGATGGGGAAACATGCAGAGAGCAGACCTGAGCTTGTGGGAGCTCACCGACTCTGGACGGACAGCTGGGGAGGCAACATGGGACCAACCCAGGCCCTCTCCATTTGAGTGACAGTTGTGAAGCTTGGTCTTTTGAGGGCACCTCGAAGTGGGACCTGATGCATGACCTGGCTATTCGGAACCTATTCACTATGGAGGGTTGCCTTGTTCAGCCTTGATGCAGGGGGGAGGAGTTTGGTCTTGACATAGATTGATGTGTCATGCCTTTTTGATTCCTGTGGGAGGCCTTACCCCATTTGAGTGGAGTGGGAGGAGAGGAGGAATTGGAACCTGTGGTTGCTATGTAAAATAAATTTAAAAAAATGAAAAAAAAAATGAGAACAACAGAACTTCAATTGAAAAACGGCTTCTATCATATTGGCCTATGTGCAAGTCTGTGGGACATTTTCTTGACTTTTGATATGGAAGGGTCCAGTGCACTGTGGGCAGTGTTGTCCCTGGGCAGGTGTGTGTAAGAAAGCAAACTGAAGCCAGGTGGTGGTGGCACATGCCTTTAATCTGAGCACTTGGGAGGCAGAGGCAGGCAGACTTCTGAGTTTGAGGCCAGCCTGGTCTACATAGCGAGTTCCAAGATAGTCACGGGTGCACAGAGAAACCCTGTTTTGAAAAACCAAAAAAGAAAGAAAACGTAGAAAGCCAGGAGGAACAAAGCAGTAAGCAGCATTCCTCCGTGTTCTCTGCTTTAGTTCCTCCCTTCAGGTTCCTACCCTGACTTCTTCTACCTCATCAACTGTTACCTGGAAAGAAAAGTAAAATAAAGTAAACCCTTTCTCCTCCAAGTTGCTTTTGCTCATCATGTTTTATCACAACAATAGAAATCTAACTAAGACATACTAGCAGGCATATTGAAAACTGAAAGTAGTGGTTTGTGTAACCTTGATACATCCAATTAACTGACAGCTATGCCTCTTGCTCAAGAGAAAGCAGTAAGTTCCTTAACTAACAAATTTGAAGAACACTTCATTACAATTTTGGGGTTTTTCCCTTATTTGCTTCATTTGCCATTTGTAGCACTAGGGTCAAAAGTGGTGCCTTAGACATACTAGTCAATTACTCTACCATTGCACTACATAGCTAGTAGTATTTTATTTTTTATTTCAATGTTCAAGAGTCACTATCAGCCAAGCCTCATGAAGGACTGTAATTATACCTACTCAAGTGTCTGAGGCAGGAGGGTTATTAAGTTCAAGGACAACATGTGTAACTTAGTGAAACCCTGTTACAAAAAAGAAAAAAGCTTTGGGGATACAGTTCAGTGATAGAGTGCTTGCCTACCATACAGATGCCCCATATAAAGTATCAGTGGATACTGATACATCCAATCAGCTACAACTCTTGCTCAAAAGAAAACAATCAAAGAGTTCCTTTTATTAGCAGATATATGTTCAACCCTAGTTAGTGCCACAAATAACAATTTAAGGCACATACAATAGTCTCGCCTTAAATTCACAAACACTAACTTCCAGACCTTGAATTCAAACCCTAACACCACCCCCACCACACACACACACACTGCACACACACTGCACACACACACACAGAGTCACTATCAATATCGCCACCCTGGATGACCTTCTTCTCAGAAAGGTAGGAAATAGCTGACAACAAATGAAACTTAAAATGGCACAAGGTCTTGCTGGGAAGGCTCTTTACCTTCCCAAGAAATAAAGACCAGATTGGCAGGAGTCCAAAAACAGTATTCTAGACAGATGATCACCATAAGCCAAGTCATGCCTGGATATGACTTCTCCCTCTCTGGCTGTCAGAACACGTGACCACCTTGCTCTTTGCATACCATTCTCTTCCACTCTTCTTCCTGTATCAGAACATAGAAACAGCCAAGACTCTCCTCTCAATGTCTGAGTCCCTGCTCAAAAGAGATACAAGGATAGGCTTGGAGAAATGGAAACCACCTCAAAACTCTACTTCACACATGGATTTCTCTCTCTTGTTTTGGTGGTTTTGTTTTGTTACTTGTGTTTATTTGTTTAAGAAAGGGTCTCACTATGTAGATCAGGCTGCCTGGAACTCACAGAGATCCACCTACTTCTGCCTCCGAGAGCTAGGATTAAAGGCAGGCACCACCATGCCCAGAGAGGCATGGGCTTTAACACCTTGTAATTCAGCCATGTTTATGAACATTCTACAGTTAGGTACACAAACCAATACATAAATTAGAAGCTCATATCCTATTTACAATTCTTCCTTTTAGTTTTTTGTTTTTGAGACAGGTTTTTAAACTGCAGCCCAGACGAAGCTCCAACTCTCAATCTCCCTGAAGCCTCCCTATTGCTGTTGGCTGTTCAATATATACTTCAGGGGAAGAAACCAACTGAGCCAAGGAAGGAGAGGTGAGTAGAGCATGGTATTGAAAAACATACATTTTGTAAACCACACTGCCTAACAGATTAGTAGAACGTAAGCAAGACTACTTACTATTTCAAAATGTACATTCAACATTAATAAATGTTCATCTAAGGACTGTGGAAAGCTTCAGTGGTTAAGAGCATTGCCTCTATTCCAGAGGACCCAGGTTCAATTTCAGCATTCCTATCAGGCAGGTCACAACTATCTGCAACTGCAGCTCCAAGAGATCTGACACCTCTGACCTCCACAGACACTGGAACACAGGCACACATACCCACATGCAGAATACACATAATTAATAATAGTAAAAGGGAAAAGGTTCACCTATATTGAATTCTGTCTCTGGTCCAATAAATATACTTAAATGGTATAAGCAAAACTGGCGATGTCATTTTCTATTGACCTTTAGTTAACGTGTCTGTTTTTGTTACCTGTGAAATGGAAAACAGCACTATCACATTAGCCATGAACAAATTAATATATACAGCATACACCTGTTATTTCAGCAAATGGGAAACAAGGAGGAGGACAAATTTCAAGCCTGTCTGGGCTACATCAAAAAACTGTATCTCAAAAGCAAGGGGTAAAGGAGCAGAGGGAACTAGGGATGTGGCCCAGGGCGCACGCACGCACGCACGCACGCACGCATGCACGCACGCACGCACGCACGCACGCACACACAGCTTTAAGAACTAAGAACAATCAAAATCACTATAGAAACAAATAGGAATTATAACAATAAAGAAAAGCAACTTCTAAAAACTGTGCATCAAACCCTGCTAAAATGATACTCAATATAGTTGACCTAAAAAGATGGCTCAGCAGTTAGGAGCACATATTCCTCTTCTAGAAGACCTAAGTTCAGTTCCTAGCACCAACATCAGGTATCTGACAACTGCCTGTAACTCTAGCCCCAGGGATCTGACATCTCTGGCCTTGGTCACAAGTACTCATACACACATATAGATCACTAAACATAGTAACATGTTTGAATGAAAACATTAAATATAGTCAATAAGTCCTGATTCTTTGATAGGCCAAGCTATGTGTTATTACTAGGTGAATACAAAAAATAACTGTTAAAACATTAGCCATTGGCAGGGCAGGGTGGCACACACCTTTAACCCCAGCAACTGGGAGGGGAAAGACAGAGAGATCTTCTAGTTCTAGGCAAGCCTGGTCTACAGAGTGTTCCAGGACAGTCAAGGTTATATAGAGACCCTGGCACATAAAAAGAAAAAAGAAAACAAAACACAAACATCAGTAACTGTTTCCAGATCTACTGAATGTGTCACACACTTTAATGTCACTTCTATGCCTTTGCATATGCTGTTGTGCCCCTCCCTGTAAAGCATTACTCAGACTTTGTCTTCCAACTCAGAATCTCATTCAGTACCAGCTCTAAAGAGTCTTTCCCCTAGGCATGACTAGAGATAATCCCCTTTCCTCTATGGGTGCACTTTTACTTCCCCTTTACTACAGAACTGACAAGCTTGTATTAAAGGTGCTCATCTGTACACCTCACCTTCAGTAGACAGTATTGTACTTCTTTGGGGAAAAGGATTGTACTTCACACATCAGGTTGCTTCTGACATTTTGAACAGTGTCTGGAACAGAGTAGGCACCCATAAATATTGCCTGGATCTTTTAAGTTATTTTTGAAACAGTACATGAGCCCCAAAATGATGTGAAAGAACCAGAGAGATAAAAATCAATGATAGTATGGGGGCAGGCTGAAATAGGGCGTCTGCAGCCTGGGCAAGGGGGTGCTGAAGCTCACTATGTAGCACAGGCTTGACTTGGAATTTCTGATTCTTCTGCTTCTCATCCAAGTGCTGGGATTACAGGCATGCACCACTCAGCCTCAGACAACAGTTTTGAAAGTCTAGGAATACTATATATTATACCACTTCACCCTGGATATATACAAGCCTATACCTTTTCATTGTATAATATAAATGGTGAGTCAGTACCAGAAGCCATACTCAAGATTTCTCAATCTTATTTTCAGTTTACTGAAGTATGCCAACACCCCCTTCAACACCAAACACCCTTTGTGCATGGTACATATAGTCAGTTAAATGTTACTTTGTAAGAACTTTTCTTAATCATTTGAGAATTTCATACATGCTTATGGTTCATTTTGATGAAATCCACCACCCTACACATCACCCATCACAGCCCTCAACTACTTCTCCACTTTGTGTGTGTGGTTTTTTTTGTTTGTTTGTTTTGTTTTCTGAGACAAGGTTTCTCTACATAACAGTTCTGGAACTCTGTAGACGAGGCTTGCTTCGAACTTACAGAGATCCACCTGTCTCTGCCTCCTGAGTGCTGGGAATAAAGGCACGCACACACCACCATGCAGCTCGTGTGCTCCTTTTTCAGAGTCCACCTGTATGTACACTGATATAGGACAATCTACTGGGACATGGGCAGTCTCTCTGGACAGCCTTACCCCTGAAGAAAACTGACTCTCCCTCTGCCAGCAGCCATAAGTTCCTCAGATCCAGAAACTTCAGGAGCCCTTTCCCCACCGGTGTTGGGATACTGGCTGGCTCTTGTGCAGGTCCTGTGCATGTAGTCATAGCAACTGTAAGATCATGTGTGCAGAAGTCAACTACCTCTGTCTCTATAGGAGCTTTTATAGGGAGGAAGAGGAGGTAAATATTAGTGGATCTGTAGTATTTAAAGAATTCTAAAAAATTTTTGTGGGGTTGAGGAAATGCTGTTGGTAAAGTGCTTGTTGGGAAAGGGTAAGGACCCAAGTTCAGATGTTCAGTCAGGTGTGGTAACATCTATAACCACAGTGCTGCAGGGATGGAGACACCTCAGTGAGATCACCTCAAAAGACACAGGAGAGAATAGCTAAGACTCCCTATAGCAACCTCTACACACTCATGTTCCCCCCCCCCCATGTGAAGGCAGACAAACACACACACACACAATCACACAAGAAATAAGTACATATAAACAATAAATATACTTGGGACTTGAAAGGATGGGCAAAGAATGGATAGGGAGGAAGAGAAACTCATTCTCTTCAACTACAGTGGGTTCTGTCCCTTCAGAAATAATTTAAGTTGAAAATATCATAAATGAAGCTGGGTGTGGTAGTGAATGCCCATAATCCTAGTACTTGGGAGGTCTGGGAATTCACAGGTGGCTTTGGCTATCTACCAAGTTCAAGGTCAGTCTGAGCTCCATGAGGCCCTGTCTCAGAACTCCAAAAGGAAATAACATAAGTGAAAAGTGTATTTAATATCTAATGCATTCACATCACTACTGGGAAACATGGTGAATGTAGCTTTGGCACTTTATCCTTGTGAACCTGCTCAACCCACTGCAGCTGCCTGACACAAGAAAGAGCGCCTTAACTCATATAGCTAGCTGACTTGAGAGTCAGCATTCCAAACTGCAAGGATGGGGTGCAGCTTAGCAGTTGAGTGCTTATCTAGCATGGATTAGGCCCTGGTTCAATACCCAGCCCTAAACAAAAAGGAGGGGGAAGGGGAAGTCACTTTATTTGCCAGAAACAGTGACATACAGTAAGTCAACATCTTCGGGGGCTGAGGCAGAAAGATCTCAAGTTTGAGGTCAGCCCAGGTTATTATGCTGGTTGGTTTTTGTCAACTTGACACAAACCTGGGAAGAAGGAATCTTAATTTTGAGAATGGCTCCAAAAGACTGGCCTATAGACAAGCCAATAAGACATTTTCTTGATTAATGACTGCTGTGGAAGGCCCATTCAATTTAGGCAGGCAGTACCACTCCTGGACAGATGTATCTGAGTGATCTAAGCAAGGAGTAAGCCAGGAAATAGCACTCCTCCAAGGCCTCTGCTTCAGTTCCTGACTCCAGGTTCCTGCCCTGACTTCCCTTCAAGACACAACATGATTTCAGGACACATGGCTGAAATAACCCTTTCCTCCTTAAGTTGCTTTGGTCACGGTGTTTTATCACAGCAACAAGCTAAAGGTACCCTACAAACAAGACCAGCCTGGGCTACATGGCAAGAGCCTATTTCAAAAAGACAAAAAACACTTCAGATAGTTGATAATTGTGCCTTGCTTCTGCTCATCACAAAATTATCACAAAGCTAAAGCTGCGTCTGATGAGTGACATTAGGGACTGTATATATTCCAAATAGAAGAAAAACACAACAATAATGGTGAGTTTACAGAAACAACAGGTGCCAACATTTTACTAAACTTCTGCCTGGGAATAATGTGTGAGAGTTAATGCTGGAAGGGCTTCAGTATCATATATGTTCCCATCTCAGGTACTTCAAAAGCCCCAATCTCCTTTTCCTATGGAATGAAATGAATACTCGTGTCACAAGGTTGTTCCCGAGGGGAAAGCCTAGAAGGTATTTGACATAGTATTGTGGAATACTAGGAAACGCAAGCAAGTCCTTTATTGTCAATCTGTGCAAACACACGAAATACGTCCCATAAAAAGCAGTGAGGGTATCAATTCCATCCAGCAGCACTAGAGAACCTGTGAGGTTTGAGAAGGGTGAAATGGAACAAGAATCTCAGAGCTGGGCATGGAGAGCACACCTGGAGGCTAAGAGTTTAACTGGGAGGCAATTTAGCAACCACTGCATAAAGACATGAGTGCTGGACTTAGAATATTTGTACTGGGCTGGTAGGAGACAGACATATACCTTCCCAAGGAAGAACCATGGGAAAAAAAATGACCAAGGAATAAAAAATAAGGGCAGGGAGATTTGAATGCTGACATAAGCAATACTGGCAGGTAAGGGATTCAGATCACAGACATGATTTCAAACCCTGACTTCCACCTACTAGTTGTTTGGCAAATCCCTCATCCCTGAATCTTCCATTTATAAAATGAAAGCAACTTTAGTACTCACAGGGCACACAGATGGTGATACAAGTGTTTAGCTTAGCATGTTTAGCAATTCTACGACCAGTCTGCACCTAATATGTACTTTCTTCATGCTCCTATTGACACCCTGCTGAACACACCCTCTTTGGGCTAAGAATTCCAGGACAATTTCTAATCCTTGTAAGAGTTAGGTTAATATCTGCTCTTTGGGAAGCATTCCCCTAAAGCAACCTCCAGTAATTACTTAAGTACCTCACACTAGGAGGTATTTCAATGTTCATTTATGTATCTCACCATTCACCATACTGAACTGGGTGTTTCTTAACAGAAAAGACAAAAATGAAAACATGTCTACCTTCTTATCTCCAATTAGCATAATTAGCACATCTGAAATTTCTCAAATGAGGAGGGAAACAAGCACACTGACCTAACTACTTTAAGAAGCTCTTCCAGTAGGTTGTGGTGGTACAGGCCTTTAATCCTAGTGCTTGGAAGGTAGAGGCCAGACCTCTGTGTGGTAGAGGCCAGCCTGGTCTACATGGGGAGTTCCAGCTCAGCCAGGGCTACAAAGGGAGAGAGTCTCAATAAAACCAAAACAAGAAAAAAGAAACTCTTTCACCTAGGTGCTTCTCTAAGTCACCACCTGCCAAAACTAAATCAAAGACCTAAACCATCAAAGTCCATCATTATGGGAAAGTCTCTAAGTCTACTAACCTTGCTTTTTGGTTTCTGAAGTTCTGCTTCTGGCTAACTGCTCTTGTTAATGGAAATATGCCAACCCAGGGCATGGTTTTTGTGCTTAAAAGGTCACCCGAAGAAAGGCTAAGGGATTTTGGGGATCCCAAACACCCAGTGTAGTCACCAGCTGGCTAATGGGGACTTTCTTTTGGCTTAAATCCATTTCCAAGCAGTCTTTTAAGGTGAATATGCCATAAGTGCAATTACTTGAGGCAGCTATAAAAGGACTTGGTTTTCATTACCAAGGATGAAAAGAAAGACAATAACAGACAGTGGCTAGTCTCTCCTGAAATTTACAAATTGCTTCAAACATGAGTCTTAGGTAATGTCTAGTGCCCCTAAATTCCTCCAATCTACTTTCCTGTATCATTCACCCATATCTTCCCCTGTTCCCCCACTTTCCTGTATCATTCACCCATATCTTCCCCTGTTCCCCCACTTTCCTGTATCATTCACCCATATCTTCCCCATCAAAGTTCCCAGTCTCCTTCCACTCCCTCAGCTCATGATCATGGTTTCTAGTTTAAACTTGGGAGTTCAGTCATTCTAAGCAGATTTACTGAACTGGCCCACCCTGGGGTGTGGAGAGGAGATGATCTCTTCTCGCTTTATCTCTTGTCTGTGCCTCTCTCCCTCCTAAAGGAAAAATGTCCCCAGGGCACCTTCAAATACCAGGTGTACTTCTAACAACTTCCATTGATAATTTCAGCTCAGACTTCAGAATTTATTTCATAAGTATTTTACCACACAATGGCATTAACATGTGCACAACTAGAAATGACTTCAGACCTTCCTTCTCCCCTACAGTCTTCTCTATTACAGTAAATAGCTCTGCCCATGCACCTTACAATCATCCCTAATCATTCTAACTACTCTAATTTAGAAGCAAAGCTATAATCTAACCATTCTCAACCACACCAGACCCAAGCAACACTGCCTTTATTTCTGCAGTCAACATGACAATCAGATCTTTTCAAAACTCAACTCGGATCAATTTGCCCTGGACTCAAACTTATCTCATTAAAAGTAAAAAACAGAGTCACATGATGTTGGCAAACACCTTTAATCCCAGAGCTTGGGAGGCAGGAGTGGATCTCTGAGTTCAAGGCTAGCCTGGTCTACAGAATTGCCAGGGTTACACAGAGAAACCCTGTATAGAAAAGGAGGGAGGGAATTAGAATGTTTAATCCCAGCCCCCCGGAAGGCAGTGGCACATGGATATCTGTGAGTTCAAGTGAAGAATGATCTACAATGAGATTTCCAGGCCAGTCAGGGCTACAGATAAGGCAAGAAAGAAAGAAAGAAAGAAAGAAAGAAAGAAAGAAAGAAAGAAAGAAAGAGAGAAAGAGAGAGAAAGAAAGAAAGAGGAAGAAGGATGGAGGGAGAGAGAGGGGAAGGGATGGGAGAGGGAGGGAAGGGAAAGAGAGGGAGGGGAAGAGATGGAGGGAGGGAGGGAAAGAGAGGGATGAGGAGGGAGGGATGGAGGGAGAAGAGAAGAGAAGAGAAGAGAAGAGAAGAGAAGAGAGAAGAGAAGAGAAGAGAAGAGAGAAGAGAAGAGAAGAGAAGAGAAGAGAAGAGAAGAGAAGAGAAGAGAAGAGAAGAGGAGGGCAGAGTGGGTTTGGAGAGATGGCTCACTGGTTAAGAGTGCTGGTGCTCTTGCAGAAGGCCAGGGTTTGGGTTCTAGTCCCACATGGTGGCTCGCAACCTTTGGTATAGGATTCTTTGGTGGTCACTAGGCATGAATTTGATTGGGTAGACATTCATGCAGGCAAAACACCCAAACACATTAAAAAAAAACCAACCAAACAAACAAACAAAAAAAACAAGCAAACAAACCAAACCACTAAAGCTTTTACGAAGTCCCATAAGGACCTTGCCTCGCCTAATTTGAGCACTCCTCTTTTGCTCTGCCTGTTCTTTCCCACTGGAACTAGCTATTATGCCTCTCCCCCTCCCCAATGGCCTTTCCCTGTGGCACCTTCAGCACTTTCAGCTTCACTCAATTATCTTTCTATGCTCACCATTAAGAACTCGTGTGCACACCATCAACTCTACCTACCAATTCGTTTCCCTGGATTTTCCTTTCCCTGGAACTTTCCATTACCTGGCATATACTTTTTCTCCCCTGAGACAGGAGCTCATTGTGTCACCCTGGCTGGTCTGGAACTCACTATATAGACCAGCTTAGCTCTCTGAGTACTGGGATTAAAGGCAAGCGCTGTGTGTGTGTGTTCTCTTATTTGAGACAGGATCTCCCTTAGTAGCCCAGGCTGGCCTCCAATTCAAGGCAACCTTCCTACCTCGGCTTCCCAAGCATAACGATAATAGGCTTGTGCCACCACAGTAAGTTTTGTTTTCCAGTTAATTTGGTTTTGTGCTGCTCAGGAAAGAATGCAGGGCCTTGAGAATGACTTTGTTTGGGGCTTTGCAAGGGTGGTATCTGTGCATCTGACAGTTGCAAGCTCAGCAAACTCACTGGGTAGTCACAGCTGGTCTTAAACTCTTGATTCTCCTGTCTCCACCTCCCCAGTGCTGGAATTAATGGTGTGGGTTCAAAGTACATTTAAACATAGTGTAACATACTCACCTCTCACAACTACTACCATAAGGCCAACATCCTTGTTCTCAAATTCAACTCAAACAATAAGTCTACTGAAATCAGAATATTTCAGACCAAAGTATTCAGTATCAAGGACCCAAGAGACTTATCGGGTGAGTTTTATAAGGCTTTGGATAGTTAATTATTGTTTGATAAATCCCGGGGTTCTGATTAGTGAAGACGTGCTATGCTTCCACAGGAAAATGCTATTTTTCTTTGGGAGAAAAATCTACAAGCCTCTCAGCTTCATAGGTTCCTCAAGTTTGATTATGCTTTGAGAGCAAGTCAAAGAAAGTAACTGAATAAATGATAGTGTTCTACTAACAGCAACTCCTTTGTTAGTATTAAGTACTATTATTAAATTAAGACTGAAAGAATGGCATCGAAGATAAATAGCCTAGAGTAAATACTACGTTTGGATATGCACCGAAAGAATTATGATTTAAATACCTCTCGTGCAAAAGGCAAGTTCTTAACTTGAGCTTCTGACTCGATGTCATATGTCCTATCTCAGTAAGGAACTGACATTCTTAAAGGGGAAGGCAAGGCTGATCCAAGGGCTCTGGGGCAGTGTCTACTCAACCCCACCACCGCGCATCGTCACCGCCTCCCCCACCATCGCCCCGGGTGCGCTCCTTCTGCCGGCCGCTGGCCCTGGCCCTGGCCCTGGCCCTCACTTCCGCGCCCCAGACACACAGGAGCCCTACCTGAAGTGCCCGCTCTGCTCCAGCTTCACAGGGGGAAGACGCTGGGTCGCCGCGCTCCGCCTGCCTGACTCACGGCGCTCTGCAGAGGCGCAGGAGCAGAAGTACCAGGGCCCGCGCAGCCGCAGAGCGACGCCACCGGGGTCAGAGCCCAGCCCTGCGCGCACTTCCGCCCTCCCAAGCAACGCGAACCCGACCCACAGCGGCTGGAGCCCACTACCAGTCAAGTGACCCCCGGCGCCTAAAGATGACGTCGCACCACACGTGACCTGCACTCCGCCCTCCGAGGTCGGCACAACCCTAGGAAGCCTGAGTCGCTTCCGAGCATGCGCGGACAGAGAAACAGCGTCCTGAGACGTTGGTTTCCTCTTCCTCACAAGACAGTATTGTAAAAGCGTTACTTTAAAGGATGATTGGGCCGGTTTTGTTGGTTTAGAGACAGGACAGGGCTCTCAAACTGTGGCTGCAGTGGATCTGGAGCTTGCTCTGTATCTTAGGCTCCCCAGCCTCTCAAGCGTTTACCACACCTGGCTTTCTGGTTAATCCCACGTATTTTCTCAGTAGAGCCTCTTCCCTCTGGTCGAACCACAGTAGGCGTTAGTGGCTAAATTTAACCCAAGATGGTAAAAGCAGTGAACCCGCCCCCTACCTCTAAGAATATCCATTCTACTCTTCTTGCTTAGAAAACAAACAATAAACTTATCCCCAAAGAGTACTTCAGCTGGGTCTATACAAAAGTCTTACCACGAGTTTAGAGGTTTTCTTTTCTTTCTCTTTTTCCTCCCAGGGGACTGGGATTAACACTCTTCTTTTGTGACGTCCCCTACATCTTGGAGAAGATGATGTCCCTACAACAGTCATTTATTCTCATAGCTTTGTCCTGATAACGAGTTTCTGCAATAACCACTGTCCACTGCAAAAAGAAGGTTCTTTAACCTAAGCTGGCATCAGCGGTGACATAAGCATAGTTACTTAGAAAAAAACGTACACAATATGATCATTTAACAAAACAAGAGCAGTAGCTTCCTTATATGGACCTATGATCTACCCAATCATGGAATTTTGTCTAGGTATACATTACCAGATGTGGGCTCCCTTCTGTGGACTGTACCTTAAGACCAACCAGAAAGCAATTAGATTACCTCCTTAACAGACTTGACACTGTTACACCAGTGGTGTTGCAGGTAGGGGCCACCGTTGATTGTGACTGTTCACAATTCTGTTACCATCTCCCAGTACTGTGAAAGCTAGCCAGCAGAATGGGAACTTTCAGCCCAGTTCTGGCATGATTTCTCTGTCTTGCGACCAAAGCATCTTTAACTCCGGGGCATAATATGTGTTTGTTATAGTCAACCGATAGCAATGGCAGTTTCCTGTGTTGCTTTGTAGTACTCAGAGGCCTCTCTGGCCAACAACTCAAAGGAATGCTGCTCATTCCTGGCGCTAGGACTTCCACTCAATAACATATGGGTTCTGGGAGTAATTTGTCCATGCAGGAGAGACTGCTTGGTTTTTGTTTGATCGGTGAAATAAACTAGAAAATGTCAGCATGTGTCATGTGTATAAAACGCAAAAATCAGGCTGGGGTAATAAGCACCTACTCAGTGCCCGTTTCACTGTTTAACAAAGCCCCATGATCTCAGCTACTCACTGATTATTGAATTTAATCTTGTGGGGATTTCTGTTTTGAGTAGGTGGAGTGGATGAGAACTGTGACTTTCTAACTTTGGACTGTTATTCTTAAAAAGAAACTTGTTTTTTTTTCTTCCAGAAATATAAAATGTTTACTAAGGAGTCTCTTTAAAAAACAAACAAACAAAAACAGCCCTGCATTTTTACTCAAGATGTGTCTCTGGCGATATGTTCAATCCCTTGAATGAGAATTTATTATTTATAAGTTATTGAATGCCGCAGAAAAATCACACTATTATTCAGTGTGTTTCCTACAAATTTCTAACCAGCCTGAGACATTTTCAATGGTACTGAGAATTTCTTAATTCTCCTTCAATGACTTTTAACTTACTTGTTAAGTACTTCATTCAAGAGTGGGGATTCTGTTCTGCACTTTGAATTAGAAACTAAGACTCTTATACTTGTTATACACAGCATTTATTTTATACACAGATTATAAAATAAATTAAGATTTAACAATATATAAAGTATTCCTAACATTAAGATACTGAATCCTGAACTTTACAGTTATAAAATTATCTAGATACATACTAAAAAGGAGATTTTGGTGTTTCATGTATCCAATCAGTGTCTAATATAGATCTAAGAATTCCAAAACATTAAAATGAACTGGAAATCTTTTAAAGCTCTATAAATAGCTAGAAGGGGAAAAAATGAATGAGTTCAACAAAGGCCATCTTCAAATGAATACAGTGAAGAAGGTACAACACACAGGTCATTCCACAAATAAGAGTCAAAGTTGAGCTTTGTAAATTACCACAAGCAACTTGAAATGCAAGTTTGTTCTAGTTATAGCTGCAATCTTTAAAGCATTAATATATAATTGAAGTAACTATCTAGGTTAATCACTAACTACTTTTTTCAAAAGTATTATTTATGTAACTGTAGAATTAGTTTTCTTTTTTTTAAATAAAATTTTCTTACAATAGATCTTGTTTATAGTTTCCCTTCCCTTTACTCCTCCTACTTACCACATCCTCTGCCCTTCAGATCCACTCCCTTTCATGCTTCTAAGAGGTAACAACCAAACAACAAAAACATAGCATATCAAAGTTGGACAGGGCAGCCCAACAGGAGGAAAGGAGTTCCAAGAGTGCTTTTGGTAAGATGACCATTTTTACTGTCTTAATCCTACTTATACATGAGCCTGGGAGATCTTTCTATCTTCTGATATTTTCTCCAGTTCGTTTCTTCAGAGACTTGAAGGGCTGGTGTTCATAATCTGTTTTTTCTTCTAGCAACTTGCCTTCTCTGCTTCCTCAAGAAACAGATTCCTGAGGTTATGGCAGTTTTGGATGCTTCTTCACCCATACCTCCCACTGAGCATGATCCCACTGACTCCTGAAGCCTATTTATCCTTTACTATGAAGCCTGTGAACAAGGCAAACCCGTTAGTATTTTTTAACAAGAAGCTTAACTAATGAGCTACCAAGGTGGTTTGTAGCCTTGGGATGTAGTGGTGAGAGCAGTTAAACTGGCAAATCTATCAGTATCCTAGTCATCAAACCCCATCAGATCTGAGAAGGATAAATTTTGCCTGAGTAAGCAAAGTGAAATAGCTTACCAGCTACCTGTGGTTGTTGGGGACAGAGGTCCCAGGGCAGTATCAATCTTCACCTGCCAGGCCCAGAAGATCTAATAGACTTTCCTGTGGAATAAGAATTTGGGGGGACTGTCCTATCCTGTCTTGGCAAAGTGGGGTAATCAATTCTCCAGTGTCCTGATTGTCTACAGTATGGGCAGAATTTTGGCGGCAGTTGAGGTGAAAGGCAGTCTTTATCTGTTCCATGACTGGATTTGTTAAATTTAAAGCAAGCTCCAGGTGGAGGTTCTTCTATGCCCATCCATCTTTCTTGGAGGAGGTGGTGTGCTGACAGGAGCTGGCATGTCTCTATCATGAAAAGCCTTTTTAAAAATTAAATTCCATATTCTCAAATCTCTGAAGCATTTGAGGATCAGGGGGCTGTTATCTGTTAGGTATAAGCAGCTTAGTAGTTCTAGAAGGCAAAGTGCAGTTTTCACAGTATGAACAATTTAGTGTTTCTAAAATCAATATACAAAGGGAATTACTCATGTTATAAAATTGGGCAGCCAGAAAGTTATGTCCCTGTACATGAATTCATGGAGGTGCAGCATTAATACCTCATTAAATTGTCATTGTTTTAAATCCCATCTTTCATAAACCTTGTTTTTAGGACAGGACAGAAATTATCATACAGAAATAGATCCTAATCCAAAGTATCTTGGAGACATGAAGTCTCCTTGGTGGGCCCACTCTATGTGGTCACCTTTAGTCAAGATGGTTGCCTTGCCCAGCCTTAATACAAGAAGAGGAGTTTAGTCCTACCTCAACTTGATATGCCATGCTTTGTTGATACTCATTGGAGGATGAGTGAATGTGGGGGGATCTTCAACACCTGAGATTCTTTCTTCCATCTCTTATATTTTGTAGGTTATGCTTGCATCTCTAGTTCCTGATTGTTTATCCAGATTTTCCATTTCGAACATTCCTTTGATTTGTGTTTTCTTTATTGCCTCTATTTTAGTTTTCAAGTCTTGAACTGTTTGAAATGTTTCTTTCACCTGTTTGATTTCCTTCCTTTCATTAAGCAATTTCTTGACTTCTTTTCCTCCATTTCTTTAAGGGGATTTTTCACTTTCTCTTTATGATTCTCTATTATCTTCATAAAGTTATTTTTAATGTTTTCATCTGCTTCATTGGTGTTGGGATGCTCAGGTCTTGCTGGTGTAGAACCTTTAGTTTTTGTGGTGCCATACTGCTATTTATGTTGTTGAATGTATTCTTACACTGTTGTCTACCCATCTCTTCCTCCAGTGGGTGCAGGTGGGGCCTGTGCTTCAGGGGGGGTCTACCTTCATTCAATTGGTGTATGTGGGTCCTGTAGCTTAGGTAGTTGCTTTTCCTACAGGTGCTGCCAGATGCTGATACAGCTCTGGGGTTCTCCTGGTATAGGCAGGGTCAAAGCTCTTGTACACACAGATGTCATTTGTGATAGTCTAGGGTGTGGGGAGGTTGCTTCCAGGACTCTGGGGCTTCAGTGGGTATGAGTGGGACACAGCAAGTGCCCTGGTTGCTTAGGACCCACAGGGCAGTGTCCTCTAGCCGGGGTCCCAGATACTCACCTCTCCAAATGGGGATATGGGCAAGCTTGCAGATACCTTGGGGGACCAGACAACTGGTTTTTGATGGTGTAGTGCCCATGCTTTTTTAGGCATTGCTTCACCCATAAGTGACCCAAACTAAACTCATTAGTTTACCAAGTTGCAATTGATGGGATTGTTTCTTAGGTCTGTAATTCTCAGCACTATCTGAAATGGATAGGGTTTGTCTCCAAGGAGAAGTCAACAGAACACAAGTCTTCATTTCTGCCATCTTGTTCTGTGGAGGTAGTTCTTGTGTGGTGAGGACTATTCCATGTGTTTGTAAACCACCTGGAATGGACTACTTTTCCTTGCTAGGAAAAAAAAAACAAATGAATGTGGTATGGTTTGTTGCCCAGGGAAGTTCTGGGGATTACTTCTGTAAAGGTATTGGCATGCCCAAGCATCACGGGGCTTTCCTAATCCTGAGCTGTAGGTTCCCAGACTTGTGGTAGGATAGCCTCTTCCAAGAGGGTAGTTTTCAGAGCACAGGAGGGAAATCCTGGCCTATTTCTGGTGTGACAGGTTCCTGTAGGGACATCAGGTTGGTGCAGAACTTTGAAATGAGCTAGGGCTTGGACCTCTAGGATAGGGGTGCAGTTCCTACTGCATTTAGCTTTGGGGAGAGGTAAAGGAACCCAAGTGGAGGGACAGTGACAGCAGTAAGTCTTAGATATTTGCATAGTGGAGAGGCCTGCTCTATGTGTATGTACAGCGGACATGGCTAGGCAAGTGTACACTACAGCAGTGTGTACAACTGCTTGCTCTTTGAAGTGACTTTACACACACACACACACACTGGGCACTGACCGAACCTGGGCCTTGTGCACGGTAGGTACATGCTTCACCTGCCAGCTGCATCTCTTTTATTTTTTATTGAGACAAAGGCGAAGTTGCCAGGCTGGTCCTGAACCTGACATTCTCCTGCCATTCTCTTGCCCTACTCTGTTGTAGCCAGGATTCCAGGCACTATTTGATTTGTCTGATGTCTGGAGGACAATATGTTGAAGAAGTTACTCAGGGGTCTTTCAGGAGGTGCTGTGCTAGTGTAGAGCTCATATAAAGAACTTAGTTTGTGAGGCTGCTGAGCCTATTGGTGGCACTGACCTGGATAGTCTGGGGTAGGGAACATGTGAAGGTCAGTGGGACAAGATAAAGTGAGAACAAGAGAGGAGCAGGGGCCAGGCAATGCAGAACCAGAAGGGGCCGAGTAATGCTCTTGCATAGTCATTCAATGGAGTAACTTACACTTTGTAGAATGCCATGTTATGCACGTTAAATGCATGTTTCCACCCTTGATTTAGGTTTGTAGTATCCTTCATTGGGGAAGGCTTAACAGTTGGAACTGATTATAAAATGCTTGGCCTGGTCATTAACTACTTTGAAATTTACACAGGGCAAGTTTCCTCCAAATTGTTTGGCTATGAATGCTGGAGAGTTTTTTTATTATATTGAGGACAAGAGAATAATAAAGCCAGATGGGAGTTTCAGTCAGTTTCGTTATCTCTAGGTAATTTTTTTTCCTCCTGCAA
This sequence comes from Cricetulus griseus, assembly GCF_003668045.3. NCBI lineage: Eukaryota > Metazoa > Chordata > Mammalia > Rodentia > Cricetidae > Cricetulus > Cricetulus griseus. The sequence continues at coordinate 266,514,454 of NC_048595.1, read as the reverse complement.
TTTTTCCAAAAGAACAATGCTTGTATGTCTAATTTTGGCCACCTGTTAGCCAGGGCCACATCCATTTGTGTGCAAGCATTTCTTTTATCGATTAAGTGTGTGTTGGCTCAGGATTGTTAATTATGGTAACATGGTTTTTGTTTCTCTTTTTTGGCAGTGTCTCATATGCCCTCAGTACAGCTCACTGTATTGGGATGACCTTCAACTCCTGGACCTCTTGCCTCTCCCTTCTCTCAGATCTTAAAACAGCACATTTTTGTAAGTAATAATTTCTTTTGATGCCTTAGCAGTTTGTTTTTATCACATACTTACAGAAATTTAGGAGTTTCAAAGGTGTTTAGGGTTAAGTCCTTTCTTAGGTATGTGTACTGTGTTTCCCTCCCTTCCTCTCCCCTCTTTCCCTCTCCTCTCTTCCCCTCCCCTTCACTCCCCTCTTGCTGCTGGGATAATACACCATGGCCATGACTGTTTTTGCCAAGAGTTTATCTTGGCTGGGTTTAGCATGCTACAAAGTGGCAGCTTTAACTGCAGCATGAAGGAAAGCCTGCCTTACTTCCTCTAGCAAAGCCATACCTTCTAAGCCTCCCAAATATCATCACCAACTGGGAACCAAGTGTTCAAATATGGGAACCTAAGGGGGCTATTCTAACCACAGAATCTAAGAAATCTTAGCTTGTGGCAAAACCTCACTGTTGGAAAGGCTTCCTGTGCATCGCAGGGTGTTAGGTAACACTCCTGGTCTGCACCCAGCAGGCACCAAGGCTCTTAACCATATTCCCCTCAGCTGGGTGACATAGAAGAAAATGTCCCCAGATATTTCAGATGAACCCCCAACCAGGAAAATTTCTTTTTGGGAATCACTGGGTACCTCAAGGCCAAAGATATTTTCTCTGGTGTTTAATTCTAGGATCTTGGTAAAACTTTTTGTTGTGAAAAGGTGAGGGTTCATTTCCCCTGGAATGTGTTGTTCTAGATGTGGTCTGCTGGCTGAAGTTTTTTTTGTTGTTGTTGTTTTGGTTTTTGTTTTTCTTTCTGAGGCAGGGTTTCTCTGTGTAATGGCCCTGGCTGTCCTGTAACTCACTTTGTAGACCAGGCTGGCCTTAAACTCACATAGGTCTGCCTGCCTCTGCCTCCCAAGTGCTGGGATTAAAGGAGTGTGCCACCCCTGCCTGGTGGCAGCTGAGTTTTTAAGTGATATCATTCTATATATATTCTTTGCTGCATTCTCAACTCATTTTGTTACAAGAATGTGTCAGTTTTGTGAAATCAGTCAACTTTTTAATGAATTGGACAAGTTTTTATATGAACTAGAAATTTTCTGTTCCATACATTTTGGTAGAACTCAGCAGTAATGTTCTAGTAACCTGGTATTTTGAGTGAAGGGCAGAATAGGAGGATCTTGAATATGGTGTTATCTATCATTTTATGTTGAGGCATGGTCTCCTTTGTAGAGTAGCAAGCATTGAACTTGGGGATCCACTTGCCTCACACTCTGGAGCTCTGGAGTCACAAGCATTTCAGGTTGCAGGTTTACATTCTTGTCTATTCAGACTTCCTGTCTTATCTTGATCCAGTTTTGATAATCTGTATTTTCTGAGAGAGAGGGAGAGAGAGAGAGAGAGCACGGTTGCAGGTGTCATGCATATGTGTGTATGTATGTGTTTCTCTATGTTGTGTGTATATGTGTATGTATGCCTCTTTATGGTGTGCATCTGTGGTTTGTGTTTGTCTATAGTGTGTATGCCTCTTTATGGTTTGTGTATTTAGCTGTGTGTTTGTCTGTCTATGGTGTATTTGTGTCCCTCTTTATGATGTGTGTGTATGGTCTGAGGACTACCTCGTGTGTCTTCCTCCTTTTCTTTGAGACAAGATGTCTCACTGAGTGGACCTCCACCCAGGCTAGCTTGCATCTGCTTCCAGGTATCTCCCTGTCTCCTCCATTCCCATCATGTTCATCTATGGGATGATAAGTATGTTCTGCTGCCTTTTTATGTGGGCCATGAGGCTCCAACTTAGGTTCTCATGCTTATAAGGCAAGTACTATACCGGCAAGGGCATCTTCATGTTATCAATATTTATCTAAAAATTAAAGTTGCAGTCTTGCTGTCTAGGCCATGCTGTCAAACTTGTTATCCACCATCTTTAGTCTTCAAGTGCCAGCAATCAGTAGTTTTTGCCATCACACCTGGCTTGTTTTTTGAGATGTTTTAAAAATTTCTATGTATATGGGTGCCTTGCCTACATGTGTCTGTGCACCATGTGTGTTTGATGTCTTTGGAGGCTCCAGAAGAGGATGCTGGAGCTCCTGGAACTGGAGTTACAAACAGTTGTGAGCCACCATGTGGGTGCTGGCTATGAAACCTGGGTCTTCTGGAAGAGCAGCCAGTGCTCTTAACTGCTGAGCCACCTCTCCAGCCCCTAAGAAATTCTTGACAATAATTTGTGCACCACTTCCTTCATTGTATTTACCAAAGGTTTGTTTACATTTTAGTCACTTCAGAAGAATTCTTAGTTTGGTTTTCTGTTGCTGTGAAGAGACACTGTAATCATGACAACTCTCATAAATGAGGTGGCTTACATATTCAGGGTTAGTCCATTATCATCATGATATGCCAGCATGCAGGCAATCAGGTGCTGGGGAAGCAGTAGAGCGTCCTACATCTTGGCTTGCAGAAAGTGGTCTTACTGGGCATGACTTGAGCATATATAAGACCTCAAAGTTTGCCTCCTCTAATTTTTAATTGAATTCAAATTAGAAAATTCAACTCTGTTCTCATTATCAAGTCTCATTAATTTTAGGACACTCCTAAAAGTATTCAAGCTATCATGCTTTTAATTTACATGTAGCCTCAAAACATAGCTGAAAATACAAGCAAAAGAATTTAATATGAATGCTTTATTTAAAAGATCATTAGACAAAGATTTAAATAAAATGAATTTGCTGTATTTGTAGATACAGCAGCCAAATAAAACCCCTACTAAATGCACAGTAATTAAAACATAAGTGAAGTAGAAATAAAGTAGACCAGAAAAATTTCATCCAGAAATTAAACTGGGAATGTCTCTACATATGTATAGAAGGCAACTCTCTCTCTCTCTCTCTCTCTCTCTCTCTCTCTCTCTCTCTCTGTGGGTGGGTGTTATGATGAATATTTCTGCCAAAAGCCGACGAGCCCCACTGCCACATGTGTGTTTTATACCAGCTGCATGCCCCAGTTAGGGCCCAAATTAATACACAGAATCTTGTATTAGGTTCAAATGCTGCTTGGCCAATGACTAGGATTCCTCATCTTTTAGCTCAGTCTTAATTATCATAAATCTATATATTTTATAAGACTTATCTTATAGAGGATGCCTTTTGCTGGCACCCTCTCTTGCTGGTGGCTCACATGGCGCTGCTGGAGGAGGAAGGGGAAAAGGGACACTTCCTGTTTCTCCTTGTTTAAATATGAGTCTCCTTGCTATGTCACTTCCTGTCTGGATCACCACTTCTCTACTACATTTCCCAGAATCCTCTTTGACTCCTAGTCCCGTCTAACTTGTTGTCTCATTGGCCAAACAAGTACTTTATTCATTAATCAGTAAGATGAACATGCATAGTACATTCCCCATAGTACATATAAAAGATAAGGATAACTTATCTTTTATAATAACTGAAGAAAACTATAACCATAACTATCTGTCTTCAACTCTATCAAAGACCACAGAAGGAAAGTATATAAACTCTAGAATTGACAGAGACATCCGCTACATGGACAGTCACCCAAAGTTCCTTTGTAACATTGGGGCATCCATTGCAGACTGTAGGCCACAGTGTGTCTGACACACTTCTCCATTTCAACAGGAACACTGTACTGTCTTGTTTTATAAGTTCAGCAGTCACTGTCTTGTGGGTCCTGCATGTCCAGTTTATTCAGCAACAAACAGTCCAGGCAAGAGCAGTTTCTTGCCCAAGTGGCTAATCTTGCTATGTTGAAAGCAAACTCCATAACAAGTTTATTCCATGCCCATCCTCCTTTCTGAGGTAATTGGTGTGCCAGGAGCAGTTGTGTCTCACTGCCAAGAAAAACCCTAAACTATTTAAATGCCATATTTCTGTAGGTCTTTGAAAGGTTTGAAGAATACCTATCCATCTCAAATACATCTTTGTAAATCTAGAAAACCTGACTAACCTAATTATAAGTTCTGACTATCATAGGCGATTATATAACCTTATTTAATTATGCATATCATTTAAAAAGATCTGTATAAACATAATGCCTAAACAAGAAAAGACATATACATATCACAAAATTTACCTTAATGTTGTATCAATAAATGAAAATCTATACCAATGCAAAGTATTCATTCCTATATCCTAGTCCCCCTTTTCTTTCTTTAAAAAGAGATTGACTATGCTCATTATCATTTATAATCAAACCCATTTAAATGAAAACAAACATTTATAAACAATATTTGGGGATTTGGGCGTCGTTCTTTCTAAACTGCTTCCTGCTGATTAGGGGCAATGTTCGTGTCATAGGGATTATGATAAAACATAGAAACCTGACCAAGTCCTTGTTTTTGTAGTCTGTAAGGCTGTATCGTCTCAGCTTCAGAGGGTCTTGCTTGATCAAACCATATTAGTCTGGAAGGAATCCATAGCTTCTTATTTTCTGTGGAAACACAAACAGAAATTCTTTTTCCAAGTCACCTGTCCTTAGACTTAAATTTTGAAGTCAAAGCATTTTTAAAATGTGTAAGTTGGATTAATTTAGCAGCATTTATAATCAAATGTATTTTAGCAGCAGTAAGTCTTTCCTCGGCAATCAAACAATTTAAAGACAACAATATGGCATAAAGTATCCAGATTCTGTGTATTTTTCATCTCTAGGTGGCTTTTTTTACTATTTTACTTTTACTTCCTTTTTCTTTTTTCTGAGACAGGGTTTCTCTGTGGAAATCCGCCTGCCTCTACTTCCTTCAGCAAATCCTACCAGCGTGCTCCACCACAACTGGCTACTCTATTTCCTCCAGTTATTTTTTTCTCTCACAAGCCTACATATATTTTTAAATGCAGTGTAAACCTTTAGGGGTTTTTCTTTATCTGGATCTGTCTTTATCATCTCAGGAGTGCGGAGTCCAATGACCAAGAGCACGGCAATGGTGTGAGCGTATGGAAGCTGCTCCGATGCAGCTCAGTGGCCAGATAGGGCAGGCTGTGGCGGCAGGTTTCCCACTTTCTTGGGGCATGGGGTCATCCTGCTTACTGACACCATTCTGTTACAATAAATCTTTCTGCCAAAAGCTGACGAGCCCCACTGCCACATGTGTGCTTTATACCAGCTGCATGCCCGAGTTAGGGCCCAAATTAATACACAGAAACCTGTATCAGGTTCAAATGCTGCTTGGCCAATGACTAGGATTCCTCATCTTTTAGCTCAGTCTTAATTATCATAAATCTATATATTTTATAAGACTTATCTTATAGAGGATGCCTTTTGCTGGCACCCTCTCTTGCTGGTGGCTCACATGGCGCTGCTGGAGGAGGAAGGGGAAAAGGGACATTTCCTGTTTCTCCTTGTTTAAATGAGTCTCCTTGCTATGTCACTTCCTGTCTGGATCACCACTTCTCTACTACATTTCCCAGAATCCTCTTTGACTCCTAGTCCCGTCTAACTTGTTGTCTCATTGGCCAAACAAGTACTTTATTCATTAATCAGTAAGATGAACATACACAATACATTCCCCATCAGGTGGGTGCAGTTAGAAATCAGTAAACACTAAGTTAACTATACCTTTTACATGTCTGTATGTATGACACATTCTGACATGTATTTTGTGGCAAGTTAAACATTAAAATGGCAATTAGGAGTATTTTATATGTAACTATTTCAGCGATACCTTACATTTCATTGAAATAATCCCTTGGGAAAATGAAATTTTAAACATTATTAATCATTACAACAACAAATAGATTTATCTACATGTTAATTATAATTCAATGAAATGTGTGAGCTGGTCAGTAGAATCTGTTATGGAAGAACAAAAACAGATCTCAGAACAAAAGCAGAAAAAGCATAAAGGCATAAAAATAAAGTGACTACTGGTAAGTCAATATTTACATTTCAATTACATGCTGTTTGCGTCTGTTTAGTAAAATTCTACCACCACCACCACCACCACCGGAAGTTACATTCACCACCTTCTTTAACATTAATACTCCACCACCAGTTTTTTTAAATAAAAATAATTTTATAATTATTTTAGTAGAGTTAATTATATTAAAAATTAATTTTAATAATTAAAACAAACATTTTGTTCTTTGAAATACTCATTCATACATACAATGATTTATAATTAGAAATACATCTTATCCAACTCCCACTAGCAAGCGCTCACATGCTGTTATTCATTAACCTCAATTGATGTGGACTGAATGTCCTTTTTAAAAAATAATTATTAATAGCTCACTGAGTCCAGTTCATGCTGACCATATGTGACTGTTTGTGAAGCCATCTACTGGGTTTTGAGTAACCTGCCAGCAGCCACAACCCCAAAGATGAATTAGTCCCCATTTTCATAACCATCAGTTGCTAATTGTGCCTCACCAAGTGTTGAGGCCTTAGAAAGTCCTTCTTCATTCATGCTACTATGAGTTGTTCTGTCCTTCAGTCATGTCATGTCCCCAAAAGAACCCTTTACCATACTTCAGATGCTTGCATTTTTTTTTCTTAACATCCTTCCTTATTGCTTCCTGAGATTTCAGTAGTGGGAGGTTAATACAAATGACCCCTCTTCAGATGGCCCATTGTGGTAATTTATTACCATTTTAAATACTTATCTCTGTATTAACCACTACCCACTGCAAAATGATTCTTCTCTTATCATGGTTCAGAAAAGCCAAACCCATATGTATGAATAAGAATAATATCACTCAGGCCTTTAGGCTGCAGGCAGAGCTTCACCCCTCCCTCTGCTCCTCCAAATACAATCCTCTTGTTTCCCAGCTTTTCAGCAGGTCACCAGATGTGGACCTGTGCTTTCTTCTGTGCTTTCTTATCCTTTGGATCTCAAAGATCTACCCCACCCAATCCTTTCCTTACCCCACTTATTGTATAGCCCAACCCACAACTCCAAGAACCCTCAGGAAAGTCTGTCCAGGGAAGCAGGCAGGCTAACTGCAGATCTTCACATCTAAATCCTCTAGATGTGAGGATTCTGCTCCTCTAAATCCAACCCTCCACTCTCATACCCAGCCCTGTAGTAGAGCGCTTCCTACAGCCTCCCTTCCTCCTTCCTTAACTCATCTCTAGTGGATCACACAGATCTCCCCCTCTTAAACCCCCTCCCTTCCACTTTTTGCTTTATCCCAGCTTCCAAGTCCAGGAAGCACTCCCTGGCAGCCTAAGGACATTCTTACCTTGGAGACAAGTAAGCTAAGTGCAGATTGTGACCTCTCCCCCTGTCCCTCCACTTTTAATACATCAGATCTGTAGCAGACCTGCTACGGCCTCTCATTCTCTGGCACCATTCCCAGGGTGCTAATCGGACCCTAGTGGAAACCCTGCTTTCCTCCCTCCTGTGAACCCCTCTGCCCTCTGAACCATCTCTATTATCATAGTGCTAGCTCCCATCACCCAGATACACATTTTCCCTGGAACCCCCAGTGGCCACACCTATCAGGATCCCAGAAGAATCTCCTACCAGACAACACAGCCACCACCCTGCCCTATGAACCAGAGAGGGCAACCAAAACCATGGACCAAAACACCCAACCAACAGACAGGACCAGATATCAGCACCTGGAATTACAATCTTCATAATTCGAGATGCCTAAACACAAGTGTAAAAACACAAACAAAATCCCAGGATAATCTGTGTCCATTAGAACCCAGAGCTCTACCACAGCAGGCCCTGAATATTCCACCACAGCTGAAGCAGATGAAAAAGACATTAAAATGCTCCCTATGGATATGTTAGATTTCTTTAAAGAGGAAATGAATGGATCCCTTAAAGTAATCCATGAAAACAGAATGGAAGGAAATAAGTAAAATACTTCAAGACCTGAAAGTGGAAATAGAATCAACAAGGAAAATATAATCTGAGAGAAATCTGGAAATGAAAAATGTAGGAACTTGAAGAGGAACCTCAGAGGCAAGCTGAGAGAACCAAAGTTAAAGCTTGGGGCTATTGTTTATGTTGGCATTCCCCAAAGCAGGTCATTTGATCCTACTGCATCCCATGTGCTTGACTGAATGTCAGCCTGAGGTACATAGGCAGGAAACACACAGTATATATGCTTGTCCCTGATTGGGCTTGATAGAAAATATGGTGGATCTGTGTTTCTGCCATTTTATGCCCCTGCAAAAAGTGACTTGTGTCCATTTCCTGGGAAGTCTAAAATGGATCGAGCCAGAGTCCATCATCATGACCAGTATTTAACTAAAGTTTGCTTCAGATTTGGCTCAAAATTGTGGAACTGTTTTTTTCTTCTGAATCTCAAGGTTAACAAAATTTCACCGACAGAATATAGGAAATGGAAGAGAGAATCTCATTCACTAAGGACATGATAGAAGGAAGGGATTCCATAGTAAAAAAAGTTAAATACAAAAAAACTCCTGGCACAAAACACCCATGAAATATTAGAGACTGAAAAGACTCCAAATTTACAGATAATAGGAATAGAGGAAGGAGAAAAAAACACAAGTCAAAGGTAAACAAAATAATTTCAAAAAATCATAGAAGAAAATTTCCCTAACCCAAAGAAGCAGATGACTGTGAAGGTACAAGAACCATGCAGAACACTAAGTAGACTGGATCAGAAAAGAAAACTCCTTGGCACATAATAATCAAAACACTAAGGCTGATAATGGAGACCCTAAAAGCCAGAAGTGCCTGAATACATGTGCTACAGACTATAAGAGACCACAGATGCCATCCAAGATTACTATTCTCAGGAAAAGTTAAAGCCATCAGTTTCTGATCTGAGATCATTACCTAACTTCCTGGATGATGGACTACAGCACATAGGATGAAATAAACTCTGTCTCCAGCAAAACCTATGCGTATTAATAGTGACACCAGTAGATTCCCCCACTCTGGCCTAGGACTTCCGTCGTGGATGTAGGCTTTTAAAAAAATGTTTGCAGTATAAAAGGTTAGGAGTTTCCAAGTCTTTTAAAGATTTTCAGGTAATATGTTAAAAAAATTGTATAACAAGTGTGTCAGTGTCCTTAAATTTTGCAAAACAGGTCCTTGCAGTAATATATGGTTGCCACAAGGTGTCACAGTCTCTCCAGCCAGCAAGTCTCCAACACCTGATGACATTTTGAAGAGGACACCTCTTGGTTAGTGTCAAATTATTTATTCCCTCTTCTATTATCTTCAATGAGTCTCTCCTGCCTTTAAATACTCATCTCAGGAAGGTGCAAGCATGAGCTCCAAAAACGGATGACAGCTAATTCTCTGCTTTAGACAAGTAAGCTAAATAGAGGGTCAGCATCACACAGTCCAAGCAATGTTGTAGGAATTTAGCAGAGTCTTCATATCTGGGGTAGACATTAGAATGAATAGTTGTTTTCAAGAAAGACTTTGACCTTGATAAACCATTGTAATAAACAGTAAAGTATCTTTGTGAAAAAAGTGATTGTTTTCTGGGATGTAACATGAATTAATAAAAACCCAGAGACAGATATTGGGGTTCAAGTGTCAAGCTGAAGATCAGAGAAGCAAAGCAGCCAGGCCACTTTCTCTTACCTCTACCTCAAGCCAAAATGGGTGAGCCTGTCTCTACCTATCCTCACAGTGCAATCCAGACTGCTATGCTGTCCTCAATATGGCTGGAAACGATTCTTCTTCTTCTTCTTCTTCTTCTTCTTCTTCTTCTTCTTCTTCTTCTTCTTCTTCTTCTTCTTCTTCTTCCTCCTCCTCCTCCTCCTCCTCCTCCTCCTCCTCCTCCTCCTCCTCCTCCTTCTTCTTCTTCTTCTTCTTCTTCTTCTTTCTCTTCTCCTTCTTCTTTTCTTCTCCTCCTCCTCCTCTCCTCCTCTTCTTCTTCCTCCTCCTCCTCCTCCTCCTCCTCCTCCTCCTCCTCCTTTTTTTTGTAGAGACAGGGTTTCTCTGTGTAGCTTTGGAGCCTATCCTGGCACTCGCTCTGTAGACCAGGCTGGCTTTGACCCCACAGACATCTGCCTGCTTCTGCCTCCCAAGTGCTGGGATTAAAGGTGTGTGCCACCAATGCCTGGCTGCCTTTTCTTTTTATGCCTCCAAAATCCTGACATCAAAGGCATGTGATCCCAAGTGCTGAGATCACCTTTGTGTGAGCTCTGTTTCTCTTTAGGACTGGGTCAATTTTGTGTAGTTCAGTGTGGCCTTGAACTAACAGAGGTCTGTCTGCCTGTCTTCTGAGTCCTGGAATTAAAGGCGTGTGCCATCACTGCCTGGCTCTATGACTTGCTAGTATGGCTGCTAAGTTTAAGGGTATGTATTACTACTGCCTAGCTCTGTGGCTAGCTCTGCTTTCTGTACTCTCAGTCAAGCTTTAATTGGCTAGCTCTGCTTTCTGTACTCTCAGTCAAGCTTTAATAAATCATAAATAATATATCGCCACACCTGGATTTGTTGAATTGGCTTTCTGAAGGGGTGTTGCAGCCTTCACATGACTTTGACCGCAAGATTCTCCTGTCATAACTGAGGCTCTTGGATTATTGTGTGTGAGAAAAGATACACACACAAAAAAGAACTAAAATCATCGGGTGTGTGATGCTTTCTTTAGTGAGACATATAGATTAGATTAGTGACCTTGGTATGAGGAATACTTTACCTCCAAAACCAATTTGTGTAACAATTAATAAATACACCTTTGTATGGCTGATTGGGCTTCAGTCCATTAGAGAGGCTGGCCTTTCCTGCTGCTACATAAGCCTTAAATTTTATCTTGGAGTGCATTCTTTCTTTAACCAACCCATGCCATACAGAATACCCTGAAAGCAGTTAATTCCCTGCTTTAGGAAAATAAACTAAATGGGGGTCAGTGTTACACAACCCAAGCCTAGACACATCACTACTTTCTATGAATATGTAATCACACATTCTGCTCCATAAAGGATAGATAGATATATTTAGGAAAAGATGTACAGGAAAGGGAGCAGCTAGCCCAACTCACAGATGTATTTCATGCAGTTCCTTCCAGTCCTTGGTAATGAGCATTCTCCCTATCTGGTTGACCATTCCTGTTGTCTATACAAACATCACTGTAGCTCAAATTATTTCAACAGAAACTTGAATATTTGCCAGTTCTTACAATTAAGCACAAAAGGCAACATATTTAACAACTTCTTTGACCCCTATTTAACATCCATTTCTAGATAGTTTCAATACCCCATGTCCTTTATAATTTTATTGTCTTTATTAAAATTGCCATAAGGCCAAAAATTGAGTCCCAGTGAACTCCATACTGTTCCTTTTGAAGTTACTCTTCCTCTGTTAACTTCATGTCCCTCACCAGTGGGCTCACTTATTAATGTCATTCTTATTCTTCTTTCAGCAACATGACTCACTTCCCCTTTCTCTTATTAAATCATCTACCCACCTACACAGTGGTCAACAACAAAGACAACTGGTTTTCTATTGAAAAACATATTTTAGAAACTATCTTGAGCCATTCAACCTCCATAGAATACTTATAGCTTTTTCATGACAACCATTTCCTTATGATCTTGAGTCAAACTTGGTATGCTACCGAATATTGTGATTATTTTCCAGAATTCCTGGAAATCTCAGTTTTTGAGTTGAGTTGAGATTATCTACAGAAAAGAGGAATACCAGGCTAACAAAAATTCTAAAACAGATGAAAAGAAACTTGAAAAAAGTAAAAGTAAGAGCAAATATTTCAAGAAGTTTAGTGTCACAGGGAAACAAAAGCTCAGTTACATTAAAAATTCCTATGCTTGGGTACAGAGGAGTTGGAAGAGAAAATAAAACTGAGAATAAATAAATTAGTAATATTTGTTAAATAGATGCTCAGTGTATTCACATGCTCTGCAATTCATGTCAGATAACTTCTCTTCAAGACTTCTCACATCCTGCTCTTTTCAAAAGTGCGATACTATGCACACACTTTTTATGGTAATGCGATGTATCAATGTATTGACTAACAGCAGTTATCAAAACCGTAACAAATAGTCCTGAACTATAGCTAGAAATCTCAGGAAAACTCTAAGCCTGTGTTGACGCATAAGGAAAATTGGCTTTTTTGTTTGTTTGTTTGTTTTGAGACAGGGATTCTCTGTGGCTTTGGAGCCTGTCTGGGAACTAGCTCTTGTAGACCAGGCTGGTCTCGAACTCACAGAGATCCTCCTGTCTCCCGAGTGCTGGGATTAAAGGTGTGTGCCACCACTACCAGGCTGAAAACTGGCTTTCTACATGGCATAATCTCAGTGTAGTCAGAGAAGCAAAAGGGTGCACAGGCTGACATTGAAGTCATGAGCAACCTACTTGTTAACAACTATGGGATCAAGGAAGTAATCAAACTCTGGATGACAAATTAGAAAGATACCAAGTCACAGTGTTTTAAGCTACTACTTCAAAGTAGATTAGTTTTATAAAACTCTAAAATCTTTCCCTGGAAGATTGATGCCTTCAGGATGGAGTTCTATGATTGAAGAAAACATTTTATTAGATAATAATAATTATATATATATATATATATATATATATATATATATGAGATTCTAGGGTAAATATTAACTTGGTTACTGACAACTAATTAATTCATTAAGAAATCTTCACTTTCTTTGTATTTATTAAATAAAACAAATAATTGATCAGTATTTGATATCTAAAAGTAAGGGTCTGTTTACAATGACCACAATCTCGGCTGAACTATCCATATTCAGGAAAATAATGTCATTACCAGAATCAGTACCTATTGTAACTAACCAGCAAAGAGTAAAATCTGTCTGGAAGAATTGAAAGGAAGTATAAATGTTTTGTTATGATACAAGAAAGCTTTTCCAAACCTCTAGTTGCATGTCTCCAATTAAGGATGAAATATCCTGTCACAGGAACCTGAGTCAGTGAGCACTGTCCTTTTCAATCTTCCCCTCAACCTATCAAAACTGATGCTTCTGACAAGAACAAAAAGATGTCAGAGAAGAGAACTAAGGTGAAATCTGTGCTGCTCACCCTCTGGATCAGGGGTTAGGTGGTGATGAGCTCCTGTAGATCTGACTGTAGTTCTCACTCTTTGCCTGTGATGCAAAACAGGGAGAAACTCACTTGCTGTTTTCCACCATTGGAAATAAACACTGGTAAGATTGCTGCCTTAAGAACATATACACTGTGCACATTGCTCATATAGAATTTGAAAATTATGCACTGGGAGTGTGAAGTGGGAGAGAGCTGTTATGGAGGGTGGATTATCTTTTTTGCATATGTTGATATACATATATGAAATATGCATAGGTTTATTTCTCAATTAACTCAAAAAGAGCTCTATAATGGTACAGAATATTTTCATTTTATCTTAATAACTTTTAATTTTTTATTGTGGGTTTTTTGAGACAAATTTCCTTAAATGTATGTGTCACCACCATCTGACTTTGTTTTTCATTTTATTCAAAGCTAACCCCTTAGTTATAATCCACAAGAAAGACTCTTCCCATAGAGGGTCAAGCCTGGGAAGATGCCCCAGTGGTCGAGTACTTGTCTTACAAAATAGGGTAAAAGATGGGATTGTGTATCAACTGTTAATTGGTGTATGGGTGGCTTTATGTTTAATGCTTAACTCCACAGCTTCCAAACATACACAACAAAGACAGAATTTAAATCAGATGTGGATAGTCTCATTTATTTCCCTCAAAAGAAGACACCACTATGGTTCACATACAGTATTCACATTCTAGTGTTATTGCACATTTCAAAACCATATGACAGACTGGACTACAGGGTTGAAAATTATGACCTCTGGAGACTGCCTTTCAGTGCTCAAGAGTCTATCTGGCAGTAGCAGGATGATCCTGTTCTGTGTGTATAATACACCACTGTTTCTCTCAACCTTTCTCTTCATAAAGCTTATATCTAAAGAAATAATGATTTTACAACATGGAAAACATTCATGTTGTATTTCAGTCCACAAAACCCCACCAATCCCTAAATATGAAATCCAAACAATTCCTTTGCTTGGCCCAGATTTTCCCATAGAATCCTATCAAGCTGGGGACTTGAAGTTCCACCAATCTCTGGGCTTTTCCTAAGTTCAGGACGTGAGATCCCACCAATCCCTGGGATAGCTCCACCCCAAGAAAGCCCATATTAGCCCTGTATCCTGTTCAGTTTGCTGATGCTTCTCATCCTTACAAAGGCAGCCACCCTCTTTGATGTTTCCCTCCCAATAAATCTCTTGAATGAGATTTGTTTTAAGGACTTTTGCAGAAGCACAGCTGTGAGTAATTTTGCCACATTAGAGCAGGGCTATTACACTTCTAACAAGGAAAGCTTCCTTTAGGTAAATAGAGATGTAACTTCACTGGAGCAGAGCAGAGCAGAGGAGAGAGGGAGGAGGAGGAGGAGGAGGAGGAGGAGGAGGAGGAGGAGGAGGAGGAGGAGGAGGAGGAGAGAGAGAGAGAGAGAGAGAGAGAGAGAGAGAGAGAGAGAGAGAGAGAGAGAGATTTGTAACTGTAGATTGAAAAAGACCAAGGAAAACCACCCTGCCCCTGACTAGACCTGATACCCGGGCCAAAGAAAACTACTCTGACCCAGATTTGACCCCAGGACCCAGGCTTGAAATTGCACCCATCCCTGAGCTTGCCCGGGATCCAGGGTGTAGAATATCACCAATCCTTGATCACAGAATCCCACCAATCCCTGAGGCTCCTGAGCTAGAAATGCCACCAATCCCTGAGCTTGCCCCAGAATCAGACCACAAAAATCTATCAATACCATGCCACCTGGGAAAATTGTGCCCTCCCAAGAATTCCTATTTAAGGTCTGTACCCTGTTCAGTTTGCTCCTGTTTCCCACCTGAGGCAGCCACCCTCCTGGATTCTTCCTTCCCAATAAATATGCAGAGCCTCTAATGAGCATAGCATAGCAGGGCTGAGACAGCTTTCTCCAGAGCAGAACAGAGTTATAATGACTTTCCCAGAGTAGAACAGGGCAGAGTTGAGCTTTAACGGACTTTCTCCAGAGTAAAGTAATAAGGACTTTCCTCAGTGTAAAGATTCAGACATGTTGACCTGGCACCCTGACAATGGAAAGGATAAGCACACTGGCATTAAGGCAGATACTTAGACAGCTCCAAGTGCCCTGTGTTGCATGGCTTCCTAATGTGTTACCTGGCTGCATAAGGACTCTGTAGGCATGCTCAAGGTTTCCCTTTTAAGCAAGCACCTCCCATCAGTTTGCCCCTTCCATCCCTGGTCCCTGTTGGCTAACACCTACCCCTCCTTTTACTCCCTTTGCTCCCTTTCCTCAATAAACTCCCCCGTGGGTTTTGTTAAATTTTGTGGTTTTGTTTCATCACCCACAGCTGCAGTAAAACAACAACACCCGAAGTAAAGCAGAATTACAACGACTTTGCCAGAGCAGAGCAGGGCAGACCTATAATAACTTTCCCCAAAGCAGGGCAGAACTGTAACGACTTTCCCAGAACAGCTCACAGCTGTAACGACTTTCCGCAGAGCAAAGTAGAATTGTAACGACTTTCCTAGAGCAGAGCAGAGGTGTAACGGTTTTCCCAGAGCAGGGCAGAGCTGTATTGCCATTTCCCAGAGCAGAACAGAGATGTAACTACTTGCCCCTGAGAAGAGCAGAACTGAAACACTTTGACAGGGGAAATCCTCCACTGAGAGAGCATAGTTGTTACACTTGGTTAGGGAAACCTTTCCTGGAGCGATGACTGTAAAACTTTTCTTAGAAAACTCTCCCCCAAAGGAACAGATCTGTAACACTTCTGTTGAGAAAACTTTCCTTTCAGAACTGCAGGTACTCCTTGGCTTCTGACTGCAAGGATACTTTCCCTTCAGAGCTTTAACACTTATACTTCATCCATCCATTTGTGTCCAAGGAGAGGATGGACCAGAAAACTGCAAGAAGACTTTCCTAGCATGGTCCAGTATCTTGCAGTTAACAGGGCTTCATACTCAAAAATAACCATTTTAGGGGTTTGAGGTGAATGGGGAGAGGGATTGGGAGGGGAGTATGGGGGTGTGGATATTTTAAAAAGTAACAATCTTTCTGTCAAGTACAGAGGAATTTTCAAAAATAGTCAAACAAAAAATTTTTTACTAAATTTCTCATCAAAGAAGGAAAGAATAAAGTCAAATGGTGCTGAGCCAAGGGCAATCCCGTTCAAACCATCCAGATTATTTTGAGAGGCTGGAAAGCACCCTGATGTTAGATGGAGTCTCAAGTCTCCTTGAACTGGGACAGAGTTCTCTTAGGCACCAAACTCCAATGGATGTGTGCAAAGCAAGTATTTGTAGTGCAGTCAACCACCTTTTACTCACAATAAATCGGTCCTTAATAACAATTTGTAAATGAAATACTACCCACACATTCAATTGATTGACATCTCTACCCAAGAGGTGGGGAAGTTATGGAACATTTGGACATGGGTCCTTACTAACTGAGCATTGGTGCATTGGTAATGTTGACTACACATAGTCCCACTTTCTCCAGATTGCTGTCTTTCCAAGATTATGGAAATGTGGGAGATGAGCTATGAGCTTCTGATGCTATGGACCAAGCTGGGCCTAGATGCTGTGCTTTCTCAGCCAAGACAAGACCCTATCCTCTGAGCCACAGCATATCTTATTTTCTTTATGCTGCTTCTACCAGTAATTTTGTCACAGTAATGAGAAAAGTAACTGAGATGGACCCCAAATTGTAAATAATTCATTGTAATGATTAGTTTTTAACTGTAAACTTGACACCATCTAGAATCACATAGGAAAAGAGTTTCAGTTGATAAATTAGTAAGGTAAGCCTGTGGGCATGTCTCTGTGATGATCTTGACTGATAGTTGACAAAGGGGCCAGCCCTGTGTAGGTGACAAAATAGTCTAGTGTGGGAAACTGTTCTGTGTAAGAGTTCAGAGGGTAGCTGAACCCTGAAGGCAGCATGTGTCCGCCTATTATACCCTGCTCTAGAAGACTGATGTTATGTGACCAGCCGGTCTCAGTGACCTTCCCAATGGTGAACATTAACTTTGAATTATAAGTAAAATAAACCTTAGAAGACATTAAATGTTTTGACAAACATTTGCTGTGTTGCATATTAGAAAGTTGAATTATCCAACATCTTACATATGATACTTTTAAAGCACATTGTTTTCAAATACTTTGGAATTCAGTTTATGAAATCTTTACCCTTGTGGTTTCTTCAATGTTTCCTCCAAATGCCAGAAGACTGACAGCAATATCTGGGATGTCAACATATACTGCATGATGAAGTGCTGTTTCTCCATTAGTCTTTAATGTTGGGATCTGCTCCATGCTCAAGGACAGAAATAATCTGTCTCAGAACTTTGTACAGCCTGTTGATATTGTAACAAGTAAAACATTGTCAATTCAAAGAATTCAACATAGGTTTTCCACAACTTTTAATATGATTTGTATTTAAGTGAGATACATTGAAATTTGTTCTGAAATTGAAGGTTTTTGAATACCTTCCTTAGTGGTGTAGACTTCTTGTTATCAAGAGCATTTGTCTGACAGTCATTACAAATTTCAGGAATTAATCAGATGCAGTTGTTCATAAAAACATTAAAAAAAACTGAATGCAGTTCTGTGAGAATGAGGAGCCTTTTTCTCTATTTCATGTGTCTTTTGCCTCACGTATCTTGATCCCATTCATTTCCCTGTCCATTCCCACCTGCCCTCCACCCCTGCACTCCAGCTCAAATGAAACAAAATTTAAGCAGCAGTGTGACCCAGTGATCATTCAGTAAACCCCTTTGTGTATGTATCTTTACTTGCATGTGTTCATTGCAGAGAGGCCTCTCTGGTTTCTACTACACTGTTGATGCTGGGCCTTCACTAGGACTTGTTTTGCCGTGTGTTGTGGAGATCCTGCAGCTTTGGGTCTGTGGTTCAGGTCCCTTCATATACTCCAGCAGATCATAGATGGGGATGAATGTTGGGGTGGGCCAAGTCATAACCCTGGCTCTGGGTCTGGGCAGCTGCAGGGGTGGCCTGCTTCCAGTTTTCCCCTGTTCTCACCACCAGGATGAGCTCTCTAGCATTGCCCCAGCTAATTTACCTCTTGCAGCTACGAGCTAGAGGTGAGGCAGTTCTCCAGCTTTCATGCCTCCAGGGTCGGCTCTCCCACACCTACACCATCAGGTCCAGCTCTATTGTGTTGCCCAGGCGAGGTGCAGGGTCCACTCTCCCTAGTGCTGCAGCTGTTGAGGGGCAGTGACAGCCCTCCTACTCTTATGACCCCAGTATAACCTCCTACACCTGCCTCAGGAGTTCATGGATGGGAGGTAGGAAGAGGGCATGGCTTCTCTCCTCTGTCCATGCTACCACGTGTCAGATGAGTAATGGGGACAACACCCTCTTGATCACAATGTTGGGGCTGGATCACCCTCACCTCTGACGACGTGGCCAGCTCTGCTGTGCTGCTTAAGTGAGGAACAAGACTTGCTTTCCTGAGTGTTGCATCTGGAAATGGGGAGGGTCATTTCTCTAGTCTGTTGCATACAGTAATGGGGAGGGGTAAGGGGAGCATCTCTCAACCTCCCACACTGCCACAAGACAGATGAGTAGTGGGGACAGCTCTCCCATGCTTACAACTTCGAGGTTGGCTTACCCATACCTCCACCTACAAGGCTGGCTCTATTGTGTTACCCAGGTGAAGTGCAGGGTCCGTTCTCCCGAGTGTTGCAACTGGTGGGTGGGGGGCAGGGACAGCACTCCCTCTCTTGTGACCTCAGGGCCAGTTCTCATACCTGCCACTGGTGTTGATGGGCAGAGGGGATAAAAGGACAATTCTCCCCTGCCCATGCCACCACAGGAAAGACGGGTGATTGGGACAGTTCTCCCTTGTTCACAACTTTGGGGATGACTCACCTCTACCTCCACCAACATGGTTGGCCCCATTGTATTGCCCAGGCAAGGTGCAGGGCATCTTTCTCAAGTGTTGTAGTGTGTGGGGGTCAGGGACAGCATTCCCATACTTAAGGTCACTGTGATAGTCTCCTACCTGCCTCGGGTGTTAATGGGCAGGAGGGGAAGGTAATTTCCCCCCACCTATGTTACCACAAGGCAGATTGTAATGGGGAGAGCTCTGCCATGCTCACAACTTCAGAGCTTACCCACACCTCTGCCAATGGTGTTGGCTCTATTGTGCTGCCAGGCTATGTGCCAGTCCTGCTCTCACAAGTTTTGCAGTTGATGGAGGTCAGGCATAGTTCTCCTGTTCTTGTGATCTCAGGTACAACTCTTTAACTGCCTCAGGTGGTGATGGAACTATGGGACAAGGAAAGAAAATGTCCTTCACCCATGCTGCCAAAATACAAATGAGTAATGGAGACAGTTCTCTCATGCTCACAACTTTGGGGTTGGTTCATGCATACCTACACCAACAGGGTTGGCTCTATTGTGCTGTCCAGGCTATGTGCAGGGCCTGTTATCCTGAGTGTTGCAGCTGGTGGGGGTCAGGAACAGCTCTCCTGCTATTATGAACACTATTATGAATACATGGCCAGGACTCCTACCTGCCTCAGGCATTCATGGAAGGGGGAACATGAGGAGGAGGATAATTAAATGCTCTCCATCTCAACACAAGAGAAATGAGTAATGTAGACAGCTCCCCCATGCTCACAACTTCAGGGCTGGCTCATCCACACCTCAACCTACAGGGTTGGTTCCATTGTGTTGCTGAGGTGAGGTGCAGGGCCTACTCACCTGAGTGTTGCAGCTGGTGGTGTTCAGGGACACCTCTCCAGATCTATGACCACAGAACCAGTTCTCCCACTTGCTTCAGGCATTAGTGGGTAGGCAAGAAAAGGTATCTTTCCATGCTGCCATATATGGTAGATGAGGCATGGGGCTAGGCCTCACATGTTCACTACTTCAGGGCTGACTCACCTGTACTTCCTCCAACAGGGTTCTATTGTGCTGCCCAGGATTATGTGCAAGGTCTTTTCTCCAGAGTGTTGCGGCTGCATGGGAGCAAGGGCAATCTATCCTGATGTTGTGACCTCAGGGCCAGTTCTCCCACCTCCCTCAGGCATTAATGGGCAGGATGAGTAGGTCATCTTCCTCCCACCCATGTCACCAAAAGACAGATGAGTACTGGGGACAACTCTCCCATGCTCACAACTTAGGGGCTGCCTTTCTTGCACTTGCTCTAATAGGATTGATTCTATTGTGCTGCCCTTGTGAGGTGCACAGCCTGCCGTCCGAAGTTTTGCATCACCAGCTGGTTTTGTTAGTGATAGAAGCTGCCAAGCAGACTGCTGGTGACATAAAGACATCAAGGATGTTAATGAGTGCTGGAGTTCACAAGCTACAACACTAATCTGCCAGGAAAATTATCCCAGCAAATACTGTAGTGGCATGATGGTTATGTGAGTAACTAAACACAATGAGTTTAAGGTTGAGATCTGGCCCACTACAATATAGGAATATATGAAACTGTTTGTGGAAGTCAAAGGCCAGGGGAAGAAAAATCTACTGGCCTATTATTCACTTCTATACCCATAGGTATATTTTCCTATGCCTGCTACCAGGAAGATTTAGACCACCTTGAGTTAGAACCAAACCGGGAATGCAAGTTGAGTTTATTGCTTTTTTAATTATGAAACTCCCAACAATCTCTATGCTCTTCTCTCAAAAGTAACTAAAGCTGTCAGAAGTAACTTGCCAATACCCTGGAGCTTATCACCAAATGGTGTTATGTAAATGGTGGCCGTCAGAACTATATAAAGTAATGAGTTGAGAAGCTTAGGAGAAATGCGGGCGATCTGAGATATGAGAATGACACTAATGAGAAACAACAAGAAGATGAGAGAGGAGAAGGAAGATGGGGGATGACGAGGAGGAGCAGGAAGAGGTGAAAATCGTAGCCGTCAAGTTCTGCTTGTTTGAGTGATTCTTCAGTAAGGGCTGTATGAATTGTAAATTCAGTGGTAATGAACACTGGCTGCTCTTCCTGAGGACACAGTGTCAGTCCCCACAACACTGATGGTGGCACACAAAGGGACCTGAGAGCCACTGCTGGACTGCTCAGGCACCATGTTGTTTACGGACACACATGTAGCTAAACACTGATTAAAAATAGAATATTAATTTAAAAAAGAGTAATATAAATGGACACATATTGTTATAAAATTAGTACTGAATTATATTTGGATGAGCTCTAGGTCAGAAATGGATACATCACGAGGAACATTTCTGCACTTGTATACAATATTTCTATTCTGTTAATTACAATAAAATCCCAATTGTCTTATATAACACTACTGTGTTGATAAAATACTTCAGTGGGAATTACAAGGTGACAGGAAACCTGCTGGAGCTTTGGCTTTATGCTGCTGCCTGAGAATATGACCTGGAAACTGTGCCCTCTCAGGTCACAGGTGTGGAGGAGCCAGATGTACAGAAATCATAGCTGGGCTCTCCCTACCCACTTCTACAATGGAGCCAGGAAAGGGTGGCTTGTCCCATCACCCAATTTCCTCATGACTCCCCATCATTAATTTCCAAGCCCTCTTACCATTTTCTTTTATCTGTGTCATGTATGTTATATGACATATATGCAAACTCAACACTTCTTTGAAAATTTCCTCACACACCTCAGTGTGGAATTTGTTGTCAAGTTATAGGGTTGCCTACAACCCAAATATGATAAATTAGCTCTCTCACTCCTAAGCACATCAAAAAAAACCCAAGGGGGTTTTCTGCTTTTTCTTAGAGCCATAAGAGTGTCCTCAGTATAGAGAACATTGCTGTGGCCTACTTTCACTCTTGAATGAAATTCTTCAGCCCACATGAAATTTTTAAGAACTGATCAATTATTTCAACAAGTTGAGACATTACATTTCACCAGTCAAGCACAATCCAGGTAGCTATATAACAATTGCTGCCAAGCAACACTGGGATGACCATAATCCTCAGATCACTGAAATCCCTGTACAAAGGACATTAGTGCCCATGTCCAAGGCCAGTCTGGTGGTCTTGCTTAGCCTTAGTTTACTATGCTCCAAGGCCATTACTTCTCCAAATTTGAAGGATGACTTGACTTTACAGTAATCCTAACTGGTACTGTGTGAAAGTCATCTTTCTTAAATCTTGTCTTGAAGGTTTTCACTGAAAGTCATCTTATTTGTATGAGCTGGCCATTATGGAAAAACAGTTCTTCTCTCTTGGGGTTTCTTTCTCTCTGTGGTGCTTTTGGGTCTGTGTTCCTGACATTTTCACTGTAGTTCAAGGCATTAAAGTTGTATTTACTGTGTGGCCAGGTGTGCTGGAGTACGCATTTAATCCCACCACTGGGCAGGAGGCAGAGGCAGGTTTATTGCTGAGATTGAGGCCAGCCTGGTCTGCATAGTGATTTTCAGGCCAAAGAGAAATCTCTAGTGACACCCTGTACCAAGAGGAAAAAGTTGGACTCCTTTGATCATTAGTTAATGTGGAGAATTTCCTTTCCAGTCACGACTGTATTGATTCTAATTGCCCCTGTTCTGAGGCTTCTCATATTTTGCCCCATAATCTGGGGAAATTTTCTACTACTTTTTAGAAAACATGTTTTCTATACCCAGAAGTTTTATACACTATCTTCAGTGTAAGAACTTTATATTCGTTCTATGTCTTGATTTTAATGAGAATATCCCCCACAGGCATAGGGATTTGAACACTTGGTCAGCAGTGCTGACCAAGTAGTAGTGCTTGGTGGTGCTGTTAGGATGGTTTTGGAAGCTTTTAGAGAAGGGGACTTGATATGTGATGTATATCCCTGGATCCTATATTCATTCTTCCTATATTTTCTTTGCATTCTGCCTCTGTTTGAGATAGGATCTCTGAGCTTCCTTTTCCTGCCACCATGCTTGCCTCTTGCTGCTATGCCTCCTTCTGTGACAGGCCTTTATACCCCAGGAACTGGGTACCCAAATGCACACTCCTTCCCTAGGATGCCTCTGACCATGGTGTTTTTTTTTTATCACAGAAACAAATATTAACCTCTGAACAGCATCCCAGAGATCTTGAAGGATGTGGTCATACGTTCTGATTTCTGATTGTCTAAATGTAATAAAACATGCATCTTGATTCCACCCCTGTTGTTCTTCTGCTTGATTCCCGCTACTGGCGATAGTTCCTATTGAATTTTTTTTACATCTAATGCATAGGGCTTGTCATGTAGGAGACTCCACTAGTACTTTCAAATTCTTTCTCATTGAAAATCTGTACTATTGTCCTACATTCAGCTGTTTATTTATGTCTTCTTTGAAGCATTAACTTTTCGCTGATTTTAAATTTAAATTTAACGTATGTGTATATTTGTATGTGTGTGTGCTTTGTATGTTACAAGTGTGGAGGTTTGTGATGTGACTTAGAGTAAGCTGTCAGATCCCCTGGAAATGGAATACCAGGCAGTTGTGTATTCCTGATGTGTGTTCTAGGACCTGGATGAATTTTCTAGAAGAGGAATAATCACAGTCAACCACTGAACCTTTTCTCCAACTCTGAAGTTATAAACTTTTAAAATTTCACCTTATTTCTTCAATAAAGTATAAATTGGATCATTTCTCCCATTTCCTTTACTTTGTACATCTCCACTGTCCCCACACTCTAACCCATTCCATGACATTCTACTCCTCTCAAATTGATTACATCTTTTAAATTCATTATTGTTGTAACACATGCATATGTGAAAGACATACATTAACATGAACATACATGAATACAAGCTGCTGAGATCATTTGCTGTTGCTTGTGGATGTAATTTCCAGCCCAAGTGCTTTGCTTTTTGTTGGTGTCTTCATTAGTTTGTTTTTATTAATTTTTCTATTTTTGAGATTATAATAGAATTTGATCACTTCTCCTATCTCATTACTCCATGACAAATGTCCAATATAGCACTCTTTGTTCTCTATCTAATTTAATTCATGGTCTTTTTATTAATGAATATACATATATATTTATTAGCATATCCTTCTCAGTGTGTTCCTTATATGTAAGTTGCCAGGGCTGACAGTCCATATTGGACAACCATCTTGAGTGTTCTCCCACTTTCATCACTCCTCAGTTGCCAGTGTTTCTTTACATAGGGTCTTTCCTCTACCTACACTGCACATATATAATTATTATCCTTCTTCAGCTTATGTTCTACTCTCTTATACATGGATATTAGGTGTAAATTAAAGGATATCCAGGCTATGGTCCACAGCTCCAGAGAGACTAGGTAACAAAGAGGGCCCAAAGGAGGACGCATGTGTTTCCATGTGGAGGGCAAATAGATCTCCTGGGTAAACTGGGGGTGGGATCATAAGGGATTGGGTTGAAGGGTTGGGGTCAGGACAGAGGGGAGAGTAATGGAGTAATGGAGAAACCTGGTATTAGAGAAACTCCCAGGAATCCATAAGGATGACCTCAGCTAAGACTCTTAGAAATAGTTGAGAGAGTGCATGACCTGGGCATCTCCAAGAATCAGATTGGCCACTAATTGTCATTAGAGAGCCTTCATCCAGTAACTGATGGAAGCAGATGCAGAGATGCACAGTCAAGCCCTGGTCTGAGCTCCAAGAGAGGGAGGAGGGATTATTTAAACCAGGGGTGCCAAGGTCATGATGGGGGAACCCACAGAGACAGTTGACCTAAGCTAGTGGGAGCTCAAGTACTCTGGACCAACAGCTAGCAAGCCAGCATGGGATTGACCTAAGCCTTCTGCATGTGGGTGACAGTTGTGTAGCTTCAGCTGTTTGCTGTAGCTCCTAGCAATGGACTGGTCCCTGATGCTTGAGCTGGACATGGGGTCCTATTCCCCATGATAGGTTGCCTTGCCCAGCCTTGATACAGGGCAAGGAGTTTGGTCCCATCTCAACTTGATAGGTCATGTTTTATTGATGCCCATGGGAGGTCTACTCCTTTTGGAATGGAGATGGAGGGGAGGGGAGGTGGTGTGAGGGAATAGGTGGAGAGGAGGGAAGAAACTATATTTGGGATGTAAAATAAATTTAAATTTTTAAATTAAAAATAAAATATATTTTACATTGGCATGGATTTTATATATTGATACAAAATTTAAGGTTATTGTTAAAAATACTATGCATTTATTTATACTCTTTAAGGTATTGAACCTATGCATATCATTTAACAATGTAGTGTAAATTTCCAGTACTTGAAAGTTATTATTAAAACTATCTAGAATAATAAAGAAATGGAGGTTAGTAGTTAGTCACCATTACAATCAAACTTACAGTCATGCTAGGTATGTTTTAGATATACAGCTGGTCTTCAAAAACTTCAGAGATCTACAAAATATGGCATTTAAAATGTTTTAATGACATACCACTTTTCATGATAATGAGACACATCTGTTCCTGGAAGTACCAATATACTTCAGATGACATGATAGACATCAAAGAAGCTGCAAGATCAGGCCACAAAATCCCACCAATCCCTAAACATGAAATTAAGGCATTTCCAAAGCATGAAATTCAATTAATCCTTGAGCTTGGCCTAGGCTTTTACCAAAGAACACCATCAAGTTTAGGACTTGGAATCCCACCAATCTCTGGGCTTTTCCCAATCTTAGGACTTGAGATCCCACCAATTCCCACCCTGTAAATCCCACCCTGATAAGCTCTATCCCCAAGAAACCCTATATAAGCCCTGTATCCTGTTCAGTTTGCTGATGCTGCTCACCCAGGCCACTCTCCAGTATTTTTCCCTCCCAATAAATCTCTCAAGTGAATTTTGTTGTGAGGACTTTTGCAGGAGCAGAGCAGAGCAGAGCAGAGCAGAGCAGAGCAGAGCAGAGCAGAGCAGAGCAGAGCAGAGCAGAGCAGAGCAGAGCAGAACTATTACACTTCTGACAGGGAAATGTAGCATGAAAAATAGAAGACCCAGAGGCAGATATTGGGATTCAAGCTTCAAGCTGAAGATCAAAAAGCAAAGCAGCCAAGCCACTAGCTCCTACCTCTATCTCAGGATGAAAGGGTTAATCCTGTCTCGAGGAGCACTCACCAAGCCTCAGACTGCTGGGTATCCTCAGCGTGGCAGGAGAATCAAAGCCTTCCTATTCCCAATTAGGCTGGAGAATGAATGCCAGCTCTGAGACCCTGTTCCTGTCTTAAATACGTTCATGAATCCTGAGATTAAAGGTGTAATCTCTGTTACACTTTTAGACTGATTCAATCTCATGTAGCCCTGAGTGGCCTTGATCTTAGCGACATCCTGGGATTAAAGGTGTGTGCCACCACACCCTGGCTTCTATGGATAACTAGTATGGCTGCTTTGCTATTTTGACCTCCAGCGGCTTTAATAAATCATAAACAATATATCACCACAGGGAAACTTTACCTTAGGGGAGCAGAGATGTAAACATCTTCATTGGAGCAGAACAGAGAGTAGAGAGAACAGAGAGAGAGAGAGAGAGAGAGAGAGAGAGAGAGAGAGAGAGAGAGAGAGCAGAGAGAAGAAATATAATGACTTTTCCTAGAGCAGAACAGAGCTGTAATTCCTTTCTCCAGAGCAAAACAGAACTGTAACTACTTTCCCCTGAGAAGAGCTAAACTGAACACTTTCAATTCTCCTGTGCCATAGCACAGTTGTCAACCTTGCATTAGGGTGACCTTTCCTGGAGCATGGGCTGTAATTGTAGCACTATTCTGTGGAAGCCCTCCACCGCAGGAACAGATGCATAACATTTCTGTTAGGAAAGCTTTCCCTTTACAGCTGCAGGTACTATTTGGCTCCTGAGTGCAAGGATACCCTTTTCTTCAGAGCCGTAACACTTACACTTCCTCCATCTATTCTTATCTAAGGAGAGGATGGACTATAAACCTGCAAGAAATCTTTCATAGCATGATCTGGTTCTTGTAATCAACAGAGCCTCATACACAAAAATAACAATCTTAGGTGATTAGAGGCTGAATTGGGAAGTGGGATTGTGAGGGGCAGAAGGGAGTGATGCTGAGGCAGGTATATAAAATAGATGAATAAAAAACATTTAAAAATAGCAATCTTTTTGGCAAATATAGTTGAATTCTGCACAAAACATTTTACTACTTTTCTTAATGAAGAAGGGAAGAATAAAGTGAAATGGTGTTGAACCAAGGGCAATCCAGTTCAAGTCAGCTAGATTATTTTGACAGGATGGAAAGTGCCCGGATAGTAGAAGGAGTCATAAGTTTGCTTGTTCTGGGGAAGAATTTCTCTTATGCTCCAAACCCCAAAGTTCAGGATTTTAGTAATTTAGTTCCCTAGGCTACTATGAAAACTTCATAACATTAACATGTGGACAAAAATAGTAAAACAGTACATTATTTTCTTCTCAGTCTTGAACTGATTAGAATCCTAAATGGAAACCACTGTGTAATTCATTGATAGGCCTACTTCATAATGCTGCAGAACTGAACTAAATAGTTCAACCCAAGGTGACAACACTAGTGGATTCCAATAGGTTGGTCTATTGCTGTTGTTTCATTAATCAACAATAAAACATTGAGATAGCTGTGTTTTGTCATAATGGTCCTAGATCTGCAAGCTTATCACCAACTGACATGGAAAAGAAACTCAGCATAGGCATACTGATGAGATGGGATGAGAATCAGTTATTAAATATCATTAATATAAATGAAATTCAATGTCTTGCTGCTGAGGCAGAGTTGGAAAATCTCCTGAAGTCTTGAGGCACAGACTCAAGTGTCTTGGGAGATGTTCCTTAATATTCAGAAAGCACTTTGGAGGCCAATCACTTCCTCACATGTTCCCTGAGAAAGGTGACAGAGATCTGTCCCAGCTGCAGATTGTGCTACAGAGAATGATGTCAAGGAATCTTTGTTTCCTGGATGCTTTGAGAGAAGGGAAGCATTCCTGGCTTCTTTCTGCAAGTGTTTGGATCTATATAATAAATTAGTATACCCCCAAACCCATTTGATGGCAGGAAAGAGAGACTCCTCCAAAGTAACGTTCTGTGATTGTCTTCTAGGATACTTGACTGCTTTGAATATGGGATAAGGTTCTGATGCCTTGTAATGGTTGTGAAGAAATTTTAAAGCCTTGGCTGCCAGAGTACAGTACTATTTTCATAGAAGCAATTTTGAATCTGTAGGCACATGGGCGTGTGGACTCCTAGCTTTTAAGGCATCATGACTGTTATGAAAAACAAGATCAGAATCAGCCTGATAATGAAGGATAATCATTGTTGAACTGAAGGACAGGCTTATTGGCACCAAATCACCATGCAGAATTGATGAGTAGATTTTCCTCATGTCTGCCACATCTGACATATAAAACATTAGACTTCCTTGGTCTTAGGGAAACTCTTAAGTTCCTAGGTACTAAAGGATTGGAATGGATGACATCTTTCCAAGAGGAAAACAATAGGATTTTCTGTCTAGTTGTACATTGTGAGACTCAAAAAGACAATTAGAAAAGTGAGAACATGGCAATTCTGTACCAAGCACGAGGGCTCTTTTTGGAAGCCAATAGCACGTGCTGGCTCACATGAAGGAAAAAAGATGTTAAAGCTTCACAAAGAGAAGCTAGGGATGAAACTGAGTGGTAGAACACTTGCCTAATACTTTCAGGTCCTTGTCATTGATTCCCAGCATCACCATAATCAGTCCTTAGATATATATGTTTAACTAATTTCCACTTCTCATGGATCTTTACTTTTGTTTGCTACTTGGCAAATGGAGTTGAATTAAACACTTTTATTTACAAAGTAGTTAAACAAGGATATCTCACCTGATTGTAAAATACAACAGTTGTAATTATTCTGTACCTAAATTGTTTATTAACATTTTAATATGTACACTTACACATTCTTTTTTTCCTGCTCTAGCATAGCACAGTGCCTTCACCCAAATGTTTCTCTTAGGAAGTGATCAATTTTTTGTTTTAAAAAAAGGTTCAACAATGACTTCAGAATTCCATTTGGTTGCATACATAAGACTTGTTCTATGATGATAGAAAAAATGATTAACTGATTTAAATGGTTAATTGAATATATTTTAGCACTTAATTATCTGGCCTATTTGTATAGAATTATCATTAATATGTATCTTGACAGCACAAGTTCACTTATGTCTCTCTCTCCATATATACAGATATATATTATTAATTTCATGTCCTTTTAATGGAGAATTAGTGTGTCTATGATATCATTTGTTAGATGTATAAAAGGTTCACATGAAGATTTCATTTCTTTACTGTCAAATAACAAATAGCCATTGTAATAGTTTAATGGCAACCCTTGGTGGGTTGGAGCCAAAAAACACAACAAAGTCATATCATGCACGGAGCTCATGTGGGAGGTTTATGGGGGAGTGCAGAGGCAGACCCTGAGGAAGAATGGAAGGAAGAGAGAGGCATATGAAGGGTGTGCATTTTATAAGGTAATATAGCACATGTGCAGAGAGAGAGTGCTGTACTCAGTGGCTGCAGTAATCATAATGTCACATCTTGGGTGCTGCTGCTAATGTCATGTCCTGCTAGGTTCCTGAGGGCAGGATGGTGTAAATGCCTGAATACTAACATCCCTCCCTTTTTAAATATAAGAGATGAGAGACAATAAGAAAGGTGTGGTGAGGCAAGGATGGCAGCATCACACTCTTAGACATCATTCTATTGTCTGGCAGTGTAGATCTCTGAGATGCTGTTGGTTCTCATCATTTGGGCTTATTTGGTACTCATGAATCTGCAGATCTGTGGCTAATGGTTGGTACTCTTGTAGCAATAGCTGATTAATTGTTTGATGGAGATTTTTGGTTATGTTGGAGAAACAGAGAAAAAATTGGTTAATGCACAGTGTGATTAGTTGAGACAGGAGAACAAGGAGAGGGGAGGAGTCATGAAAGAAAGTATCTACTTCCATATGAGGTTCTCAGTCCAGTAGAGTTGAGCATGGCTGCCAGGGTGAAACCTCAATCTTCTGGAATTGGGAACAGTTGATTTCAGTGTCCTCTGAAACTTAAGGGAGCAGGGTCCTGTTGGGGTTGATGTATATGAAGATGGGGTGTTGAGAGAGTGAGATGGAAACAGGTCACTTGGGGAGAGCCTGTAGCTTGAGAAAAGCCAAGATTTGCCCAGTCAAGGTGAAGTTCCTGTGACAGTTTGAAAAGAGTGTTCTTTAAGGAGCTGGTTAGTTCCATCTTTCCTGAGGACTGCGGATGGTATGGGATATAGAAATGCCAAGGAATGCTGAGGACTTTAGATGGGGTTTGAGAATTCTGGGAGATAAATTCATTACTATTGTCTGACTGGAGGGAGGTGGGGATTCCAAATCAGGGAATGATCTCTTGGAGGAGGAGGTAGGAGATTGTCTGAGCCCTTTTGTTGGTAGTGGGGAATGTGTTTACCTACCCTGAGAATGTGACCACCAAGACCAGGAGGTATCCAACTTGTTTGACTGTGGACATGTGTGTAAAACCAAGTTGCCAGTTGGTTCCTGGGAGAAAGACTCTGGCCTGGTGAATAGGAAAACAAGAGCTTTGGTATTTGGAGGTGGGATAATGGTTAGTCCCAAGTAGGTGATTTGAGGAGTGAAGTTTGACCTTAGATGATCAGACTCCATAGCCCTGGCTGGACAAGAAATTTAGAAGAGCAAAGGTGTTGGTTTGGCTAATTTGTAGGAACAGACTAAAGAGGAGAAGGTCATCTACATACTGTATGAGTTTAGATTTGGGGAGAGACAAAAAGAGACTAGATCCAAGGCCAGGGGCTGGCCAAAATAAGTGTGAGCTGTCCCAGAACCCCAGGCATAGGACAGTTCAGGTGAGTTGGGTAGAGAGGTGGGTGTCAGGGTCAGTCTAAGTGAAAGCAAAATTGTTTTGTGACTGGGTGTTGAGAGTGGTAGAGAAGATGGCATTCTTGAGGTCCAGGATTGTGAAGTGGGACATCCCTGAGGTGATAGGAGAAAGGAGTATGTAAGTGTTAGGCATGACAGAGTGGGACCACTGCAGAACTGATGAGCTGGGGGTCTTGAACCAGGCAGTAGGTCCTATTGAGCTTTTTAACTGCAAGTATAAGGGTGTTAAAGAGAGAAGATGTGGGTGGGACAAAGTAATTTTCTTTCTTAGGACGTCAGAGACCATAGGTTTAAGTCCTCTGAGGCTGTGGAGTGAGAGTGGGTACTGAGCATGGGTGATATAGTGGGTAGGTTTCTGTAATTGAATGGTGATTGGGGAATGGTATTTAGTAACAGAGGGGTTTAGGGTACCCAAGATTTGGAGGTCCATTGGGAAGCTGGCGAAGGAAATAAAGTGTTGGAACCAGTAGGTTGGGTGGCCAGGTGGAGCAGGAGAGGGATTGGTAAGATTGGGGTCAGGCAAATAGGGGGAGCAAAAGAAATTGAGGCTCCCACTTTAGCTAGAAGATCCCTGCTAAGTAAGGGGGCAG
Source organism: Cricetulus griseus (assembly GCF_003668045.3). Taxonomy (NCBI): domain Eukaryota; kingdom Metazoa; phylum Chordata; class Mammalia; order Rodentia; family Cricetidae; genus Cricetulus; species Cricetulus griseus. Next base: position 266,482,904 of record NC_048595.1, on the reverse strand, counting down.
GACAAATTGGTACCATCAGGAAGGGATGATGATAGTTATCTGCCATCAATTAGGATAATAAATGATGTAAGAGTAAAGATTCTATAAAATTTATCACAAGAAGTATATCTCAAAAATGCCCCGAGTGTGTGTGTGTAAAACTTAGAAAGATAAAAGAAAGAAGAGCTGGAAAGATAGCTCAGGGGTTAAGAACACTGAAGCTCACAACTGTCTGTAATTCCAGTTCCAAGTGACCTGACACTCATGACAAAACACCAAAGAACATAAAATATTGAAAAAAGGAAATTAGAGTCATACTTAGTACTTGAACACAGGAAAACCAGTGTTATGAATTCCACAGGATGACTTTTTTACTTGTGTTTGTTTTTACTAATTAGAAACTTATATAATAGATTCTGATCATGGCTCTCCCTCCAGCATCTTATCTCAAACCCTCACTGACCTTTCCATTCCCCTCTCCTCCATGAAGATGGTAAGGCCTCCCATAGGAAGTCTACTAAGTCTGTCCCATCATCTAGATGCAGGACCAAGGCACCTCTCCACGCCCACACTGTGTCTACACTGTGCATTTATCTTTCCTTATAAAATGGGTTCCACTATGTCAGTTTGTACATTAGTGTTAGGTCTTGGACCCCCTGTCAGGTGGCCTCATACATTGTCCTGGTCACACCATTATCACCTATATTAAGAGTCTAGTTTGGTCTTATACAGATTCCCCATTTGTCAGACCTGAGCCAGTGATCTCTCACTAGATCGGGTCAGCTGATTCTGTGGGATTCCCCATCATGGTCTTGACTACTTTGTGCATATTTTTGCTCCTCCCCCACTTTGATTGTACTCCAGGAGCTTGGACTAGTTGTGGATTTCTGCCTCTGTTTCTGGAAGAGGGTTCAAGCTTCTCTGGGGTTATGGATTGTAGGCTGGGTATTTTGCAAGCAAACAAATTTAAAGAAATGTAACAGGAATAATAAAGACCCAGAGACAGATACTGGGATTCAAGCTGAAGGTCAGATAACAAAAGCAGCCCACTACTAGCTTTTACTTCTACCTCAGGCTGAAGGGCTCTGAATCCTAGGCAGAAGCTCTGAATTCCTGTCTCCTCCTCTTTATATTCCTTCCTCCACTTAGCCATATCACTCCTGTCTCCACCTCCCTAGTGCTGTGATTGAAGGCATGAGTTCTGTTACTCCTCATTCTTATATAGGCCAGGGTGGCCTTGATTTCAGAGAGATCCATCAGCATGTCTCCTGAGTCCTGGGATTAAAGGTGTGTGCCACTACTGGCTGGCTCTATGACTTGCCTGTATGGGATACTTGCTGGGATAAAAGGTGTGTATCACCATTGCTTGACCTTTATGGCTTGTGACTAGCTTTGCTTTCAGAACCCTCAGGAAAGCTTTAATAAATCATAAAAATATCACAATTTCCTTTTTTGCCTAATACAAAAAGAAGGCTACAACTAACACAGGGAAAACTATATACAATAAGTATATATAATATATACAGGCAATAAGTACATCAGCAATGTCTATTCCATTTGCATTTAACAAATTCAGAGAAAATACTCCATTATCTATTCTATCTTGGTGAGTCCAAAGCCTTATATATAATTTACTCTCTATTTTAATTTGCAATATCAAATTATCTTTTAATGTCTTTCAAATATTTTACATTTTATCTTTAGTAAGTTTCTTTTCTGATTCTGGTAAACAAGCAAAAGAGTAACTATAACTATCTGGTCTTCAACTCCTTCAGAAAGCCAAGAAAGAATTAATATTAAGTGAGTAAACAGGAAGTGCATGCAAGTCACTTCCAAAAAATGTGAGAAATGACAAAAACAGCTGGTTGTCTGGACATTCACCCAAAAGTCCTCTACAACATTGGGGCATCCATTTTTTGCCTTTAGGCCTTGCATATTGCCTCCTGCCCTGGGACTTACTATGTAGACCATACTGGCCTCAAACTGAAAGAGATCCATCCACTTCTGCCTCCCAAGTGTGGGGAATAAGGGTGTGTGCACAATCCCCAACATAACTGAAATATGTTTCTAGAGATCATTTTTATTGACAGACTTTTCTGTGAATCAGGGTAGTCTGAAGGACTGTACTGCCTTGTCTTGTCGGGGTTTGCAGCCATTATTTTTGATGTGCTGGTTGTCCTATTTGGATAGCAAACTGTTAGCAGTTCAGGCAAGGGCACTTTATTGCCTAATGCCTTACCTTGGCCACAAAGAAAGTAAACTCCATGTGGAGTTCTCTAATGCCAATCATCTTCTCTGAAGTAAATTGATGCCACCAAGAGAAGACATATCTTATAGTCATAAAAAGAACAACCTATGTTATTAAAACATCTTAAATGTCACATTCTATAGTTATATGAAGTGTTTGAAGATGACCTGTCTCTGTTTGACCTTAAAAACATACCTTTGTAATAGGTGACTAATAACTAACCTGCATTTCCTTATTATCCTATATGGTTGACAATAATAACTTTTAAGAACTAGAAATTTGCATTATGTTGTTAAATGAACTGTATGGTTTCAATTCCTTGAACAATATTAGAAATGTATGTACAGTATACTTTAACCAATTTCAAATTTGTATCAATATACAATATTTGTATAGAATATATAAAAGTTCAATCCAATGTAAAATATTTAAAACTAGTAGTTGTTTTTTACGAGTAGATTCAATAATCTATCTTTTTATCTCATCATATCTATGTTCTCCCTTTTTTCTTTTCAGAGTAGATTCAATAATCTACACTATTATCCTGTCATGTCTACATCCCCTTTCTTTGTCTTCTTTTCCAAGCAAGAACTCTGAATCTACTCTTCTTTGTTTAGTTTTTTTACTGACCATTACCAAAAACAACTTGTAACCAATCCCCCTAAACAATCACAAATATCCATAACCTATTGAATTACTAAAAACCACCCACCCCACCTTTTGGAAATGTGGGCATTGTGTTCTTAAATTTACTTCCTGCTGTTTGGGTGTGACAGCATCTTTAGGGGATCCTGTAAAGAAAATTTTTGGTTAATTGTCAAGCCATGGATCATTTTTGTCTGGTTTCTGCATCATGGGAAAGTGCAAAGCTTGTCTCAAGTCTTGGCTAGAGTAGTCTGTAAGGCTGGATTATCTCAGCTAGCCACCTCAAAACAGTTTGTACCAATTTGTAGTCCAAAGACAATCTTAATTTGGTATTGTTCAGCTTAATGGTGTTGTCATAGTCCTGAAGAAATTGTCACTGTCGGGTCCCATCCTCCTTTTGGAGACTTCAAAGGCCACTGTTAGGTGTCGTTGTTCACTGCAAAAAACTGGTAGAGACTCAAACCCAAAATCATTTACAGGAAGGCAGATAAAACCTTTTTCTAGAATTAGTACTCTATATTAATATCATGACAAAAATTTAATATATGTATGTATATAATCTTATAAATTTTTATATAAGTATAATATTTATGTCTTATGAAAATCTGTCAAGAGTCGATATAAAAACAAAGTATTAAGAGATTAGTGGCAATACAATAGTTTTTTTTTTTAATTTTGCTTTTCTTCTGTTGCATATGAGGTGGCTGTTCTGACCTGAGACAGAGATTTTGAATTTTACATTAACAAACATACGTGGGTTTAGAGAAGCCAAATATATAATTACCAAATCAGCCTTTTCAGAACTCAAAGCAGTTGCCCATTGAAAACCTGAATAGGGATCAATAGTGTGTTGTAAATATTTTAACTTTTCAAATTCTACAAAATGGAACCCATTCATCTGCCAGATTTCATTCCTTTGAGTAACCTTTGGGTTACTTCCTGCAGGTAGTGGAGTTTGGTTGTCTGAAGAACAAGCAGGACATTTGCTTTTAATTTATTTGGCTTGGTCCCATGTGACGGAAAAGTCTTTTTTCAAACCTTTGCTATTTATTCATACTTTTAATTTTGGTCTCTGTTCATTTACAGAGGTTTGCCAATATACTCGCTTTGTGATTATTCCTGACATTTTTGCTCTCTCTTTTATAGTTTTTCTGTCATCTAGAGCAGTATGACTTTTCACAATAGGCATTAGGCTTTTTAATTGCTCTAGGAAGGAGTTTTCACAGTGACAAGGAAAGGACTGAGTCAGACTTGGTATAGGGGCCTGCGAGAGTCCCCTCAGGGAGTTCCCAACAGCAAAGTATTGACTTGATGATCTCTTGCTGACCTACATTCTTTTGTCCAAAGCCTGCCTTTGGTACACCTTCTGCATAATCAAGAAGGGAGGGGCATTATGTTTGGATTACATTTATAAAAAGCATTGTTTCTAGAAATTTACTGATTACAATCACTTTAAAAGTGACCTGTTTGCCACAATTAAAACATTTGACATTTCCCCCTTTTTCCAAAGCTCTGGAAATCACCTATCCATGGATCATCATCATGGTCATGAGATTCAATTTTAATTGTATATAGGATACAATCTTCCAAAGGTGCTGACCTTGCTTTTAAAGGCCTAATTATTCTTTTGCATTGGTCATTAGCCTTTTCAAAAGTAATAGTTTCAATTACTATTTTTCTGGTTTCTGATATAATATCATTGTATTTACTACTGATGACAATCTTTGCGAGTAATCCATGAAGGCTTCCTTTGGGCCCTGTATAACTTTTATAAATGACTTAATTTTCTTTCCTACATCTCCAATCTGTTCCAAGAATTAAAACCTGCTGGAATAAACCCAAGAGGTGGTTATCATGTAGACATTCCCTTTCTAAAGTAGCATGTTGTCCTCCAAGAATTTGACATTAGGAGATAGCCATACCTTTGGTTTTAGCCCATTGTTCAATATTCTTAGCCTTTTCTCTGAACCAGAATGCCCATTGTAATTGTGGTCTAGGCTCTAAAGCAACTTTAATCAAGATTACCTAATATTTAAGGATAATTCTATCACAAACTGACCACGTGTTTATCATCTGCTTCACAAATGTTGAATGCATGCCATATGAGACTAACTGCTTCCTTGAATTTTCCTAAACCCAATATTGTTACAGACTTCCATGTAATTCTTGTACAACCTCCTTAATTTGGCACTTCCTCTAAGGTTACTGGATATATTAAGGTTGGTTCTCTTAAGAACTTAGAGTGTTCTTTCTTAACTTGAAATGTAATTCTAAACTTGTTTCCCCATTTAATTTATCAGTCTGGGTTTGAATATAATCTGCTTTAATAAGTTTTTCTAAGGCCTGAATCTTGGCATTCATATCAACAACTCTTTTTAGAGATAAACCAAGAATTATCAAACTGACAACAAAGATTATCAAAATGATAGTTAGCAGTATGCCAATCCTGGATGATTATCCCTTCATTTGATTGTTCCATTTTAAGGCATTCATTGTGCATTCCTACAGAGACTTGACTCTCCATTGTAATTGTGCTTCACATTTTTAATGTGGGAAAAACTCTTTTTAACTAATTCCTTCATTTAAGAATTTCTAATATACTTGCCAAATCTGCTGACAATGTCAGTGAACTGTGAGGAGTAGCACATCTGAATCTGAGAACTAGCTTGTGACCTGAGTTGAGAGTGTAAGCCTGAGAAGAGGGGTTGTAGAAAAATGGAAAAGTATGCAGCTCTGGCCTGGGCTGGTGGCTTAAAATCCACAGGCAAATGACTTCTTAGTGAATTTGTACCTTAACGTTGGGTGTAGTTGATAGAGCATAAAAGGAAGAAAAAAAGGGTCTCATGATTGAATTTGTTTCCAGCCATGTTGACAAGAGGCAAAAATCTGAGATTTGAGTCTGAGGCTTGGTAGAGACAGGACACAACCCTCTCAGTCTGAGATAGAGGTAAGAGCTAGTGACTGGCTGCTTTGCTTCTCTGATCTTCATCTTGAAGCTTGAACCCCAATATCAATCGCTTGGTTTTTGTTATTCATGTTACAAAGAAATGAAAAGCAAAGAAACATACACATAGAACAAAAAGGCAAAATCACAAAACAAAATATACAAACAGTAATACACACAAAACAAACACAGACACACACATCCCTTACAAATCCAAAGCCAAGAAATATGATACAATAAAACTACAGAAATGCCTTACAAAAGCATGCAAAAATGTCATATACCGCTGGGCATTGGGCTTACCCATAAAAATAGCTTATATACCTAGGGAGACTAAATTTGAGCAAACTGATTTTCCCTTTTGAACCTGTTGTTGATTGGTGATAGTTTCTTGGTTCAGGATGAGAGTCCATGTACAGTTATCCCTTTCAGTGTCCCATTCTTCTGCTTTGAATCTGTGCAGGACCTCTACATACTGCCATATCTATTGGGAGCTCATACATGCTTCAGCAACAGGGTGCCTTAAAAATCCACAAGACTATAGGTGAGAAGTAATTATTTAAAAGGTGTACAAAATTTCTGTTTTTGAATAGTAAGTGGTGTGTACTATTTTTGGTCTTGGGTTTATAAACATATTTCAGTGGTTACTCTCTCTCCATTTCTCCTAACCAACTACACTGCTCAGTGAAAATTCACAGATAATTCCACATCATATAGTGTTGGCACATATATAGGAGAAGCCTGAGAACATTGGTATCAGAAATTGTCCTGATGATTGCAGCCCAATTCCATTTGATTTATCACAAGAATTTTCAGCACAAATTTAACAAAAAAAGATAGCCCCAAGTGAAGCAGAACAACAGTGCCCCCACTCTCCTGTATATAAATGGAAAATAGCAAACCATATAATTTATAAATGGCAACTTTCACCCACAAACAGCAAATGAAATCATGTAAAACATTTTAAGTCCTTGAAAGCTAAACTCACAAGTTATCATACAAATGCATACATTGTGTCAGGAATGCTCTTCTCAGAGTCATTCAAGAATTACAACATAAGAAAGTCAATTATGTTTTCTAATTGGTTCAGACTCACTTGGAAACTACTGCTCAGTCACTGGTAGAAACTTCTGGAAAAGCAGACCCTGTGTACCTTTTCTTTTGTTTCCCTCTTAATTTTCTAGATGTCTTCCTTCTATAGGATACCACTCCTTTTTCCCTATTCTGTTGTCTTTAATGAGTCTCTCTTGACTTTAAATATTCATCCCAGGGAGGTGCAAATTCCTGAAAGCATGGACTTAAAGGACCTGAGTAGCAGTTCCCTTCCTCAGGCAAACAAGGAATGGAGGGTCAGCACCACAGTCCCCAAGCCTAGACATGTTACTACTTTCTATGAATATGTTGCATATTTCACTCTGGAAAGGACATGTATGGCTTATGCACAAAAAAGGGAGCCAGCTACCCTAAGTCACAGATATATTTCATTCAATACCTTACAGTTCTTGATAGTGAACATTTTCTATCCCACTTTCTGTGATACCATATTCCTGTGTTCTATAGGGAAGTCACTCAAGGAAGTTTCAACAGAAATTTGAATATGTGTCAGTTCTTACAATTAAACACAAAAGGCAACACTTTTTTAGGCTTCATTGAACTCCATTTTAAAATCCAGTTTGAGATGATCTCAATGAATTTTATTGTTGTTATAAATCCTATTCCCTTAGTCCCGTTGTACCCACATTGTTCCATTTTGAAATTGCTCTTTCTGTTTTTACTGCATTCTGATCCTCCACCACTGGGCTCATTTTTAACATTATTCTAATCCTCTTCCTCTTGGAACATGACTTGCTTCTCTTTTCTCTTATTAAATCACTCATCTACACTGTTCAACAGCAAAAATAACTGATCTTCTATTGAAGGAACATTTGTTCCTAATGGGTGTTGTGGTGAAGGAGTTGGGTTCATGCAGGTTTTTGGAGAGAAGACTCAGAGACATCTTAAAGTGGAGGCGGGGGGGGGGGCAGGGGGTCCAGCCTCCAAGGACTGAAGTGCTTGTCTTTTGCTCAGGGTATTTTTACTTTTCTCCATATTTGCAGTTTAGCCAGTTGGTTTCAATGTGCTGAATGAAGTTTCTAAAAATACAATGCTAAGTGCATATTCTTGATTCATCAGGTACTACATTTTTTTTAGTTTCCTGAACCAAATTTTGAATAGCTTCAGGTACTCCATCATAGCAACAATTTTCTTAGGATCTTGAGCCAAACTTGCTGTGTTACAGGGTGTTGTGATTGGTTTTCAAGATTTCTTGAAACCTCAAAGTCTTTTGAGTCAGAGATTCTATACAGAAAAGAAGATACTTGGCTATCAAAAATTGTAAAACATCTGAAAAGAAACATGAAGAAAGTAAAAGGTACAATAACAATTCCAAGAAGCCTAGTGTCATGGGGAAACAAAGGCTCAATTAAATGAAAATACTTCCTGTACTTGGGCAGGGACTAGTTTGAAGAGAAAACAAAATGTAGAGTAAGTAAATTAATATCATTTAAATATGCTGAAAGTGCTTGTGTAACACTGTGCATATGCACATGTTCTACAATTCATATCAAAACAATTCTAAGACTCCTCTCTTGCTCATTTCTAATCTGATCTGATGCACACAGTTAAGTGAGGTCTTCCTTCCAACCTTTGGTGGTAGTACAATGCACTCACATATTGACTAACAGCAACTGTCACAAACCTTAATACAAACTGTTGAACTATTGTTAGAGATCTTAGGATAACTCTGAGCCAGATTTGACACATAAGGAAAATTAACCACCTGTATAGTACACTCTCAATATAGTCAGAGGATCAAGAGGATGCACAGGCTGACATTCAAGTCATGAACTGGCTACTTGTTAAGTATGGGCTCACAGAAGTCATCAAACTCTGAATGACAGTTGCTAAATTAGTAAGACATTAAGTTACATTGATATTAGCACTAAAAATTATTGCAGTTAGTGTGCTATCTGGTTTTGTGTGTCAACTCAACACAAGGTGGAGTCATCAGAGAAGGAGCCTCAGCTGAGGAAATGAATCCATGAGAGACAGCTCTAAGGCTTTTTCTCAGTTAGTGATCAATGTGAAGGGGCCAGCATATTAAGCAGTACCATCCCTGGGCTGGTTGTCTCGTGTTTTTGAAGAAAGGAGACTGAGCAAGTCAGGGGGAAGCAAGCCAGTAAGCAGCACCTCTCCATGGCCTCCGCATTAGCTCCTGCCTCCAGGATCCTGCTCTGAGTTCCTGTCTTGAGTTTCTTCAGTGATGAACAGCAATATGGAAGTGTCAGCCAAAAAACCCATTTTCTCCCCAACTTGCGTTTTGCTCATGGTGTTTTGTCACAGCAATAGAAACCCCCACTAAGACAATTCCATTAAGAAGTAATGTACATTTAGTTAATCATAAGAAATCCAATTCAGAATAGAAATTCAATAATTACTAGCTTCTTTTCCTGGTTCAAATTATTAGTTAGCATTCATTTTGAAAACTTGAAAATCCTACCTTGGCAGAGAGATGTCTTCAGGATGTTTTCTATGATTGAAGAAGTAAAACATATTTTATTAGATTACATTAATCTATCAAATATAACACACCCAAAGAAGATTTTTGGACAAATAATAACTAAGCTACTGGTAATTATGGCATTAAGAAATCATCACCTTCCTTGAATTTACTGAATAAAAGAATACGAATTATCAGTATTTGATATCTAAAACAAAGTGTCAGTTTGTAATGACTATGCCCGTGACTGAATATAAGACTGGTAGAAAATAATGCCATTACCAGATTTGGTACCTGTCACAACTAACAAGCAAAGAGAGCAATTTGTCTGGAATTATGGCACTAGGAACAGCTTGAAGATAGTATAAATGCTTTGTATACTTTGTTATGATGACACAACAAAGCTTCTGCAGACATCCATTTGCATCTATCCAGTTAAGGAGGAAACATCTTATCACAGAGAACCAGAGTCAAGGAGCATTTTACTTTTCAATATCCCCCTCTCTGCCCTGAACAATGGAAACTGATCAGGACAATGTTATTCTCAAAGACTTGCAAGGTATCAGAGAAGAGAACTAAGGTGAAATCAATGCGACCCACCTTCTCTGATGATCTCAGGTCAGGTGGGACTGAGCTCTTTTAGATCTGGCTGTGATTTTCATTCTTGTCTGTAATGCAAGCATGGTAGAAACTTACTTGCTATTTTGCCACCCTTGCAACTAACCACTGTAAATATCATCACCTTAAGAACATATCACCCTGCACATTGCTCATATACAGAACTTAAAGGATGCATTGTGAGGTCACTATCAGAGAATGTTGCTGTAGAGAATGGACTTTCTCATGAAATTATATATGCACATATATGTGTTTCTGATATGTGCATATATACCATTTATTTATTCATTGACACTTTTAGAATGTAACAACACTGCTTTCTGTATAATAAGATAGAAAATTCTTTTTCATTTATTATAAAACTGTGAATCTATTGGTATTACCTATGAGAAAGAATCTTCACATAGAAAGTGAAGACTGGGATTGTGCTCCAGACTTAGTAGAGAATCTGTCTTGCCAAATAGGATAAAAGTTGAGCTGGGATTGTGAATCAATAATTAAGCATCCTCTTGTAGTGATGGTAGCTTCACGTGCAATGCTGAGCACCACAGACATCAATCACACAACAAAAACAGACTTTAAATCAGGCATGGATAGATATGTCTCACCCTTTTTCCTCAAATGAAGAGCATATTTTCATTCACCCATAATACTTAACATGCCAAAAATCATGTTCTAGGCTTGACTACAGGTTTAAAGTATGGCCTTTGGGGGTTGCCAATGTTCACCAGTCTACATGGAATCACAGAGCAGAATGATTCAGTTAGTGCTGTGTGGTAAAACACCATGCCTTTTTTCTGTCCATCCTTCTCCTTATCTGAAAATCACTTGTCTTATTATTGCTAATGAACAAAAATAACAAAATTAGGGTTAGAGATGTAGCAGATGACTGGAGTACTGTCCCCACAAAGATGAAAACTTGGGTTAAATCCTTCAAAATGTTAAAGCACATTATTAATAATTTCTAGCTTCAAGTTTAGGAAATCTATCACTACCATATAGTAGAGGAAGAAGTAGTCACAATGTAAGTAAACTTTTTAGTAACACTATATGACTGTAGTGGTCTAAATGGAAAAGTTTAAAAATACAAAATGAAAATTATTTTGACTTTTAGGAAAGGAAATCATAAAATGATTGAATAGTGTATATGGTTGTACTGAAACAAATCTTGGTTTCATTCGTATCCAAGTATTCATATTCCCTTATTGCAATCCAGTGGTTGCAAATAAAATATCAAAATGATTTTTTTTGAAAAAAGTCCAATGTCAGGAAATGTAGGGTTGGCTTAGTAGTTAAGAGCACTTGTTGCTCTCACAGAGGACCAGTGTAGAGTTACTAAGACAAACATGTTTGTTTACAGCCATCCATATTTCCAGTTCCAGGTCCTACATATGTCCTAAGTTCCTTGGACATCAGACGAGCACATAGTACACATTGATAAAGGCAGGAAACACTCATACACATAAAAGTAGCTCAACATAGTATACTGTGACCACTGAGGAAATGTATGGCATGTATTTTCAGTACACCAAAATATGTAGTGAGCAGGACAGAAGCAGAGGACTTGCCATCTCAACATGCTATATTAAAATTATATCTGCAAATATAGGATTTGTCGTGCAAATTTGGTAAACTTTTCAGCCATAAGTATTTTTCAAATACTTAATTTCTTGAATAATTCAGACCTAAATTGAGGCTTTTTTCAAATTACTGAGGTGGGGCTTGAGAAAAGGAAGGAGACAGGAGAAAGGACATAATCATATTTTAATTAAATTGTATTTAAAAATTCTTTCACATTGAGTTTTGAGACTCTAAACTTTCTTAATTCAAACATTTTTATTCAGAGAAGGACTACGGAACATAAAACTCCAAGAATCCTGATCTCATTTGCTTTGCACTTTTAGTGCATTCCTGTGTTCCAAGATAACACTCTTTTAACCATGTACAGAAATGGTGATATACAAAGTTACTATTTTTATATAAGAAACCTTTATCAATATATTAAATTCATAAGAGTATTTCAAATAGTATCAGAGATTTTATCTGAACATTTTTCTATCGCTTTCACATTTATGAGCTCTAAAACATTTTTACAATATTTCTCATTGAAGAAGGAATGTATAAAATGAAATGATGCTGAGTTCAGGACAACACAGTCCAAACCATCTATATTATTTTGAAAGAATAGAAAATACCCTAATATTAAAAGGAGTCCTAAATCTCTTTGTTCTGGGACAGTCTTCTCTTAGGCTTCAAAAATTTAGGATTTTAAGACATTAGCTCACCAGCTTGCTATGAAAATTTCATGATGTAAAAATGTGCACAGAAATAGGAAAACAGTGTATGTTTGTGTTTCAGTCTTGAACGGATAAAAATTTCAATTGAAACTACTTTGTAAGTCATCAATGGGCCTATTATTAAATGCTATGACATCAGAAATTGTTATTACTGAACTAAAGAGTCAGCCCAAGGTGAGAAGTCTCATGAATTCTAAGGCATATGTTGATCTATTACTGTTCTTCCTTTACGCAACCATGAAACACTGAGCTAGCTAAGATTTTTTATAATGATCCTAGATCTGCAAGCTTATCACCAAGTGACATGGAAAACAAAGTCAGCATAGGCATACTGGTGAGATGGTATGGAATTTCACATACAGCCGATAAAATTTAGATTTAGAGAATGGTACTCAGTGTTTTCTTGGTGAGCCTGACTTAGAAAATATCCCGAGTTCTTGAGGCACAGAGTCAAGTTTCTTGGGAAATGTTCCTTAATATGGAAAAAGCACTTGGTAAGTCAACCACTTCCTGACACTTTCCCTGAAAAATTATAATGGACACAATTTTGAACTAGTGATAAAGGTGATAGAGATCTGTCACAACCACAGATTTTGCTACAGAGGATGACATACAGCAACCACTCTCTCCTGGTTATTTTCAAAGTGGAAAAGCCTGGCCTGCTGTGGAGCAATCTTTGTACACTATAAGTAGGTATTACTCTCATTGGTTAAAAAAATACCTGACTATTCAAGAGCTGGACAAGTAGAAGTTAGGTGGAACTTGCAGACAAAAGAAGAGCTCAGGAAGGAGGCAGGAGTCTCAGGAGCCACCAGGAGATGTGGAGTGAAGCAAGTGTTTATATCCATGTGATAATTTAGTATATTCACAAACTCATTTGATGGCAGGAAAGAGAGACTCCTCCAAAGTAACGTACTGTGATTGTCTTCTAGGATACTTGACTTCTTTGAATACGGGATAAGGTTCTGGTGCCTTGTAGTGTTTGTGGAGAAATCATAGAGCCTTGGCTGCCCAAGCACAGTACTATTATCCTAGAAGCAATTTTGAATCTGCAAACACATGGGCATGTGGACTCCCAGTTTTCAAGGTCCCATGACTGTTTAAACAGAGACCATAGTCAGCCTGATGTTCAAGGTTAATCAATACTGAACTGAAGGACAGGCTTAATGCACAAAATTGCCATGAATAAATGATGACGAGGTTTTCCTCATGTCTGCAACATCCATCTGACATCTGTAAGACATTTAACTTCCTTGGACTTAGGGAACCTCTTAATTTTCAAGGAGTGAGATGGATGGCATATTTCCAAGAGAAAAACAATAGGATTTTCTGTGTAGCAGTACATTTTGAGACACAAAAAGATAACTAGAAAAGTGATAAAATAAAAAAAAAAATAAAAAATAAAAAGAATAAAAAGTGATAGCATGACACCAATTCTATCCCATGTATGGGGGCTTCTTTTGGAATGAAAAGGAATATGCTGGCTATCTTGAAGGATAAAAATCTTAAAGCTTCTGAAAGAGAAGCTAGGGATGAAACTGAGTGGTAGAACACTTGCCTAATACTTTCAGGTCCTTGTCATTGATTCCCAGTATCACCATAATTAGCCCTAAGATGTTTATCCTGCACCCATTGCTACTTCTCGTGAATTATCCATTTGCTTGTTCCTTGGCAAATGGAGTTGAATAAAATCTCTTATTCCCAAATATAATTAAACAATGACCTCTAACCCAATGTAATATATAATAGTTGTAATTATTCTCTGTGTAATTAAACCTTGTATTCATTAGCATTTTAATGTGTACACTTACACTTTCCGTTTTTACATTGTAGGATAGTGCAATGCATTCCTCCCAAATGTGTGTCTTAGGAATTGATCAGTTCCTCATTTTAAAGAAGTTCCACAATGACTTCAGAGTCCCATTTCACTCCATACATGAGTGTTGTTCTAGAATGACAGAAAAACATGATTAAATAATTTAAACAGTTAATTGAACATATTTGGCACTTATATGTCTTGCCTGATTGTGTAGAACTGACCATTTACTAAGTCTTAACTATCTTCTCAATACATGTGCATATATGTGTATGCCTATAAATATATATGCACATATTCCTAATTTAATGCTCCTTTAATGTGGAATTAGTGTGGTTATGATATCATTTATTAGATGTATTAAAAAGCTTACATGAAGAATCCATTTCATTCCTATCAAGTAACAACCATTTTTTGATTAAGTTAATACTAATGCTTTTCATAAATTAATATGGTTGGTTTAAAAATTTCATTGAAGTTTGGACTATTGACAATAATAGGCATTTATTCATCATTGAAGTGTGTACTACATAAGCAAATTTACCTTCATCCTTCTCCACACGTTAAAAAGCTTATATGATATTACACAATGTTCAGAAGGTTGCACACATAGAAAGTGGGAGAATCCAGAACTAACACCATCTCGTGTCACTCAAAAGCTTCTCTATCACTCACCTGTCATTCATCTTCATTAAGGTTTATCTAGTCAATGTTTTCCTTTTGTAACAGGTGTGAAAAATTAAAATAAAGAATTATTCAGAAAAAAAGAAAAACAACTGAACAGCCTGTGATAATAAATAATAGTCACTTAGGGAAACATGACATGAGTATTCTTCAAGGAAGGCAATTTAAAGTAAAGAGCGACTCAACAGCCTATGATTTTAATCCACTCATGCTTCATATGCTAAAATATAATGAAAACTTCAGTTAGTGATTAAGAATTTCATGATGAGTTAATAATTGAACTAATACTTCATATTTTATAAAAACTGATATGAAGTCTCTTAAGTCGTGAAATCATATAATTATCAAAGGGATATTCTAAATAAGAAAACCCAGTTATATTCAAAGAGGACTTTAACATAATTGTATATAAGTTTATGTATAAGAAATTTCATAGAACAGCAATTTTTTGTTACTTTGTTTTTTCTAGAATAAAATTTTGCTGATATTTACCAGTATGTTCTGCTAATGTATTTTGAGACATTAGTAGTATTCTAGAACACAACCGAAGTTGTTTTTTTCTTTTAAGATTTATTTATTATATATACAGTATTCTGCCTACATGTATGCCTGAAGGCCAGAAGAGGGCACCAGATCCCATTACAGATGGTTGTGAGCCATCATGTGGTTGCTGGGAATTGAACTCAGGACCTTTTTCTGGAAGACCAAGTCAGTGCTCTTAACCTCTGAGCTATCTCTCTAGCACCCCCACAGCTAAAGTTTTAAAGTGAACCTACATTACCTTCTATAATGATCATGTTCTTATATGTTTGCACCATGCACTATTAAATGTTCTGCCACGAGGAGCTTCTTTTTTCTCAGTGATAACAAAAGCAGTGTAAACCCATTTTGGGATGATATCTATTAATGATTCACAATACTGCATATCCCACACCTGAATTGGAAACCATTGATTTAGTACTATGAAACCAAGATTACTGTAGACTAGAGAGCTGTAGTCTTTTCCTTCTCAGTCATACACACATTCTCCCGTTTCTCAACATTGCAATGCTTCAATCCTGACTACAGTTGTCATAGACCTCTAGTCCACTCCAAAACTCATGTGAAACACTTTTGTTCCTATCGCATCATTTATCATTGTAATTTGGAGATATGTTATTGTTCACTTGTAATGAAAGTTTCTTGAGGGTCTAGCTCAAAAGTCTCAAACCAAAATACATAACAGCAAAGGTTCGCAATCCTTTGTTGCATGGATAAGCTTAATTTTCTTCTCAATGTCAGAAGTTCTCCTACATTTCAAAATACAGTAGCATCTGAAAAAATTTGCTAAAGAGACACACTGCTCAAGAGCTTTCTAATGATAAGGCTGCAGAGGATGTATTGAATCACTATGCTTCCAAGACTGTGGAAATATGAGAAGATTCATATAAGTTCATCATATCATGGACCAATCTGGGCCCAAATGCTGTGTTTTCTCAGCCCAAATAAGACACCATCCTCTGAGCCAGAACAAATCTTTTTTTTCCTTACGTTGTTCCTACTAGTAATTTTGTCACATTAATGAGAAAACTGAGATGGACCCCAAAATGTAAATAATTCATTGTAATGATTAGTTTTTTAACTGTAGACTTGACACCATCTAGAATCACATAGGAAAAGAGTTTCAGTTGATAAATTAGCAAGGTAAGCCTGTGGGCATGTCTCTGTGATGATCTTGACTGATAGTTGACAATAGGGCCAGCCCTGTGTAGGTGACACAATAGTCTGGTGAGGGAAACTGTTCTGTGTAAGGGTTCAGAGGGTAGCTGAACCCTGAAGGCAGCATGTGTCTGCCTATTACACCCTGCTCTAGAAGACTGATGTGATGTGACCAGCCACCACAATTCTGGTCTCAGTGACCTTCCCAATGGTGAACATTAACTTTGAATTATAAGTAAAATAAACCTTAGAAGACATTAAATGTTTTGACAAACATTTGCTGTGCTGCATATTGGAAAGCTGATTTATTTAATACCCTCCATGTGGCACTTATTTATGTTTTTATATATTTGAATTACAAACAAGATTGAATTACATGACTATCCCAGTTCCCTTCTCCCTCACTTCCTCCTCTGCCACCTCTACCACCCCCCCCCCAACTAAAATCCTACCTGTCATATGTCCTTTCTTCTAATCTACACCTGACTCAAAATTTCTGCTTCCTCATGACCTCTGCATCCTTCCTTTTCTTCCCTTCTCACTCTCGTAGCTTCCTCCTCCCTCTTCCGATGTTCTCAATTTCCTCAGGGGATGGTGACTCTTTCCCCTTCTCCAGGGGAAAAAGTTTGTCTCTTTTAGGGTCTTCTTTGTTTACTAGTATCTCTGGCAGTGTGGATAGTAGGATGGTAATCCCTTATTCTATGTCTGAAATCCACATATGAGTGAGTCCATATCATGTTTGTCTTTTTGTGATTGGGTTACCTCACTCAGAATGGTTTCTTCGAGTTCCATCCACTTTCCTGCAAATTTCAAGATTCCATTGTTTTTTTTCTGCTGAGTAGTACTCCATTGTGTAAATGTACCACATTTTCTCTATCCATTCTTCGGTTGAGGGGCATCTAGGCTGCTTCCAGTTTCTGGCTATTACAAATAATGCTGCTATGAACATGGTTGAACAGATGTCCTTGTTGTATGAATGTGCTTCTTTTGGGTATATGCCTAGGAGTGGAATTGCTGGATCTTGTGGTAGACTCATTCCCATTTTCTTGAGGAGTCACCATACTGATTTCCAAAGTGGCTGTACAAGTTGGCATTCCCACTAACAGTGGAGGAGTGTTCATCTTTCTCCGCATCCTCTCCAGCATAAATTGTCATTGGTATTTCTGATTTTAGCCATACTGACAGGAGTAAGAAGGTATCTCAGAGTTGTTTTGATTTGCATTTCCATGATGGCTAAGGGTGTTGAACACTTTCTTATGTGTCTTTCAGCCATTTTACATTCCTCTATTGAGAATTGTCTATTTAGTTCTGTACCCCATTTTTTAATTGGTTTGTTTGGTGTTTTGGAGAATAGTTTCTTGAGTTCTTTGTATATTTTGGAGATCAGCCCTCTGTCAGATGTGGGGCTGGTGAATATCTATTCCCAGTCTGTGGGCTGTCGTTTTGTCCTGCTGACTATGTCCTTTGCCTTACAGAAGCTTCTCAGTTTCAGGAGGTCCCATTTATTAATTATTGATCTCAGTGGCTGTGCTACTGGTGTTATGTTCAGGAAGCAGTCTCCTATACCAATTAATTCAAGGGTATTTCCCACTTCATCTTCTAGTAGGTTCAGTGTGGCTGGGGTTATGTTGAGGTCTTTGATCCATTTTGACTTAGTTTTGTGCAGGGCTAAAGGCTTGGGTCTATCTGTAGTCTTCTACATGTTTGCATCCAGTTATGCCAGCACCATTTTTTGAAGATGTTCTCTTAGTTCCAGGGTATATATTTGGATTGTTTGTCAAAAATCAGGTGTTCGTAGGTGTGTGGGTTAATATCAGGGTTTTCAACTCTATTCCATTGGTCTACCTGTCTATTTTTGTGCCAATACCAAGCTGTTTTCAGGACTATAGCTCTTTAATAGAACTTGAAGTCAGGGATGTTAATGCCTCCAGAAGTTCCTCTATTGCACAGGGTTGTTTTGGCTATCCTAGGTCTTTTGTTTCTCCATATAAAGTTGAGAATTGTTCTTTCAAGGTCAGTGAAGAATTCTGTTGGGATTTTGATGGGGATTGCATTGAATCTGTAGATTGCTTTTGGCAAGATTGCCATTTTTACTATGTTGATCCTGCCTATCCAAGAGTATGAGAGATCTTTTCATTTTCTGGTATCTTGTTTAGTTTCTTTCTTACGGTACAGGTCTTTCACTTTTTTTGTTAGGTTACTCCAAGGTATTTTATGTTGTTTTTGGCAATTGTAAAGGGTGATGCTTCTCTGATTTCTTCTCCACCAATGTGTCATCCATATATAGTAGGGCACAGATTTTTTTGAGTTAATCTTATATCCTGCCACTTTGCTGAAGGTGTTTTGATAAACACCTGGTGTTTTGAGTTCCCTGGTAGAGTTTTTCGGGTCACTTATGCAGACTATCATATCATCTGCAAATAGTAAGAGTTTGACTTCTTCCTTTGCAATTTGTATTCCCTTGATTTCCTTTTGTTGTCTTATTGCTCTAGCTAGAACTTCAAGGACAATATTGAAGAAGTATGGAAAGAGTGGACAGCCTTGTCTTGTTCCTGATTTTAGAGGTATTGCATTGAGTTTCTCTCCATTTAATTTGATTTTGGTTGTCAGGTTTCTGTATATTGCTTTTATTATGTTGAGGTATGTTCCTGTTATCCCTGATTTCTCCAACACCTTTATCATGCAGAGGTGTTGGATTTTGTCAAAGGCTTTTCCACATCTAGTGAGATGATCATGTGATTTTTTTCCTCAGTCTGTTTATATGGTGGATTGCATTGATGGATTTTCGTATGTTGAACCATCTTTGCATCCCTGGGATGAAGCCTACTTGATCGGGATCGATGATTTCTCTGATGTGGTCTTGGATTTGATTTGCCAATATTTTATTGAGAATTTTTGCATCAACAATTCAATTATCCCAATGTTCATAAGGGATATTGGTCTGTAGTTCTCTTTCTTAGTTGTATCGTTGTATGGCTTGGGTATCAAGGTTATTGAAGCCTCATAAAAAGAGTTTGGTAATGACTTCTGCTTCTATTGTGTGGAAAACTTTGAGGAGAATTGGTATTAGCTGTGCTTTGAATTTCTGGTAGTTTCTGCACTGAAGCCATCTGGCCCTGGACTTTTTTTTGGTTGGGAGACTTCTAATGACTGCTTCAATTTCATTAGAGGTTATAGGTCTATTTACGTTGCTTATCTGTTCTTGATTTAATTTTGGTAAGTGAAATCTGTCTAGAAAATTGTCCATTTCCTTTAGATTTTCAAATTTTGAGGAATATAGGTTTTCAAAGTATGACCTGATGATTCTCTGGATTTCCTCTGTGTCTGTTGTTATGCCCCCCTTTTTGCTCCTGATTTTATTAATTTGCGTGTTCACTCTTTGTTGTTTGGTAAGTTTGAATAAAGGTTTGTCTATCTTGTTGATTTTCTCGAAGAACCAACTTTTGTTATATTGATTGTATTGTTCTGCTAGTTTCCATTTTATTGATTTCAGCCCTCAATTTGATTATTTCCAGGCATCTGCTCCTCCGGGGTGTATTGGCTTCTTTGTTTTCTAAAGCTTTCAGTTGTGCTGTTAATTCTCTAGTGTGATTATTCTCCTGTTTCTTCATGTGGGCATTCAGCGCTATGAATTTTCCTCTTAGCACTGCTTTCAGAGTATCCCATAGGTTTGGATATGTTGTGTCTGCATTCTCATTGAATTCTAGGAAATCTTTAATTTCTTTTTTTTTTATTTCTTCCTGCACCCATGAATTGTGCAATTGGGTGTTACTTAATTTCCATGAGTTTGTAGTTTTTCTGTAGTTCGTGTTGTTGTTGAATTCTAATTTTAAAGCATGGTGGTCTGATAAGACACAGGGGGTTATTTCAATTTTTTGTACTTGTTGAGGTTTGCTATGTTACCAAGTATTTGGTCGATTTTAGAGTAGGTTCCATGTGGTGCTGAGAAGAGAGAAGGTAAATTGTTTTGTATTTGGGTACAATGTTCTACAGATATCTGTTAAGTCCAATTGCACCATAACTTCTATTAGTTCTTTTGTTTCTTTGTTAAGTTTCTGTCTGGTGTTCCTGTCCAGTGGTGAGAGTGGGGTTTTGAAGTCTCCCACTATAAGTGTGTGCGGACTTATGTGTGATTTAAGTTTTAGTAATGTTTCTTTTACAAACGTGGATTCCTTTGTATTTGTTGCATAAATGTTTAGAATTGAGACTTCATCCTGATGGATTTCTCCTGTGATGAGTAGGAAATGACCTTCTTCATCTCTTTTGACTGATTTTAGTTTAAAGTCCAATTTATTGGATATTAGGATTGCTACCCCCGCTTGTTTCTTGGGTCCATTTGATTGGAAGATCTTTCCCCAACCTTTAATTCTTAGGTACCGTATGTGTTTGAGGTTGAGGTGAGTTTCTTGTATGCAGCAGAAGGAAGGATTCTGTCTTCTTATCCATTCTGCTAATCTGTGTCTTTTTATAGGGGAGTTAAGACCATTAATGTTGATGGATATTATGACCATTGATTATTGTTTATTCTTGTTTGTTTTTGATTTGGTGATGATGGTGAGATTATGTGTGGGATTCTGTCCCTTTTTCCTTTTGGCTGTTGGCAAGTTGTGATTACCTATTGCCTATGTTTTCCTGGTTGTAGTTAACTTCCTTGGGTTGCAGTTTTCCTTCCTGTACTTTCTGTAGTGCTCGATTGGTGGATATGTATTGTTTGAAACTGGGTTTGTCATGGAATATCTTGTTTTCTCCGTCTATAATGATTGAAAGCCTTGCTGGGTATAGTAGTCTAGGCTGATCTCTTAATGTAGGTAGAATTATCTATTCAGCACCTTTTGGCTTTCAGAGTTTCCAAGGGAATGTCAGGTGTGATTCTGATAGGTTTGCCTTTACAGGTTACTTGAAATTTTTCCTTTGCTGCTCTTAATATTTTCTCTTTGTTGTGTATGTTTGGTGTTGTGATTATTATGTGGTGAGGTGACCTTTTTTTGGTTCAGTCTATTTGGTGTTCTGTAGGCTTCTTGTATTTTCATTGGCATGTCTTTCTTTAGGTTGGGGAAGTTTTCTTCTATGATTTTGTTGAATATGTTTTCTGTGCCTTTGAGTTGGATTTCTTCACTTCTTCTATACCTATTATTCTTTTCACAGTTTCCCATATTTCCTGGATATTTTGTGATAGGGATTTGTTGGACTTAAGATTTTCTTTGGTTGATGAATCTATTTCCCCTGGTATGTCTTCAACTCCTGAGATTCTCTCTTCCATCTCTTGTATTCTGTTGGTTATGCTTACATATACTGTATGATGAAGTGCTGTTTTTCCATGAAATTCTTTAATGTTGGAACCTGATCCATGCTCAAGGAGAACATAAACTATTTTTTTCTCCTAGTTTTGCATAGCCTGTTGATGTTGTAACAAGTAAAACATTGTCAATTCAAAGAATTCAACATTGGTTTTCTACAACTTTCACTATGATTTGCATTTGAGTGAGATACATTCAGACTCATTCCTGTAATTAAAGACTGTGAAATACCTTCATTAATGGCATGGAATCATGATTGTGAAGGCATTTGTCTGGCAGTCATTACATACTCAAAAATTTACCAGATCAGGATATCCATAAAAACATGTAAAATGAAGTACTGTTTTGTGCTGTTACTGGTCATTTATTTGCACACATTGTATAATGCTAAGTTCTTGGACACATAAACCAATATATAACTCCTCTAAAATGATTTTTACTTACCCTTATTATTTCCTACATTACAGAAATCCATTATACAGAACTTTTGTGCCTATTGGAATAGGCTACTGGGATAGCTGTTGTGTGCTAGAGGAGCTTTCTCTCATTGAGCTGGGTCTCTAGTCCAGAGCAGTCTATTTGAACATAAAGAGCATAAAATTTGGATTGAATTAATATTAATTTGCTTCCTGCTCTAAGTGCCATTTTCAATTTTTCTCTGTTGTGATTTCCTTGTTCATAAAGTGAGAGATAAAAGAAGTACTGCATTTTTATGCTTCTAACTACTTAGGATATATCAAAAAGAATCTTTGCAACTACTCAGAATATATTCTTGAAGGGACCAGCTCCCCTTTCAGCAGCCATAACAGCCGAACATGTGCTTGTCTAACCTTGCCACTAAGATGTCAGATGCGTACCTTGTGACAAGGAACCAATCAGAAGTTAGCTGGTGGCACTATGCTTTA
Source organism: Cricetulus griseus (assembly GCF_003668045.3). NCBI lineage: Eukaryota > Metazoa > Chordata > Mammalia > Rodentia > Cricetidae > Cricetulus > Cricetulus griseus. The sequence continues at coordinate 266,460,235 of NC_048595.1, read as the reverse complement.
TGGCTCTGGGTGTGCTGTATGGACAAGTGCACAACAATGACATACAGAGCATAGCAACCACCCTGGGAGGGCCTATGGGCCATAACAACCAGTTGACCAATCAACACAGGGCAAGCCTTCCAAGCCTGGAGGCACACCAATCCTGAGCCTGTGCGTAACCCTAGACACTCCCCTTATGTTGCCCTACAAGATCTCTATGCAGCTACTTCAAGCTGTCTTTTCTAGCCATCCGCCATGGTGGATGGATGGAAGGCCCGAGCTAACATGGGGTTAGCTCGTTAAACAACAATAAAGCCTCATGCAGTTTTCATCAAGCTTTTGACTCCGTATGGTGATTGGGGTGGCTGGCATCATGGGCTGAGATCCTGGAGGCCTGAGCTTTCCGGGGATCTTACAATTCTCACACAGAATCTGTTAGATATTTAATTGATTAATATTAACACTGTTATAAATACATTTCAGGTCAGTGATAATTCCATTATATTTATGTTGCAAATATATTAAGGATTGCATATTGCAAAGAGTCTACAATGGTCTTCAAACCTTGAGACAGTTTCTGCTTTGTTAACTAAGCTAACCCAAAACTTTTCTCCTACTGCCTCAGCCTCCAAGTAGGTATGATTGCAGATATGACATAATGCCCAACTTAAGTCTTTTTCTCACATTTTAACTCACCTAAAATTGGAATCTCATTTACAATTCATAATGTAACACTATGGTCATCAACACTTAAAGGCAATTTTTTTTGTCTTTCTGAATCAGGTTTATTCCACATAACAGAATGATAACTAGTTCCATCCATTTTCCTGTCAGTGTTCTATTGCTGTGAGGAGACACAACGACTAAAGCAACTATAATGACAGAATTAATGAGGGGCTTGCTTACAGTCTCAGAGGTTTAGTCCATTATCATCATGGCAGGCATTATGGCCTTTTGCAGGAAAATACTGGAGCAGTAGCTGAGAACAACATCCTGATCCAGAGGCAGAGAAAAAGCCTGACTTAACATGATGCTTTTGAACACCCAAAGCTTACTACCAATGACATGCTTCCTTGACAAGGTCACACCTACTCCAACAAGGCACCCCCTAATCCTTCTAATCCTTTCAAATAGTACCACTGTACAAGCAATTTTTAATACTCAAGGTAGAATATCATCATGCTATTCATTGTCGTGTTCCACGAGGTCTCAGTCTTAATCCATGAGGTTTGGCCTGAGTGGGGGGGGTGTGAACCTGGAAGCTCCTAGCAACCCAGCAGAGATAAAGACCAAACACAGGCATCTTGTCATCTTTAGAGAGCTCTCAGTTCCATGTTGTAGAACTAGAGTCATTTCTTTATTAGCCTTTTTCTGGTGTTTCTTAACCGTCCTGTCATGACCACGAGAGAACCATTTCTCTCCTTGTTCTCCTCTCTGCTCTGGTCCCTTGTCCCTTACCTCTGTCCTCCCTAGTCACTCACACCCCTCTCCTCCCTGCCCAGGTGCAGGCCTATTCAGATGCTTTGGCCCACAGAGATGCAAATAGGAGGCATATTACCCTGAGGCCATGGTAAACAATAGTAGCCTTACTGACATTAACAATACAATAGTGGGCCGGAGCTTTCAGGTGTTCCATGTTTGCAGGAGCTGGAGGCTGGGCCCCAAAATATTCCATAACAGAATTATTTGGTCCCCCACAATTCATAGACAAAGTGAAATGTGAAATGTATGCACAGAATTCCTAGTCCTTACACTAGTCTTTTTTACTATGGGTTAAAAACCAAGAAATATAAACATATCATAAATGCATAGAAATCTTTGTTTTGATTTTTAAGAAACTTTAAGCCAGTGGAAACTTAGTTCAAATAAGTATGACTCAATTTGACAGTAGGTGATCCAGAAAATATATAGATATCAGAATTTTTCTAAGCCTAATATCAGTATATAATAGCAATTTCACAAGTAGGATTTAGGGCACTGTGGGCCACTTCATGCTGTGAAGGTGTGGATGTAATGATTTCACTAGGCCCAAGATAAATGATAAATGGGTGTTTTATTGGGGAACAACTTACACAGAACAATAAAGAACAACTACAGCCTGCAACCTGAGATAGATAGATGGAGAGAGAGAGAGAGAGAGAGAGAGAGAGAGAGAGAGAGAGAGAGAACTCATACTTTCCTCTTTCTGGTTCAGTCTGCACCTAAAGCCATGCCCAAATGGGTGTGGTCATTGTTACAAGTTCACAGGCAAAATGTTATTACAAAGCTGGGCACAAACTGGGAAAGCAAGATGAATTTTTCCTTTGCTAATTATGAAACTTCCAGTAAGATTTATTCTTTTCTATCAGAAGTAACTAAAGATGTCAGAAGCAGGTTCCTATTTAACAACTTGATAATAGTTGAAATTTTATGTGGTAAGTAGTTCAGGATTTTCCATCACCTCTTGTGTAATGTATATCTTAAAGATTAAAATGTAGATGGTAATTGAGTTATTTGCTTTTACTCTTATGCTATGTCATTAAAAATGTAAACTATAAAATAACAAATAATGTGCCTTTAATTAACACCTGTTTTAAATAAGATTTCTTCTTTGGTTAAGGGCCATCTAGGTGGCTTCCAGGTCCTAGCTATTATGAACAAGGCTGCTATGAACACAGTTGAGCAAATGTCTTTGTGGTATGAGTGTGCATCATTTGGGTATATGCCCAAGAGTGGTATTGCTGGGTCTTGAAGTACATTGATTCCCAATTTCTATGAGAAACCACCATACTGATTTCCAAGATAGCTGTACAAGTTTGCACTACAACCAGTAATGGAAGAGTGTTCCCTGATAAGGGATGTCCTTCTATGTTTCTCTTATTGGTTGATGCATAAAACACTGTTTGGCCAACAGATGCAGGAAGATAGGCAGAGTCAGGAGACAAGGAGAATTCTGGGAAGAGAGGCAGAGAGAAGGTAACTTGAGTGATGCCATGTATCAGTGGAAGGAGTAACAGGTCCAGACCCTTCTCTGATAAGATAAAATCACGGTGGAAATACCTAGATTAATAGAAATGGGATAATAATTAAGAGAGAAGTAGCCAGTAAGAAGCCTAACCATCATCCAACAGGTTTATAATTAGTATAGCATCTCTGTGTGTTTATTTGGGGCTGCAGGCGCTGGCAGGACAAGAAATTCCAGCAACAGTTCCCCTTACTCTGCATCTTCTCCAGAATAATCTACCATTGGTGTTTTTTTTATTTTATCCATTCTGACTGGTGCAAGGTGGTATCTCAGAGTTGTTTTGATTTTCATTTTCCTGATGGCTAAGAATTTTGAGCAACTCTTTATGTGTCTTATGGCCATTTGATATTCTTCTGTTGAAAATTCTCTGTTTAGATCTGTACCCCATTTTTTAATTTGATTATTTGATGTTTTGGTTACTAGCTTCTTGAGTTCTTTGTATATTTTGGAGAGCAGCCCTCTGTCAGATGTGGGGTTGTTGATGATCTTTTCCCATTCTTTAGGCTGTTGTTTTGTCTTGTTGACTGTGACCTTTGCCTTACAGAAACTTCTCAGCTTCAGGAGGTCCCATTTATTAATTGCTTCTCTCAGTGTCTGTGCTACTGGTGTTATACTTAGGAAGTAGTCTCTTGTGTCCATGAGTTCAAGGCTACCTCCCAATTTCTCTTCTATGAGGTTCAGCGTGGCTAAGTTTATATTGAGGTCTTTGATTCATTTGGACTTGAATTTTGTGCATGGGGATGGATATGAATCTATTTGCATTTTTCTCCATACAGTTATGCCAGCACCATTTGTTGAAGATGATTTCTTATTTTCCATTGCATAATTTTAGTTTATTTGTCAAAAATCAGGTGTTCATAGGTATAGGTGTGTGGATTAATATCAGGTGTTCAATTCGATTGCATTTGTCCACCTGTCTGTTTTTGTGCCAATACCAAGCTGATTTCATTATTATAGCTCTATAGTAGAGTTTGAAGTAAGGGATGGTGACGCCTCTGGAAGTTCCTTTCTTGTACAGGACTGTTTTAGCTACCCCGGGTTTTTGTGTTTTTCCATATGAAGTTGAATATTGTACTTTTGAAATCTGTGAAAAATTGTGTTGTAATTTTGATGGGGAATGCAATGAATCTGTAGATGGCTTTTGGTAAGATTGCCATTTTATTATGTTGATCCTACCTATTCAAGAGCATGGGAGATCTTTCCATTTTCTGGTATTGTCTTTGATTTCTTTCTTTAAAGACTTAAAGGTTTGATAATAAGTTGTTAATATATAGTACTTATGTATAAATTTGCCTCTTGGAATGCCTTTCATTATAACCCATAATGTTGTGCATTTTGTGTATTCATTTTCATAGACTTCTAAGGAGTTAATTTATTTCTTTAGTTCTGTCTTGACCAATTTTTCATTCAAGAAAGTGTTGTTCAGTTTCCACTAGTTTGCAAGTTTTCTGTTGCTTCTGTTTTGGTATCCAGCTTTAATTGTGGTTGTTGGATAGAATGCAGAGAGTGATTTAAATTTTCTGGTATCCGATATTTGTTTTGTGTCTGAATATGTGATCAAGCTTGAAATTACCATGTGGTACATAGAAGACGATCTCCTTTTTTTTTTTTTTTTTTTTGTAGTCAATAGGAATGTCAGGCAATTTTTTTTAGGTATATTTGATTTATGTTGTCTGTTCGGTCAAGCATTTGTTTAGTTTTTGTTCAATTACTTCCATTTTTATGAGAGTCAGGTATTCAAGTCTCCCACTATCACTGTGTGAGAGTCAATATCTGATTTAAACTGTAGTAGTATTTCTTTTACAAACTCAGATGCCCTTGTATTTGTGGCATTTATGTTAAGAATTAAAAAATGTCATCTTGGTACATTTTACTTTTTATGAGTATGTGGTACCCTTCCCTATCTTTTATTAGTGTTGTTTTGAAGTTTACTTCGTTAGATATTAAAGTGTGTATACCATCTTGGTTCTTAAGTCCACTTGCATGGAATTTCTTTTTTTTAACCATTACCCTGAGGGAATGTCTATCCTTGATATTATGATATATTTCTTGGTTGCAGCATAAGGATTAATACAGTTTTTATATTCACTGTTTGTTTTTTAAGAAAATGAGACCACTGACTTTGTGAGATTCAATGACTAATGATGGATGATTCCTGTTATATTGTTGTTAGTGGTGGTAATTTGTTCAGTTGTTTAGAGTCAGGTGTTTCCTGTCCATGGGCCCTGGGAACGGGGGCTTGGGCGGTCCATTTTGTGCTATGTTGGGGTTTGGTGTAAGGGTGTACCTCTCTGGGCAAGGACGGCATCTCTGATGAGACAATGAAGCCTTGCTGTGTGTGTTTCAGACGTCATCCAGTAGAGCTTGATATTCTTCTTCGTCCAGAGGGGCATCAAGGTTTGCTGAATCTGCTCCCATTGCTCGTAGGGATCCAGAGCGTCCTGGAGGTGTTGGAAATCTTGGTCATCTTAAATCTCTTTCAGCACTGGATCAATAAAGAGCTGCCCAGTGCAGGTGTTCCTTGCAACTGTGTGCAGATCTGGGTCGTCTGGTGGAAGGGGTTGTGCAGTCTCTGCAGGCCATGACTTCCGGAGGAGGTTGATGGGCAGGTCATGGTCAAAGTCTGTCTGCCCACACGTGATGCAGCAGCCAGTGGCAACAAGCTGCCCTGGGCACGCTCAGTCTCGCTGCCACACAGTCCAGTATTGGGCGCAGGCGAGGAACGGGAATCTGGACCCCGGAACTCTGCCCGTGTGGGCGGCACGCTGGCGTGCTCTTCTGTTCTGAAACCATAGGTGGATAGTGTCTTCTGGCAAACCGGTCTTTTGGGCGAGCTCTTCTCTGGCAGCAATGCTCGGGTATGGCCGCCTCTCAAAAGCCTGGAGCAGGATCGCCAACTGTGTCGAGCTAAATCGAATGTGAAGCCTTCTGCATCCCGACGGGCTGCTCCTTCTACCTTGTGTCCTGGCATCAGACATTTCAGGAGGCTGCGGGGGCTCCAGGACGCTTCGGGTCGCTGAAGACCCTGGGCCTTGCTGCACCACCCCGGAACGTCTTTGGCGGTTGGTTCTGAAACCACACCGGCATGCAGAACTCAGGCAGCCTGATTTACCTGGCTAGTTTCTCCCTGGCAGGGAAGCTTGGGGAAGGGCTCTTAGCGAAAGCTCTTAGAAGGGCCTCCTTCTGCATGCCTTTAAAAAGGGTCTTTGGGCGCCCGGATTCCTGGGCCTGATTTTTCCCACACTACTGCAACCTTCCATCCTGCCAAGCAACGAAGGAAGACTTACCAGGAGCTAATTCTTTCACTTGCCAGTCCAAACAAGACCACTGCTCCAGGAGGAAAGAGCAAACAAGTCCTTTGCTTCCCTGAGCCTCAGGGTGCGAATTCCTGGTCTTTACATACCCGCTGGCTGGTGGCCCTGCCCACTCCCCTGCCTGCTGTCTTGGAGGGCTGCCAAGTAGCAAATTAAAAAAAAAAATGGTGCCTGGTACAAGAGTAACAGAACTGTACTGTTTTCTGGGATTTTGTTTTTTACTTTTTTTTAAAAAATGGAGTGTGCTGGATGTCTCTACAATTTTGTTCAAATGACTGCTGAACCTGGAAATGCTGTTGCTGCTATAGATGCATAACATACTGCTATTATTGGTCTTTTTATATAAATATAATATATATATATATATATATAATTTGAATTTTTGGAAACTTTAGCTGTGCTGTCAACTTTGGAAAAAAGTGCCCCAGTTTACCTTGTTGAGTTGGCATTGTACAGAAATTAACAGCCATATTGGTGTAGAAATTTTCTTCCATATGTACAGGGGTAACACACTGTATTAAATATTTAAGGTCTTAAAAAAGTTGCAGACAAAAGGGAAAAAATAAATCTTTTAAACTTTATTTTTTAAAAAAGAATTTGTTGGATTTAACATATTCTTTGGTCAATAAATTTATTTCCATCAATGTATCTCAGGATCTTAGATTATCTCTTTCATCTCTTTTATTCTGTTGTTTATGCTTGCATCTGTACTTCCTGATCATTTATCAAGATTTTCGATTTCTAACATTCCCTGAGTTTGTGTTTTCTTTATTGCCTCTATTTCTGTTTCACGTCTTAAACTGATATGATTGTTTCCTTTAACTGTTTTATTGTTTTTTTCATTGCTTTCTAGCTTTCCTTAACAGCGTTGTTAATTTCTTAAATTTTTGGTTTGTATTTTCTTTTTTGTTTGTCTTCTCTTCCATTTTTAGGGGTGTTTCTCCTTTCCTCTTTCAGGGCCTATGTCATCTTAAAAAAGTTATTTTTAAGGTCATTTTCCTCTGATTCATCTGCATTAGTCTGTTCAGGTCTTGCTGTTGTTGAACTCCTAGACTCTCATGGTGTCATATTACTCCTTATGTTGTTGAATATGTTCTTATACTGCCATCTAACCATCTCTTCCACTAGTGGGTGCTTGTGGGGCCTGATATTCAGGGTCTCTCTAACTCTGATTGGTGTAGGTGGGGCCTGTGGCTTAGGTGTTTACTTTTTTACTTTAGGTGCAGCCACAGCCAAGGCTCCCATAGTTGCAGATTCTGTGGTCTACCCGTGGGGGCAGGGACAAGGCTTCAGTGGCCACAGATGTGGTGCTGAATGGTTTGGAGTAAGGGAAGTCTACCCCCAGGTCTCTTTGGCTTCTTTCACATAGGGGGCAAGGCCAAGGGTTGGATTATAGTAGATGTGATTCTGGATGGTCTCAGACTGTTCTCAGGTCTCTGAGGTTTTGTTGTGTGGGATGTGTCATACAATGCTCCCAGGACAATTAGGGCCTAGAGCTTAAGAGCCTCTGTTGGGGCCTAGGCCACTCACTCGCATTTCCTAGGTGGGTGTGACCAAGCTCACATATTAACAAATTCATTGAAGATGCTTTGTGCCTTCACTCATGTCTCTGAGATTTCAATGGGTGATATGGGATGTGTGACATGCTCCAGTTAAGTACCTCCATCAGGGAGGCAGGAGCTCATGTATGTACCACTCCCACTGGCAGTGGTGCCCAGGGTCTCGTGGCAGCAGATGATGTGTTGGATAGCTTGGGGATACCCCCAGATCTCTGGGGTTTTGATGGTAGGAATGGGGCATGTGAAGTACCCTGGATGTGGGCCTCCAGTAGCGGGAATTGGGGTGAGACCAGGTACTCAGCACTCCTCATCGGCATGGAACCAAGCCTCCTGATGGCACCAGATGCAGTGCTGGATATTTTGGGGCTGCCCCCTTGTCTCTGGGGTTTTTGGGGAACAACAGTTGTCTTTTCTGATTTGACGTGATACTACAAAAGAATCAAAACCATGTCATTTTATCATAAGAGCTTGCATAGAGACATGAAATTGCACAGAGAAATAGTCTCCCATATACTGTAAAGTTTTAATTAAATGATAGATTTCATTTTAATATTGCTCACTTCATAGCCTGCTGATATTCAAGGGTATGTCAATGAATCATCTTCTTTACTCTTCATAAAATATTTGGGATCATTAGTCAATGTAAATTTTATAACATTTCAATTAAAGTTCTTTGCAAACCCCACTGGGAGTTTAAAATCCTCCATGCCTTAGATTTCCCACAAGTGCCAGTCCGTTATTCTCACTCACCTTCTTTTACTTCTGTCTCTTCCATATTCTCACTCCAGTGGTCTTGCTTTGGTCAAGAGTGGTGATCAGTTCTGGTGTTGATAGTGAAATATGTATGTATTAGAAGAAACAAATGACTCTATTCTAAGGATACCAGTGAAAACTCATGGTTTCCGAATATACCATCGTAGTGACTATAAAAAACATATATAATATAATATATATTATATCCAAGATACAATTGCCTAATTGCCATCTTCCAATGTTTTAAAACATTCATAATCATTTTTGTTAATGTTGTATACCTTGAATTCCTTTTGAAGTTAGTACAAAACCTAAATTCAACTACAAGGAAACATTAATATGCAAATCAAAATATAATCTAAAAAGTGTCTGAAATGTAAATCATAAAAGTTTGAATGATGAATGTTAATCCCAGGAGTTAGGAATGCATTGACAAGATAAACTTACACAAACAGTCTTCTACATGATGAACTCCAAGTTTTTTTGTTGAATTAGCATGTGAAAGTCAGACCCAGACACAGATGTGAAACATACTTATAAGAAGCAATTATGTTACAAAAGGCAGCATGAAAGAAAAAAATGTCACCCTCAGAAACTTTTTTTTTGTAGTTTATCAACCTGTCATGTCTGTACAAAGTGCTCTGTGCAAAGTCCAGGCAGTCCCACACATTCGGAGAAAAGTCTGTAGACACATACTGGATCATCAAGATGCACTGTCATGAATAAAAACAGTTTATCAAGTAACTGTGTACATAATTCTTTACTTATATACTGGATATATGAGTTCATCATAAAACCTGATGTTTTGTGGATTGTATTATTCTAAAAGACATACTCTAAATTATACTCTATACTAAACAACTCTGTGCTGGAAATATGACAGATCAAGTGTAGTAGGACAAAATTAAGCTGTAGATCCACAAGCTGAAATGGGGTATGTGAGTGCAAAGCAGATTGTCTTCATGTGCAGTTCCAGAAAACATCAGTGTGAATCATCAGTCAAAAGCCATTATCTTTTTTTTTTTGGTTTTGTTTTGTTTTCTGTAGGAACCACTGGCTGGAGAAACATATGCTGTAAAGATACAATCATGCATGGATATTCTACTGTCAAAAGAATATTGTCAAAGTAAGATGTGTGTCAAGAGGCAGATTTTGCCATGTCCAGAGAGGAAGTGGAGATTCTTACTGCAAGTGGCTCCAAATACATCAGGGGAAAGACCATGGAAGTGCTGACACTGTGTGTCATGTTTGGGAAAGCCCGAATAGAATCATTATTTTCACAATGTCTGATTTCTTGATACCACATCACAGCTATTCTCGATCATTTCTCCCCAGGATCTAGCCCACAGAGACTGACAGAACCTCCCCATCACGTAACAGTGCCAACCCTACAGATCAGCCTAGGTCCTGCATCCTGAAATGGACAACTCTAACCACACAGATTTGTATCACAATTTAACAAGGAGGACCCTAACAGGGAAACATGGATCACCCTGGAAAGGAAACATAGATGAGATCTACTGTGTAAACTGGGATGGGGTTGTGGTGGTAAGGGAGAGGGGTGGGGAGTATGAGAACTTGAAGGAAGAGGATGGTTGAGGTGGGGACGGATGCAGTGGAAGAGCACTGAAAGTGATATATTAACAGAGAGAGCCACTCTCTGGGTAGGGAGAAACCTGGTGCTAGGGTAATTCCAAAAAACCTCAAGGATGACTGATGGGGGATTACTTCTGTGTATGCTTATCTTATTGATTGCTGAATAAAGTTCTGTTTGGCCAATTAAGCAGCATGTTAGTCAGGATTAGGAGTCAAAGGGAATTCTGGGAAATGTAGTAGAGAAGTAGTGATCCAGGCAGGAAGTTACATAGTAAGGAGACTTATATTTAAGCAAGGAGAAACAGGAAGTTTCCTAGTCCCCTCCACTCTTCCTCCAGTGGTGCAATGTGACCCACCTGCAAGATAGGGTGCCAGCGGAAGGCATCCTCTATAAGATAAGTCTTATAAAATATATAGATTTATGATAATTAATAAATTATTAATTTATTAATAATAAACTGAGATAACAGATGAGAAATCCTAGTCATTGGCCACGAAGCATTTGCACCTAATTCAAGTGTCTGTGTATTAATTTGGGCCCTAACTTGGGCTGGCAGCTGGCGGGCACTGCGCACATGTGGCAGTGAGGCTCCGCGGCTTTTGGCGGAAAGATTTATCGTAACAGAATGGTGTCAGGAGTGGGATTGTGTGGTCTCCAAAGTGTTTGAGAGTGCCACCTGTCCAGCAAACTTGAAGCAAACATGGCCTTTTTCTCAGCCTGAATCTGCTCCTTGCCTGCAGCTTTCCTTGCAGATGTCCCATGGCTGCTTCGTCTCCAGCACCACCGTCCCCATTGCACCTAGACTTCACATACACAGCTTCACAAAAACAGTCTCTCTAGGCCTCTTCTAGGGATTCTCACCCTTCCACACATTTTGTAGCGTAAGAAGCTTTCTGGAGCTTTGGTCGTAACAGATGACACCAGCTAAGACTCCTAGCAATAATGGAGAGAATGCCTGAACTGGCCTAGCCCTGTAATGAGATTGGTGAATACCCATAATATCATAGAATCTTTATCCAGTAAATGATGGAACCAAATACAGACATCCACAACCAAGAACCAGGCCAATCTCTGGGAATCCAGTTGAAGAGAGGGAGGGCAGAATATATGAGCAAGGGAGGCAAAGTCCATAGTGGAGAAATCTACAGAGTCAGCTGAACCAAGCTCATTGTAACTCATGAACTCTGAAGGACAGTGGTTCAGATGCCGGGGAACCAAACTAGGGCCTCTATATGTGGGAGATAGTTGTGAAGTTTTGACTATCAGAGAGGGGCCCAGGCAATAGAATCATGATACATGTGTGGTATATGAACTACCTTGTTGGAGCCCATTCCCTATGGTTGGATGTCATGCTCAGTTTAATGCATGGGAGAGGGGCTGAGACTTGCCCTAACCTCTCAGACTTTTTTGACGCCTCATGAGTGTCCTTACCCATGAAGAAGAATTTGTTGTCTTGATTTTAATAAATAAGCCTTTGAAAAATCTAAGCCCCAGACATGGTAAAAGTATTGGAGACAATATTGGCAGGGACTTGAGACATTACAAAGGAAATTTACAACAAGCCTATAGCCAAAATCAAATTAAATAGAGAGAAACTCACATAAAATTCATCTATCTTTGGAATTTTTTGTTGTGGTATTATTAATTGCCTGTGTTTTCTTGGGTACCTCTAGCCTATTTTAGAGTTTTCCTTCTAGTGCTTCCTGTAGGGTTGGATTTGTGGATAGTGAATTTTGTAAATCTCCTTTTGTCATGAAATAACTTTTTTATCTCCATCTATGGTAATTGAAAGTTTTGCTGGGTATACTAGTCTGGGTTGGCACCCATGGCCTCTTTGAATCTGCATAATGTCTGTTTAGGAACTTCTGGCTTTGAGAGTCTCCATTCAGAAATTGGGAGTTATTCTGATGGGTCTGCTTTTCAATGTTATTTGACCCTTTTGCTTCGCAGCTCTTAATATTCTTTTTATTCTGTATATGTTGTGTTTTGATTATTAAGTGGTGAGAGGATTGTTGTTGATCCAGTGTATTTGGTTTTCTGTAAATTTATGATATTTTCACAGGATTTCCATGTTTAGGTTGGAAAAGTTTCCTTCTATGATTTTGTTGAATAGGTTTTCCATGCCTTTGAGCTGGTACTCCTCTCCTTCTTCTAACCCTATTATTCTTAAGTTTGGTATTTTCCTAGTGTCCCAAATTTTCTAGATATTTTATGTTATGACTTTGTTGGTTTATTGGTTTTTGACCACCAAATCTATTTCCTCTATTGTATCTTCAATGCCTGAAATTCTCTTTTCCATCTCTTGCATTCTGTTGGCTGTACTTGGATCTGTAGTTAGTGTTATATTGACCCAGATTTTTCATTTTCCGAATTCCCTTCATTTGTATTTTCTCTATTGCCTCCATTTCATTTTTCAAGTCTTGGATTGTCTGTTTGTTTGTTTTGGTGTTCTTGGCTTTCTTACAGGACTTATTGACTTCTTCCAATTTTGGGTTTGTCATTCTCTCCATTTATTTATGGTTGGTGTAGCCAGCCTGTAGGTGTTACAATAAATCTTTCTGCCACACGCTTGAGTTCTGCCTGACACATGGATGGTCAAAATAATCTACAGAGTATTATATTAGGCACAAATTCTCCTTGGCCAATGACTAGGATTTCTCATCTGCTAGCTCAATCCTTTTTTTTTTCAGAGACAAGGTTACTCTGTGGCTTTGGAGGCTGTCCTGGAACTAGCTCTTGTAGACCAGGGTGGTCTCGAACTCACAGAGATCCACCTGCTTCTGCCTCCTGAGTGCTGGGATTAAAGGCGTGTGCCACCAACGCCCGTCTCCTAGCTCAATCTTAATTATCATAAATCTATATATTTTATAATACTTATCTTATTTAGGATGCTTTCCATTGGTGTCCTCATCCTGGGATCTCATGGTGACTTTGAAGGAGGAGAGAAGGGGCCCACTTCCTTCTTGCCCTGGTTAAATGTGAGTCTCTCTGTTATGTCACTTCCTACGGATCCCTGCTTCTTTACTACATTTCCCAGAATCCTCCTTGACTCCTAGTCACATCTTACTTGCTGCCTCATTGGCCAAACAATACTTTATTTATCATCCAATAAGACAAAAACACACACAGAAACACTTCCCCTATCATCTCTTTTTTGTCTAAATAAAAATAAGGATAACTTATCTTTTATAATAACTGAAGAAAATTATAACCATAACTATCTGTCTTCAACTCTATCAAAGACCACAGAAGGATAATATATAAATTCTAGAATTGACGGAGACATTTCGCTGCCCCGAAATTCACCCAAAGTTCTTCTGTAACATTGGGGCATCCATCCTTAGCTTATAGACCACAGTGTGTCTGGCACCTTTCTCCATTTCAGCAGGAACTCTTTAGTATTTTCTTGTTTTGTAAGTTTAGCAGTCATTTTCTTGTGGGTTCTGCATGTTCAGTTTATATAGCAACAAACATGATCATCTCATTAGATGCTGAAAAATTCTTCAAGAAAATCCAACTTCATGATGAAAATCTTGGAGAGATCAGGGATCAAAGGAACATGCCTAAGCATAATAAAGGCAATAAAGAGCAAGTCAACAGCCAACATCAAAATAAATGGAGAGAAACTAAAACTGATCACATTAAAATCAGGAACAAAAAAGCTTTTCAAACTCTCCTTATCTGTTCAATACAGTACTCAAAGTTCTATTTAGACTATTAAGGCAATAAAAGGAGATCGAGTGGATATGAATTGGAAATGAAGTCAAACTGTCACTATTCAGAGATTATATGATAGTATACATTAGTGACCCCAAACCACTCTACACAGGAACTCCTAAAGCTGATGAACACTTTAAGTAATGTGGCAGGATACAAGATAAACCCCAAAAGATAAGTATACCTCCTATATAAAAATGATAAAGATGCTGAGAAATTAATGTGAGAAATACCACCCTTTACAATAATCACCAATAAAAAATATCTTGACTTAGTGCTAACCAAGAAGTGAATGACTGGATGTGGATGGGTGTTCGGCTGCTGATCGCCATCATAGTGCCCTTCCCTGTACTAAGGGATTGGTAAAATGGAAGGATGTCACTACTGGACTGTGGAAGGGTCCTGACCCTGTGCTATCATGGGCGAGAGGGTCTGTTTGTATTTTCCCACAGGATCAATCAGAGCCGGTGTGGGTTCCAGAAAGGCTGACAAGAAGAGTCCCTGCCTCTGAGGATGGTGAAAATCATAAGCAGACCAATGTACCTGATGCTGATGATCATGACGGTGATGCTGATCAACAAGATGACAGCAGAACCCCGATGGGGGATTCTGTCGGTGTTCCCGAAACCACTGCCAATCAGACATTCTGCTCAAGTTTTCCCTAGATTTTTTAGTAGCAATTTGAGTGTAAATTTACCTTTTTGGCCTTTAGATAAGGATATTAGTCCTGTAGAGTGTAATGTTAGTTTTGGTTTGCCAGGGAATTTGTGATTTTTTATAGTTAGTAATATTAGTCAGAATAATGATGGGTGCCCTGGGAGGAATGCTTATCCTTGTCAGTATCATTGCTTTATGGTGTATCTGCAGGATAAGGGTTTCACAGAGGAGAAGTAATGCCATGATTGCACAAGCCTTCGCAGCCCTGGAGGCAGGGCAGTCTCCTCAGGCTTGGTTAACGGTACTCAAAAGCTAAGTAATTACTTTCTCTACACAGGTTGCGAGACATAGTACTGCACATGAAGTGTGAATTTCATGAAGGGCAAGTCTGATTGCATATGGGTTGGTATCGTAATCCCATCTCTGACAAAAGATACCAGACTGGTGTGGCATCAGCTTGGCTGATACCTAGTGGCGTGGGGCCATTACATTGTCCCTTGTTTTCAGAGATCAGACCCCTACCCTTACCTGTTGTGCTATAAAATAAAAAAGGGGGAACTGTGGAGAGCCACAGGCCTAAGATGGCTCTTGGCTGGATGCCAGGTAGTCTGAGCGTAGCTGTAAACAAGCAATATTTGGAAGTGCTTGAGGCATCTGGCGGCTTCCTCCTTCTGTGGCCTATCCCGGATTGCCAGATGGCATGAGCTGATTGGGCATTGACCATCTACTTAAGGGCTTGCGGAAGCTGGGAGAGGAGAGAAGCTGATGTACAAGGTTCCTGAATAAACTGCTTGAAGAAGAGTCATGGTCTCGTTTCTCTTGCTGGTCGAGATAGACATGAAATGACCCCAGCTATCATTCCTAGCAATAGTAAAGAGGATGCCTGAACTGGCCTACTTCCAAGAGGCAGGTCAAATTCTGGGAACACAGTAGAAGAAAGGGAGGAGGGAATATATAAACAAGGATGGTCAAGATCATGATGGAGATATCTACATAGAGAGCTGAACCAAGCTCTTAGAAATTCATGAACTCTAGACATGTATAACTGTGGAGAGGCCAGTGGACCTCTGTATATGGTAAACTATTGCAAAGCTTGGACTAGCTGAAGGGCCCCTGGCAATAGGACCATGATGACAGAACTGGCACATAAGCTAACTTTTTGGACACTTTCCCCATATTGGGTTGAGATTTTCAGTCTTAATGCATGGGAGAAGGGCCTGACCCAGCTCCTATTGTGCCAGACTATGATGATTCCTCATGTGGAGGAGTTGACTTGGAGTTGTCTCTGGGGGAGGTGAAGGGGAATGGGAGGATGAAAGGGAGTGGGAAGAGGGGCAATAGGAGAATTGTGGTCGGAATAAACAATGAAATAGAAAGAAATGGAAAAAGAAACAAATAAAAATAAATAAATTCCACTAAAACCTATGAAGAAGGCATTATTTCCACAACACAGTACTTGAAATTTTAGGTAGAGCAATAGGAAAACTGAAGGTGATACAAATTGGAAAAGAAAATGGCAAAATTTAATTATTTGCATAAGATATGATTGCATCCATAAATGACCACAAAAATTCTACCATGGAAGTTCTATATACTGCTGATAAAAACTTCAGCAATATGAGTAAATACAAAATTGCCTCAAAAAAATTCATGAGTCCTTCCATATACTACTGACAAAGGAGCTCAGCCATTAAAGGCTAGGCTCACAACTGAAAATGGGATATTTTTATACAAAAGTTTATTATTCAGATGTTAGGAAAAAAGGGAACATCATAAAATTTGAAGATAAATGACTGGAAGTAGAATAAAATCATCCTATGCCATATAATTCAGGCCAAGAAACACACATGATGTGTATTCACTAATAAGTGAATATTTGCTATTAAGTACAGTTTTGCCATATTCTAATACACAGATCCAGAGAAGTTAAATAGAGTTTGGAGTGATGAATGAATCTTCTGGGAAGAGAATGTATGGACTATTTTATGGGTGGATGGGAATGTGAGGGATCAAGTGAGAGAGTGAGGTAATGAGGGAGAGAGATATGTGGAGAGGAGACTGAAATATGTGAACATTTAGGGGCAATATGGAAACCTAGAACAAAGGAATCTTCCAGGAACTTATAAGGTTGAACTTATCAAGCACCTCTAGTAATGAAGAATACAGAGAATTTTCTGTAACAAGGTTAGTCTCCCACTGCAGGGACTGGCGCAGGAACCCAGTCATGAAACTATTTGATTTACAACCTGCCCTTCTTACAATATGCTGAGGAACAATGTTTACTCAGAACATGTTGGAGCACACCACAAGAGGGAGCCTATTTCTAACAGTCCCTCATAAATGTCCAGGAACCAGAAACCAGAAGCTGGATAGATTAGAGACCTAGGTTACAACAAGAGATCACAGACAAATGCTTCTCTCTCTCTCTCTCTCTCTCTCTCTCTCTCTCTCTCTCTGTCTCTCTCTCCCTACCCCCTCTCTCATACACACACACAAATACAAAGAAAATGCAATGATTCCTAAATTCTGCTATACTCATAGAATAAGTACCTAAGTGCCTTTTGGGAGGCTTCCTACCACAAATGATAGAAGCCTACACAGACACCCATAGCAAAATAGTAGGCAGAGCTAGGGGAAATATAATAAGCAGCAGGAAGAATTCTAGGAACCAGAGGGGTAGAGGACAACAGGAGAGCACAGCCCACACAATTAAGTAAGTGGTGCTCACAGGGTCACACAAAGGCAGCAGTGGAAGTCATGGAGCCTGCATGTGTCTGCACCAGCCCTGTGCATACATGCTATAGTCTTTAGTTTGAGATTTTTGTTGGACTGTCAAAGGGAGCGGGGAGTCTCTGACTCTTGTCTACTCATGGGAATTATTTTATCTTACTGTACTGCCTTGAACAACTTTGATATCAGGATATATGCCTAGACTTAATGCATCTAATCATGCCAAGTTTGATTGATTTTACTGGGAGATCTGCTTTTTTCTGAAGGAAAGCAGATGATCAGTGATTTGGGGGAAGGAAAGTTGGGGAGGATATTGAGAGGAGAGAAGGGAAACTGTGCTTAGTATGTATTGTATGAAAGAAGAATAAAAAAGAAAAGAAAATCCCCACATCATATCCTACATAAAACACCATGTAGAGAAAACAAAGAAAGTATACTGAAAGGTACAAGAAGGAAAATCCTGATATTAACCCACACAAATACCTGAGTTTTGACAAAGAAACTAAATTCCTACAATGGAAAAAAAGCATCTTCAACAAATGGTGCTGGCATAACTGGATTCGGACACGCAGAAGATTGCAGATGGATCCATATCTTCTCCATACACTAAACATAAGTCCAAAGGGATTAAAGACCTCAACATAAATTAAGCCACACTGAACCTCCTAGAAGAGATGGTAGGTGGCACACTTGAACAAATTGGAACAGGAGACCACTTTCTGAACATTACTCCAGTAGCTCAAACATTGAGATTGACAATAAATAAAAGGGACCTCCTTAAACTGACAAGCTTCTGTAAAGCAAAGGACACATTCAGCAAGACAAAACACCAGACCATACAATGAGAAAAGATTTTCACTAACCCCACATCTGACAGAGGGCTGATCACGAAAATCTACAGTGAACTCAAGAAGCTAGCCTTCAAAACACCAAACAATGTAATTAAAAGATGTGGTGCAGAACTAAATAGAGAATTCTAAACAGAGGAATCCAAAATGTCTGAAAGACACTTGAGAAAGTGCTCATCATCGTTAGCCATCAGGGAAATGCAACTCAAAACCACACTGAGATACCATCTTACTCCTGTCAGAATGGCTAAAATCAATAACACCAATGACAATTTATGCTGGGTAGGATGTGGAGAAAGAGGAACTCCATTGCTGGTGGGAGTGCAAACTTGTACGACCACTTTAGAAAGTAGTATGACAGTTTCTCACGAAAATCGGAATCAGTCTACCTCAATATCCAGCAATCCCTTCTTGGACATATACCCCCAAATGCACACTCATTCAATAAGAACATATGCTTACCTATGTTCATAGCAACATTATTTGTAATAGCCAGAACCTGGAAACAGACTAGATGGCCCTCAACTGAAGAATGGATAGAGAAAATGTGGTATATTTTCACAATGAAGTATTACTCAGCAGAAAAAAACAATGGAATCTTGAAATTTGCAGGCAAATGTATGTAACTAGACTAAACCATCCTGAGTGAGGTAACCCAATCACAAAAAGATAAACATGGTATGTACTCACTCATTTTTGATTTTTAGACATAGAGCCAAGGATCACTAGTCTACAATCCATACTGCCAGAGGAGCTAAGAAACAAGGACCACAAGAGAAGATTTCATAGTCACTGGATGAATGGGATGGAGACAAGAACCCCTGACCAAATTGGAGCCCATGGTCAGAGAGAAGAAGGAGAGTCTTCATCCAGGTGCTGTTCGAAGCAGAAACAGACACCCACAGTTAAGCACTGAAGCATACTACTGGAATTCAGTTGTGGAGAGGGAGGAGTGTTGAGCAAAGGAGCCAAGACAGGGATGGTGAGACCTGCAGAAACAGTGGACCTGACCTACTGATAGAATGGAGACTCTAGTCATAAAGCTGGGGAAACAGTATTGGACCAAACCAAGCCCTCTGAATGTGGGTACCAGCTAGGAGTCCAAGATACTCTATGGGTCCTCTAACAGCTAAGCCAGTCTTTATCCCTAAAGCACAAATGGACTCTGGGAGCCCACTCCCTATGGAGGGATACTATTGCAGCCTAGATACAGCAAGGAAGGCATAAGCCCTCCCCCAAACAATATGACAGACTGAAGGTCCTTGATGGAGGGCCTCACTATCCTTGGGGAGGAGTAGGGAGTGGGTTGAGGTGGGTTGGGTGGGGAACATGGGAGGATGGGAGGGTGAGGGAATGAGGGGATGGATATGTATATATGAGTAATTAAAAATAAAATAAAAAGAAGGAAAAAACACAAGTCACATATAAAGAAAAACCTACAAATCTAACAACTGATTCTCAATGGAAACTTTGAAAGGCAGAACAGTCTGGTGCAATGCCTTCAAAATCCTCAAAATCAATGATTCATAATTTAGATGAATATACCCAGGTAAAATATTTGCCACATTTGAAGGACAGTGAAGAAAATTTCCATCACATAGACAGCCTAAAGTAAATTATTTACAACAAAGAAAATCTGAAGAAATCATCAGGTGCATTATTTCTCCTGATGTAAGGAATCAGCATATCAAGGAAGAAAGCAATGTTATAATTCTTTAAAAAGTGCCAATGAGAACATAAACAATTCCAAAAAAGGAAACATGATGCCTACAAATAACACACACACACACACACACACACACACACACACACACACACACACACTCTCACACATCTCTTTTCATTTACTCATTTCTTATGCAATATGTCCCAACCACATCCTCCACTTCTTCCACTCCCCGAATTCCACCCATATCTCCCCTCCTACCCAGACCCTCTGTCCTCTGTTTCCTTCAGAAAAGGGTAGAACTCCCAGGGATAGTAACTAAACATGTCACAATAAGATGCAATAAGCCTGTTCACAAAACCTGTATTGTTAAGGGCCATGGGTCCTAAACTATGGGGTTTAAAGCCCATCTTTGTAAGTCCTTTTATGAACTTTAAGTTTTCGGCTTAAAGCCAGTTCTGAGCCTGCTATAACCTGTAATTAGAAGGTTTGGCAAAAAGGAACTGCTAACTGCTTCTGTTCCGAGATAGGGCCTGGGGCTTTTGCTGTTCTGGGGAAGACCACAGATGTTCTGGCTGATAAGAAGAATGCTCTGGCCCCTGCATACACCAGATGTTCCTTCCTGTTATTCCCCGCTTACCCAATTTCCTTGGTGCAGAGCTATATAAGCCCACTCTGAGCCCCAATAAATCGAGACCTTGACAATTGCACAGATGGATTCTGGGCCCCTCTTTTGTGCGCTTGGTCTCCTTCCTTTCTCTCGCCCATGACTCTTTTAGGCAGCCCCCCTTCGGAACCCTGAATGACTGACCCGTGGGACTGGTCACTGTATCGAGTCTGGCAAGGCAAACCAGTAGGAGAATCAGGGTCTCTTGAGCAGGCAAAAGAGTCAGAGACCCGTTCTCTCACTGTTAAGAGTCCCTCAAAAACTCCAAGTTAAACAATAACCCATGCAGGCTCCCTGATTATGAACTCAGTCTTGTGAGCCCCATGGTGCCTTGTTAGTTCTTTCTGTGAGCCATGCACTTTTGGAGTATTCCAGCCCTCTGGTTCCTTTAATCCTTCAAGATTACTTTGAAACAACAATGGTCTCAATTCTCCAAACAAAAGATACACACTGACAAAATAAATAAATAAGCAACATCCATATTTCTGTTATGTAAAAGAAACTTATTTTAACTTTAAAGGAAACATCATGATTAAAGTAAAATGATGCATGAAATTATGCAATCAAATTGGAACATGAAGGAAGCACAAGTCTACATTATACTATCAGACAAAGTAGACACCAAACTAAAATTAATCACAATAGACAAAGAATAATACTGTATTCTAATCAAGGAAATAGTTAATGAGTATGATATTACTAGCTTAAACATGTATTTAGCAAACACTTATGTATCTGTTCTTATTTTTTAAATTCCGTACTGGATTTTATGTTATAGATAAGCACCAAACCATAAATCATTATGATCATTCTTTTCTGCCAGCCTGTCTCAACAACTGCTTAAATCCCAAATGTACACTCAGATGCCATTATAATACTGTTGGCCATTGGCTTGGGTTTCTTATTGGCTAGCACTGTCTTAATTATTAACCCATAAATACTAATCCATGTATTTCTATGTGGTCTTATTTTACTGAGGAATGCTGAACCTGCAACTTCTTTGCCTTCTACATGATAACTACAGAATGTCTCTACAGAGAAGAGAGCAGTTCCATGTTTGTCCCTGCATATATCCTGATTCTGCCCAGCTATGTTACTTCCAGGCTGGCCAATCAGCCAATTAGTGTTTTATTCATTAACCAATAAGAGAAACAAATATACAGAAAGACTTACCCCATCAATGTTCTCTTTTCTTTCTAAATAAAAATGGTTTTAACATTAACATAGTAAAACTAGTAGAACTACATATAAAAAAACAGTCATCAACTAAGAACTATAGTTACAAAATTTAGTCCATTAACATTTAGCAAGATTGAAAGAACATATTCCGTCATCTATCATATCTTTGTGAATCTAAAGTATTATATATAACTTATCTATTATCCCAACTAATGAAATCATAACCATAACTGTCTATCTTCTACTCCATAAATAACCATAGAAAGATAATATATAAACTATAGAATTGACAGAGACATCTCCCTGCCTGAAGTTCCTCCATAATGTTGGAGCCTCAATCTTCAGCCCATAGGCCATAATGTGTCTGGCAGACTTCTCAGCAAAGCAGGAATTTTGAAACTGTCGACCTGTATTTGCAGTTTGTCAGTCATTTTTCTCTGTGTACTGCAGAACATCTGGCAGACTGTTCCATGAAGCAGGAACCCTTTAGGACTTTGCCATCAAGTTCAGCACTTACTTACCTGTGGGTCCTACATGTCCGATTTATCAAACAGTCCAGGCAAGAACAGTTTCTTGCCCAAATGGTTAATCTTGCCATGTTGAAGGCAAAATCCATATTGAATTTCTTCCATGCCCTTCCTCCTTTCTGATGTAATTGGTGTTGCCAGAAGCAGTTGCATCTCACTGTCATGAAAAACCCTAAACTATTTTAAATAATATATTCTGTAGGTCTTTAAAAGGTTTGAAGACTATCTTTCCATCTCACATATGTCTCAGTATATCTAGAAAACCTAACTAACATAATTATGAATTTTAATATCATAGGTTAGTATATATAATCTGTATTTAAATATACATTACATTTTGAAAAGAGCCGTATAAACACAATACTTAAACAATAGGAGAAATATACCTATCACAAAATTGACCTTAAATTTGTATCAATATATGAAAATCAATTCCAATACAAGTATTCATTTGTATATCCTAATCACCCTTTTTCCTTAAAAAAAATTGGTTGTGATCATTAAACATTTACAATCCACCCCATTCAAATGAAAACAAACATTTATATGCAATATTTGGGATTTGGGGTATTATTTTCTCCAAATGCTTCCTGCTGTTCAGAGGCATTGGAGTACCATGAGGATCCTTAGAAAACATTGAAACCTGGCCAAGTCCTTGTATTAGTAGTCTGTAAGGCTGCATCTTCTCAGATGTTTTCAATGTTGTGTCACCTGGGACTTTGCTTGATCAAATCATATTAGTCTGCAAGGAATACACAGCTTTTCATTTTCTGAGGAAAAAAAAACAGAAAGCCTCTTTTCCAAAGTAACATGTCTATAGACTTAAAATGTGAAATCAAAGCATTTTAAAAGTATATAGGTTCGATTAATCTAGCAGCATTTAAAATCCAATGTCTTTTAGTTGTTAACACAACAGCATACAGTATCCAGACCCTCAGTGTATTTTCCATCTTTTTGTGGCTTATTTTAGTACACTATTTCTTTTTCTTTTATTTTTTCATTTTTTGAGACAGGGTTTCTCTGTGTAACTTTGGCTGATCTTGAGCTCACTTTGCACATGAGGCTGGCCTTGAAGTCACTGAGATCTGCTTGCCTCTGCCTCCTGAGTGCTAGGATTAAAGGCATGTGTCACCAAATCCAACTACTCTATTTCTTCATTGTTTTCGCCACTTTATCCTGTTTCTTTTTTTCTCACAAGCCTACATATATTTTTAAAAACACTGTAAACCTTTAAGAGGTTTGACTTCATGTGAATGTGTCATTACCTTATACGTTCATCTTTTTCTGGCCATGAGTCTTTTATCTGCTAAACAACATTGTTAAAATCCAAGCAGCAGCTGTTTTAGCCACTGACTTTCCAACATGGTGGGCATAAGTTTACCTCCAGCACTGGGAGCTGTACTCAGTGCCTCTTCACTTAAACCTTTATGAGTAAAAGATAAATCTGATATGCAGAGTGCTGGTCATTTCTGGCATCATCTTCTCAAACACATACACTCTTTTCTTCTTGGTAGCAGGGCCTCTTAATATGACCCCTGCAGGTTTTTTGTTTGTTTGTTTTTAAGCTGAGCCAGGAAACCTTCCTTAAAGAAGATGCACGAGTCTCTGCTTGTCTATAGGGGAAGAGAACCCATGTGAGAAAAAATGCTGCCACCAAGATGCCTTGCTTGTCTCTGTTCTTTTGTTTCTAAAATCCCTTTTTAAGCTTTTGTCAAGTTCTAAGTGTAAGTTCCTTAAAACCACATTGCCGGCACTATTTTGTTATGGGCATTTTTCCAGCCAACCTGGACCCAGAGCAGTATCAGCACAAAATGAACACACACACACACACACACACACACACACACACACACACACACACTATATTTGTCATTTCCTGTCTGGCCAATCAGCCAATCAGTGTTATATTCACTAACCAAGAAGAGAAACACATATGGAGAAAGACTTCCCCATCAATAATAGTAGGCAATTTTCCAATAAATAGGTCATCAGGAGTAAATTGAAATATTACAATTAAATGACATCCTCAATCAAATGTATTTAATAGACATCTGCAGGATATTCTACACAAAAACTAAAGAATAAACAATCTACTCACAACACACAAAAGCTTGTATAAAAATGGACCACAACCTGTGATTAAAAACTCAAACCAAATTTTTATTAATTCAAAAGATTGATGTAACACACTGTATTCTGTATGAGGACAGTGAAGACTAGGGTTAATTAATTCCCTCGTCCCTGAATAAATGATAAATGGGTGTTTTATAGGGGAACAACTTACACAGAATAATAAAGAACCACTGAAGAATTTTCTCTTCCCTTCCAATCCAATCTGCAACCCAAGAGCAAAGAGAGCATGTGAGGGAGAGACCACACTTCATGCTTTCCTCTTTCTGCTTCTGTCAGCACCTGAAGCCACAACCAGAATGCTGTGGCTACCATTACATGTTCACAGGCAAGACACCCCTAGGGGATGCCAAAAAAATCTTATATTAACAGCAAAAAACCCTCTCTAATAAGAATAAAAATTAATAGAGATTAAGCAAGGTGTTACTGAAAAATTAATGGTTTTAAAAGAAATTAAAGAAATAAAAATTCTCTTATTACTGAAAGAAAATGTAACTTCTCCCCAATCCAAAAAATCTTGAACATGTAAAAAGCTGTCATATGAGGAGAACTTATAGATCAAAGGGACTGTATTAAAATAGTAGAAAGAAAACTAATTCTTAGCTTAAGGTTGTAACTCAAATATTACAAAAACAAAAACCATCTATATCCATCTCCAGTGGAATGAGAGAAATAACACAAATCAAAGTAGATG
Source organism: Cricetulus griseus (assembly GCF_003668045.3). NCBI lineage: Eukaryota > Metazoa > Chordata > Mammalia > Rodentia > Cricetidae > Cricetulus > Cricetulus griseus. Next base: position 266,435,214 of record NC_048595.1, on the reverse strand, counting down.
ATAGAAATATAGGCAGATAAAGTAATAGAAAAAATCAACTAATCTGACTTCAAGATTAAACTTGGGGCATTCAGCATTCATTGTATTGCCCTCTTGACTCTATTTTGTGTCTCTAACTTTTCCTTAGTATCTTCACCTGTTTTTTTATTTGAATTACAAACAAGATTGAATTACAAGACAATCCCAGTTCCCTTCTCCCTCCCTTCCTCCCCTATCACCCCCCAACTAATACCCTATTGTATATGTGTCTTCTATTCTACAACTGACTCAAACTTTCTTCTCCCCCATGACCTCTGCATCCTTCCTCTTCTTCCCTTCTCATTCTTGTAGCTCCCTCCTCCCTCTTCTCATGCTCTCAATTTGCTCAGGGGATCTTGACCCTTTCCCCTTCTCCAGGGGACAATGTTTGTCTCTTGTAGGGTCCTCCTTGTTTACCAGTTTCTCTGTCAGTGTGGATTATAGGCTGGTAATCCTTTACTTTGTGTCTAAAATATCTTTTCCCAGTTGTGGGCTGCCATTTTGTCTTTCTGACTGTCTCCTTTGCCTTACAGAAGCTTCTCAGTTTCAGGAGGTCCCATTTATTAATTGTTGATCTCAGTGGCTGTGCTACTGGTGTTATGTTCAGGAAGTAGTCTCCTATACCAATTAATTCAAGGGTATTTCCCACTTTATCTTCTAGTAGGTTGAGTGTGGCTGGATTTTCATTGAGGTCTTTGATCCATTTTGACTTAAGTTTTGTGCAGGGCTAAAGGCTTGGGTCTATCTGTAGTCTTCTACATGTTTGCATCCAGTTATGCCAGCACCATTTTTTGAAGATGTTCTCTTAGTTCCAGGGTATATATTTGGATTGTTTGTCAAAAATTAGGAGTTCTTAGGTGTGTGGGTTAATATCAGGGTTTTCAACTCTATTCCATTGGTCTACCTGGT